>NC_044032.1:336890492-337490492 GCF_901765095.1 Microcaecilia unicolor | reverse complement strand
TGCAAAGTGTTTCCAGACCTGCAGGCTGCCAACAGCCACTGAAAAGTCCTGTCCAACAGAGGAGCGAGAACCGGCAGATCAGCTTCCTTTCACCAGCACTAGCAACAGACGGTCCGCAGCTCTCAACAGCCCCAGCCAGGCATTACTAACAGCTCCAGACCTCCCGTTAAATTTTCCACAGTAAAGGTAGGTGCTGCTTGTGTGCATCATTCAGAAAACGGCTGTGCATCGCTTTGCTATACATTTGTATAGTAATTAGCTCATTATAATAATTTTGCATACAATTTTTGTTAGCTACTATCATGACAGGAAAAGAGCTTGGAGACCCTTTTGTGCATGACTCGCTGTGCTCCTTGCTCGCTAAACCAGCTAGAACCAGTGTAAAAACTATGTTGCTGGCTTGTTAGGTTTTATGCATCTGGACCTCAGTCCCCATTCCTCTGGAGCCAGTGCCTTCCCCAAATTCCTCTCCCATCTCCCCCCCCCCCCCCCCCCTGAAATGCGCTTCTAGCAGGCAAAGTATGAATGAATGCACTATAGAGCGCCGATAAGCTACCCCTACAAGTGCCACACTTAATGCAAATTTCCTCAAAGGGACGGTTGGCAAGAGGGGGAAAGAGGCCAGTACCCCCCTCCCCAACACTCACCCTTGTGGAAGTTAAAAACTTACACCACACAGCACTGTTAGCAGCAACTCGATTCTTTATTCTTTTCTTGCAAGTATATCAGTCATATATGTAAGACAGTCTATAATACAAAAAGCACAGGTTATGGGAAAACCTCTCTCCTGGCTAACTTCTTACCCAGGGAAAGCAGCCCCCCCCCCCCCCCCCCCCCCCCCCTAACATCTGGTTTTTCCTTCTTTTATAGAGGTGTACAAGCAACTCTCACGTGATACAAAATTACAGCACATAACATCTGCATAATAACCTTGACTTGTGGACCTAGCTATAATGATAGTTTACAGTTTGTTCTGGTGAAGGCCATGTTGTGCTCCCTGTTCCATTTCCCATTTCCACAGATGTTTTTAGTGGTCAAATTTTCTTTATTTCCATAACCATTCAATCAGCTATATCAGCTGACATGTTGTTTTTGCATCGTCATAACATAAACTGCTCTATTTGCAAAAACACCACCCAGTCTGTACTCTATCTCTCAATCTGGTTCTTCATTCGTCACGTGATTTTCAAGGCTCTCTTGTTTTTCTAGGCCTATCTCTGTACTGACAGTACACTAGCCTTTTGACCCGTAGGATTTCCTGCCATCAGTCTGGTTGAAATTTAGTGTCGAAGCTGGAAATGTCCCTAAAAGTCCCCCTCCTCCAAACTGAACTGCCTAGTGAGGGTAATAAATGATAGCACATTCTCTTCCTCATTCAACACTTGCCCTACAGACTAAGTCCCTTCTCCTCCCATCTCCTAAAAGTACTATATATATCCCCCACAACAACCTTTTTAAAAACTTATAGGCAGAAAAATGTATGGTCTCTTAATTGAACCCTACCTGTGACCCAAATATTCATAGCGAGCTGTGTTTAAGGATTATGATGCTGTGGTTTCAGATGCTGCTCCTTGCCCCCCCCCCCCCCATCACACCCCCTATAATTCTTGTTCTAGCCCCGAAATTCATTTACTGTGGATTATGCCAAGTTAACATGCTCTAAAATGTGCTGCGCTATAATATTCCTTCAACTGTGGTACTGCTAACCCCTCCCACTTTTGCTATGGTACAGCACCCTACGGGAGACCCTAGGAGGCTTACGCTTCCAAATGTACCAAAAAATGTCCTTTGAAGGCGCCACAAATGCCCCATATGTAGTCTCGGGAGAATGTTCATTTTCACACTGGCCATATGAACAACCAACTAAAGGAAACTGCTTCCGCCTTTCCAGGTCTTTTTCTACCTTAGGCAGTAACATCCTATAATGCATCCCGTACGCAAGAGAGTGATCGGCTGCAATATAAACCCCAAGATACTTGACACCGACTTGCCCACTTACATGGCATGAGGTCTTTAAGAGAATGTTCCTCTGCCTGAGACAGATATAGCAGTAACACTTCAGTTTTTTCATAATTCACTTTAAACATGGATAAGGAGCTGTAAAGCTGCAGTTCTTGAAGCAGCTCAGGCAGGGACAAAGATGGGCCCCCCATAGAAAACATAATTCACCTGACATTCAGAACAATTTAGCCACCTAAGTGGAATTTAGCTGGCTATCTGGTGATATTCAGCCAGGGATAGCTTACTATAACTGACTGTATATCGCTGGTTAGCACCTAGCAGATATACGGTTATATCAGGCGATTATAACTGTCTATCTGCCAATTTTCAGCATGAAGCCTGCTAAGTTTGGTGGCCATCTTTGGTCACGTCAGTAGGGTGAATAATTTTGGCCAGTTCCAGCTTAACCAGCCAGCACTGAATATCGGTTTGGCCGGTTAAGTTGAAACTGGCCAAATTTAAACCAGATCTTCAATGCTGGTTACTGAAAATGGCCCAACACTAGATATCTGGGCTCAGTGATGACTGCAGGAGGCAGCCTGCATAAGTGCTGCGATTGGCACTGACCCCGGACATCCAATGCCGGGCAGTTTTCCGGTGACCGTCATTGAATATACAGGTTTTTTTGGCTGGCACAGACTTAACCTGCTAAAGTCAATATTCATAAGTACATAAGTAATGCCATACTGGGAAAAGACCAAAGGTCCATCGAGCCCAGCATTCTGTCCCCGACAGCGGTCAATCCAGGTCAAGGGCACCTGGCAAGCTACCCAAACGTACAAACGTTTTATACATGTTATTCCCGAAATTGTGGATTTTTCCCAAGTCCATTTAGTAGCGGTCTGTGGACTGTCCTTTACGAAACCGTCCAACCCCGTTTTAAACTCTGCCAAGCTAACCGCCTTCACTACGTTCTCCGTCAATGAATTCCAGAGTTTAATTACGCTTTGGGTGAAGAAATATATTCTCCTATTTGTTTTAAATTTACTACACTGTAGTTTCATCGCATGCCCCCTAGTCCTAGTATTTTTGGAAAGTGTGAACAGACGTTTCACATCCACCTGTTCCACTCCACTCATTATTTTATATACCTCTATCATGTCTCCCCTCAGCCTTCTCTTCTCCAAGCTGAAAAGCCCTAGCCTCCTTAGTCTTTCTTCATAGGGAAGTCGTCCCATCCCCGCTATCATTTTTGTCGCCCTTCGCTGCACCTTTTCCAATTCTACTATATCTTTCATGAGATGTGGCGACCAGAATTGAACGGCATTATAACATCCTCACACCTGTTCTCCATACCTTTCCTAATAATGCCCAACATTCAGCAGCACACTGAGTAGAAGGTTTCAGTGTATTATCAACGACGGCACACAGATCTCTTTCTTGGTCCGTAATTCCTAACGTGGAACCTTGCATGACATAGCTATAGTTCAGGTTCAGGTTCTTTTTTCCCACATGCATCACATTGCATTTGTTCATATTAAATGACATCTGCCATTTAGCCGCCCAGTCTCGTAAGGTCCTTCTGTAATTTTTCACAATCCTCTCGCGAGTTAGCGACTTTGAATAACTTTGTGTCATCAGCAAATTTAATTACCTCGCTGGTTACTCCCATCTCTAAATTGTTTATAAATATATTAAAAAGCAGCGGTCCTAGCACTGACCCCTGAGGAACCCCACTAACTACCCTTCTCCATTGTGAATACTGCCCATTTAACCCCAATCTCTGTTTCCTAACCTTCAACCAGGTTTTAATCCACAATAGGACATTTCCTCCTATCCCATGACCCTCCAGTTTCCTCTGTAGCCTTTCATGAGGTACCTTGTCAAACGCCTTTTGAAAATCCAGATACACAATGTCAACCGGCTCCCCTTTGTCCACATGTTTGTTTACTCCTTCAAAGAATTGAAGTAAATTGGTCAGACAAGATTTCCCCACACTAAAGCTGTGCTGACTTGGTCTCAGTAATCCATGTCCTTGGATGTGCTCTGTAATTTTGTTTTTAATAATAGCCTCTCCCATTTTCCCCGGCACCGACGTCAGACTCACCAGTCTATAATTTCCCGGATCTCCCCTGGAACCTTTTTTAAAAATCGGTGTTACAATGGCCACCCTCCAATCTTCTGGTACCACGCTCGATTTTAAGGATAAATTGCATATCACTAACAGTAGCTCCGCAAGCTCATTTTTCAGTTCTATCAGTACTCTAGGATGAATACCATCCGGTCCAGGAGATTTGCTACTCTTCAGTTTGCTGAACTGTCCCATTACGTCCTCCAGGTTTACTGTGAATTCAGTAAGTTTCTCTGACTCGTCCGCTTCAAATACCATATCCGACACCGGAACCCCACCCAAATATTCCTCGGTGAAGACCGAAGCAAAGAATTCATTTAATCTCACCGCTACGTTTTTGTCTTCCTTGATCGCCCCTTTTACCCCTCGGTCGTCCAGCGGCCCAACCCATTCTTTGGCCGGCTTCCTGCTTTTGATATACCGAAAAAAAATTTTACTATGTTTTTTTGCCTCTAATGCTATCTTTTTTTCGTAATTCCTCTTGGCCTTCTTTATCTGCGCCTTGCATTTGCTTTGACACTCCTTATGCTGCTTCTTGTTATTTTCAGACGGTTCCTTCTTCCATTTTCTGAAGGCGTTTCTTTTAGCCCTAATAGCTTCCTTCACCTCACTTTTCAACCACACCGGCTGTCTCTTGGACTTCCGTCTTTCTTTTCTAATTTGCGGAATATGTTTGGCCTGGGCCTCCAGGATGGTACTTTTGAACAGCATCCACGCCTGTTGTACAGTTTTTACCCTCTCAGTTGCCCCTCTAGTTTTTTTTTTTACTGTTTGTCACGATGGTGACTGTTTCCTTGTCTGTGCTCAACTTGCCCTCTGGTGGCCAGAACTGGTGGCTGCTATGGACTGTCACCCGTTCCAGATTTTAGCCCAGTCCAGTCCGGATATTTCGGGCTGCCAGGCTTGCTTTTCTTGTTTGTGCCTGAACAGCACCCGTAGCTGCCTTGTGATTCCTGCAGTGAACTTCAGCTGCTGATGGGCTTTATTAACCACCTGGAAACTTCTGTGTTTGCCTTTGCATCGTCTAAGGTCCCTGGTATGTTGGTGTGCTCTGTGCACTTTTGCCTAGTCCAGTTTCTAGTCTGAGTTCCTTGTTTGGTTCTAGTTAGTCTGTGTTTCTTTCTTAGTGGCTGCTTGGCAGCTTTCAGTCCTGACTCTTTCCTGTCTGTGTTTCTTTCTTAGTGGCTGCTTGGCAGCTTTGTCTTGTTCTTGAGCCTTTCTGCTTTCTACCCAGTGTGGTATTGTTTGTCTGAGAGTCCTAGTCTAGTATTCTGCCTAGCCTCCCTTGTGTATTCTAGACCCTGTGTGTATCCTGTTGGTTTCCAGTTCCTGCCCTGTCATGTAAGTCCTGCCGGCTGCCTGCACCCAGGGGCTCAACTCCTGGGGAACGGTGGTCAAGTGCAGGTTCCTGCTCTGCCTGTTCCAGCTTGTTTGCCTCAGCTGCAACTCCAGTCAGGGGTTCCAGTCCTGTTCTGCCTTGTCTCTGGTTTGGGGGTGGCTTTGCCTGCCACTGCCGCTCCACGGCAGTGGTTCAAGGGCTCACAAACCCAGTGTTTTCGTGAGAAGCCTAACACCGTTCTTCTCATTCTATCATAGTCTCCTTTTTTAAAGTTAAACGCTAACGTAGTTGACTTCCTATGTATAGTTACTTCAAGGTTGATATCAAAACTGATCATATTATGATCGCTGTTATCAAGCGGCCCCAGTACCATAACGTCCCTCACTAGATCATGCGCTCCACTAAGGACCAAGTCTAGAATTTTTCCTTCTCTCATTGGCTCCTGCACCAGCTGCTCCATAAAGCTGTCCTTGATTTCATCAAGGAATTGTACCTCTCTAGTGTGTCCCGATGTTACATTTACCCAGTCTATATTTGGGTAATTGAAGTTACCCATTATTATCGCATTGCCCATTTTGTTTGCGTCTCCGATTTCTTTTATTATTTCCATGTCTACCTGCTCATCCTGGCGAGGCGGACAGTAGTACACTCCTATCACCGTCCTTTTCCCTTTTATATATGGAATTTCAACCTACAATGATTCAAAGGTGTGATTTGTGTCCTGCTGAATTTGTAATCTATCTGAGTCAAGGCTCTCGTTAATATGCAATACTACCCCTCCACCAGTCCGGTCCACTCTATCACTACGATATACTTTGTACCCCGGTATGACAGTGTCCCACTGGTTATCCTTCTTCCACCAGGTCTCAGTAATGCCGATTATGTCCAATTTTTCATTTAGTGCAATATATTCCCCCATCTTATTTCTTAGACTCCTAGCATTTGCATATAGACATTTCAGAGTATGTTTGCTGTTCCTATTTGCATGATGCTTAGTACTTGACACTATTGATTTGCCATCTTTTGTCTGTTCTTTAGTTGTATTTAAGGGCACCTGGCTTACCACAGTCTGTTGTGCAACCTCACTATCCAGAAACCCTATCTTCCCTGTTTGTGAGGTATCCTTGCAAGATACCTTATCCCAAACCATGCGCTGTTGTGCGACTGTCGGCCTTTCCCCCATATCTAGTTTAAAAGCTGCTCTATCTCTTTTTTGAATGCTGACGCCAGCAGCCTTATCCCACCCTGGTTAAGATGGAGCCCATCGTTTCGGAATAGGCTCCCCTTTCCCCAGAACGTTGCCCAGTTCTTAACAAATCTAAAACCCTCCTCCCTGCACCATCGTCTCATCCACGCATTGAGACTCCAGAGCTCTGCCTGCCTCTTGGGGCCTGCGCGTGGAACGGGTAGTATTTCAGAAAATGCCACCCTAGAGGATCTGGATTTGAGTTTTCTTCCTAAAAGCCTAAATTTGGCTTCCAGAATCTCTCTCCCACATTTTCCTACGTCATTGGTACCCACATGTACCAAGACAGCCGGCTCCTCCCCAGCACTATCTAAAATCCTGTCCAGGTGCCGCGTGAGGTCCGCCACCTTCGCAACAGGCAGGCAAGTCACCAGGCGATCCTCCTGTCCACCAGCCACCCAGCTATCTACATTCCTAATGATTGAATCGCCAAGTATAACAGCTGTTCCAACCTTTTCCTCCCGGTCAGACATGGAGATATATCCTCAGTGTGAGAGGATAGTACATCTTCTGGTGGGTAGGTCCTGGCTACAGGAGTACTTCCTACTTCACCTTCTGGGAGACCTCCCTCCTCCAAGGTGGCACAGAGGCTACCTGACTGGAGGTGGGACCTCTCTACAACATCCCTGTAGGTCTCCACTATGTATTTCTCTATCTCCCTCATCTCTACCAAATCTGCTACTCTAGCCTTGAGAGAACGAACACGCTGTCTGAGATCTAGGAGCTCTTTGCATCAGGCACACATATATGACATCTCACCAACTGGGAGATAATCATACATATGGCACTCAACGCAAAAGACTGGGTAGCACCCCTCTTGCTGCTGGACTGCTGACTCCATCTTAGTGTTTTCAAGTTTCTCAATTTTGTAATAGTTGCTACAGGATTAAGAATTTCAGCCTGATATAAAGTGATTTTAGTTTATATATTGTATGATCCTTGTAGTGGTAACTACTTAAATGGTAATGAATGTATATAGTTCTATAAGAGCACTCCTAACTTATTACCCTAATTACTCTACTTGCTATAAATGTAGTGCTGTCCTAGGGGCAGGCGGGTGTTGGGGAGGGTGGGTGGGTGGGAAGACTAAATTAGATCCTATACTGCTTGTCAGACTCTATCTGTTACTGCAAGTTAATGGGATTACTTCACTCGGTAGGAAACACAGCACCTTCAGAACAACTCCAGCACAAAGAAAAACAATTTACCAGCACAGAATTTGAACACAGTTTTAAAAGAAACTACCAGCCCCCAAATTAAAACTAGCAATATAGAGTAGAAAAAAGAGAGGACTTAGAGAGGAAATACCCTCAGCAGTGAAAGAATAGCGTTTTTTTTCTTTGTTTTTTTAAATGTTTGATTTAGGTGAGAGATAGAGGCAGACAGTTTTAAGAAAAAGCTTTAATGAGAAAGAAACGTTTTAAAACACAGGCAGCCTTAGCCACCAAACAAACTGAAACAGGTGACGAAAGGCAAATTTTGGTTCCAAACAAGGCAACTTTATTGCTAGCAAGTGAACAGCACCGAGTAGTCTCGGGACACTGTGTGTCATAAATCATCTGACACTTACATTTATACTCCCCTACTGGGCCTGCGCATTTGGCCCCTTACACGTCACAACCGACATGCGCAGTAAACATTTGTAGTTCTTACAGTACAAAATTGTAGTCCCAGTACGTACACACGTCATAACACTGAAATGATACTGGCAAGAAAAACGAAACTTAGCAGCTTATTCTTCACACACACAATGCTTCTTTCTAGCACAGGAGATAAGGTTCGTTCGGCTCAGGAATGCAGGGCGGGGTGTCAGCACCCACCAAGGTCGTCTATTCAGATGGCATTGCTACATGCAAGCTGGTCTTGTATAGGCCTTGCAAACTACTGTTACAAGCTATATGTCTAATAGCCCTGCATTCTGTCTTTACATTAGTAAACAGCAAACTTCTTTCGTTAGTAAACAGTAAAACTGGATAAGGCACGAATGTCCAGTGCAGTGATAAGGTGTGGCTAAACAGCCAAAAGCAGAGGTAGAGTGCATAAGTATAAGTCCATCAGTAGGCACAGAAAAACATGAGGTTGTCCTGTTGCTCAGTAGTATTCATAGTATTCGAGCAGTATCCGGCGTTCCACTCCTTCATTCCCCCCTTTTGATACTTGAACATCCATTCTGGTGGAGAGTATCACCTCCATCCTCCATGAACCCTGAAAAGGAAAGAAAGGACAAGGATAGTTAGCGAAGGAGGCAACAAGCAAGCCCTAAGCCCTTGCGCAGCCGGTGGTTGCTTCGCCGAGGTTGAGACGGAAGGCCCCTAGTGGAATCCCCCCCCCTTTGTAGCCGGTCTTATGCTGGCACAAGGGTATTGGCTCATTAAGTGACTCAGGAGGTGAAAAGTGCCCATCAGCCACAAGGTGCTTCATCGTCAGCTTCATCAGACTGGGGAATGGGGGAGTACATCTGGAGAGCCATAAGTTGGGCAGCAGCACGGCGATCAGCGATGCTTTCCATGGTGGAGCGGAAGCACCTGAAAACCAAGGGGAGAGACAAAGGTATTAATAAGCAGGACAACAAGAACAGGCCACCCATGACGAGGAGGCCATGCAGGCTCCCGGAGGTTGGTAGCCAGTTGGTTAGGGAGGAAGTCCAATCCCACGCACTGTTCCAGGTCTGGACGGGGACGTGTGCTAATTTGACCATCCGGTCAGTTATTTCTCTGATGACCTGGCTCTGGTCATCAATCTGTAAGCAGCAATTACTGAGGTTAAACTTGCCACACACCCCGCCCTCCTGGGCTAAGAGGTAGTCAAGAGCCAAGCGATTTTGGTAAACTGCGGTAATGAGCTTAGTGTTCTGTCGAGCTAGGATATTGAGGGCAAGGGCCGAATCGTTGGTAAGGATTTCGAGTACGGCCTGTAGGCGAATAATGCGATTTAGCATGTAGATAGGGGTACGGTACCCGTATGTACCATCTTCAGCCCATGTGGCCGGTCCATAGTAATGAATGATGCGTTCAGGCGGCCACTCGTTGTCTTTCCAGTCTCCAATTTGGACTTTGGGCTTGACGTTTGGGAAAGACCGTTTACGTCTGGCAGGGTTATCAGGCCCCCTGTCCACGTATAGGGGGATACCCAAAGTTTCGCCGACTCGCAGGGGCAGAAGGAAAAAACTGGGTCGGACAGTGCCCAAGAGACAGGTACCGTACCAGCGGGCCGGGAGCTGTTCATAGGCCCTGCGTCCGCAGATATAGTAGTAGCCCGCCGGGGCTACCCACTTGAGGGAGGCGTTTCCTCCGTACGTCCATGTCGTGTTCAAGGTGGGTTCTGTCCAGATAGGCTCCGGGGCGGGCAGGTTGTCTGTTTGCCACCAGGTCGTCCGGCTTCCATTATACTGAAGAACCCCCGTGCAAGCGGAATCTCCCACTGGTACAGAGTAACGCTTCGATGGCGCTCGACTAGCGCAGAGGGTACCTATGATATTTGTTCTCAGGGCCCATTCGTACGGCTTTGGCCGCTGGGGAAAGGTAATGTTGGTGGTGTTGAGTGTATCCCATGTTTGCTGTCGGATCTCTCTCGCTTCCCAGGGCCATTGTTCACCCATGTCGGTGCCTCCACAGACGTAACAGTTGGCAATTCCAAGGGAGAGGGCAATGTTTTCAGCCAAGTTAAGGAACATATTCCGGGCTTCTGGGGAAATAGGGAATTTAGTCTCGGTCTGTTCAGCACGAGCGATTTCATCGAATACGTCTTGGTAGCCGACGACAGTAGTCTGGTAGTGCGTAGGAGGCTTCGTTTCGAGACTCTGATATATGGTAATATATGTCAACGGATCCATTCCTCCGCCGTCAATGCCGAGGCCCCACGTCCCTCTCCATGGCATGTCGTGTCCTCGAATGGGCCAGTCTAGGGACACATAGTTACCTGAACCTCGACGAAACTCGCCCAGGCCGGTACATCCGGCATATCCTCCTCCCGTATAAGCACATACTCGGTCCCAGCCCGAGGCTCGAGTGTCGCCGGCGCATGGGAGCCACACCCACGGGGAGCAGCATCTCATGTCTGGACTGAAGGGGCAGACATACTTGTGGTCGTTAACATATGCCTTACGCCAACTCTGGCTGCCACACTTGCGAGACCAAGGGTGTTTGTCCATGGCGGCACAGACGTCGAAGGTTAGGGTTGCTACAGTTTGGATGCCACCGACGAGGATACGAGTGGAATTTATGTAATACAGAATGCCATCTCCCTCGACTCCCGGAGGCCCGGCCACATACGCAGGGAGTCCTACGCTGAGGGTGACATTGTAGTATCTCGGCTTGGTAGGGCTATGGCAGATAGTGAGATTTCCTTGGAGGCATCTGTGGAACTGTTGGAGGCCATTCGGAGTGATGAGGGCACAAGTCGGGAGAAGCCGGCAATCGCCTTCCGGGGGCTGCGTCTGGTGAATGAGGGTGGTGACTAGGTGATATCCTCCCTCTATACGATGGCGCACGAGGCGCAAACATTCAGTGCAATTCAGGCTCAGGGTGGCAGGATAGCTCGGGACTGCACACAGGAGAAGGAAGATGGTCAGCATTATATATGTGGTGGGAGGTATCCGAGCTTTTGCAGCAAGAAGATAATGAGGCCCACGATGAAGGCTGCGATAAACAGAGAGCCAAAAACGCAGTGGGTCCAGAAGCTGAGTTCCTGTTGTTGGGCAGGCATGAATCTGGTGGTTCACGTCTTTCTCAGAGTCAGCCGTAATGGAGCGTCAGGATGTTGGTGCGCAGTCCAACGCTTCAGGGTGCTGCTAGTGGGAGCAGCAGGTTTCAGTCGGGTCCAATGTATCCACACTGGGCTTCCTGCAATTTTAACAGCGGTTGAGGTCGTTAGGAGAACAAGGGAGGGCCCCTTCCATTTGGGCTTTAGGCAGTCAGATTCATCCCACTCTTTTACCCAGACCTCATCTCCTACCCTGAACCGATGTGTGGGACTGGTGAGAACCAAGGGAGCTACTCTTTCAGTGTATTGCTGGATGTCTTGCACTACCTCATGTAGTGCTTTCATCTGTTTCACTAAGGAACTCTCGCCCTGTATCTGCAAGGAGTCGGGAAAAGAGGGTAGTGGTGGTGGCCTAGCATACATCATCTCGTAAGGAGTAAGGCCGGTAGCCTTGGGGGTACACCTAAGATAAGTACATAAGTACATAAGTACATAAGTAGTGCCATACTGGGAAAGACCAAAGGTCCATCTAGCCCAGCATCCTGTCACCGACAGTGGCCAATCCAGGTCAAGGGCACCTGGCACGCTCCCCAAACGTAAAAACATTCCAGACAAGTTATACCTAAAAATGAGGAATTTTTCCAGTCCATTTAATAGCGGTCTATGGACTTGTCCTTTAGGAATCTATCTAACCCCTTTTTAAACTCCGTCAAGCTAACCGCCCGTACCACGTTCTCCGGCAATGAATTCCAGAGTCTAATTACACGTTGGGTGAAGAAAAATTTTCTCCGATTCGTTTTAAATTTACCACACTGTAGCTTCAACTCATGCCCTCTAGTCCTAGTATTTTTGGATAGCGTGAACAGTCGCTTCACATCCACCCGATCCATTCCACTCATTATTTTATACACTTCTATCATATCTCCCCTCAGCCGTCTCTTCTCCAAGCTGAAAAGCCCTAGTCTTCTCAGCCTCTCTTCATAGGAAAGTCGTCCCATCCCCACTATCATTTTCGTCGCCCTTCGCTGTACCTTTTCCAATTCTACTATATCTTTTTTGAGATACGGAGACCAGTACTGAACACAATACTCCAGGTGCGGTCGCACCATGGAGCGATACAACGGCATTATAACATCCGCACACCTGGACTCCATACCCTTCTTAATAACACCCAACATTCTATTCGCTTTCCTAGCCGCAGCAGCACACTGAGCAGAAGGTTTCAGCGTATCATCGACGACGACACCCAGATCCCTTTCTTGATCCGTAACTCCTAACGCGGAACCTTGCAAGACGTAGCTATAATTCGGGTTCCTCTTACCCACATGCATCACTTTGCACTTGTCAACATTGAACTTCATCTGCCACTTGCACGCCCATTCTCCCAGTCTCGCAAGGTCCTCCTGTAATCGTTCACATTCCTCCTGCGACTTGACGACCCTGAATAATTTTGTGTCATCGGCGAATTTAATTACCTCACTAGTTATTCCCATCTCTAGGTCATTTATAAATACATTAAAAAGCAACGGACCCAGCACAGACCCCTGCGGGACCCCACTAACTACCCTCCTCCACTGAGAATACTGGCCACGCAATCCTACTCTCTGCTTCCTATCTTTCAACCAGTTCTTAATCCATAATAATACCCTACCTCCGATTCCATGACTCTGCAATTTCTTCAGGAGTCTTTCGTGCGGCACTTTGTCAAACGCCTTCTGAAAATCCAGATATACAATATCAACCGGCTCCCCATTGTCCACATGTTTGCTTACCCCCTCAAAAAAATGCATTAGATTGGTGAGGCAAGACTTCCCTTCACTAAATCCGTGCTGACTTTGTCTCATCAGTCCATGTTTTTCTATATGCTCTGCAATTTTATTCTTAATAATAGCCTCCACCATCTTGCCCGGCACCGACGTCAGACTCACCGGTCTATAATTTCCCGGATCTCCTCTGGAACCTTTCTTAAAAATCGGAGTAACATTGGCTACCCTCCAGTCTTCCGGTATTACACTCGATTTTAGGGACAGATTGCATATTTCTAACAGTAGCTCCGCAAGTTCATTTTTTAGTTCTATTAATACTCTGGGATGAATACCATCAGGTCCCGGTGATTTACTACTCTTCAGCTTGCTGAACTGACCCATTACATCCTCCAAGGTTACAGAGAATTTGTTTAGTTTCTCCGACTCCCCCGCTTCAAATATTCTTTCCGGCACCGGTGTCCCCCCCAAATCCTCCTCGGTGAAGACCGAAGCAAAGAATTCATTTAATTTCTCCGCTACGGCTTTGTCCTCCTTGATCGCCCCTTTAACACCATTTTCGTCCAGCGGCCCAACCGACTCTTTGGCCGGTTTCCTGCTTTTAATGTATCTAAAAAAGTTTTTACTATGTATTTTGCTTCCAACGCTAATTTCTTCTCAAAGTCCTTTTTTGCCCTCCTTATCTCCGCTTTGCATTTGGCTTGGCATTCCTTATGATCTATCCTGTTACTTTCAGTTGGTTCTCTTCTCCACTTTCTGAAGGATTGTTTTTTGGCTCTAATGATTTCCTTTATCTTACTGTTTAGCCACGCCGGCTGACGTTTAGTCTTTTTTCCCTTTTTTCTAATACGTGGAATATATTTGTCCTGAACCTCCAGGATGGTGTTTTTAAACAGCATCCACGCCTGATGCAAGTTTTTTACTCTGCGAGCTGCTCCTTTCAGTCTTTTTTTCACCATTTTTCTCATTTTGTCGTAATCACCTTTTCTATAGTTAAACGCTAGCGTACTTGATTTCCTAGTTTCACTTCCTTCAATGCCAATATCAAAACCGATCATATTATGATCACTGTTATCAAGCGGCCCTCGTATCGTTACCCCCTGCACTAGATCATGAGCACCACTGACTAAGTCTAGTATTTTTCCTTCTCTTGTCGGCTCCTGAACTAGCTGTTCCATGAAGCTGTCCTTGATTTCATCAAGAAATCTTATGTCCCTTGCGTGTACAGATGTTACATTACCCCAGTCTATATGCGGGTAATTGAAATCCCCCATTATTATTGTGTTGCCCAGTTTGTTCGCGTCCCTGATTTCCTTTAACATTTCCGCATCCGTCTGTTCGTCCTGGCCAGGCGGACGGTAGTACACTCCTATCACTATCCTTTTCCCCTTTGCACATGGAATTTCAATCCACAGTGATTCCAAGGAGTGTTTTGCTTCCTGCAGAATTTTCAATCTATTTGATTCAAGGCTCTCGTTAATATACAATGCTACCCCTCCACCAATCCGATTCACCCTATCACTACGATATAATTTGTACCCCGGTATGACAGTGTCCCACTGGTTATCCTCCTTCCACCAGGTCTCAGAGATGCCTATTATATCTAATTTTTCATTTAGTGCAATATATTCTAACTCCCCCATCTTATTTCTTAGGCTCCTGGCATTCGCATATAGACATTTCAAACTATGTTTGTTGTTCCTAAGTACATCATGCTTAGTACTTGACAGTATTAATTGGCAATCTTTTGTCTGATTTTTATTGTTATTTAAAGATACCCGATCTACTACAATCTCTTTTGCAACCTCACTATCAGGATACTCTATCTTCCCTGTTATGGTGATATCTTTGAAAGATACCTTATCCCGAACCATGCTCTTTTGAGCGACTGTCGGCCTCCCCCCATTTCTAGTTTAAAAGCTGCTCTATCTCCTTCTTAAACGCCGATGCCAGCAGCCTGGTCCCACTCTGGTTAAGATGGAGCCCATCCTTTCGGAATAGGCTCCCCCTTCCCCAGAATGTTGCCCAGTTCCTAACAAATCTAAAGCCCTCCTCCCTGCACCATCGTCTCATCCACGCATTGAGACTCTGGAGCTCTGCCTGTCTCTTGGGCCCTGCGCGTGGCACAGGTAGCATTTCAGAAAATGCTACCCTGGAGGATCTGGATTTCAGCTTTCTACCTAAGAGCCTAAATTTTGCTTCCAGAACCTCTCTCCCACATTTTCCTATGTCATTGGTACCCACATGTACCAAGACAGCGGACTCCTCCCCAGCACTATCTAGAATCCTATCTAGGTGACACGTGAGGTCCGCCACCTTCGCACCAGGCAGGCAAGTCACCAGGCGATCCTCACGTCCACCAGCCACCCAGCTATCTATATGCCTAATGATCGAATCACCAAGTACAACAGCTGTCCTAACCTTTCCCTCCCGGGCAACATTTGGAGATATATCCTCGGTGCGAAAGGATAATACATCCCCTGGTGGGCAGGTCCTGGCTACAGGAGTACTTCCTACTTCACCAGGGTGATGCTCTCCTTCTAGGAGACCTCCCTCCTCCAAGGTAGCACAGGGGCTACCTGACTGGAGGTGGGACTTCTCTACAACATCCCTGTAGGTCTCCTCTATGTACCTCTCTGTCTCCCTCAGCTCCATCAAGTCTGCTACTCTAGCCTCAAGGGAACGGACACGTTCTCTGAGAGCTAGGAGCTCTTTGCATCGGGCACACACATATGACACCTCACCAATTGGGAGATAATCATACATGTGACACTCAATGCAAAAGACTGGATAGCACCCCTCTCGCTGCTGGACTGCTGACTCCATCTTAGTGTTTTTTGAGGCTAGTGGGAGCAGGTCGGGCCATTTGGCTTTTGCTTCTTGGCATAGCTTGGCTAGCTGGTTCTTCAGGGATCGGTTAGCCCTCTCCACTACTCCACTGCTTTGGGGTCTCCAGGCACAATGCAACTTCCAATCGAGGCCCAGTCTGGTACTGAGCTGTTGTGTTACTTCGCTGGCGAAGGCGGGACCGTTGTCAGAGTTTATTTGCTTGGGGAGACCGTATCTGGGTAGGATTTGATGAAGCAGTAGGGAGGTGACTTCTTTAGCCATTTCCGTTCTAGTGGGCTGGGCTTCAATCCATCCGGTGTAGGTACACACGGCGACGAGGATAGCTTTGTAGCCTCGTGCCGGGGGCATGTGTGTGAAGTCAATCTGGCATACGTGGAAAGGGCTGGTGCCTCGGAGAACATGTCCTGGCACAGGACCGGGCCCCGTTCGAGGGTTGTTCCGGGCACAAATTGCGCATCGGCTGGAAGCGTTTTTGGTCCACAGGGATAGTTTGTTGATGTAGTAGGTCTTCTCAAGTAAGCGCCCCAGGGCGTCCCTGCCCAGGTGGGTGCGGTCGTGAGCCTCCTTGGCCACCGTCCAGGCCAAGGCTTCGGGTATCCATATGCGCCCATCCTGTAGTATCCACCAGCCATTGCGTGACTCCAGACCCTCTTGTTGGGCCCACTCCGTTTCTTGGGGGGTGTAGATAGGGGTCTCCGTAGGGAGCTGGACGACGAGTACGGGGTCAGAAGGGTGAGAGGAGTGGGGGAGCTGACTTGCCCTTTTTGCAGCGTCGTCTGCCCGCTGATTTCCCCGGGCGATAGGGTCCGTTCTCCCGGTGTGGGCCCTACAGTGCATCACAGCCACCTTCTTCGGTTTCCATACTGACTCGAGTAACTGGCAGATCTCAGCGGCATTTGCAAGTCCTTTCCCCTCAGCTGTCAGAAATCCCCTCTCCTTGTACAAGGCTCCGTGCACTTGGAGGGTGAGGAAAGCGTATTTGGAGTCGGTGTAAATGTTAACAACTTTTCCTTCAGCCCACAGGAGGGCTTTGGTGAGGGCGATCAGCTCCGCTTTCTGGGCTGACGTTCCGGGCGGCAGGGCCATAGCCTCGATCACATGGTCCTCAGACACGACAGCATAGCCAGCTCTTCGAATTCCCTCTATCACCTGGCTGCTTCCATCGGTAAAAAGGGTGATGCCCCCTTGCCAGGGTTGGTCCTTCAGGTCAGGTCTGCTCGAGTGCACAGTGGCCATTACCTCCTCACAGTCGTGGAGTGGTGATTCAGGGGCCGGAAGGAGGGTAGCAGGATTAAGGTTGGTTGTGTCCAGGATCCGCACCTCCGGATTTTCGCACAGGAGGGCTTGGTATTTGACCAATCGGGAGTTGGTCATCCATCTGGGTCCGTGGCTCTCGAGTAGGCCGCGGATGGTGTGGGGTGTGGTCACAAAGAGTGTCTGGCCAAACGTGAGTTTATTGGCCTCGTGTATCAGCAGACAGGCCGCCGCAATGCTTCGGAGGCAGCCCGGCCATCCTCGTGCCACATTGTCCATCCCCTTGGAGAGGTATGCTACAGGGCGTTGCCAGGTGCCGACCAGTTGGGTGAGGACTCCAAGTGCCAATCCCTTCTTTTCGTCGATGAACAAGTGGAACGGCTTAGTCACATCTGGTAGTCCGAGCGCTGGTGGGGCCGCAAGGGCATCCTTGAGGTCCTGAAGGGCTTTCAGTTCGTGTTTCTCCCACTGGAGATTTTGGCCCTCGAGTTCAGGCCCTCTCAGTTTGGCGTACATCAGGATGGCAAAGTTGATGATCCAAATGCGGCAATATCCAGCGGCTCCGAGGAGTGCCCGTAGTTCCTTCTTATTTGCAGGAGTGGGTTGGTTGCGGATAGCTTGGGTTCGGGGGGTACCGAGCCTTCGGGTTCCTTCTCGGAGGCGGAAACCCAGGTATTCGACTTCGATCTCGCATATCTGGGCCTTTTTGCGGCTGGCCCGGTACCCCTGGGCTTCCAGGGTTTTCAAGAGGTAAAGGGTAGCTTCTGCACAGTCCGTGTACGTTTCACGGGCCACCAACAGGTCATCCACGTATTGGACGACCGGCCCGTACTCGTCTTGGTACGTTTTCAGGTCCTGGGCAAGCTGGTCACCAAGAGGGTGGGGGAGTTCTTGAACCCCTGAGGAAGCCGGGTCCATGTATATTGCTGCTTGGTTCCCGTCTGTAAGTCTTCCCACGTGAAGGCAAACAACTTCTGGCTGTCGGCAGCAAGGGGGATGGAGAAGAAGGCGTCCTTCAGATCAATGACACTATACCACTTGGTCTGGGATGGCACTTGGGCTAAGATGGAGTAGGGGTTTGGTACGAGGGCGACTATGTCGGCTACCTGGTTGTTGACTTTCCTCAAGTCCTGGACGGGTCTGTATTCGGATGTTCCTGGCTTCTTAACGGGCAACAATGGGGTATTCCATGCGGATCTGATTGGTTTAAGAACCCCCTGTTGAAGAAGTTTCTGTAGATGAGTGTGCATACTATGCCGGGCTGCATAGGGGACGTGGTATTGTCCTTGGTTGACAACTTGAGCATTCGGTTTGAGCTCAATCCAGATGGGGATTGCGTTAACGGCCAGTCCTCCGGGGTTCACTTCTGCCCATACATCAGGCACTTCATCCATTATGGCTCGCCTCTGCTGGGCAAAAGGGGTATTCTGGTCGTAACGGCAGTCGCCAGGTCCTACAGTTGAGGGAGCGTGTAGTCTCCATTCTTCTCTTACTGGACAGATAAGTGTTACTGGCCGATCTTCAAAGCGAGCTTCCACTTCACCCGTGGTCTTGAACTTCAAGGTGGCCTGGAGCTTACAGAGCAGGTCTCGACCAATCAAGGGGACTGGGCATCCAGGGATGTGTATGAACTGATGAGACACCATCGTCCCTCCGATCTGGACTTGGCGCTCCTTGAGGAGGGGGGCCGCAAGGGATTTCCCGGAGGCTCCCACAATTGGTATAGTTTCTTTCGTGGCTGGGGCTATGGCGGTGGTGATAACAGATCGCTGGGCCCCCGTGTCTAGTAAGGCCTTCATAAACTCTGTCCCCACCCGAATTTCCACCAGAGGGTCAGTGGGGACTCTGCCCTCCCGGTTTCTTCATGCTGTGCTGTCTCGGGTAGCGTCCACTGCCATCTGCCATTCCCTCCGGTCATCCCGTCCTCTATCTCTTCGGCCCCTTCCCCGGCCTCGTCTGGGGGCCCCTGTACGGTCGCCCGTCTCCTCCTCTCTCTGCCGGTCCCATGGTTCCTCTTCTCTCGGGCTGTCCCGTATCTCCTCTGGACAATCAGCCCACCAGTGTCCTTCTTGTCGACAATTTGCACACTGGTTACGTCCTATGGGGGACCGCGTTCCTCTTGTTCTTCTGCCCCTCCCCTTTGGTCTAGACCTCATCCGTTCTTCCAGCACCGTGGCCAACACATCTGCCTTCTCCCGCATCCGCCTGGTCGATTCCTTTCGGGCCTCCGTCTTCTCTTCCTGGTCGCGATATCCGAATACGCGATCCGCTATAGCTTTCAGTTGGCTGAGGCTCATCCCTTCGAACCCCTCCGTTCTCTGTAGCTTTCTTCGTATATCCGGTGCTGACTGGCTAACAAAACTCATAACCACGGTTGGGAGGTTCTTAGGGTCTTCGGGATTTATCGGGCTGTGCCTTCTGAATGCCTCCATAAGTCGTTCAAGGAAGTCCCCTGGACTCTCGTCCTTTTGTTGGACTACACTGTGGATTTTCCCCATGTTGGTAACCTTCTGCTTCCCTTTCTTTAAGGCGGCCAGGTACGCCTGCTGGTATCGGCGGATAAGGGTTTGGCCTTCAGCGGTTCGGTAGTCCCACGCAGGGGCAGCGATGGGCGCCTCCGTCTCTATTAGGTTCTGTAAGTTGGCATGGGTAGGGTTCGCATCCCGGACGGCTTGCTCCATATTTTGTTGTAAAAGGCGGCGTTCTTCAGTGGTCAGGATGTGGGCGCTCAACTGCCTAAGGTCTCCCCAAGTCGGATTATAACTGTATATGATGCCTTCCACCAGCTCTACCAACTGCTCGGGTTTCTGGTCGTAGGACGGCCCATGCAATTTCCAGTTATACAAGTCGGCACTTGAGAAGGGAACGTGGCTATAAACTGTTGATTCAATGGGTTGGCCCCCCCCTTCCACCGGGTTAGGGGTATAGGTGGTAGATTGTCGAACTGGAAATAAGTGGGTGTCTCCCCCTTTCCTGCTCGAAGGGAGGGCATTGCGCGGACTCGATTGAGGGAATCGAGTAATGTTCTTCACAACCCGTTTACTCTTCCGTATGGTTGCGGGGCCAGGTGACTCAGGTGAGTCTGGACGGGACATCTCTCCGGCATCCGACTCTGACCCGGAAGCCTCAGCGTTATCCGGGCCCTCCTCCAGGCTCGCGATGTCGGGGTATATCGGGGCATATGGCGGTGGCGCGATGTCATCTTCGTATGCTTCCGCCGTAGCAAGTATCGGGGCTTTTGGAGGCTTCTTTTCGGGCAAACCCTGAACTTTCCCTGGGGTTTTCTTTGGGGGTTTCATTCTAGAAAGTGTGTTGGTCGTACTGGGCGTAGCTCCTGCCTTACCAATGGTAGCAGGGGGCGTGGTCTCAGTGGCTTCAGCGCTAGGGGCGGTAGGCCGTATGGGGGCGGTCCCTGCGGCCTTCGGGACGGCAGCGGTTGCCGAGCTTTGCAGAGCGAAGGCATGGGTCGGCAGGGTTTTAAGTTTAGTTTTCCGGCCTTTTCTCTGCTTTACCAACATGAGGGCGGCCTTTTCTACCTTTCGTTGGGCCCAAGCCGGCGGATCCCGGACTACATCCAACCACGCTTCTATGTATGGAATGTCCTCGGGACAGCCTGGGTTTCCCTCGACTATAACAATATTCATGACCGCCGCCACTTTTTCATACTCGAATGACCCTCCCGGGGGCCATCCAGCAATTCCTAGCCCTGGCCACATAAATTGACATCTCTGTATCATCCCGGCCCTGCTACATTTATCTAGGTCGAACACTTCGCTAAAGTGTTCCGTCATTAAATCTAACGGTGAAGACCCACCCCCGCCCATCCTAACCTGAGTGCCAAAGGACAGGTGACGGACAAAGGGGAAAAGGGGCGGTGGAGGAGTAAGGGGTCTCGTTCCACCAGACACAGAAGGGTCAACACTCGGCCTGACCAGGACGCGGTCGCCCGGCCTGGAACTGCAAGCCCATTCACACACTTTCATACGCCACAAGAAACCCTCCCGTTCGCCGCTCGGTTTCGTCGTCGGAGCCTAGTGAGTTTCGGGACCTAGTCGTATACCAATAGTCCGTATTAGTCACTGGCTAAAAGAGGGTGATCACGCCTCTTCTTCGGTCCTTACTGGGCCGGTCACTACGTAGAGTATACTCGCCTGTCCGCCGGGGTCGCAGGCCGCGCCGTCGTACGCTTCTCTCTGAAAAGGAAAAAGGTGCCTTGTCGGAACCACACAGCCCCCTCTACAGTCAGGCGGAGTTGATCGGCCCTCCTCCGGGAGATGGACGCTGAAATCAGCGGTGGCCACTCACCACCTTCTCGGGTGGGGGTCGATGACCCGATCCGACCGCAGTGGGGGAGGGGAAGAATATAATCCGATTCCCCTTTCTACTTCTGTCCCATCTGGGTCGCCAATGAAACAGGTGGGGAATCAGGAGACGAAAGGCAAATTTTGGTTCCAAACAAGGCAACTTTATTGCTAGCAAGTGAACAGCACCGAGTAGTCTCGGGACACTGTGTGTCATAAATCATCTGACACTTACATTTATACTCCCCTACTGGGCCTGCGCATTTGGCCCCTTACACGTCACAACCGACATGCGCAGTAAACATTTGTAGTTCTTACAGTACAAAATTGTAGTCCCAGTACGTACACACGTCATAACACTGAAATGATACTGGCAAGAAAAACGAAACTTAGCAGCTTATTCTTCACACACACAATGCTCCTTTCTAGCACAGGAGATAAGGTTCGTTCGGCTCAGGAATGCAGGGCGGGGTGTCAGCACCCACCAAGGTCGTCTATTCAGATGGCATTGCTACATGCAAGCTGGTCTTGTATAGGCCTTGCAAACTACTGTTACAAGCTATATGTCTAATAGCCCTGCATTCTGTCTTTACATTAGTAAACAGCAAACTTCTTTCGTTAGTAAACAGTAAAACTGTATAAGGCACGAATGTCCAGTGCAGTGATAAGGTGTGGCTAAACAGCCAAAAGCAGAGGTAGAGTGCATAAGTATAAGTCCATCAGTAGGCACAGAAAAACATGAGGTTGTCCTGTTGCTCAGTAGTATTCATAGTATTCGAGCAGTATCCGGCGTTCCACTCCTTCAAAACCAGTCCTTGAAGATCCTCAGCAATTCCAAGGTAAGTGAAGTTCTGTTTTCCCTCCCCTTTTCTAAACAAACTACCCAGCTGTACCCAAATTCGCCCCTCCTCCCCTGCTAGACTCTATGGGCTACTGCAAGTTAATGGGATTACTTCACTCTGTAGAAAACACAGCACCTTCAGAACAACTCCAGCACAAAGGAAAACAATTTACCAGCACAGAATTTGAACACAGTTTTAAAAGAAACTACCAGCCCCCAAATTAAAACTATCAGTATAGAGTAGAAAAAAGAGAGGACTAAACAGATGGGACACCCTGCGGTTTTTGTGTCATTGGATGCCGAAAAGGCGTTTGATAGAGTTCTATGGCCATTTCTGTTTGAACTGCTACGGAAAGTGGGAATTAAAGGACAATATTTTAACTGGGTCACGGCGCTCTATCAACGGCCTATGTGTCAGTTGCGGATTAATGGCACAACTACTGAGCCTTTTGCATTGCTTAGGGGTACTAGGCAGGGGTGTGCCCTGTCCCCACTCCTATTCGCACTAGCTATGGAGCCTTTAGCAATTTCGGTTCGAGCAGCTCCCACAGTGCAAGGTATCCAAATAGGGAGGCAGGAAACAAAGCTTCTGCTCTATGCAGATGATATTTTGTTGACGCTGTCTGTCGCAACCTGAAAGCTCATTGCAAGAGGTGATGCAGATACTTCAGGGGTATGGTCGGGTGGCTGGTCTGAAAATTAACATGCAAAAGTCTGAGATTATGCCTATACAATGTCCTGATGAGCTCCAAGAGCACCTTCAGACTTCCTTCCCTTTTCATTGGTTCCCTAGGTACATTTGATATCTGGGAGTTAATTTGACACCGGATACTGAGGACCTATACCGGGAAAATTTTATCCCTAAACTGACAAAGCTTCTGCAGGAGTTGAAGAGATGGGGGGGGTGCTGCACATGTCATGGATGGGCAGAATAGCAGCGGTTAAGATGACATTGCTTCCTAAGCTGTTGTACCTCTTCATGGCAGTGCCGGTCCATATACCACAAAAATTTTTTCGCACACTTAACAAGAAAATGTTCGCTTTCATCTGGCGTAAAAGACCCCCTCGTGTAACTAGAAATGTTCTTTTTCAACTTAGGAAAGATGGGGGAATGGGGGTACCTAATTTTGGCCTTTATTATAGAGCTGCTCTATTCCAAATGTTGTCTACTGTACAGAGAGGTCCGACTAAGCTTTGGACCTATGCAGCTCAGTGGGGTCTAAAAGGAGTGCCTCTCTGGGCAGTGGTATGGCTCCCTCTGCCGTTATTGAGAAATCTCGTATCGGGCTTGAAGGGTCAGATGGGGGTGACCCTGAGGGAATGGGTGCGATGTAGAGAGGCCTGGTTTCCCAGCTGTAAATATCATTTGACTATCCCTATCATTTATGCTACAGACTTTAGGCCGGGACGGATAGAGGGAGTATATGGACAATGGTCAGCGGCCTCTTTACGCCTGTTAGGCCAAATCTGGGAAGATGGGAAATGCCACTCGTTCCACACACTGAAAGAGGAATTTGGCTTGAGGGATAGAGACAAGTTTTTTTATATGCAGATCAGGGATTTTATCCAGAGGAAAGCAAGAGAGGACCTGTCCCTTGCAGACACAGAGCTTGAGGAATGGGGAAGGTAAAGGGGGGATATCCCGTATCTACAGAGCTTTGCTACATAAGACCAAACCATTGGACAAATGCCTTAAGAGATGGGAGTCCTTATTAGGTGTCACATATGAGACAGGGGTTTGGAACAGAATATTTAAACGTTTATTGGCCTTCACTGTGGCTACCCCTTTGTTAGAGAATGGATATAAGATGCTGTATCAGTGGTATCTGACCCCCAGCCGGTTGGCCCGTATTTTTAAAGGTGGAACGGCTGTTTGCTGGCGTAAATGTGGGGCAGATGGGACATTCAGGCACGTTTGGTGGGACTGTCCAATGATACAGTGTTTTTGGCAGGAATTACAGACCAGATTGCGGGGTGGGCTGGGACTGGAGCTGGTGCTTGATCCTGGCCTGTGTTTGTTGAACATAACCCTGGAAAAGACCAGAGGTTCCGGCTCTGCACTTTTGATGTATATTGTTACAGCAGCTAGGACTTTAATTGCAAAATATTGGAAACAACCAGTGCTACCCACTGTGGATCAAGTGCTTGCTAAAGTGGACTATTGTTGTTTAATGGATAAACTTACCGCCTTAAGGCGAAGGGGAATGGTGAGATATCTTAAAACCTGGTCCTCCTATGTGGAATGGCGGGGTCTTACAGACTGATGATCACAATTTGAGCTTTATACAGTATGACCAGTGGACGGCTATTTGACTGAGATATTCTGAGGGGGGTGGGAGGGGGGGAGTTCAGAGGGAGGTTTAAGGGGGAAAAATAGATTGCAATGTTAGCCTGTATTATTGCTGTGTATTGAAAATTGTTAATTAATATAAAGATATTAAAAAAATAAATAAAGAGAGGACTTAGGCCAAGATGCACTAAAGTCGTCGTTAGAGCCATTCCGTACCGAATTCCATAGCAAATCGGTAGGGAACGGCTATGCATCAAGGAAAGAGAATGCAAATGAGCTACTCGTAGCTCACTTGCATTCTCTATTCCTTCTTAAAACAGTCAGAGAATTGGCCGGTCAAGCATGCGCAGAGCAGCAAAGCGTTATGCTGTCTGCTCTGCGCATGCCAAATACGCCTCTGTGCTGCCCGAAGACGTCGCCGCTCACCTGATCAGCTGATATCGGAGAGTGCAGTTGAAAGCGTCCATCACAAAAATAGCCTTCCATTTTGGCCGGGGGGGTCAATCAGCTGATATCGGAGAGTGCAGTTGAAAGTATCCATCACAAAAATAGCCTTCCATTTTTGGGGGGGGGGGGGGGTGTCAATCAGCTGATATCGGAGAGTGCAGTTGAAAGCGTCCATCACAATAATAGCCTTCCATTTTGGCCATTATTCACACCCAAATAATAAAAATATCCTTTTTGGCCGTGCTTCACTCAGCTGAGAGACCTGGAAGTCTTGAGCAATTTTTTTTGTTGTTGTTACTTTTATAGCAGTTTTTCAGTCCAGCGCAGCCCCAACGAGAGGTAAGACCTCTTGTTAGATTTTCCGGCGTTTTCCACCGTTAAGGCAATCGGAAAAGGTTAGTGCATCTCATTACAATAGAATTTCTGCACAATTTGCTCATCTGCATTCCGTTTTCGTTAGCTGCTACCGTCGTCGGAAAAAAGTCTTTAGTGCATGTCAGGGTTTACTACTTGCTCATTAAGGGCTTGTTAAGTTTAGTGCATCTGGCCCTCAGAGAGGAAATACCCTCAGCAGTGAAAGAATAGTGGGGTTTTTTTCTTTGTTTTTTATGTTTGATTTAGGTATTCAGCATTGGTTGGTTAAGTGTATAGCAACCAAAGATAGGACTGCTATTTAGGCGGTCCGATTTGGCTGCAAAATTTACCCAGCCAAGCACTGAATATTTGTGACTATGTGCTAACCACGAATATTCAGTGGAGATAACCAGCTGTCTCCTGCTGAATAATATTGGTGTTTAGCTGGCTAAGTGCTATTTAACCGGCCAGGAGCCACTCCTGACTAGTTAAATAGTGCGAAGACAGGTTCCCTGTGTCAATACCTTTGATTACTATTCCATCTGATTTGTTTGGCAAGGGGTTCAAGAGTAAGTGCAAAAAGAAGGGGTGAGTGACATGGGGCAATTAGGCCCCTCCCCTTTCCCAGAATGTTGCCCAGTTCCTAACAAATATAAATCCCTCTTCCCTGCGCCATCATCTCAGCTGTACTCCCTTTTTATTTTTAGCTTTCTACTTGTGGCAGTATGTGTAGATTCTAAGCTTCCTTGCCCTGGTATTACAGATTCTAGGATAACTTTTCTAAACTTCTTAATGCCGGTATGCATAAATCCTCTATACACTCATATTTAGTGCACTCTGGGGTGCTTTTACCAAGCTGCATGAAAAAGGGCCCTGCACTAGCTGCGGGGGCCATTTTTCCCATGCACCAGGGCCCTTTTTACCGCAGTGGGTAAAAAACCCCAGACAAACATGGCCATGCAGTAAGAGAACTCTTATTGCGTGGCCATGCTGTGGGGAGCACATATTGCCATCCACCGAGGTAGTGATAAGGGCTCCTGCGGTAACTCGGCGGTAGCCAGGCAGCCTACGTTGGGCATACTGATGCTTTGTAAAAGACCCCTGTATGAATAGTGTCAGCCGAAAAACACACTCTGCTCCAACACTGTCCGTACAGTACCTGGGTGAAAATAAGGGTGAGCAAGGGGGAACAATTTATTAGCTATAGCAGTTCTAAAGTAAAATGCCTAGGTTTTACTTATAACAACAGAAATAAAACATGGAAAAGAAAATAAGATGATACCTTTTTTTATTGGACATAACTTAATACATTTCTTGATTAGCTTTCGAAGGTTGCCCTTCTTCGCCAGATCGGAAATAAGCAAATATTGGTAGATGACAGTATATATAAGTGAAACATCAAAGCATTTCAGTGACAGTCTAACAGGATGGGGGGTGACTAGGTGAGAGACAGGAAGAGTCGGATGGATGAGGGACAAGGGAGATGTGCATGGAGACAGGGTGACAAGGCAGTACAGTTTTATGGTTTATATTATATTAAAAACCATAAAACTGTACTGCTTTGTCACCCTCCTGTCTCCATGCACATCTCCCTGTCCCTCATCCACCCGACTCTTCCTGTCTCTCACCTATTCACCCCCATTCTGTTAGACTGTCACCGGAACACTTTGATGTTTCACTTATATATACTGTCATCTACCAACATTTGCTTATTTCCGATCCGACGAAGAAGGGCAACCTTCGAAAGCTAATCAAGAAATGTATTATGTCCAATAAAAAAGGTATCATCTTATTTTCTTTTCCATGTTTTATTTTGTTTTATTTCTATCGATTACCTTAAAAAGTGGACTAACACGGTTACCACACCTCTCTACTTATAACAACCAAATATTGCAGCCATATAGAGAACAGTCTGCAGTCTGCCATGAATGTGGGTATTCAGTGCTGCTGACTGTGTTTCAACAATTTTTATTGATGACACAAAGGCTCGTCATCAAGGTTTTAACACATTTCACCCTACCCGCCCCCCCATACCCAGCCCCTCTTACAGAATTTAAAATTATGCAAATTTGTAAGATTGGCCCAAACCCTAGGAATACCTTAAACTAGCCAAAACAGAAATATCCCCATATTATTATACGAGTGAAGCATCCCCCTACAGCCCCCTCCCCCCTATCCCCTCGACCACCCTGAAAACTAAATAACAAGCCACCTTTAACGTACTTACAGCACCTACTAAACTCAGGAAGAAAAAAAAAGGAGGGAATTAAAGAATAGGAGGTGTGCACACTGCCAAGTCATATGTAGGTGTGCGAGGCCCAAGTCCCCCGAACACACTTAAGTCTGTCCTGAAAGAAGTCTCCTCGCACCACGTACTAGCTGCTGACTGTCTTTATAGAGGCACTGAATGCCTGCGTTTTTTTATGCTGATCACTAGCATTAAAAATTGACCAAATTGTAACAATGTTTTTATATAGCAGGCTCCCCCAATGTCAAACCTGGCATTTCAATCCAATTTAAGGAAGAGGGATCCAGGATTCAGCCCCAGGGATCTGAGGACAGAGGAAACATGCCCAACGCAGGCACCTGTGAAGAACTGCATGAAACAGGTGATGTAGCTTGGGTTGAATTTACTACTGGTTGATCCAAATATTTTCTTTCAAGGAAGATGCATCCTCTGGGCCAGACACAACACAGAATGAAGCATCAAAGCTTCAGACATCTAACTCAGTTTTCACCCGCACCATCATTTCCTTTAGATCTGCAAATCACTGCCTTCAGCTCTGTCCTCATTGGTCCCTCCTAATTCTCTTCGGCATCAGGGACACTCTTCAATCACCAACCTGCCACATCTCAGATCTCGGGGGTGCCCCAACTTAGCTCTCTGTATTTTGGGGTTTTTAGCTGGGTTTATTGGTGCCGATAAATTCAAACAAAATGCCTAAGCTGCCATCTTGTTAATAACATCACTGGAACCTCTGTGGTTTTTGTTTTCTGTGATGGCAACTGGAGAGAGACTGCCACATTTAAATGGCACCTACTTGACTTTCACAGCTAGGTGATTGTCTAAAAATAAAATTACCCTCATAGTGGGCAAATCTTATTGTTGGCTTTTAGTTTATTTGTAAGTCATTAGGATTCAGTTGCTTTAAGCAGACAGGTCTGAGCTTCTGGAACCCAGATCCCAAATGAATCCCAGGTCTCCTGCAGGGTGTTGCAGAGTTTGTGGATAGTGAATGTAATCAGAGTTTAGAGAATAACTGCAGTGCTGGAGGTAAGGATGAGATGCACAGAACCAGCAGGATGAGAGCAGTTATGGTCTATTTCCCTCTATGATGGCAACTGGAGAGAGGCACATTTATCACATTCTGAACATTTAAGTGGTTTGTCTTTCAGGTGAGTCATTTAAGCTTTTGTTTATGGTCCAGAATATTTAAATAGTTTTACAAGGATAATCTTACTGTAAGAGGGGAGTTGGAGGGGGGAGGAGGGGGAGGATGATGGCTTCCCACTGGGATCAGCACAAAAAATATGGAAGGGTGGCCAAATTTGTAGCAGCAAGAATGAAGGGAGTGGGAAGATCCTTACTGGAAATAGCAAGGGAAGCATGGTGATCCTCTTTCCCCTCTCTCCCACACAAGGAGCAGCAAGAGAGAAGGGAGGCAGCAAGGCCCATATTGGCAGCCTCAGGTTGGAGGGAGGTACAGTTCTACAGCAGTTTTTATTTACCGTTATATTGTGGAAACCTGAATATTCCCAGTCATGATTCCTTTTCATAGATACAGAGATTCCTATCTATTTCTACCAGTATATTAACATTTTTAGATCTCACTTTTATCCAAGTGTTGCTTTTCTTAAGTAAATATTGAAGACTGTTTAAAAGCTGAAAAGATTTTACCTTTTTTCTATCAGGCAGTCGAGGTTAACAAACCTGACACCATGGTACAGACCTTAAAAATAGAAGAGCCTCATGTTAGGATCCTGCTAGAGGGAGGAGAGGAAGATACTGATACCAAGAGCAGTGAGGAAAAATCTCCTTTACATTATCATCCTTGCTGCAAGCTGTGGAGGATTTTCAGCTTTACATATGGGCATGATTTTATGATGGCATTTTCACATGGATATGGCAGTATACCCTCCTCCCTTATTAAATTACCCCAAGTGTAGAAGTATGCACATGACAAGAATGCATTTAGGGGGTCTTTTACTAAGGCATGCTAGCGTTTTTAGCGCACGCTAATGATTAGGACGTGATAAATGCTAGAGATGCCCATAGGAATATATGCAACTATCAACGATTTAATGTATAGCTTTAATATATAGCTTCCAAGCCACTATCACTTGAATCATTCATGATTTAAATGACCTCAGCGATGTCCGTTGCCATTATATTTATTGTAATGGCGACGTTAAACAACATCAATCATCTTCATAGGTCAAATTATATAGGGCAGAGCTGGCGCTAAAATACTCCTAGGGGGTGGTCCCTTGAGACAGCTCGGTCTCGGGCGGGGCATTTTATCCCCTGAGTTTGAGGATAGATGGACATTTAAAAGCTAAGTTAAATATATATATAAAAGTCTTGGAAATAATTTCTAGTTGACCTATGAAGATGATTGATGTTGTTTAACATCACCATTACAATAAGTATAATGGCAATGGACATCGCTGAGGTCATTTAAATCATGAATGATTCAAGTGATAGTGGCTTGGAAGCTATATATTAAAGCTATACATTAAATCGTTGATAGTTGGATATATTGTAATTATTTTTGATTCTATGCCTGTTATCCAACAACTAGCTATAAAATAATAGCCGATTGTGTGAGTTTCATAGGAATATATGGGCATCTCAGCGCTTCCTAATTATTAGCGCACACATGCTTTAGTAAAAGACCCCCTTAGTTGTGTGACTTTGCTATAGGCATTTTCTGGGTGGGGTTTGGGCAGAGCGTGGGGGAGAGTCATAATTTATGCTCTTACTTTATAAAATACTTCTGTTCATACATTATTGAATACGGGTTCATTTTACCTGTAATTTCTGCAGGATTTGTGCTAGAGGTGTGCTAGCATTTTATTAAGACACAATGGGCCAGATTCAGTAAATGGCGCCCCAAATTAAGCGCTGTTAAGATTCGCGCTAAGTGTGAACTCTGTAAAGGTCACTTAGTGCTTAGCAGAAATCTCGCACGTAAGTTTGGGTGCCAGATTTACACCTGATAAACCCAGATGTAGTTCTAGCACCCAACATAGGCGCAAATGACCCTATTCTGTAACATCACACCTAAATTCCTTGAACACCCCTGAGCATCTCCATGCCCTTCCAATGGTCACGCCCCTTTTCAGTCACGCACCATAAGATTTAGGTGCACATGTTATAGAATAAGGTACAGCCCAGATGCACACATAACTCTAAATGAGTGACAATGCCAATTATTAGTTGTTAATGGCTCATTAAAACTTGTTAATTGCATGCACGCCTGGGCTGCATGCCTAAGTTCAGACATGCATATTTAGGCAACCTGTATAGAATCCAGGGGCATGGGGGCAATTCTATAACTGGGTGCCTCCACTTAGATTTCTTTGAGTCCATGCAGTAGGAGCCAGTTCTCCAATGGAATCTAGATACCTTGGTTCTGTTATAGAATACAAAGGTAACTTGATATTGGTGTGCCCAGCATTTAGGCACTTGCACTTTCACCAGCCATATAGCTTGTGTAAGTGCGGGTGCCTAAATATGGTAGGGATGCAAGCAGTGCCGTAGCTAGACCCAGTATTTTGGATGGGCCCAGAGTTAACTTAGATGGGCCCTTCCACATCACCCCCCCCCCCCCCCCCGCCCCGGAGATATAAAAAAAATTACAGGTATTTTTTTCACCTACCCACATCATCATCTCTCCTCCTTCACAGTGTCTTGGCATCTGCCCACCTGTTTCTGAACACCATCCCTCCTCGGTGCACCTTGGCTGGGTCCCGCCTTTGGAGATGTCATCAGGTGGGATCGGCTGATGGAAGCCTGCAGGGCCAGCACAGGCAGCAATAATGAATCACTGCAGGCGCCGGAGACACCTGTAAGGTGCACCGAGGAGGGATGGTGTTCAGCAACAGGTGGGCAGATGCCAGGACGCCACAGAAGAGGAGAGATGTTGATGTGGGGTGCCACCGATGTGGGCACATATGTGGGGATATCTTATTATTCTAGACATTTGTATGTACAAGGGTTGCACTTTATCCCCCTGATTCTATAAAAGTCACCAAAAAATACACACGCAATTTAATTGAACAAGCTAATTAGCACTTGTTAACAAGCAATTGGCACTAATTAAATGTAATTGCAATATATGCTTGTAAGTTTAGCGCACAAGTTCAGAAGGGGGTGCAGAAAGGGGAGGGTCATGGGCAGAATGGGGGCATTCCTAAAATTTATGTGCATAGTTTTAGAACAATGGGGATATGCACCTAATTTAAGCACAAAGATTTGCACCATGTTTTGGTTGGTGCAAGTGGCTGCGCCTCTAGGTGTGATTCCTAGGTGTAAGTGCTATTCTTTAAACTGTGCCTAGTTTTAAGTGCAGTTTATAGAATAGCGCTTTTTTGGCGCCATATATTTTGTCTAGCCCTGTGGGTCTGTAAAATAGGCTACAGATAGGCACCTACTTGACCTTCATAGCTGTGCAACATTTTATAAAATTACCCTCATAGTGAGCAAATCTTACTGTTTGCTCTCAGTTCGGGGGTGATATTCAGCCTGTAACAGTAAATATCTAGCAATCCGATTCCAGCTGTGGGCTGAACTAACCTTTGATATTCAATGTTCGGGCACGTGTGGCACCACTTACATTAAATTATACAAGTCTTACAGCCCGCAGATACTTATATCTGTGGATTACATAACCATCAGTGATTGAACCATTTGTTCAAAAAAATGTACAAAAAGTTATCACAAATAACACTTCTAACTCACTTCACTTCTAACTCACTTTTCATCAAGTACAACAAATTTTTGAAAAAAAAAGTCAAACATCTTTCTTAAATCTAAATGGTTTCTATTTGCCCTAGTCTGTAATAGTAGGGAATTCCACATAGAAACTGCCTGATATGAAAAAGGAAATGATAACAATTTTACATATCTAATCTTTTTCACAGTAGGATAGTGTAATAGTGCTAAATTGTGCAATCCACGAAATGTATGACCCAATAGTAAGTAAACCAGTTCAATCATATAACGTGGAGCTTCTCCATACAAACTTTTAAAAACCATTACACCTAATTTGAATTGAACCCTGGCTTCTACTGGGAGTCAGTGCAGTTCTAACAAAAAAGGAGTCACTGAATCAAATCTGCCTAATGAGTAGAGCAATTGGATTGCAGTATTTTGAACTACTTGTATAGTTTTATGGAAGCTTTAGTGCAACCAGAAAAAACATTACAATAATCAATTCTTTACAAGATCAACCTAAATGCTGATTGATCAAAATACTTTCTGATAATATGAAGTTTTTTAAGTAGATAAAAAGATTTCTTAATCACTAAGGGCCTCTTTTATCAAGCCATGCTAATGGTTCCCGCACGGTGATGCTGACGAAGCCCATTCAAATTGGATGGGCTTTGTTGGCCTTACCGCACCGGGGACTGCTAACGCAGTTTGATAAGAGGTCCAAAGCTTATGTGATTTTTCGTAATAAGGGCACTGTCAAGCCTCCACTCCAAGAATTTTTGATGAAGTCTCAAAACAAAATTGATCCATTCCAGTTGTAAAATATTGGGAACTTAGTACATAAGTACATAAGTAATGCCATACTGGGAAAAGACCAAGGGTCCATCGAGCCCAGCATCCTGTCCACGACAGTGGCCAATCCAGGTCAAGGGCACCTGGCAAGCTTCCCAAATGTACAAACATTCTATACATGTTATTCCTGGAATTTTGGATTTTTCCAAGTCCGTTTAGTAGCGGTTTATGGACTTGTCCTTTAGGAAACCGTCCAACCCCTTTTTAAACTCTGCTAAGCTAACCGCCTTCACCACTTTCTCCAGCAACGAATTCCAGAGTTTAATTACACGTTGGGTGAAGAAAAATTTTCTCCGATTTGTTTTAAATTTACTACACTGTAGTTTCATCACATGCCCCCTAGTCCTAGTATTTTTGGAAAGCGTGAACAGACGCTTCACATCCACCTGTTCCACTCCACTCATTATTTTATATACCTCTATCATGTCTCCCCTCAGCCGTCTCTTCTCCAAGCTGTATAGCCCTAGCCTCCTTAGTCTTTCTTCATAGGGAAGTCGTCCCATCCCCGCTATCAACTTAGAGGATAGTTAATATTCTGCTTTCATAACTTAGGGCCTCTTTTACCAAACTGCATTAGCGATTCCCACATGTCAGTGTAGACCAAGCCCATTCACTTTGAATGGGCTTTGTTGACATTGCCACGCGGGTCTCGCTAGTGCGGTTTGGTAAAAGAGGTCCCTAATGCAGTTATGTAACCGGTTGGTGGACTGAAAATCGTCGTTAACCGGTTAAGTAGAAGCTCTACGCTATCTACCCCTGGCCTGCCCCAACCTAGGCGGCCATTTAAATGGAATTGAATATTTACCCTTTTATTTCTAAGTCAGTTGCTTTAAACTGACAGGTCTGAGCTTTTGAGTTCCGGATCCCAAATAAATCCCAGGTCTACTGCAAGGTGTTGCAGTTTTTGCTTAGTAAAGATAATCAGAGTGAAGTGATGATGAGATGCAGAGAACCAGAGGATGAGAACAGTCATGGTCTCTGTCCTTGTGCTACTGACCACCTGTTCCTGTAGACAAGCAACACCACTTTTTGTAATGTGTCATTTGCCAGGCAAATCTGTTTTTTCAAATATATGATATGTGTACAGTTCTTTATATATATATCATTCTCTATAATGGTAAAATTAAGGATCATACTCTATTCTTTTCTAACAGATGATGGTTTTAGGGATAATAGTGAAAGAATGAGGATGTACTGTGTGCCGCAGAGAGAACAATGGATATGCAAAGACTTCTCCAGAGAAAGCCCAGATCCTTCAGCTGACTGTGAGCAAGGTATCAGGAGCATAACACCAAGCAGTGTGAAAGCAATAGTACATAAAGGAGAAAGAACAAACATACAAGAGAGGAACTGCAGCACTAACCTATTTGGAGACACTGGCTCCTATGAAAAATCATTTAAAGGTTCTGAATGTGATAAATGTTTGAGTCAAATAGGCTACCTGCAATTTGATAAGATGATTCACACACGACGCAAGGTATTTAAATGTTCTGAATGTGATAAATGTTTCATTCAGAAAGGCCCGTTGAAACAGCATCAAATGATTCACACGGGAGCCAAACCATTTAAATGCTCTGAATGTAATAAATGTTTTACTCAGAAAGGTCAACTGAAACAGCATCAAATGATTCACACGGGAGACAAACCATTTAAATGCTCTGAATGCGATAAATGTTTCAGACAGAAATGCAGCCTGCAACGACATCAAATGATTCACACGGGAGAGAAACCATTTAAATGCTCTGATTGTGATAAATGGTTCACTCAGAAATGCAGTCTTCAGCAGCATAAAATGACTCATACAGGAGATAAACCATTTAAATGTTCTAAATGTGATAAAAGTTTCATTCGAAAAGCAAAACTGGAATTGCATCAAATGACTCACATGGGAGACAAACCAGTTAAATGTTCTGAATGTAATAACCATTTCAGTTTGAAATGCAAACTGCAACAGCATAAAAGAACTCACATGGGACACAAAACATTTAGGTGTTCCGAATGTGATAAATGTTTCAATACAAAAAGCAATCTACAAATGCATAAAATGACTCACCTGAGAGAGAAACCATTTCAGTGCTCTGAATGCGATAAACGTTTCAGTCTGAAGTGCAGCTTACAACAGCATAAAATGACTCACACGGGAAACAAACCATTTCAATGTTCTGAATGTGATAAATGTTTCAGTCGGAAATACAGCTTGCAACTGCATAAAATGACTCACACAGGGCACAAACCATTTAAATGTTCTGAATGCGATAAATGTTTTGGTCGGAAATACAGCATGCTACTGCATAAAATGACTCACAAAAGCATGAACTAGACTCTCAGAAAACAAAGCATTTAAATGTTCCGAATGTGATAAATATTTCAACACAACATGCAACCTGCAGTTGCATAAAATGACTCACATGGAAGAGAAATAAATTCAATAAATGTTTCAGTCTGAAGTACAGCTTGCAACAGCATAAAATGAATCACATGGGAGACAAACTGTTTCAAAGATCTAAATGTGATAAATGTTTCTGTCAGAAATACTGTCTGCAACTGCATCACAAAAGCATCTTATAAAGACATAAAATGACTCCCATGGGAAGAAACAAACTATTTAAATGTTCTGAACATCATAAATATTTCAGTCAGAAATAATATGTGCAAAAGCATAAAAGGCATATGGGAGACAAACCTTTAGAATGTTCTGAATATGATAAATGTTTCAGTTGGACATGCAGCCTGCAATAGCATACAATGATTTACATGGGGTATAAACCATTTAAATGTTCTGAATACAATACAATATAATTTTCTGAATACAATACAATATAATTTGCTAGACAGAATTTGTAAAGATCTCATGGTATTATTGATTACATGTTGATTTGTAAATTCCTTCTTACTGTAGTAGTTTTATATTATTATAATCCACTTTGCAACCTAAATACAATTTACAATACAAGAACAATATGATAAATGTTTGTCAGAAGGCCAGTCTGCAACTGCGTAAATGACTCACACAGGAGACAAACCATTTAAATGTACTGAATGTGATAAATGCTTCATTTGGAAAAATTAACTGCAACTGCATAAAATAAGTCACATGGCTTAGGAGTAATGTTCATTCCTGTTTTGTATGTGCAAAACTAACCCATTTGGAGAAATTGCCCCAAGACAACCATTTAAATGTTCTCAATGTGATACCTTACCTTTATTAATCAAAGAAGGAAAACTTGTAACTGCCTCCAATGACTCATGGGAGAAAAAAACATTTCAGTGTTCTGAATGTGATACATCCTTCAAGTGGAAAGAAAACTTAGATGGTTTACAACAGTGGTTCCCAAACCTGGTCATGGAGGCTCCCCAGCAAGTCAGGTTTTCAGGATATCTACAAGGAATATTCATGAGAGAGATTTGTATGCAGTGGAGGCAGTGCATAGAAAACTCTCATAAATATTAATTGTAGGTATTCTGAAAACCTGACTGGCTGGGGAGCCTCCATGACCAGGTTTGGAAACCAGTAGTTTATAGCAAGCACTGAAAAAAACTGGTGCAACAGACATCTGTAGATTCTGTAACAAAGAGCTAGAAACAGTTACTTATCTTGTGGCTGGCTGTGAATTGCTGATGGTGGAAAGTTTTTATATAGAAAGGTACAACAAGGTAGCACGTCTCATTAATTGGAAACTGTAAGCATTACAACATCAGCATACTGGAAAAGCATTGGAATCATGACCCTAAAAGAATTGTGGAAAACAAAGTGGTTATGATCACCTGGGACATTCCCATTCCAACTGATAAAATGTTGGAAAACCAGATATAATGGTAAAAGAGAAAAACACCAGAACAGCTTTGATTATAGAGGTGTGTAGGGGTGTCCCTGGTATGTCACCAATTGTGCAACTGAGATCTATGAACAGAAGTCTGACTAGACCAGGAACCATCTTTTTAGAGCAAGACTGTCATGGCTGCCTAAACATTTCCTGCATCTCTGCCAGCTCAAGGACACTGCATCTGTACTTCATCTTTCGGGGGTGAAGTTGGTAAGAAAAGAGATTTGCAACAACACAAGCATGAGATAAGGCTTATGGGCCACTTGGTTAGCACCAGCACTTGCAAGGGTGTGTGTCTGAATCAACTATGGACATCATTATTCTCCAGGCCTGCATTTTGTCTGCTGGACAGGAGGAATGCGTGATCTGATTGTGCCAAAACAGTCAACTGAGGACACTGGACAGAGGTCTTAGACCAGATTGTTGGAAAACACACAAAAAAGTTTTAGCACAGATCCAGAGCTGACACACCTCCGATAGCTCTGAAGAGAAATTGTCTCTTTGTGCCCAAGTTCTGAGTTTCCCTGTATAATCGCTTTTACAGGGAAGTACAAATATATTTATAGCTTCTAGACTTGTGTTATCGACTATCCAATGGTGCTGGCTGAGGGCTGTAACTGTCATTTCTCTATACTAACCAGTGTACTGGTAAGCTCGATGTGTAAACAGCTGGAGCTGAAGGAAGAAATCCTACTTTTCACCCAGAAATCCGGTTACAAAGCACCTGTCTTGATATTGTGAGAATCCAGGGTTCATGTTGTCTAAGAAGACCTGAATGAGGGGTAGGAAGCCCTGCAGCACCAAGTGAATTGCTCTATCAAATATGGATGCATCTGCACTCCCTCCTTGTGGGGGAAGGCAGTGGTCACCACCATGACCTTGGAAAAGGTCTGAGGCATTGTAACCAGGCCAAACATAAGAGCCCTATAGAAGGAATGCTGTGCAGCCACAGCATAGTGGAAATGTGTCAGCTGTGTTCTGAAATCATTTTCAAAGATATGTCATATGCTGAACTAAATACACAGGAAGAAAGGCAGGTCACTTGCATATAAGAACAGCAGGGGAAAAGCAAATGTGGAAGAATTCCACTAACAAGAAAAAAAAAATTCTGTATTGGCTAGCTAGACTAGTCCATACCAGTCAGTTATATTCGCCAACCAGCTGATGGAGGTGACACCACTGGTATAATAGCAAGTGCAATGTACAAAAAGTGGGAGTACGACCAAGGAGACCAGACACTGGAAGACGTACTTAAATAAAAATTTTTATTTAAGTACGTCTTCCAGTGTCTGGTCTCCTTGGTCATACTCCCACTTTTTGTACATTGTTGTTTTTACCGTGGGGTGCTTGAGTTTTCCACCTTTTGGTGGATCTTCCCTCACATAATAGCAAGTGCAGCCTGGAGCTAGTCAGTATTTCTCTATCTCCAGCAGATGGCACAATTTGGGTCAGTGCAGTTGCTGTTTCTTTTTTGTTCAAGCCTGATTCCACAGACTCAAGCCATGACTGTTGTTCTGTTGGTTGAGTCCTGCCCGGTGCATCCTGGGAGTAAGGGGAGGTCATCCCCGATTCCCTCCGGTGGTCATTTGGTCAGTTCGGGCACCTTTTTTAGGCTTTTATCATAAGAAAAAAAGGACCAAGTAAAGTCACCCAAGTGCTCGTCAGGGATGCCCTTCTTTTTTCCATTATTGGTCGAGGACACCCATGTGTTTGGCATGCCCCAGTCCCGCCTTCGCTATGCTTCCGACACGCCCCCATGAACTTTGGTCGTCCCCGCGACAGAAAGCAGTTGAGGACACCCAAAATCAGCTTTCAATTATGCCGATTTGGGCGACCCTGGGAGAAGGATGCCCATCTCCTGATTTGTGTCTTGTGTCGAAAGATGGACGCCCTTCTCTTTCGAAAATAAGCCTCATGTAAGGGAAGATAGACATAATAATGAACATACAAAGCATCATGGGAGAATTATACTTTTCTCTCACACCCTCCCCTTCTTCCAATTCTCTTAAGTTTAATCCGGCCATTCTTCAGACCTCCAGAACCTGCTTGAAACAAGACATCAATAAGGTAAATGTTACTGTTTAATTACTTCTTTGCTGGGTCATAAATAATATGGTATTCTTCTTGGTATCACTGTAAGAAAAAAACCCAGCAGAATTATTTATTACATTTAGCCCTAATAGGGAATGAAAGGAATTTAACCCTGTGCCCAGAATGACTTCTGGACAGCCAGATCAGTTGTAAGTCTTTGCTTAGGAATTATATTGTGAGAAGTACATTATAATTTTAAAGGCTGTTGTCACTTAGGGCCTCTTTTACAAAGCCACGCTGCTGATTCTCGATATGGCACATTCAATTCCTAGTGGCTTTCCTCTCATTTGCCTTGTGGGAATCACTAGCGTGGCTTTGTAAAAGAAGCCCTTAATGAATATCAGGGTTAATAGCTTTCCTGCAGAAATGCTGGAAATTCAGACCTAGAATTGGGCCTAAGCAAGAAGTGGGTGGGTACCAAGTGTTCTCCCCTCCCCCACTACCACCCAAAAAATATCTCAGCTGGCGGGAAAACGCTTCTTTCCACCTTGGCAGTCTGCAGCAGGCACGTGCAGGTGCCGGTATCATGGATAGTGTTTTCATTACCATTAGGGGAAAGTCTTCAGCTGGCAGAGCTTGCGATCCCTACAAGCTACTGCTAAACGTGTGCTACTGTTGGGTGGGCCTGAGCCCTACGTGGGTGGGCCCTGGCCCACCCAGGCCCACCTGTGGCTATGCCACTGCTAGAATATGATGGTATTTATTTCTTTTCAAATTTCCTTCGATGGAAATACAGATAATAAACTGAATGGATGTCAGGGTTAAGAAGATAATTCATGCAATGTTGAAATGAATTCTCATATAACAGATTATGGTGTTTTTAGAGCTTGGCTTTTGATAGCAATACAGAAATGCTACAGCATAGTGAGACATAGCATATTTCAATCATAGCACTCCTTTCTTAACAATTTGGAAAGTAATATACCAAGGGTATAGCTATGTGGGGCCACGGGGGCATGGCCCCCCGCCACTGACCCTTTCGACCCCCCCCCTTCCAGCTGCCGCCAACCCTCCCCTGTCGCCACCAGCGGGTACCTGTGCTGGTGGGGGTCCCCAACCCCTGCCAGCCAAAGTCCTCTTCAGCGCTGGTCTCCGGGCCAGCGCGTTGCTGCAGCTGATCTGGAAGGATTCTGTTTCTATGTGAGTCATCCTGACGTCCTTCACATTCCTATGTGCAGCCTGCAGTATACATTTAACAAATCAACAAAGGACAAGACACTGCCTTTAACCACATAACACTAACAGTATTCACAGAATATTACTTGGTTAGTCCTGGGACCCCCTGAGGTTTAGTATTAACATGACACTCTTTAACAATAAAAAGGGTAAGTGTATTAGTGATGTTACCTTTTTATTTTTTTCCTTCCCCCTCTCCTCATGCCAGAGCAGTTCGCTCTGCAAAAAGGAAAAAGGGATTATTAATAAGCCCCGTCCAAATCGTAAGATGATGGCATTTGCTTTATTTATTTTTATTTATTTATTGCATTTGTATCCCACATTATCCCACCTCTTTGCAAGCTCAATGTGGCTTACAATTCATCATGGATACTGGAAGTAGAAGAGAATATACATTTGGTTTTACAGAGGGGTTTGGGTTACATTCTGTTTGTAACCTAAAACAAAACAGAATGGAACAGAATTGGTAATAAGTATGAACCGGGTATGTACAGCAGTCGTTCCCTGAGGCCACCTGTTATAACAAATGGTCAGTGACAATTATGGAAATCTTCCTCCTTCCCAAGATCAGTGTCTTCCGTTGAGATGTCTCATCCTGAAGTCTGCTTAGTACCTAGAAGCTAGGCATTTCTGAAAAATAATGATGTCCTGTATAACTAGGGGTTTGTACATTTATCTTAGAAGAAAGAGATACAGAACTATGCAATGCTTTCCATTTTAGGGAGCCATGGTTATTTACAATGGACAGGGTCTCCTCACTACCTGAAGGGACAGCACAAGAATTTCTCTTTGAAACAGAATCAGCTTTTAACACAGAGGGAGAGCAATTAGTGTTTATCAAAACATGCAATGTATCAACAAAATGTTCTGCCTTGGAATCCATTTCAGTGTCTGCCGTAGTTGGAATGTAACTCACTTGGATTCCAGGGCTCTGTCCTTTCCTGGTTCTCTTCCTACCTCTCCCTCCGCACCTTTAGTGTTCACTCTGGTGGATCCTCTTCTACTTCTATCCCTCTGCCTGTCGGCATACCTCAGGGTTCTGTTCTTGGTCCCCTCCTCTTTTCTATCTACACTTCTTCCCTTGGTTCATTAATCTCATCCCATGGCTTTTCCTACCATCTCTATGCTGATGACTCCCAAATCTACCTTTCTACTCCTGATATCTCACCTTGCATCCAAACCAAAGTTTCAGCGTGCTTGTCTGACATTGCTACCTGGATGTCTCAATGCCACCTGAAATTAAATATGACCAAAACCGAGCTTCTCATTTCCCCCCCCAAACCCACCTCCCTGCTTCCCCCGTTTTCTATTTCTGTCGATGGCTCTCTCATTCTCCCTGTCTCCTCAGCTCGAAACCTTGGGGTCATCTTTGAATCTTCTCTCTCCTTCTCTGCTCATATCCAGCAGATTGCCAAGACCTGTCATTTCTTTCTTTACAACATCCGTAAAATCTGCCCCTTTCTTTCCGAGCACTCTACCAAAACCCTCATCCACACCCTTGTCACCCCTCGTTTAGACTACTGCAATCTGCTTCTTGCTGGCCTCCCAGTTAGTCACCTCTCCCCTCTCCAGTCGGTTCAAAACTCTGCTGCCTGTCTCGTCTTCCGCCAGGGTCGCTTTACTCATACTACCCCTCTCCTCAAGACCCTTCACTGGCTCCCTATCCGTTTTCACATCCTGTTCAAACTTCTTCTACTAACCTATAAATGTACTCACTCTGCTGCTCCCCAGTATCTCTCCACACTTGTCCTTCCCTACACCCTTTCCCATGCACTCCGCTCCATGGATAAATCCTTCTTATCTGTTCCCTTCTCCACTACTGCCAACTCCAGACTTCGCGCCTTCTGTCTCGCTGCACCCTACGCCTGGAATAAACTTCCTGAGCCCCTACGTCTTGCCCCATCCTTGGCCACCTTTAAATCTAGACTGAAAGCCCACTTCTTTAACATTGCTTTTGACTCGTAACCACTTGTAACCACTCGCCTCCGCCTACCCTCCTCTCTTCCTTCCCGTTCACATTAATTGATTTGATTTGCTTACTTAATTTTTTTTTTTTGTCTATTAGATTGTAAGCTCTTTGAGCAGGGACTGTCTTTCTTCTATGTTTGTGCAGCGCTGAGTACGCCTTGTAGCGCTATAGAAATGCTAAATAGTAGTAGTAGTAGTAACTCACGGGGCAGAGATTCTGTTACATCCTCTACTTTTCTAGGTGTAGTTAGATTAGCAATAGCTCTCCCGTCAAGGGAATGAGCAGGAGCTGGCATTCCCTCACTGTTCTTGGCTGATGGAGGGACTGGCACAACTAAGTTCCATTCTGATAAAGGTACTGACACAGCATCTTTTTGCTGACTTCTGCTGCTAAAATAAGGAGGGGGGGATTGATACATAAGGCTCTCAGTCTCAGGACCTTGTTCATCCCTGACAGTGTCAGATAACAATGGAGTCTGTTTTAATATTTCTTTAGAACCTCCCTGTTCAGGGACATTGTCTGTCTGCAAGGGAGATAAATTAATACTGCTGTTATAAAGAGCAGACTTTAAGCAGTTCTGTGGTTACAGCAGAACTGTGTGTTCATTAAAAGAGAGCTGAACTGAGAGGCACTATCTCTTTGCTGGGGAATAGAAGCGAACACGCATGCTGCTCTGGTTCACAACAGTCTAACTCTGCGATTCCTATGGAACAAACAGTGTTTTCCTCTTTAAAGAGGCCAGGCATAAATCTTGATCGAGCTCTGTGCTATCAGAGATATCTATACATGATAATTCCACACAACTACCATTAAGGCAGCAGACTTTGAATAGTGTACAGATCATGACTCAGGCTATAGAACAGTTCTCTTGGAAGAAACAAAGGAGCAGAACTAACACATTCAAGGAAGAAATTCTCCTGGTCTGCAGAGCATTCAATAAGCAGTCCTTTAAAATGCATAGAGATAGAGAGGGAGACCTAATAGGTTATGAAGAATTGCAGAGACGAGTAGGAGTTTCTTGGGGGAATAAGTTCGCGTATGTCCAAATTAAACACTATATATCTGCCTTAGATCAACATATGCTGAGACAGGGTTTGGGGCAAAAAGTAAGGGACTTTTTTCAAGAGATAGAAGCAACAGGCCTGTCAGTGTCGGCACTTCATAAAGCATTGACCCGTCGGGGACCTCCTGCAAAGAATTACGAAGTTATAAAAGGTAGATGGGAACAGGAGGCAGGGAGAACCCTGGTGGGCTGGGAAGGGGGAACCATGCTGAAAGGAATAGCAACCCTTACGTCAGATGAAAGGCTACGTGAGTGTGGCTATAGGACAATCATGCGGGCATATATGTCAGGGCAACAGTTGTCACATATAGGCGCCCCGCAAGGAGCGAGTTGCATTAAGTGTAGTCAAACCCCGCATACATTGTTCCATGCGTTTTGGGCATGTCCAGGGGTAAGGGCTTTCTGGACACAGGTTGAGAGATTCTTGTCCAGGATGCTGGGTTCATCAGTAACGGGAACTTGGGATCACTTTGTATTGGACACCACAGGGGCCTTCAGGACACATTCAGCGGGGGCACGTACCTTATGCCGTAAGCTTAGCTTGGTGGCGCGGAAAACTGTTCTGCAGTATTGGACGGCTCCGGAGTCGCCGGCTTACTGGCACTGGAGAAATCAGGTACACCTTTTAGCCACATGGGAAGCACGGGAGGCAAGGGGCTCCCCGAAGAGATATGCACATTTTAAACAGATATGGGGCCCTTATTTGGAGGTATTAAGCCCTAGAGGACGTAGTATACTACTTAATTGGCATAATGCGACACCCTGAAAGTTAAAGATAATTCTGATCACACATATTCTGTAGTCAAAAGACAGCAGGGGGGGCGGGAGGGAGGGGGAAGGGATCTTTCAGGGCTATCAGAATACAAGACAGGAGGGAGATTGGGGAGGGAGGGGTGAAGGAGTAAACAAATGGATGGTATCATTGGAAAGAAGGGGGAGGGAGGGAGGGATGGGGGGGGAGGGTGAAAAGGGGGGGGGAAATAATGTTTGATGCTGATAATGATCACAGACGACAATTGGCTTTGTAGATTCATATGTGCAAAATTTTATTTCTGTATTGGTTGGTCAATAAAAATGTTGAAACATAAAAAAAATGCATAGAGATAACATTCACTGTGTGTCTTCTCCAAACAACTTCCTGACCCAACGCATCCTTGGGACTCCCTGTCCCTAGAGCAGTACAGTATGCCTCTCTCACTGTGATAGCCCTTGACTTGCCACCTCCATGTTGCCTATACCAATCATACAGGGTCTGTACCTTTATTTGGGATTTTAAAAACAGAGCTTGCCACTCATCAAATTGTGTTACGGATGAAAGAAATTCATAACTTTCTGAATGCAGTCAATAGCTTCCTGGACTAATATGACCTCATCAGTATGCCCCGTTGGACAGGTAGAAAGAAAACTCTGCATCTCCGCACAGCACTCATCCCAATAGCTAGTATAATCAGGGGGTATTAAGTTAGGGAGATAATCAGGGGCATTTTCGAAAGAAAAGGGCGCCCAAAAAGCGACACAAAAGGCACGGGCGTCCCCGTGAAAGAAGGTCGCCCAAATCCAATAATCAAAACCGGGCCGTAAGGGCGTCCTGTTTGTCTCTGTTTGTCTTTGTCCTGTGTACTGCTGCAGTGTTTGTGAAGACTGTCGTTTGCTGCTTGGAGAGTGAGTGGCTAGAGGGTGTGGCAGGAGAGTTTGTAGTGGGTGTTTGTCGGTGGTGGGAGAGTGAATGGCAGCTTCTGTTTGTTGCTGCTGTGTTTCACCAAGTTGGTCGGGAGAGGTGAGCACTGGTGGCACTGCATTGCACCTGTAGTGTGGGGAAATGGAGGCACTAAATGCACAGGTGGCTTACATGTTGGAGGAAGAGGGGAGGCACCACAGGAGGTACTCACGCCCCAGAGTTTTAAGGCCCCGTAGCAGTTTCCTAGACCTCACTGACCTGCAGTGTCTCACTAAGTACCGCTTTGATAGGGCTGCCATTCAGCACCTTTGTGACCAGCTCAAACCCCTCCTGCAGCCCAGGACCCGTAGGAACAACCCCATCCCTGTGCACCTAAAGAGCACTGCTTCGCTATCTTTTCTGGCCACTGGGAGTTTCCAGTCTGTCCTAGCTGTGAACACGGGTCTCACCCAGGCTTCCATTTCTAACTGCCTCACCCAGTTCCTTGATGCCTTCCTTACCCACACCTCTGAGTACATCACCTTCCCCACCACCCCCCAGGCCTTGCAGAACAACATGGCTGACTTCTACACCGTAGCTCGCTTCCCCTCGGTCATAGGCGCCATTGACTGCATACATGTCGCACTCAGATCCCCCCCCCCCCCCCCCCAGGCACGAGAGGCCACTTATAGGAACAGGAAAGCATTCCACTCGCTCAATATGCAAGTTGTGTGTGACGCCCAGGGGGAGATTCTAGACGTGTGTGCCCAATACCCAGGTTCCACCCATGATGCCTATATATTGCAGCACTCAGGAATCTTCCACAGGTTTGAGCGAGGGGAGATCACCAGTGGATGGCTCCTAGGTAAGTGCAGCATGGATCTGCCCAAACTATACATCCTCCAACAGGCAGCCCTCAGCACTGTCTCCCTCCAGCTCACTCCACAACCCACTATCCCCCCCCCCCCCCACCTCCACAACAATACACACTCATCTTTCTCATCCTGCTTCTCCCCAAAGGTAACAGAGGCTACCCACAATGGAGTTGGCTCATAACCCCCATAGTGCACCCACAAACAGGGTCAAAGGAGAACTACAACAGTAGACATCAGACCACCCGCGGCATCATTGAGTGCATCTTCGGACAACTTAAGAACAGGTTCCGATGTCTGGACTGTACTGGAGGGGAGCTCCTGTACAGCCCCCAAAAGGTGACAAAGATATTCCTGGCCTGCTGCATGCTACATAATTTGGCAATGCACAGAGGACAGGCCCTCCCAGAAGAGCCACAGCCACCACAGCAGCAGGCCCCAGATGAACAGGATGAGGAGCCCCTCTACCTCCCGCCCACAGAGCACAGCAGAGTGTACACCAGCTGGGGGTCAGAGCCAGGCAAAGACTGATCGAGACAAGTTTTGTGTGAGAGTAAGTTGACTTGTATGTGTATTCACACACCAACACCAACATAACCCCCCTCCCACCACCATCACCCGCTCTGTGCATATTCCCCTCCCTCCAACCCTCACCCCAACCCCCCCAGCATGTCCCATCACTTTTCCCCGCCCCCCTCCCCTGGCCCTGTCCCCTCCTACCCCTCCCACCATGTTCCTTTGCAGCTGGTGCTGCAGAGGAACTCTGTTGAGAGTCCTCTGATGAGCTCCCACTCTCCTCCTCTGTGTCCACAAGGCAGCCTGCTGCCTCAGCTGCCCAGTGGAAGTCCGGCTACCTTGCGCTCTGTGGCTTGCCCTACAACCTGGGCACAGGACCCAGAAGGGGAGCTGGTGTGGTGGCTGCTGGACCAGTGGCTGGGGAGGCTGAGGATCTCAAGCTCCTCTTCTTAGCAGGTTGTTGCTGTGCAGTGGTGGAAGTCGATGCTAGTTGTTGTTGCTGCATCAGGCTGTATTAGGTGCTCTCAGGTCACGGTGTAGGCCCTCGATGCCGTGCTTCAGCCATTGGAGCTGCTGTATCACTTCACATTGGGCTTGTACCGCTTCCCGTTGCACCTGGAGCAATTCCTGTTGGGCCTGGAGCACTTCCCGTTGCAGCTCCAATTTCTGGCGCCAGTAGTCTTCCATCTGCACATTCTGGCCTAGCAATTCTGTGGCGAGGCGCAGTAGCTTCCTCCTCTGGCTGGATGGCCTCTGCTAAGGAGGTGCCTCCCCTTCTGCATCTTCAGCTTCTTCTTCAGTGCCACCATCAGCAAAGGCTGAGGGTGGTGGAGGGAGAGCCTCTGCTGTGGGTGGTGGAGGGAGAGCCTCTGCTGCAGGTGATGGAGGGAGAGCCAGCGCTGCTGCTGCTGGGTCCTGTGGTTCCACCTGTATAAAAGGATGCCGCCACTTTTGTAGAGAACGCCAGACGAATTTCATATTTAATATAAACAGTTTACTCATTTGTTTAGTGTACAAGCTGATTACCATCAATAGGGGTAGTCAGGAAGCATTTCTGTACTCAAAGCATATCTACACACACAAGCAATATACAGCAAGCTTAAGGCAAATCAAAAAATGCTATATACAGACAAAGAAAAATTCAAAATGCTTACTTATTTCTTTGTTCCACTCTCCTTATAATCTTCTCCTGATATCACGTGCTTGCAGGCTGTACCATACCATAAATCCTACAGCAGAACATATGCTGCATCTGGTTCCCATTATCCCACAGACTTTCTGGAGCCTGCCTTTGGCTGATGTGGGCCTCATGTCTCAGGAGATTTAGTTTAGTGTTGAAACAGCTTGTTCTGCGTGATCTTTGAAGCTTTCCACTTCTATCCTTTTATGCTTTTATTCAACATTTTTATGCTTTTATTCAACATCCTCCCTTTGAGGACTGATATTCCAGGCCTCAACACATCTGTTTCAGCTCCAGTCTGTTTCCTTACCTCCCTTCTAAATCTCCTCCCCCTTGTTATTTATGATATGCTGTGCCTGCAAGCTCTGCCTTTTCATCATCTTTATCATACATCTTTCAATATTTCTGCTGACATTTTAAAGTTCTATTCATTCTTGATTTCAGTTATCATTATCATTTTAAAAGCATCCTGGCACATCTTTGCAAACATGCTAATACATGTTGCATTAAACAGATTCAATTGTACTAGGGTACAAAATTTATATCTCTTGAGGTATATAATTTATAGGACAGTGAGCTTCATCACAGGGGAATACACTGTCATTCATTCTTACTTTTCATTAGCTGATGTGGCATTAAAAATTACACAAATTAAAAGCATAACATTCATTAAATCAGTTGTTACAACATTCTGCGTGTAAGTGCACTTTATCGGGGGAATGTGTTCAGTTGTCATACTATTAATCAGACACCAAAATGATGTCTGTGGGTACTTGTCCATAAGCAAGGCTTGCTTATAAATAGTCTCATTTGTCCAATGAAGTCCCTTACACAGGTATTATTGGGATAACAGACATGATTTTATCATTGTAGTCCCATATATCATAGCTGGCAAGGACAAGGATGATGTCAGTCAGTGGGCACATATGATACAATCAGTCAAATTCAACATCTTGGCCGCTGCAACAAGTCTATTATCATATGTGTTCATTGTCCATTAACAAACAACAACAGTCCAATACCATCATGTTTATTCTTTGTCCATTTCAGTATTATTGATTCGTCGAATATCTGATAAATGTATCCAGGAAGTATGACCTTCCAGACGGGCAGCGGTCTGAGTAAGGGCCGTGATAGCAAAAGGCCCTACATACACAGGATCTTTCCATGTTTTATGTGTAAAGTTCTTTCGCAGTACTAGATCACCTACTTTAAAAGCACAAACATCATTAGTAGTCCCTGCCTGTGATGCTACATTTGTTCGGATCATATCACTTGTGAGGTTCAACATAGGTTGTAGCTTTTGCCAGTACTGAGCTGTGCTATCAGTACTTGCTGTCTGCATCGGGAAGAAATGACGTCCTGTCTGAATTTGGAATGGGGTCAATTTAGTACGCCCATTAGGTTGGGCCCTTATAACCATCAAAGCTAATGGTAACAAATCAAGCCAGGTATATGGTTTACCTGCTGTTTCCTTGTTTAAAGCCTTCAGTAATACTCTCAATTTAGTTTTTAAAATACCATTGTAGCGCTCCACCAAACCATTGGAGGTGGGGCGATACACTGATACTTTTCTGTGTGTTAAACCCATAATCGTTTCCATTTCTTTCAAAACACTGTTATTAAAATGTGTCCCGTTATCAGAAATTATTCTAGACGGACACCCATGTCTTGGCATAATATGAGTTACCAGGCATTGTACCACTTCATGTGCTGTCTCCCTTTTACATGGAAATGCTTCTATCCACCTTGAAAAAGCATCCACCCAAACTAACAAATACCTTTTTCCCTGCACTGGAACAATCATATCAGTGAAATCCATATACCATTCTTTTGCTGGGCCTTCTGGTATTGGAAGTGTCCCAGGTGATATTTTAGGACCTCGTTTAGGTATGTTAATATTGCATACCATGCAATTTTGCACAACCTGTTGAATCAGGTTATCAATTTTTAAAGTCCAAAATCTTTGCTCAAATTGTTGCCTCATTGTTTCCTTATTCCAATGCATGGTTGCATGCCACTCAGCCAATACCTTAATCACCTGACTCATTGGCATGCAAGGTAATCCTTCTTCTGCATTAAACCATTCACTTCCCAATTTCATACATCCTCTCTTCAACCATTTTTCACTTTCCTGTCCCTCTGGCTGCCACATTTCAATCTTATCTACATTCGTAAGTGGCCCTTCCTGTGTCTGTCTAGTATTATACAACATCTTTTCACTTTGCTTAACCACCTCCGTTGCTGCTGCATCAGCCATTGCATTACCTAGTGCCTCAAAGGTTGGCCTTTCAGTGTGGGCCGGGGTCCACACAACTGCAGTTTTTCTACCTTCACGTTCCCTTTTTGCCAAAATTTCAAACAGCAATTTCCAATATGTGTAATGTTGTAGATTTTTACCTGCACTGGTTATCATCCCCCTACGCTGCCATTTTAATATATGATACTGTAGTGAACTTGCAACGTAACCACTATCAGTATATATAGTGACATTTTGAGTCATATCAGTGTGTTGTAAGGCTGTAATAACGGCTAAAAGTTCAGCATGCTGTGCAGTCTGATCAGGAGGGGTTTTATATTGTACTTGCATTATCTTTCTTAGATTCTCATCTACCTGCACGCAGGCAAAGCCTGCAACAGTCCTTTCACAAGCTCCATCTGTAAACCATATTAACCCATCAGATAAGGGTTCAAAAGTAAGACAGTGAAATGTAGGGATTTCTATAGTATCAATCTCAATCTCTTGATCAACAGGAAAAAGCAGATCTATCTTATTTCTCTGTTCTTTAGTTAATGGTATTATTCTTATATCTTGTCCTAAAAGTACTGCTTGATATTTTCCAAATCTAGTGGCTGTCAATGCCGTCTGGCTAGGGCTCAACAGCATTTTAATCGTGTGGTTGGTATGTATTACAATAGGAACAAAAGGCATTTGTGCTCTCCATTTGCCTACTGCAGCCACTATAGCTGTCAGTAACTTTGGTATTTCTTTCATTCCCTTCTCCACATGATTAAAAGAGCCTGACAAAAAAGCTACTGGTGCATTTACTTCATTGTTTTGATTAATCATAGCTGCCCAACTATTTCCCATGTCTTTTACCCACAAATGCACAGGTGATTGGATATCTATTACTGCTAACGGTCCTGGAGATAATAAATCCCTCACAATCTTAGCCAATATTATCTTATCCTGCTCTTCCAATACAATTAATGTATTCTTTGGTGTGGCTGCGGGCAGTTTCAAATGTTTATAAAGTCTCATTACTTTTTGTGTATAATTTGGTATCCATTGTCTGCAGTAATTTAACATTCCCAAAACAGCACGTAACTGGGTAACTGTTTGCGGTACCGGAGTCTCATTTAAAATAGATATAACCTCCGGTATAATGACCTTATGTTCTGCTGAAACATTTTGTCCTAAAAAGGTGACAGTAGACTGAGCTATAACACATTTTTCCTTGTTACATTTATATCCTAACTCTCCTAATAACAAAAATAATTTTCTAGTCCATTCTAGACATTCTGTTTCAGTCTCAGCAGACAGTAGAATATCATCTACATAGACAAACAATGACACTGTGTCAGGCAATTGACTCCTGAATTCTTTTAAATCCATCATTAGTTGTTTTGAGAATACCGATGGACTATCAGTAAAGCCTTGAGGCATCCTAGTCCACCTGTATGCCTCATTCTGTACTATAAATGACGTCAAATCCCTAGACTCTGGATGAAGAGGTATTGAAAAGAATGCATTAGACAAGTCAATAACAGTGTTATATGCATATATATTCTGAGTGTGCAGAAGTGTAGCAGGATTTGCACAAATCGGAAATTGATTTTTTGTAACCTCATTTAGCTCTCTTAAATCATGTACTATCCTTACATTGTTTTCTCCTTTTGGGACCGGAAACAATGGGGTATTATACGGGGATACTGAAGGTTCAATAATACCACATTTCAATAATTTACCAATGTGTTCCAGGGTTTTGGATACTAATTTAGGTCGTATGGGGTAAGGGTCTTGCTTCGGCCCCTTTGCCCCTTCTATTAATTCTATCTTATGGGGTTTTGCATTTACGGCTAGTCCATATGGTGAATCACTTGTACTCCAAATATGTTGTGGTAATTCTTCCATAACCCTTACTTTATTTTCATTATTCAACTGTTGGACCATAGTGAGCAAACTTGGTATTTCTTTATTTCCAAAATCTAAACACAATCCTAATTGAGACAATAAGTCTCTACCACACAAATTTACTGGGCAATCAGGTGCCACTAAGAAAGGTACCACAGCCTCCCTTGAACCGTGCGGTTGGCATTCCAAGCGCACCAGAGTCGGTTCCGTTAGCCTTTTTCTTTGTTCTATCCCCGTAAATCCCACTGTTGTTCTATACTGATTTGAAAGCTTAACTCCCAGTGGTTTTGCACATAACACAGAGGTACTCGCCCCTGTATCTATCAAAAATCTCACAGGAGTTCCATATTTGCCAATTGTGAATGTAATAAAGGGCTCCCTTGTGTTTAACCTGAAAATCATTCCCTCCTCCTGACACTGGTCTGCTTCCAGTCAATAGCATTGGTCTGGAATATTCTGCCAAGTTGGAAAGGCATTTACAGTGCCTTGTCTCTGTACTGCAGCCCCTGGTCCCTGTGATTGCATCGCCGGCTGCTGTATTGCAGTCTGCGGGGCACTCGCAGGTATCCCTACTACTTGTGGCATTAATCCTTGCTGCGTCTGCATTTGTACTTGGGGCATTCCTGCATTCTGATAACATTCTGAAGCATAGTGACCATATTGCTGACAAATCATATTGTTCAGAGGTTATTAGAGATTTTAAATCACCTCTTTCCCTATTAGCCCTACACACAAAACTAGCTAGGACTGTGACTAATTCAAACCAGATGATCTCTTAACACTGCAGGAATCTCACTTAAAAAAGAGTCAAACAAAGTTAAATTGCAAAGACATTCCACATAGAGAACTAGAAACAGAATAACACATATTTTAAAATAAACAGAGATCACCTTATAAGACAAAATCAAACTTATTTAAATCTAATCTAAAACAATCTTTTAAAAGGAACAAAAAAAAATTTCAGTTCTTCCTGACCTTTCTAACCTGTACACCCGAGAAATCAAAAACAGATGACATTCCTCAACCTTCAGGCTGAACCAAAGGCTGATTTTCCTGTTCTCGCTGTATTTTTTCTACATCTGCATGAAAAAGATCTGCTGCTAAAGAAAATAAATTCCAAATTGTAAGATGCTTCTCTAAGCTTTTCTTCTGCCTAGTTTTATTTTTATTTTCTTGTAAGTAGCTCAGGAGAGATAATAATTTTGGACGATCAAACGATCCATCCTGAGACCAGCTCAAAACAGAATCTTTTGCATCATAATTGACCCATTTGTCATGTATTTTTTCAATCTGTTTTTTTTCTAATGGGAATAATTCTATGACATGCTGCAAAGGGGAGCATTTTTTTGAACTATCTAAATCTAAATACATAGCATATACAGGAGGCTTTTCTTTCTTATCTGCCCCTTTCCCTTTCATTTTATTCTGACTATTACAATTTCTCCTATAGAGCCACAACCTACAAAAATATACTACTGCACCTAAACCAAGAAAATATACAAAACAGAAAACTACAAAACTAAACAAATATACCAGTAATAAGGCCACAGTGTAAGCTTACTCACGCGTCTTCTTATTTCTCTTTTTAGCAAGCTCAGGAGTCACCCGTATGTCCACTTCAGTAGTTTGATCAATCCCACATCAGTGGAGCACAGAAATCATCAGGTTTAAACAACGCTTGCTTTGCTTTCAATCCTGTAAAAAACTTCATTAACAACAAACACTTAATTTGTCCTTCGTCTCGCCTTCTCTTTTCCGTGTGCGGCCTACTCCTGGCTGGCTCGCCACTTTTGTATAAAAGGATGCCGCCACTTTTGTAGAGAACGCCAGACGAATTTCATATTTAATATAAACAGTTTACTCATTTGTTTAGTGTACAAGCTGATTACCATCAATAGGGGTAGTCAGGAAGCATTTCTGTACTCAAAGCATATCTACACACACAAGCAATATACAGCAAGCTTAAGGCAAATCAAAAAATGCTATATACAGACAAAGAAATCAGAATGCTATATACAGACGAAGAAATCAGAATGCTTACTTATTTCTTTGTTCCACTCTCCTTATAATCTTCTCCTGATATCACGTGCTTGCAGGCTGTACCATACCATAAATCCTACAGCAGAACATATGCTGCATCTGGTTCCCATTATCCCACAGACTTTCTGGAGCCTGCCTTTGGCTGATGTGGGCCTCATGTCTCAGGAGATTTAGTTTAGTGTTGAAACAGCTTGTTCTGCATGATCTTTGAAGCTTTCCACTTCTATCCTTTTATGCTTTTATTCAACATTTTTATGCTTTTATTCAACACACCCCTTGGTCCTGTGTGGTTTCTTGTACAGGCCCACTGGTTTGCTGCTCTGTGTGCTGGGGCTGGTGGCCACTAGGGCCAGCTTCTTTCTCCGACTGGCTGTCATCACCTGCATAGCAAAAGGAGAGGAAGTGTGTTGGTCAAAATAACCCACTTTTGTTTTTCAGCATTCATATACATAGCCCCACAGACAAAGACCCAGCAAAGAGATGGTGAGGAATGGGATTGGCAGGCAAGCCACATATGTCATTGTACATGGTACAGAGCTGGAGACAAGGAGTACAGTGTACTACAGAGACGGATGTGCAAGAGAGCCACACAGGCAGGTGGGTAGACATAGAACTGTGGAAGGAGTGCAGAGGACACAGTGGCTATAGCACAGAGTTGTGGGAAGGAGATATGCAGAGTTTGGTGATGGGGAAGGCCCCCAAAGCTGTGAAACAGTGCTAACCTACACACACTTTTTATTTATTTTATTTATATTTTATATTTTAAATATATTATTTACATATATTATATACATTGCTGGAAACCCTCCCCCCCCTTCTACTCCCTGTATCATGGTCTATAATGAATAGTGATTTGCATTGCATGTGGTGTTCTCCCCCCTTTCCCAACTGAGGAGCACCACACTGTCCCCCACTTGTGTAAAACAGAGTGTAGTACAGCACAACAGATACCCCTATACAGCACAATAGCTTCCTAATGGTCAACCTACCTGAGCCCTCAGGCTGTGCTGATGTGTCAAGGGACCCAATGCCATGGATCCCCTCCTGGGGCAAGAGTCCATGAATGATGCGCTCGATGGAGGTCAAGTTAGTGGTGTCATCTGCTGGGGGGTTGGCACCAGCCTTCCTCCTGACATCATGCCTCAGCCGGCACCACTTTTGTTTGCAGTCTTCCACATCCCTGCCACAGTGGAAGACTGCATTGAGCCTGTCCCTTACTGCCTCCCATTTTCGCTGCTTCATTGTAGCAGCTTGCAGGTGGGTGGTTGCTTTGGTGCCATTGTACCAATGCAATGCAAAGAATTTAAAATACAGAGAAGGGTGCTTAAATACGCTCTCAGGGACACCCATGTGAGAATGAGATGGGCGTTCCTGAGATGGGTGTCCTAATTTTGATTATCGACAAAATCCCTAAACGTCCCCAACTGCTTCGGCGATTTGGGCATCCTAATTTCGATTATAGGTAGGGAACTATGGGCATCCCCAGCTGCTCTGTGTTTTGGGCGTCCTAATTTCAATTAAGGAGGATAATGATAAACATCCGCAGCTGCTCTTCATATTTGGAAGTTTGCATTCTCTTTATTGGCACCTCTTTAAAACAGCTTTCTCTGTGCTTGCACTTTAGAGGGTTGTTTTTTTTTAATGGGGTGGTATTTCCAAGCATTTTAGCTTCAGTTATAGTAACCATTGTTTTTTATGCCTTTGTACACCTGTTTGTTTTTTGGGTTTTTTTTTTTTTTGTCTCATCTGCTGGGGGGTTGGCGCCAGCTTTCCTCCTGACATCACTGCCACTTTCGTTTGCAGTCTTCCACGTCCCTGCCACAGTGGAAGACCAGTTGAGCCTGTCCCTTACTGCCTCCCATTTTTTCTGCTTCATTGTAGCAGCCAGCCTCTGGCCCATGAAAGCAAAGAGATGCATGTGCCTCCTCTGCATTTCCTGAACCAGCAGTTCAATTTCAGGGTCGCTGAAATTACCCTTGCCGGTGGGTGGTTGCTTTGGTGCCATTGTACCAATGTGATGCAAAGAATCTTGTACCACAAGTTCAAGGTAAGCTCATACGTCTCAGCCACCTCTTCCCTTTCTGCTATGTAGGTGCTAAACAAACACTTCTTGCATCTTGCAGGACAGCTGGTCAAGTAATACACTGCACTCTGAGAGCCTTGATTGTTTCTACCCAATTCATTGTACAGATGTCTTGTTCTCTATTGGACTCACTCAGTTGTGGCTGCCTGTGGGGTGGGGGAGGGGGAGAGGCCCTGAGAATGGATGTGTGCATCCCTCATGGTCAAGGGCTCCCCATTCTCTCTATGTTCTCTGCATTCAAATCTTACCTCTATTTTCAACAGGTTTGCCGGTGGTTGCTATGCAGTGGTGGAAGGAGACTCCACTTGTTGCTGCATCAGTGCTGCACTGTGTGCTTTCAGGTCACTCTGTAGGCCCTCGATACTGTGGTCCAGCCGTTGGAGCTGCTGTACCACTCCCTGGTAGGTTTCATCCTTCTTTATGTAGTGAACCCCAGTCCATTTTATTAAGTGCCCACCCATTCTGAAGGTTGTTTGGGGTGGGGAGGGGGGAAGCATATATGCACTGAATGTCTTTTCCACATTATTCAATACAGTCCTACAATCCGCCATAGTTATGGAACAACATTTCTAAATTCTATCCTGCAAACTATTTTCAAGGTGGCCACAGGTGCCTGCCTACCACTGCCTTGAGCCCTTAAGTCATGGTGAGGGAAAGGGATTCTGGTTACAGTTCCTATTCTAAATTACCTGCAGGTGGCTACAGCCTGGTGCCTATATAATTCCCCTAGCCTATGCCCTTCTGTACCTGATGTATTATATTGCAATTGTGATGAAGAAAACATCCATCTAATGCTTTTACCGTTGTTTTCCCTTTACTCCTTAGCACTATATACCATTGCTGATACCTTCAATGTGAAAAGATGACCCAGCTGTTTGTAGCTCCTTCTTCCTGGCCCTCACCAATGATGTTTGGTTGTGGGTAAGGGTGTCTGGTGATCAGAGAGCAAACATCGTCTATGCGCTACCTATGGTTATCTCCAAGTTTCTACTTGGCAGATCACTAGTGCTAGACAACATACCTATTATTTACAGAAATGCCCACCCAGCCTCCTCCCCCCACCTTACCATACAGCCATGCAGTTTGGCCACACTTATCACACATGTACCAAAGTTTGTCTGTCACAGTTCACCTGTCATGCAACCCAGATTGCTGACTCTACTACTACTACTACAAATCATTTCTATAGCGCTACCAGTCGTATACAGCGCTTCACAATTGAACATGAAGAAAAGACAGTCCCTGCTCAAAAGAGCTTACAATCTAAATCAGGACAGGCAGACAGGACAAATAAGGGATAAGGGAAGGACAGACAGATAGGACACGTAGGGAAAAGGGACTATTGAAGAGAGGAAGACAAGATAAAGGTTATGAGCAGGTGACAGGTTAGGAATTGAAAGTAGCATTAAACAGGTAGGCCTTTAGCCCGGATTTGAAGGCAGCCAGGGATGTAGCTTGACTTAATGGCTCAGGAAGTCTATTCCAGGCATAAGGTGTGGCGAGATAAAAGGAATGGAGTCTGGAGTTAGCGATGGAGGAGAAGGGTGCAATTAGGAGAGATTTGCCTAGTGAATGGAGTTCCTGGGAAGGAGTGTAGGGAGAGATGAGGGTGGAGAGGTAGTGAGGGGCAGCAAAGTGAATGCACTTATAGGTTAATAAGAGGAGCTTGAATTGTATATGGAAACGGATAGGGAGCCAGTGAAGTGACTTCAGAAGAGGGCTGATATGGGCATAGTGACTTTGGCGAAATATTAATCGTGCAGCAGAATTTTGAACAGACTGAAGAGGAGAGAGATGGCTGAGTGGAAGACCTGTAAGAAGCAAGTTGCAGTAGTCCAAGCGAGAGGTGATGAGAGTGTGGATGAGGGTTCTGGTAGCATGCTCAGAAAGGAGAGGGCAAATTTGGGCGATATTATAGAGGAAGAAATGACAGGTTTTAGCAATCTGTTGAATATGTGCAGAGAAGGAGAAGGAGGAGTCGAAGATGACTCCAAGGTTACGAGCAGAAGAGACAGGAAGAGTGAGCGTGTTGTCAACAGAAATAGAGAGTGGGGGAAGGGGAGAGATTGGTTTAGGTGGGAAGATAAGGAGCTCAGTTTTGGACATATTGAGCTTCAGGTGGCGGTGAGACATCCAGGCAGCAATGTCAGACAGGCAGGCAGCTATCTTAGCCTGGATTTCTGCTGAGATTTCTGGTGTGGAGAGGTAGATCTGGGAGTCATCAACGTAAAGGTGATATTGAAAACCGTGGGCTGAGATCAGAGCACCAAGGGAGGAAGTATAGATGGAGAAAAGGAGAGGTCCTAGGACAGATCCTTGAGGTACACCCACTGAGAGCGGGATAGAGGAAGAGAAGGATCCACCGGAGTATACACTAAAAGTATACTGAGGGAGATAAGAAGAAAACCAGGAAAGAGCAGAGTTCTGAAATCCAAGTGAGGATAGCGTGCCAAGGAGTAGGCTGTGAACAACAGTGTCAAAAGCAGTAGAAAGATCGAGAAGGATGAGGATAGAGTAGAGCCCTTTGGATTTAGCCAGGAAAAGATCATTGGAGACTTTAGCAAGTGCTGTTTCAGTTGAATGAAGGGGGCGAAAACCAGATTGGAGTGGATCAAGAATAGCTTGAGAAGAAAGAAAGTCGAGGCAGCAACAGTGGACAGCACGTTCTAGTATCTTAGATAAGAAAGGGAGGAGGGAGATGGGGCGATAGTTGGAAGGAGAGGTAGGATCCAGAGAAGGTTTTTTTGAGGAGTGGGGTGACTACGGCATGTTTGAAGGCATCAGGGACAGTCGCAGTGGAAAGTGACAGATTGAGGATATGACAGATGAAAGGGGTGACAGCAGGAGAGATAGTGTTGAGCAGATGAGTGGGGATAGGGTCGGTGGGGCAGGTGGTTAGTTTTGAGGATGAAAGAAGAAGTAAAGTTTCTTCTTCAGTGATTTCGGAAAAGAAAGAAAAGGAGGCAGGGGTAAGAGGGTTAAGAGAGTGGACTAAGGGAAGAGGGGGTGGAGGAGAGCTGATTGCGAATTCAAGTTTAATCTTGTGAACCTTATCGTGAAAGTGATCAGCCAAAGTCTGTGGAGAAAGTGAAGGGGGAGTTGGAGGAGAAGGCACTTTGAGGAGAGAGTTTAGCGTGGTAAAGAGACATCGAGGGTTAGAACCAATAGAGTTAGTCAATTGGATATAGTAATCCTGTTTGTCAAGTTGGAGAGCAGATTGGAAGGAGGTCAGCAAGAATTTGAAGTGTAAGAAGTCAGCATGGGCACGAGATTTAAGCCAAAGGTGTTCAGCAGAGCGGGCACAAGAGCGTAGATAGCGGATAGTAGGGGTCAACCAAGGCTGGGGTTTGGTACGTTTTACAGGACGAGACACGGGAGGAGCGAGAGTGTCCAGAGTAGATGACAGAATAGTATTATAGGAAGAGACAGCCTTATTGATGGATTTGGTTGATGTAGCAATAGAGAAAAGATTAGAGATACTGGAGGACAGGGTAGAAGGGTTAATAGCCTGTAGATTCCTAAACGTGTTGGTTAGAATAGGACGGGACTGAGGAGGCAGGTGTCTAAGTGTGAAAGTCAAAAAATGATGGTCAGATAGGGGAAGAGTTGAGGCAAGGAAATTGGAGGGAGAGCAGTTGGAGAAGAATACAAGATCAAGACAGTGGCCATTCTGGTGAGTAGGGGCGGTGGAGCACAGTTGAAGATTGAAGGAGGATGTTAAGGCAAGAAATTGAGAAGTATAAGAGTTAGAGGGGTCATTAACATGAAAGTTAAAATCTCCAAGAATGAGGGAAGGAGATGAAGGTTCAAGAAAGAAGGAGAGCCAGGCATCAAAGTCAGAGAGAAAGGACGAGGGGGATTTAGCAGGGGGTCGATAAATGACTGCTACCTGGAGAGGTAGAGGAACGAATAGACGGATCAAGTGGACTTCGAAGGCAGAAAAACAGTGAGACTGAGGTGGAAGAATGGGTTGAAATTTACAGGGGGGTGAGAGTAGTAGCCCGACACTGCCTCCGCGGCCAACTCCTCTCACAAAATCCCAGCATTTGATAATACCACGTTTGTAGTGCACAAAGTACACACACAGATCCTGGTCAGTGCCAAAAGTGTCAAATTGTATTTCAACTATATACAAAAACAAACTATATACAAATATATTCCCCCCCCCCCCCCCACCAAAAAAAAAAATCATTCTCCCCTCTCCTGTCCCTCCAATTGCCATCGCAGCAGCTCTATCACCAGCAGCATGAGCCGGCTATGAGTCTGCTGGCGGTCCTCGACAGAGTGCTGCATTGCTGCCACCTCCTGCAGCAACTGGTTGACTACAGCAACCAGTTGCTGCAGGAGTTCCAGTACTGCGGCACTGTTGTCTGGAGCTGGTGGTGTGGGTGGAGCTGGTGGTATTGCTGGGGCTGGTGGGTGCTCCTCCCCCTCCAGAGGAGGCATATCTTCACATGCTGCCTCCTCCTCCTTGGCCTCCTCAGCTTCCTCCTCCTCCGCCGCCTCCTCCTGCCGCCGCTGTCGCCCTGTGTATGTAACAGGATTGTCTTTGAGATCAGCACATCCAACATGGCTTGCATAGTGCAGGAGCTGGCTGGCGTGAGGCGGAGGATGGGGAAAGGTGTGGTGAGCCCTGGGCTATACCCATGGGGTATGAGATGACATGACAGGGAACCCTGGAAGCTGGTCTGACACAGAGTACACAGGCAGACCACACTCATTGGTCAGCAGCATGTTTGCATTATGATTTGTGACTATGGTTGGCTGACCTTTTTTGGAGGGGGGGGAAGCACATAACTTTAAAATGAGGCAGTGATATCCACTAAGAGTAGGACCTCAGGCAGGAATACTATGAAACAGTATCCACCCCAGAAAGGGGGATACAGAAGTGAGGCATGTCATCTCATTCATCTAAGAGAAGGTTAGTTGGAAGTTGCAGCCACACTCGTGGGAGGGTAGCTGCAACCTCAGGCTTTGATCTGGAACAGAGGTTTTATGACTTACTAGTTACCTATTAGCAACATGGAAACTGATATTGTACAGGACATTTGCATTATTAAATAAAAATTCTACTACCCAAAATTGGTTTGAGAAATAAATCTCAGTGGTGTTGCACCCTATAACTCAATAATCCACAATTGGGATAATCTCTTATAAATAAACAAGGAACCTTAAATCTCCTCATAGGGAACACTCTGCTGCATTAGCTCGGTCCACTATTTGAATAAAGGAGTAAAATACTATCACTGGTTCCAGTGAGGAAAAGAAAAGAAAAAAAGCCAACCGCAAAAACTCATAATTACATGAGAAAAACGGATGGCATAAAAACTCTCCTTTTCCTTCACTAACTATAGAGTTAAAGTAGGTGAAACACCCCTCTTCTAATGTGCCCCCCCTATACCACTCATCAATTACTTAAAGCCTGACTTAGTAACTGAAAACTACCCGCGCTGTTATACAAAATAAAATGAAAACTTAAAGAAAAACGTGGACCTATCAAGCCCACAAAATACCGTGTTCTCAAAAAATGCAGGCCTGTTGAACCCACGTATTCTTTCCACAAGATAATTTTCACAAGTCCAATTTCCACAAAATCAGACACTTATCTGTTTGTTGGTAACTCAGGGCTCAATTAGTAATATATATCCAGGCTGATGGTGATCCAACATAGAGAAGACACCGTGTTGTTCAGTTGCATCCCATGTCTCCCTTCAACAAGTGCGCCTTGTTTCGCCGATATCCAGGCTGCTTCAGGAAGGTTCCTATCTCGGATCCTTACATGGACCTCTCAAAATCGCCAAACTGACACTAAATCAGAAACTGCATGCACTATCAAGATGGCGCAGATGAGAAAGACGTCGGCAGGGATTTTTAACCCTACCACGTCACGCCTTCTACAAAAGATGCCCCGCCCCAGAAGCAGTCTGCTCCAATCCGTTCACTCCAGCCCAACCTCTGGGAGTGGCTACCTATAAATTAATAATAAGCATTCCATTCGATGTTGCGGTTTAGACCCTTTGGTTCCACTGTCTGTAATAAATGGATCCAATATTGTTCTTTCCGCCACAAAATATTTTTAATATCCCCCCCTCTCTTTCCCAATATCACTTGGTCAATTACCATACAGATTAGCTGGTCAAATTGATGTTGAAAATGAACACAATGGCGTGTCATCGGTGCTTCTAACTTCAACTTAGTGACACAATGTCGATGTTCTATGACTCTGGTTTTGAATTGTCGTGTGGTATGACCCACGTACATCAAACCACAAGGACACCAGAACACATATATCACGTTAGCAGAATCACATGAAGTATTACATCTTATCTCAAAGTTCTTGCCTGTTGTGGAACTAAATGAGGATCCTTCCTTCATTATTGGACAAATAGAACAATGACCACATCTTTGATGTCGTCCTACAATATGCTGCTTTTGCGTCCATACATCAGCATAACTGAAATGATCTTGTAAGTTCCTATTACGAGAAAAAGACATCATTAAATGATGATCTTGAAACGCTGGCTGTGTTGGCATTATATTCCAATGTTTCCTCATGATTGTAGCAATTTGTGGAGACCGACTAGTGTATTTTAATACACAAGCGGTAACTTTTGAATCACCCTTTTGTTGTTGATTTATATGTTCATACCCAGTCGGGTGTACTAAAAACTCTCTATGATTATGTAGAGCTCGTTTGTATGAATGTTTAATTAATTTATCAGGATATCCCCTTTCTTTGAACTTTGTTTTTAACTTGATTGAAGATTCTTGAAATTGTTCCGTAGTATCACAGATCCTGCGGTATCGGAGGAACTGGAAAAATGGCAAACTTCGTTTTAAATGGAATGGATGCATACTGTCAAACCTCAACAATGAATTCCTGTCAGTGCTTTTAACAAATACATCCGTTCTTAGGATCCCATGTTCTTTCTTAATTAATACATCCAAAAAGTTAATAAACTCGGAATGACAGTTGCTCTCAAATCTGATCGATGCATGACATCCATTCAAACAAGACACAAATTCTTCCAGTTCCCCCTGCGAGCCTTGCCAGAGCACAAAAACATCGTCAATATAACGACCCCAGTATCTAACTTTAGAAATCCCCTCCGCAGTGTACACAAATTGTTTCTCATATTGGCCCATAAAGATATTTGCTATTGAAGGGGCAAACGAAGCTCCCATAGCAATGCCCGAGATTTGCAGATAAAAATCGTTGTTGAAAATAAAATGATTATTGTACAACGCAATCTCCACAAGCTGTAATATAAATTCTGTGGGTACTGTGTGGGGACGGGGGCGATCCTCTAATACTATTTCCACCGCCTCCATGGAGTATAAGAGATGATCCCAATTGTGGATTATTGGAGTTATAGGGTGCAACACCACTGAGATTTATTTCTCAAACCAATTTTGGGTAGTAGAATTTTCATTATAAGGGTTTGGAATTTCCCAGTTTTTTATAGAGCATTATTAAATAAATACATTTACAAATGAGTACAGGTGCCCTGTTTATAATATCGAGCCCTGAGGCGCATTCTCAGTGCCCTGATCATATCAGGGCTCTCCCTCTTAATTTGGCGGAACCTCCGCCAGAGGGACTCGAGGTCCCTCCAATGCCAAATCTTCTGCAAGCTATGTTTGTACACCAGGAGTCAGGGGATGGCCCTTCTTGCCTTCAGCACACAAATTCATTTGGAAATCAAATAGGAGAGACTTACAACACTGATTGGGGAGGGGGACACACACATTACATTGGTACAGATGATGTCATTGAGGTGGACATGAGGACAGAGAGTACCGTTTGTGTGCAGTATTGTAGGGATGTGGGAATGTTTTTCCTTTCTAGTACATAGATTCTATTAATGAATGTGCATGTGCACATATCAGTGATTGCCCTTGAATGCAGACTACAGTTTGTGCTTACATTGCTGAGGGAGCTCTTATATGTGTAGCTACAGGAGGGGGCCCTGATACCCAGGAGGCGGGAGGGGGAAGCAAACACTTACCTTTCCAACCTGTCCCTTATTTCACCCCAGGCTTGGATGGAGACAGTCCTGGGGGGCAGGTGGTGGTGGTGGCGAAAAAGAATGCACCTGTGCTTCAAGCACAGGTGCACTAGGCACAAGGTTTCAGCCTCGCTGAAATTTGGCTCCCTGCGGAGAGACATGTTTCTCAGTGAATAACCATTGGAAAACGTGCATCGCCTTATATGGATGCCCATGCGTGATATACGTCCTTACGTTCACAGTTCCATATATGGACGTGTCAGCACATGGACATCCTGGCCCCATATATGATGGGTCACCACATGGACGACCATGACGCATGGATGTCCATGACATGCATGGACTGTCCTCATGCGTGCGGGGCCTTATTTGTATGAGTACGTGTTCACAAGTGTGGAGTCTTTCTTATCTGAATCATTATCAAGTGTGTGAACCTCTTCATGTATACACAATAAAATATGTATGTTCCTTATATTTCCCATAGCTGCCGAAGGGCGTCCCTCTTACAGGCCCGCTGTCCTTCGGCAGTTCTCTGAGACACACGTCCTTGTTCCTGTATTTTACACTTATGAATGTTCTTTATATTTTCCGTATCAGGATGTCTGCAACTGTACTTACGGAACAACCAGGTACATCAAAGAAGTCCAAAGTATTTTAATAAGGACGTCTTTCTCTTAGAACCGCCGAAGGACGTCCTTAGGTGGGCCTAGTAAGATGGACGTCCTTTGGCAGTTCTCTGAGAAACACGTCCTTGTTATTGTACTTAATTTACTAAACGTGAATGTTTTATGGACGTCTTTGCAGTATTTTTCCTATACTTTGGGCGTCCCTGATTTGGTCGTTTTCAACTGCGATAATGGAATGTGTAAGGGCATCCATCACTATTTTTCCATTATACCTACCTGATTATGGCCGACTTCGTGAGGGCGTCCTAATTCATACTTGGACGACCTATCGAAAATGCTCCTCCACGGATGCTAAATTTTATCCTTGCCATCCTGAATACTCTCTTTAATGAGCAAAGACACTGCTTCAGTAACAAAGAAGGAATTAATGTGTTTTTCCTGTATTTACAGAGATGATTCTTTTCTCTGTTGCTGCTATTATTCAGTAGTTTCTAGCTCACACTAATGCTAATTAATGTTAATTTGGTCACTATAATCAATCTTCTAGGGAACAGCCATCTAACATTTATTTATTTATTTGTTACATTAGTACCCCACATTTTCCCACCTATTTGCATGCTCAATGTGGCTTACATAGTACCGTAGAGGCGTTTGCCAATTCGGTTGATAACAGATAGTTATATTGTGGTCAGATGAGGTAGGTGTGGATCAGGCATCAAGGGGTCGAAGGAAGTGAAGATTATAAATTGTCCAGTATGATCATTAGTTATGCTGTGTTGCTGGGTGCTGAAATTTATGTTGGATCGGTGGGATAGGCCGTTTTGAGGAGGTGAGTTTTGAGTGATTTCCTGAAGTTTAAGTGGTCACGGATTGTTCTCACAGCATTTGGGAGTCCATTCCATAGTTGTGCGCTTATGTAGGAGAAGCTGGATGCGTAAGTTGTTTTGTATATTAGTCCTTTACAATTTGGATAATGTAGGTTTAGGTATGATCGTGAAGATCTGATTCTGATTCTGTTTCTGGTTGGTAGATCTATTAGGTCTGTCATGTATCCTGGTACTACGCCGTAGATGATTTTGTGTACAAAGGTGCAGATTTTGAAGATGGTCCGTTCTTTGATTGGGAGCCACTGCAACTTTTCTCATAGGGGTTTAGCACTTTCAAATCGTGTTTTACCATATATCAATCTGGCTGCTGTATTTTGGGCGGTCTGGAGTTTTTTTGTGAGTTGTACTTTACATCCCACGTAGATTCCGTTACAGTAATCTATGTGGCTTAGGACCCTTGATTGTATTAGGTTTCGAAAAGTTTCCCTCGGGAAGAAAGGTTGAATTCGTTTGAGTTTCCACATTGCATAGAACATTTTCTTTATTACGGTATTTACTTGGTTCTCGAGTGTGAGGCCGAGTATTTTTAAGCTATCTGAAGTAGGGAGTGTGTGTCCTGGGGTGCTTATAGTTGCGGGTTTGTACTTGTTCTGTTGTGATGAGAGGTTGAGGCAGTGTGTTTTTTCAATGTTCAGTTTCAATTGGAATGAGTTTACCCAGGAGTACATGATGTTGAGGCCATCATTAATTTCATTGGTTATTTCTGTCAAGTCCTGTCTGAAGGGAATGTAGATTGTAACGTCATCTGCACAGATGAATGGGTGATACCTTGATTAGACAAGGACTTTGCCAATGGGATCAGAGTAGTGGATGCTTGGAATGCCCTCCCGCGGGAGGTGGTGGAAACGAAAACAGTAACGGAATTCAAACATGCATGGGATAAACATAAAGGAATCCTGTTCAGAAGGAATGGATCCTAAGGAGCTTAGCCAAGATTGGGTGCCAGAGCCGGTGGTGGGAGGCGGGGCTGGTGATTGGGAGGCGGGGATAGCGCTGGGCAGACTTATACGGTCTGTGCCCTGAAAAAGACCGGTGCAAATCAAGGTAAGGTATACACAAAAAGTAGCACATGTGAGTTTATCTTGTTGGGCAGACTGGATTGACTGTGCAAGTCTTTTTCTGCCGTCATCTACTATGTTACTATGTTACTATGTCCCTTAGTGTGGGTAGTTTGTATGTGAGGCCATTTGAGATCCCAGGACTGTAAGAATTCTTTACATTCACGTGCATTGGCGGAGTTGGGATCTTCTAGGTGAAGGTTTATGTTGCCTAGTATTAGTGTATTGGCGTTATTAACACAAGTGTTGGAGATGAAGTCCGTGAAGATTGGCTGGCATTCATTCCAATTGCCGGGTGGTCTGTAGAACAGGATGCAGTTCAGCCGATCAATCAGAGATTTGTTTTGGATTCTGAATGAAGCAATTTCTAGTTGGGGTGTTATGGACTCAGTGGTGGTTTCAGTAGTGAATTGTTCTCTATAGATTAGTGCAATGCCTCCACCTCTCATTTCCGATCTGGTCCAGTGGGCGATTTTGCAACCTGGAGGACATAGTTCGAGGATTATGGGGTCTTTTTGATTGTGTATCCAGGTTTCACTGAGGAAGATAAGATCGAGGTTTTCTGAATTAATCCAGTCTGATATTGTTGTTGTTTTGTTAACTACGGACCTGGCATTAATGTAGCCTACTTGGATATTTTGGTATTGGGCTGTTAGGTTTGGTGTTGTATGGATTTTTGTAAGTTGTCATTCGTTGGATGCTGTGTGTTTGTTGTGATCTTTCAGGTCATTTTGTTGGTAATGACGTTTGGATAATTTTCCTTTGATTTGGTGGGTATCTGTTTGGTGAAGTGTGGAGTGAACCACATGGGCAATGTGGTTCACTGTTCATATATAATGAACAGACACCCATGCCTATGAATACATAAAAAAGGCTGTCTCTGAGTTTAAAACACAGCTCTCATGCTTTGAACAGCTTATTAGCTATTCTATCACTTAGCAGAAATGAAACCGTACTCAAGGACTTAAGTCCAGGAAGCATGCCAGAAGTAAGATTATTATGTAAACATGGAGTGGAGGATTGGCCTAGTGGTTAGAGCACCAGTCTTGCAATCCAGAGGTGGCTGACTCAAATCCCACTGCTGCTCCTTGTGATCATGGGCAAGTCACTTAACCCTCCATTGCCTCACATACAAACTTAGATTGTGAGCCCGCCTGGGACAGAGAAATATCCAGTGTACCATACTGTAACAAACCTTGAGCTACTACTGCAAAAGGTGTGAGCAAAATCTAAATAAATAATAAATTAAATGTACCCAGCTAAATATAAACAAAGATAATAAGCTTCTGGGAAGCAGTCCAAAGCCCCTAATAACTTGGCAAGTGCTGCTAAATGACAGCTAACAAGTGAGCTGCAACCCTTGAACCCTAGAATTAATATTAGGGTGCAAATTAATTAATAGCTTATCTATTTGTCTAGTGGAACCTCCAAATTTGTGGGTGCAAAACAGATGCACTCTGTTTTGGGGTGTTACTGGGGTACCTGACACAGTGTAAGTTATAACAAAAATGGGTCCCAACCAGACTAGCATTGGTTAGGGAAGTATCAGAAGTAAATATATCACCCTTTATCCTTATATCCAAGCCCACTGCACCAAAATTCTAAAGGAAACTAACTCCACACCCAAATATTATAGGGCCTTATTTTATTTATAGTAGCAGCAAATGACATAGAGTAAACAGGAATAAAGACAAAGACAATTCTATTACAGAAATAGCTTGGAGTAAAGGTATGTAAATCCCTAACCAGTCTATAAAGAGTCACTCTAACCCCAGGGCACTATGCAAAGATTTACATGGCACACATACAACCTGATGTAGTCCTTCAAGTGTCACCATATTGTTCAAATATCAGTGTTGTCCAATGCAGATCTTGCCCTTCGGATGTGGTGTGGACACATAGCAGCTAACTCTGGCAAGAGCTGCCTTAAATCAGGAGCCTTATCTCTATTACTAACATATGTTCTATTCTTGAAGAACATAAACAAGTAGCTCCAAGTGTCCTGCATTGACGTCAATTCTGATAACAACCTGCGTCAATGCTGTTAACAGTGTCCTTTATCAGCAGCTTCTGTCCAGTAAACAAGAGTTGCTATTCTTCTGTTAGACAGGATGTTTCCACAATGTTTTAGAATCTTTGAAGATGAAATTTCTGAATTTGCACATTGTAATCAAGTTTTTAATGCTGTATAGTGCCATGTATGTAGGACCATGTATGACAAGTAGGTACATATATCAAAAATTACAAACCTAGGAATCTAACCAACAAATTATATCAGCATTTTCTGAGGCTGGTTGAACATAAGAAGTATTTGGAGATCCTTCAGCTATGTCCTGCTATAAATGTTGGATTTTTGTTTGGTTGACAGCTCCTGAGGATGCCCTTGTGGCAAAACACAAATTTGTGTCAGGCTGGAGATGCAATTGGATGGTACTTGCATCTGCAATAATTGAAGGATATAATATGGAAGAACTCTTCAGGTTTTAGGAGTCAGTGAATATATGTACAACAAATGGGAGAACTGTAGTGCACCTTTTATATAAAATTTGTTATTTTTTGGTTAAATACATTTTCAATTTGTATATTATTAATTTTGTAAAAATAATCTTAATTATTTTCAACTTTCTATATATATTGTTCTATGTAAGTACATATAGTCACATGGATGACTGGGCATAGTGCTCATAGTAGTGCTACAGTAGTGCTTCAGTAGCTTGCCTTCTTTGCTCCTACACCCACAACCATTACCTCACCTCCACAAGATCACCATACCAGCTGATATACACCCATATCTGTGATTCTGCTTCTCCTCACAGGAGACAGTGGCTACCCCCAGAGAACCTGGCTCATGACTCTCATAGTCCACCCCCAAAATGAAGCGGAGGAGTAGTACAACAAGTATTCTGGGTAAGTACTCCACATAACAGCACTCTCACCATCATTGATTGCATATTTGGCCAGTTCAAGAATCGCTTTAGATGTCTGGACCATCCCAGAGAAGGAGCTCCTCTATAGCTCTGAAAAGGTGGCCACAATATGCATGGCCTGCTACATGCTTCACCACCTGTCTCTTCATATAAGACAGCCCTTGCCACGGGAGGGCCAGCAACCATAGCAGCAGTCACTAGAGCCAAAGGATGAGAAGCCACCCTCCCTCCCTGCCCACAGAGTTGACCAGGGTACACACTAACTGGGGGTCCACATGAGACAAAGACTCATTCAGACACGTTTCCAGTAAAGGTAAGTGGACAATCTATTTGTATGCAACACCTCTAACATCACCACCTGATGCCTGTATACCCCTCCCTCAGCACACACCCCACCCTCTCCCCAGCACACACACCACCACAGCATGGCAATAAGCTGGCTTATAGCCTTACTTCCCCCTCTTCCCTCCCCTCTATGTTCCACCTCCCCCCCCCCCCCCCCCCCATTGGCCTGGGGTGCTCTGGGTCCCATCCTGGGATGTTTTGCAGGTGATTGTGGCTCAGCAGCTGAGGTGGGACTGGTGGCACTTGTGATTGATGTGGAGGGTGGTGGTGCTCTGTGAACCTCAGATGCCAGGGTGGTGGACAGACACATAGCCAGGTGGGTACAGAAGGAAGGAAGGTGGAAGGGGTGTGGAGGGCACAGTGAGAAGAACACAGAGGTGTGAAAGCAGAAATTGAGACGAGTTGGTGATGGGCCCAGGTTGGGGGGGGGGGGGGAAGAAGGCACCTAAACATGATCGATAAAGGGGCCCTCTACCCAGCAAGCTGATTAACCCCAGACCTGCCCACTAACTGTTACTCCCTGTGGAATTGTTGGGACATAGCCCCTGATAACTAGCCTTTTAGCATGTACTCTGGTGTGCCTTCTTACCCTCTCCTCCATCTACCTGAAAACCAGTTATACACATGGGAGTGCTGTCAGTGAGACTCCCCACACTGTCCCTGCTAGAGGAAGAGAGGGTGACGCAGAGAGAACAGCCATCACAGTTTGGTTTGCCCAAACTTACCTGACTCCACAGCTTGTGCTGAGGTGTCCTGGCTTTGCAGGGCATGGATGCCCTCCTGGGGTAGGAGTCTGTGCACCATGAGTTTCACTGGGGAAAGGTTCATAGTGTCTGCACCTGGCAAATTTTCCACAGCCTTGCGCCTCACCAACCTCTTCATTTTCTTTTGATGACCTTGATGGACCTATGTGCATGGTAGACCATATTATGCTTATCGCATATGGCCACCCATTCATTTTCCTTTGTATATGCACATATAGTTTGCTCCTTGGGAGCAAAGAGATTGTGATGGTATGCCATTATCTCCTTTTCAAGGAGCTCAATTTCTCCATCACTGAAATTGCACTTCCTGCTCAGAGTCTTCTTTTTGGGTGCCATTACAAAAATAGGATGTGGAAGGTTGAAAATCCCAAAATGCACATGTTTATAGGGCATTGGAGATGTTTCAGCTGTGACCACTTAGATGTTTGGGAGATGGATAAGGTTTTTTTTTTTTTTTAATTATTAGGGTCCACACACGAAAATGTTTTGTTTGATTATGGTACACACATGAAAACGTTTTGAGAAGATTGACATTGAAATCTTGTGATTGAGATGCCATTTTTGACCCTGAACCTTGTCTTAATGTTCCTAAGGGGGAGGTGGCTTCTTATCTTCTTGGAATCTTTCACATCTGTGAAACTGACTCATTTGCTCTTCGTGTTATCTCTCCAGCATCAGGCAGTTGAACCCTGGACGTCAGGATCAAGCTCTAGTCCTCTTTGGCCACTGTCTGCAGGTAAGCAGAGACCTCTGATCCTACCCTTCCCCTTGTGCTAGGAAGCAGACCTGAGACCTGGTCTGCCTTATGTATTTGCTGATAAAGGACTCCATGCTTTTTTCAGGACCTGGCTTCAGGACAGGGTAGACCACAGGCACTGGTCACCAGGAACACAAGGGACAGCAGTGGACTGTGATACAAGCTATTTTTAGTCTATTTACCTAAGTATTGGTTTCAAACTAACACTATGGGACCATGGGGATATGGGCAGCTGTGAATCTCATGGTGACACCCATTAATGGCTGCCTGAAAGGGGGGGGGGGAGGCCCTGGGAATTGGTCTGTGCACCATGATCTCCACAGGCCTGGGGTTCATGGGGTCCACATCTGGTGGCTTTTCTCCAACTTTGCGCTTTACACCTCTCTTCAGCTGGCTGCATTTGTGTTTGTGTGGTAAACCCCATTCAACTTTGCTCATATGCCCACCCATTCCCGGGGTTGAGGGGGACCATTTTATATATTGATTGTTGTTTCCAAAAAAGTGAACTCACCCCCACAATCATGAGAATTCCAGAATCTTTTCACCTTCTCTCTGTACTGCCCTTCATTTTCAGTAGGCCCAGAGGTGGGGCCCCTCACCCGCTATAAGGCTATCTGCATATTCCATTGGGGGGGCTCATCCAGTAACAATTCGTGCTCTTCATACTACTACTACTACTTATCATTTCTATAGTGCTACTGGACGTACGCAGCGCTGTACACTTGAACATTAAGAGACGGTCCCTGCTCGACAGAGCTTACAATCTAATTAGGACAGACAAACAGGACAAACAAAAGATAAGGGAATATTAAAGTGAGGATGATAAAATAAGGGTTCTGAACAAGTGAACAAGGGTTAGGATTTAAAAGCAGGTGGCTCCTGCCTGGTGCCTACACTGTTCCCCTGCCCTCTGACCTGAACACAGATTGCCCACAATGCGGTGGCAAGAATGTTTTCTGGGTTAATAGATTTGAATATATTACCCCTGTTTTCATGATGTTTCATTGGTTACCGGTAAAGTGGTGTTTGAGATATAAGATTCTGACTCTCATTTATAAATACAGTGGGGGAAATAAGTATTTGATCCCTTGCTGATTTTGTAAGTTTGCCCACTGACAAAGACATGAGCAGCCCATAATTGAAGGGTAGGTTATTGGTAACAGTGAGAGATAGCACATCACAAATTAAATCCGGAAAATCACATTGTGGAAAGTATATGAATTTATTTGCATTCTGCAGAGGGAAATAAGTATTTGATCCCCCACCAACCAGTAAGAGATCTGGCCCCTACAGACCAGGTAGATGCTCCAAATCAACTCGTTACCTGCATGACAGACAGCTGTCGGCAATGGTCACCTGTATGAAAGACACCTGTCCACAGACTCAGTGAATCAGTCAGACTCTAACCTCTACAAAATGGCCAAGAGCAAGGAGCTGTCTAAGGATGTCAGGGACAAGATCATACACCTGCACAAGGCTGGAATGGGCTACAAAACCATCAGTAAGATGCTGGGCGAGAAGGAGACAACTGTTGGTGCCATAGTAAGAAAATGGAAGAAGTACAAATGACTGTCAATCGACAAAGATCTGGGGCTCCACGCAAAATCTCACCTCGTGGGGTATCCTTGATCATGAGGAAGGTTAGAAATCAGCCTACAACTACAAGGGGGGAACTTGTCAATGATCTCAAGGCAGCTGGGACCACTGTCACCACGAAAACCATTGGTAACACATTACGACATAACGGATTGCAATCCTGCAGTGCCCGCAAGGTCCCCCTGCTCCGGAAGGCACATGTGACGGCCCGTCTGAAGTTTGCCAGTGAACACCTGGATGATGCCGAGAGTGATTGGGAGAAGGTGCTGTGGTCAGATGAGACAAAAATTGAGCTCTTTGGCATGAACTCAACTCGCCGTGTTTGGAGGAAGAGAAATGCTGCCTATGACCCAAAGAACACCGTCCCCACTGTCAAGCATGGAGGTGGAAATGTTATGTTTTGGGGGTGTTTCTCTGCTAAGGGCACAGGACTACTTCACCGCATCAATGGGAGAATGGATGGGGCCATGTACCGTACAATTCTGAGTGACAACCTCCTTCCCTCCGCCAGGGCCTTAAAATGGGTCGTGGCTGGGTCTTCCAGCACGACAATGACCCAAAACATACAGCCAAGGCAACAAAGGAGTGGCTCAGGAAGAAGCACATTAGGGTCATGGAGTGGCCTAGCCAGTCACCAGACCTTAATCCCATTGAAAACTTATGGAGGGAGCTGAAGCTGCGAGTTGCCAAGCGACAGCCCAGAACTCTTAATGATTTAGAGATGATCTGCAAAGAGGAGTGGACCAAAATTCCTCCTGACATGTGTGCAAACCTCATCATCAACTACAGAAGACGTCTGACCGCTGTGCTTGCCAACAAGGGTTTTGCCACCAAGTATTAGGTCTTGTTTGCCAGAGGGATTAAATACTTATTTCCCTCTGCAGAATGCAAATAAATTCATATACTTTCCACAATGTGATTTTCCGGATTTAATTTGTGATGTGCTATCTCTCACTGTTACCAATAACCTACCCTTCAATTATGGGCTGCTCATGTCTTTGTCAGTGGGCAAACTTACAAAATCAGCGAGGGATCAAATACTTATTTCCCCCACTGTATATTAACAGAGAGGCACCTCAGATTCTATCAGTAATGTTGAGAATTTATTGTACACATCAGCTCCTCTGCTCTAGTAGACAATTGTTGCTGGATTTTCTATCGGTGTACGGTTAAATGATAATTGGTTAAGAATGTGGAATTAGCTTCCTGAGAAAATTTGTAATCTGAAAATTATTTACAATTCTGGAAGCACCTAAAGGCTTTTCTGTTTAGCAGTGCCTTTGATTTGGAATAAGAGTGAGGGCTGAGTGATTATAGGGTTTGTGAGATATGGATTTTGAGGGGGAGGAGATTCTATGTATTGGAATGTATTTCTGGTATATTGTTTTTAGGATCATACAATGTCATGTTTGTATGATGTCAGATGTTCTGTGTTTGACATTATGTATGTGATATGTTGTGAACTGCTTAGGATGTAAGATAGAGTGGTATAAATAAAGTCTAGTGTCTCCTATGGGCAAGCTCACCTGCTGGTTACTATCTGACTGGTTGCTATTGTTAGAAAACACAGTTCCTTTCTCTCATGTTTATATCCCCCATAGTTTTATATAGTTGATTTCCCTTTCCTCCCCTCCAATGTCTACCGTTGCTGCAAATATGTTAATGTGTATATAGGAAAGAGGTGATTGTGCATCTTTCCAAGCCCTCAGCCATGTTGATTGTGGGTAAGGAAGCATGCCAAAGAGAGAGTAAACTTAGTCTAGGCACTGCCTATGCACATCTGCTGGTTGGTACCAGACAGGTGGCTAATGTGAGACAACATAGCTTTACTTTGAGCAACTCTATGCAGTGTGTCCAAAGGATGTGAGCTGCAGGGTGAAGAGGGTTTATGGTGTTGGTCTCTTGCTGCAAGCTGTCAGGAACAGCTTAGAGTAGGTAAATTGTGGCTCCCATCAGTACATGTGGCCCCCTACCTGGGTCCAGCAGGGCAACTATATATCTAGGATCTTTGGCATGGGACACCTGTGATGAGACCTAGGTTCGAGCCTCCAGCATGGAGCTGGACTGGTTTACCAGCATGACAGGTGTCTGCCAATGCTTCTGTCACTGATCATGCAGCCACATCAACCTCAGCTTTCCCTCAGATCAGATATCTGGTGGCAGCATTGATATTGGAGAAGGGCTAGATAATTAACCCCCAGGGGACAGATGGCTACAGAATTCAATGGTAATGTAGGTGGACAGTGTGCCCCATACATGACCCCTATTGCTGTTCTTGTGATCTGCTTTGTATCCTTATGTCAGGTTACTGTAGCAATATTAGTGTAACCCCCAAGGGGTTAAATAAAAAAATAAGTAATTACCCGGGCGGTGTTGGGGTGGTCGGGTCAGTGGCAAAGTGGCATTGGAGAGACACTGTTTGAGAGGCAGTGCCAGTTGTTTCGGCATCCCGCGATGGAGGGGAGAGTGTCAGGATGTCTGGCATGTGTAGCCGGTGCTTTTGGGTAGAAGCAGGGTGGCATTGGAGCGGCAGCGTTGGCTGTTTCGGCGATGCAGTGGAAGGAAGGTGTGGAGCTGGAGCGGAGCCACGGCAGCATTGGGGGAAGCCAGGAAAGCCCTGCTCAGCATGTGGGGGCATCTGACATCATTGGGAGATGTCAGACAGCTGCCCATGTGCAGGAGAATTGGGATTCCAGGCCTTAAAGGAAGTGGATCAAATTTAATGAGGAGAGCCGGTTCTGGTGCAAAAATGAGTGCGGCGGGGAACCGGAGCAAGGCAAAGAAGGACTCCGGTGAGCTCCTCGTTCTTTTCTTTCTTTTTTTTTTTTTTTTTTTTAGACCAAAACGTCCAACTTTTAGCCCTGGATGTTTTCTTTCATTCCATTATGACAGAAAAACGCTCAAGTGTTAGGAACACCCAGATCCTGCCCTTACCACATCATTGACACGCCCCTTTTGATTTGAATGCCCTTTTGACGGACTTCATAGAAAAATGTCTAAAAATTGTTTTGAAAATACCAATTTAGACATTTTTGTACAAAAAAACATCCAAATGCAGATTTATGCCACTTTCTGGACATTTTTCTCTTTTGAAAATGAGCCCCAAATTGTCTTATGTGTTGTTCTTATTGTCTTGGTTTTGTTTTTTCTGGACTGAACATCGCTGCTTAACTTTAGCAGACATATTTGGCCACGTGAAAGCCAGTCCTATCTTTGGCTGGTTTGACTTTGACTGGCTAGCGCTGAGGATCGGCTTGGCTGGTCAAAGTCATACCAGCCAAAAGAAAACCGGATATTCAAAGCCAGTCAGTGGTAATGGCCCAGCATTGAAAATCCAGTTTTAGCGCCGACCGTGGGAGTTAGCCCGGCTAAGCCCCGCAGTCTGAATATCGCCTTCACTGAGTTTTACATACACCTGTCTTGTACAGTTTCTTCCGTATTACCTTGCATATGCTTGCTGTTTTCTTCTGTTGGTACAAACCATTGTCTGCTATTTTACACTAAGAATTTTACACTGCAGAATTATCACTGGTACTAGTGCAACCTAAAAAAAAGTATTATACCTTTCGAGTTGCTACATTTCTCATATATCCTATGCCTGATTTCTATACTATTGTTATGCTAGAATATATTTTCCATGATTTTTACCTACACTATTATTACTGTTGCAGTATATACACTTAGTGTAGAGATGTTTCATTTATAAATTCACATGTTTATTATTGCTTTGCAAAGTTGCTAACAAGAGATATAGGTTCAGCTTTATATTAGGCTTCACATGTAACATGTTTGGTATTTGCTTTTGTTTATTATGCATCATTACAAAATGATATGTTATACTAGCTGAGATAATATTTAACCATCTCTCTGACCTCACGTGCAACTTTCTTCAAATCAATCACCTTACGTTCTAATTCTTCCTACTTTCTTTTTTTTTTTTAATTTATGTATTTATTAATATTATCCAATATTTTACAAGACAATCCTCTTGTTCAGGAAAAGTATCTAATAATCTACAAATTATGTAAAAATAATAAAACAAACAGGAAAAAAAAGCGAAGCTTAAGCTTCACATTAACAGGAAAACTATACTCAAGTCCATACATGTGATCCAAGATTTCAGGAAAATGCTGGAGACAAATTATCTAAAGGTTAATCAGAAAAAAGAAATTATACAAATACTGTTAAGTAGAGCAAACACTTATAATTAACGCTTATCCATTTTCACTGAGGTTATGAGTGAAGATACATGAGACGGCTCTGTAAATACATATTTTTTTTCCTTAAACCTTATTATACACTTGCAGGGGTATCTTAAAAAGAAGGTACCCCCCAAGTGTAAAACTTCAGGCCTAAGGAGCAGGAATTGTTTCCTTCGTCGTCGTGTCTCCTTGGAGACATCAGGAAAGAGTAAAACTTTTAAACCCAAAAAGGGTTTATCTTTATTTCGGAAAAACAGACGAAAGATCCAATTCTTGTCTGGTAATAGTGCAACTGTAGCCACCAATATAGCTGCAGTTGCTAATTCGGTATCAGAAGTCTCAAGCAAGAGCGAGACATTTATCGGAGCTTCGGGTTGAGAGGTTCCTTTCCCAGGGATATAGTAAACCATAGTCATTGGTGGTAAGTTCTGTTCAGGAATTAGTAAATTTTCACGCATATAGCGTTTCAACATATCCATAGGAGCAACATTTTGAAGTCTAGGAAAGTTGACAAATCTTAGGTTATGATTTTTAGTGTAATTATCAAAGGTTTCCATTTTGTCTCTAAGACTCGTTAGATCTTTCTTCATACTAGGTTGTACCGTTTCAAGCTTCATAATTCTCTGATCCAAGTTAACAAGTTTCCCATTCAAATCTTTAATCTGTTCCTCTTGTACCACCAGATTACTTTCCAGAGATTTAACTTTAGGCTGGACATCATTTATCTGCTTAAGGAAAACTTGTCCTAGGTTGGAAACCAGGTCCCACAAAGCTTCTAATGTCACATCTTTTCGTCTAATCATAAATTCTTTAGGAAGTTCAAACCTTACAGGCTGGTCTTGGTCCTCACTCTGCCCCTCTGCTCCTCTCCCCTCAGTTTGCGACGTTTCCACGGGCAAACTGCTCTCCAGTCCCACCTCTGTAGTAAGGGAGGCTTCGATTCGGCGATCTTCTGGGCCCCTGACCTCTGCGGGAGTGGACCCCGTCGAATCCAGGAGGAAAGAACTGGTGCCAATCGGCTGGGGAGGGGGAGTGCGTTCGGCGGGGCTGAGAGTTACTTCAAAGCCAGAGAGCGCCGAAGTCTCCGTTTCGCCGGCGCGCACCTCTGGAAGCGAACCGCCGTCACGGTGAACTCCCTGCGATCTCAAATATCGATCCATCGGACCAGGTAATGAGGGAGTTAGCGGGGAAGCCCTACCCGCTAGTCTCCCTCTTCGTTTCGGCATTTCTTTTTTTTAGGAGCGTGAGTCGCAGCAACCTAACAGCTTGCGGCCATCTTGGATCTGGGCCTCTGTCCCCTCTTCCTACTTTCTTACTCATCTATATGTTACAACTTTGCCTTACCCCTCACTACCAATTATAATGTTCTAGTACACATTGAGGGGCATAATCGAACGTGAATGCCCATCTCCATGGGCGTCCATGTCCAAGAACGGGTAGGTGAAGGGGTTGCACAGACCGTATTTTCGAAAAAAAATGGGTGTCCATCTTTCGTTTCGAAAATACGGTTTGTATGGACCAAAATACCATGGATTTAGTCATTTGTGAGCTGGGCGTTTGTTATTTTTAGCGATAATGGAAAATAAAAACGCCCAGCTCAGAAACGTCCTAATCCAAGCCATTTGGTCGTGGGAGGGGCCAGGATTCGTAGTACACTCACCCCCCTGCCATGCCAGGACACCAACTGGACACCCTAGAGGTCAGTGCGGTGGACTTCAGAAAACGCTCCCACATGCATAGCTCCCTTACCACGGGTGCTGAGCCCCCAATCCCCCTCCCCCAAAACCCACAAATGTACAACACTAGCATAGCTCTTAGGGGTGAATGGGGTACCTACATGTGGGTACAGTGGGTTTTGGAGGCCTCCCATTTACCAGCACAAGTGTTACAGGTAGGGGGGATGGGCCTGGGTCCGCCTGCCTGAAGTGCACTGCGGTACCCACTAAAAGTGCTCCAGGGACCTGCATACACGCAGGCCTCTAGGACTTGTTGCTGCTGTAGAACCTTGGCACACCAGTTGACACCTGAAGACTAATCTCTTTGAAAAAGTCCTTTATTTGAATAAGCATGTTTATTCACAGTTAACTGCAGATCGGAGGTTGTGCCCCACTGGCAAAGAGTCCTCCTGGTACTGAGATTAGCAGTAGGTCAGAGCTGGCAGAATGGTGTACAATGCCCTCTTTCAGCAACATTCATGGGAAGAACTAAGTTCTATAACGTGGCTAACACATGAAAGGGATCTAAAACTGTGTTACAAAAATGGCCACTATCTCATGGACTACCGGAAACAAAACAGGGCACACTCTGACCCAGTAAACAGGGGGAAAAGCACCATGGGAGTAGAGCCTACCAACGACCAACATCGTGAGCATTTAACACAAGCTAGTGGAATCATGGAGCCCAATACCCTACACCCACCACAATGCATTGCTGATGTGACTCTGCAGTGCGCATAACAGAAAAGGTGTCACACTCACCCGAGACCCACATCAGAACCAGGGAAAGGCTGTCACAGGATAGAACACATTCTGCTGTCATGGAAGTGGGTACAGCATTTGAGGCTGGCATAGAGGCTGGAAAAAAAAGTTTTTAAAGTGGGTTTTCTTTGGTGGGATGGGGTTAGTGACCACTGGGGGAGACAGGGGAGGTGATCCCCGATTCCCTCCGGTGGTCATCTGGTCAGTTGGGGCACTTTTTTGGGACTGGGACCTGAAAAAAAGGGTCCAAATAAAGCGGACCAAATTCTCGTCCAAAACGCCCTTCTTGTTTCGATTATCAGCTAAAGATGCCCATCTCTCCTTGGCCGATAACCACGCCCCAGTCCCGCCTCCGACACGCCCCCGTCAACTTTGTTCGTTCCTGTGACGGAGTGCAGTTGAAGACGACCAAGATTGGCTTTCGATTATACCGATTTGGTCACACATGGGAAAAAGACGCCCATCTCCCGATTTGGGTCGAAATATGGGCGTCTTTCTCTTTCGAAAATAAGTTGGATTGTGTTGTCATTGCAAGTAATAAACGAAACCATACTTTGTATTGTTGTTCGAATATTTGCACTGCTCCAATTGCCTACTGCTCATATTTGATCTATTCTTACTGTACACCGCCTTGAGTGAATTCCTTCAAAAAGGCGGTATATAAATCCTAATAAATAAATACAGTATAAATAAAATTATGATGTACATTTTTGTTATTGCTTTGCAACCCATTATTTGCATTATTGATAAGGGGAATCCTTTATGACAACAACTATACTTTTACACAGACTTATATGCTGCATATTCAGGAACTATGCCCTGATGGACTTAGTTATATACAGCCTGCAGTTACCATGCAATGGGCAGTTAAACATACTGGAAGCAGTGTGTTGTGCACTACCACCAATGTGGTTTATTTCATCACTTCAACATTTAATTACTTCATTTCTCCTTGCAAGCTACCATGTGAACTGTGTCAGAGTCAAGATAGACCATCTCTATCTTAACTAGAGATAAATATTCAGCCGGCGGTGGTGAACATTTTGCTGACTGGGTCAGGTCTAGGTTTCGGCACTGAAAATCCAGTTTATGTAGAGCTGGATAACCAGGCCGTAGCCATAGGTAGGCCTAACTTTTGCCTGAAGCCCATCCTAACTATCCCCAATCTAACATCTGTTGCTGGCTTCCCTCCCGCAAGTCCGGCCATCAAGGATTTTTGCCTCTTCCTGCTCCCCCCTACCCTGCAGCTGCCACGGTGCCTGCAGCTTTCATGTTCAGGCCGTTGCTGTCAGCAATTCATACAGGTATTCCAGGGCCTCTGCTGCATGTGGCGCTCACATAAACAGGAAGTTACATCAGAGAGGGCCGGACATAGCAGTGTGAAGACCCTGAAGTGCCTGTGTGAATCGCTGCTAGCGACAGCTGAAAATGAAAGTGACAGCAGTCACTGTGGTGCGGCGGGCAGGCAGGAAAAGGCATTGATCCCAGATGGTTGCATGTGCGAAAGGAAAGGCAGCAAGGGGTTGGAGGAAAAGGGGAGATCTGTTCGATGTGGGAGGAAGAGGAGGAGAAGGCTGGAGGGAAGGGAGAAAGCTGCTAGACTTCTGGGAGGAAGAGAAGGACAGGGGCTGGATTGAAGGGAGAGAGCTGCTGGACATGGGAGGAAGAGAAGGAGGGGGCTGGATTGAAAGAAAGGTGCTGGGCGTGGGAGGAAGAGGAGGAGGGAGCTGGAGGGAAGGGAAATAGCTGCAGTACTTCTGGGAGGAAGAGAAGGAGGGGGCTATAAAGAAGGGAGAGAGATAATGGACTGGGAGGAAGAGAAGGAGGGGGCTATATTGAAGGGAGAGAGATGCTGGACTTCTGGGAGGAAGAGGAGGAGGGGACTGGAGGGAAGGGAGAGAGGTGCTGGATGTGGGAGAAAGAGGAGGAGGGGGCTGGAGGAAAGGGAGAGAGCTGCTTAACATGTCAGGAAAAGAAGGAGGAGGTGGAGGGAAGGGAGAGAGCTGCTAGATGTGGGAGGAAAAGGAGGAGGGGGCTGGAAAGAAGGAAGAGAGCTCCTGGAACAGCAAAAATGGGGGAGGAAAGGGAAACAGAGATGCCAGACCACACAGTGGGAGAGTGGGTGGGCAGGCAGGCAGGCAATCAAGCAAGCAAGCAAACTAGATACTGGAAAGGGGGGAGAGAGTTGGAGAAGCTGGATGAGGTAGGGTTGGAGAGGAGAGAGATATATTGGCATGGGGAGGAAGAGAGGGGATAAACTGGATGGGAAAATATAGGGACACAGAGAAAGGGAGATAGAGGCACAGAGATGGAAGAAGATGGATAGTGGATATGGAGACGGTAGAAATGTCACATGGACAGGAGACTTTGGTGAGTGAATTAATAGAAGATAGAGGAAAGCAGAAACCAGAGCCTGGGGCCAACATGATTTGAAAAATAAAATGACCAAACAACAAAAGGTAGAAAAAATAATTTTATTTTTCCATTTTGTGATTAGAATATGTCAGATTTGAAATGTACATCCTGTCAGAGCTGGTGATAGATATGGCCAGGGCCCAGGGCAGAAATTTGGGAGGGGACCCCAAAGCTTACTACTAGGCTGCACCTTCTTCAGCTTCCAGCTGGCCTGTGGTTCTCTCTGGTCAGGGGGCTAAGGGCAGTTGCCCTAGTTGTAACCCCTAACACTATCTGTGGTATGTGCTATCATATTTTGCATAGTCTAGGAGAAAATGCATCTCTTTCTATTTGTCTAGTGCTGTTCTACATGCAAAGTCTGGCTTCTTGGGATTTCGATTTGTTTATGGTTTGTGGTCACTTAGTTTGTATTTGCCACTTGTGTTCTGTGCGTTTGACCAAAGTATTGTTAGCATGAATTTTCTATGTAGTATTTTGTAGTAATTTGGGTTGTTCAGTTTTCTCACTAGTTGTACTGATATTTTAGAGCCTCACTGAAATATTTAGGGCAGGATCCTTGCTTTGGATGTTAGTGCTGGCATGATAGATTTGCTCTAGATTCTGAATGTCTTTTTGTTTGATAGATTTTTGTACTATACAAAATGCCTTGTTATTAAGATTTTTGTATGGTGAGTTTTATAGGGAAATGTCCTAGCTCTGCTGTACATCCACTGTTGGGGGGAGGGCCAGGGGGTTCTGTGGATGCAGAATATTTGGGGGAAGCATATGTGTGTTGGAAGACCACGGCTCAGTGAAAGATGAAGAGTGCACCCTCTTGTACTTCTCCTAGCCCTCACTGAAGCCAGCACTGCTACCCTCATTGAAGTTATTGGGAGTGGGATAGGTGTGCAGTAGGGATAGGGGCAGGGGCAGGGTATGGGTGCATCAGGTGACAGGTGTTTCTCTAGTGCCCACCCATCCAACCTGTTGGTCCACCCAAAAATAGCCTTCTGGCTACACTACTGCGGCTAACACGTAGCCAATTAAGTCAATATTCAGCACTTAACTAGCCATGGGTTGCTGCATAGCGATAGAACTGCACAGAAACATAACATGCATTATAGACAATAGTATTCGATTGTCAACGCTATGTTTGCTCATGGTGACTGTAAGCTCCTTTAAAGCTCTGCTAATTAACCACATATTATTTACTACAACAGCATTGGTTTCAGAAAACTCATCATACTTTGTAACAGTGACCTTGCATTTCTTGGGTACTTCGACAGAGAATATACCATAAACAGCTTCAGTGATGTTGGTCAAGAAGAGTTGGCCAGGACACAGCCAATGAATATCCTTTGTGCACCAGCATATTTCCAATATTCCTGGGGGTTATCAAGATGGTATGCTAGATAATCAGGGATATTAACACGTGCATACAAATTCTCATTCCAGGTCCCCAATTAAGTACCTGTTTTAGTTGGTAAACATTGTCAGGCAAAATGAAAGGCAAACTCAACATAAATGCAAGTTCCATGTGATCGACTGACATACAATGGAATAGCTGAGCCTAGCTGAAAGCAAGTTGGAAATGGAAAGGTTCTCAGGGTATTCTTGTTTACCTTGCCAAATGCCTCTGATGACATCTGGGGATACCAAGTAGGTAGGTATTTGACCTCTTATGGGGTTGTCAATGATGTTACCTAGTTCTGTTAGCGCCTTTCGTGCTGCGCTCCAGAGCCGTTACTCAGCCAGCACTACTCATGCAAAACAATCCTCTCAACTGATATCTTTAGAAACTAACAGCTGATTAAGCCTGCTTAAGACAATAACAAAGAAAAGAGAGCCGAGGAAACTTCCTGGGGTTAACACATGTTTATTCTTTATCCAGAAATAGGACAAAAAATAAGAAATAGAATAGATACAGATCAGGATAGAAAGAAGAGCATATTATAGAAATTGAAATACAAGGAAAATGGAACAGGACATTCTTTCAGACTCCCTGGCTTGGGAGCCAAAAGAGATGTACACTGCCCATCTTGCCTGCCTTACAAAAAGGTTTAAATAGGGTTTTCTTTCCTTACAGTACAGAGAGCAAGAGGGAGGGGAGGACTTCTCCCCTCCTTAATTAGCATCTTACAGTCACAGTCAGGATTTCCTTTGTTTAACAAAGAAATACATAGCATCTGTTTACATTTCCTCTGAAGATGCAGTTGGTCTCTTGTCCAAATGTTTTGGATCATTATCCAGCTTATAATCGAAAGACAAAAACGCCTATATTGCGACCTAAATCGGGAGATAGGCGTTTATCTCCCAAAAACGAATAACGCGGTATAATCGAAAGCCGAACTTGGACGTTTTCAACTGCACTCCATCGCAGAAGCGTACAAAGTTGACGGGGGCGTGTCGGAGGTGTGGTGAAGGCGGGACTGGGGCGTGGTTATCACCCGAACAGAGATGGGCGCCTTTTGCCGATAATGGAAAAAAAGTATGCGTTTGTAGCTAGAATTTAGGGCACTTTTCCTGGACCCTGTTTTTCACGAATAAGGCCCCAAAAAGTGCCCTAAATGACCAGATTACCACCAGAGGGAATCGGGGATGACTTCCCCTGACTCCCCCAGTGGTCACTAACCCCCTCCCACCACAAAAAATGATGTTTCACAACTTTTTATTTTCACCCTCAAATGTCATACCCACCTCCCTGGCAGCAGTATGCAGGTCCCTGGAGCAGTTGTTAGGGGGTGCAGTGGACTTCAGGCAGGTGGACCCAGGCCCATCCCCTCCCCTACCTGTTACAATTGTGCTGCTTAATGCTTAGTTGTCCAACCCCCCCCAAACCCACTGTACCCACATGTATGTGCCCCCCTTCACCCCTTAGGGCTATAGTAATGGTGTAGACTTGTGGGCAGTGGGTTTTGAGGGGGATTTGGGGGGCTCAACACACAAGGGAAGGGTACTATGCACCTGGGAGCTTTTTTACCTTTTTTTTGTTTTTGTAAAAGTGCCCCCTAGGGTGCCCGGTTGGTGTCCTGGCATGTGAGGGGGACCAGTGCACTACAAATCCTGGCCCCTCTCACGAACAAATGCCTTGGATTTATTCGTTTTTGAGCTGGGTGCTTTCATTTTCCATTATCACTGAAAAACAAAAACGCCCAGCTCACAAATTGTCGAATAAAACATGGACGTCTATTTTTTTCGAAAATACGGTTCGGTCCGCCTCTTCACGGACCCGTTCTCGGAGATAAACGCCCATGGAGATAGATGTTTTCGTTCAATTATGCCCCTCCACATGTCTTCTATTCATCTTTACAGCTTTTCTCATACAAAAATATATTCCTCAGAACCTTTGATCTATTTATCTTAGTATATCCCTTTATTCTTATTTTTATTCTAATTCTAAAAAGAGGAGACAAAAGTTAATTACTTTCCTATAGAGGTGATATGTTTCAAGCCTCTGACAGCCCAGGTCATTCTTATTCTAAAGACAAGAGTTAAAACTGCTTCCCTTTAGAGGTGTTACATCTCTCTGTCAGCTCAGACCCTGTGTTTATGTCATAACATGTCAGAACATAGTTTCTCTTGTTTTTCAAGGAAATGCATAATAAAGAAAGCTACAAAAAGCTCCAGTTGCCTAGCCCCAGTAGTCTGCTTCTCAGAGAAGTTCAATTGCCTCTCCTTTGTGAGATACAGTATTGATCTTTTGTTTTAGACAGAAAGATGTCTTCTGCAAGTGTTATGTGTTATGTCCTCTTATAGTTACAACAAAAAGAGTAATTCTCTCCTGGATTGAAGTAGCCTTACTTCAAAGGGCATGGGAAAGAATTCTGTCTCCTGAGCTCCCTGAGGCCTGACCATATTCAATGGGAGAGATCCTAGGCAATCAGGTTCAATTACCTGACTTGGCAAGAGGGGAGGTAGAGAGTAATTGCTATTCCAGCAAGCTTTTCCCATGATTAGAAAGAGAGAAACCTTCATTTCTCCCTGTCCAGAAATATGAGGAATTAATTCTGTATATTAAATAATTGGAGGCCTTCCGCCTCCTACAACAGTTCCCTTAATAGATCATTAGTAAGCCCTCTTATAGGTTGCATAAGGGTATATTCTTCATTTAACAAAACTTTAATGATTGTTAAATCATTGTTATTCTGCGCAGTTTGATGGATATGTAAATTGTCAACCATAATAGTATCACACAGGGTTTTACCTTGCAATATTAACTGCTCTTGCTGTGTCTGCATCCGATACTTGATATATTTCATATCAACCTGCAGGTCCTGCGCAACTCCTATCAGATTTTGGATTGACACTGCATTAGCAATTGACATAGATGAGCTAAACAGAGACCCAAAGCTTGGACCTTGTGCTCTGTTCCCGTATGGGCTGAATCATGATACGTTCCAGCTGACTGAGAATATTCTGCACATTAGCAGTGATACGATTTAAATGATCCCTCATCTACTGTTGTGTGCCGGAGGACAGACTATGAGTGATATTAAAATATTTCAGAACATGTTGGTTTAGGGACATAAAAATCTTCTGGGTAACAATTTGTGACTGGGTGATAAGGAATCCAGGCTTCTCTTGCAATTTGACTTCCGATGGGGGACTGAGAGTTACCAGCTGAGGAGCACAGATCCCCAAAAATAAGAGCATTAGGAATAAAGCTTTTATCACTCCACTCCTCTTCTGAACAGGTTCAGCCATAGTCTTCAAAGAACTGCTTGTCTCACTCCCCCTCCCCCCTTCCAAGGGAGTCCTGTCATCTTTTATTTTATTTTTTTCCAATTTAAAGTTTTATTCAACATTATGAGGATTATACAGTACATATATGCGCGTAGCTTCTAGGCTACCAATTCTCATGCAAAACAAAACCCACAACTTCAACCAATATCCAACATTATATTATTTTCTTCCCCTTCCTCCCACCTCTCCCCCTCCCACCCCCCTCCTCCCCTTATCATGGCTATCACTCCTGCTTTAGTCCTGTCATCTTTTAATCCTAGCTGTCTTACAGCCAGGGCATATAGCATCTGGTGTGCTTGGTGTCACATAAGTTAACCCACTAACTGTGCTTTGTCTGACTTAACTAACCTTGCCACTAACTTTCCCAACTGTCCCAACCAAGAATCACATTTGACTCAACTCTATCCCATCATACGTCTTTGAATATTTATTCATTCCCTTGTTAACACAATCCTTGATTATTCCAATAGTTTTTTACATGGGATAAATCTCTCTTAAACCACTGACTCCAGTTGGTACAAAATACAGCTATATAACTAGTAACAGGCTCAAAGAGGAGCACTGGCTTCTTGTTTTACATTGAATTACTTTCAAAATCCTTATCTTGATTCATAAAATTTACTACTCAGGTACACCATTTTATTTGTCTCGATACCTAATCATTATATCCCCTCTACGACTGTACGAGCATCTCCACCTAATTCATTTCATGTCCCCCTCTCAGCAGCAAATATGTGATTATTCCACTCACACTAAAGTTTTTAGTATTACAGGCCCTACTCTTTGGAATGCCCTACCTTTCCCATTAAGATTAATGACTTTTCACACTGACTTCCACTCCGTCCTTAAAGCATATCTCTTCAGAGATGCCTATAATTCTTAACTCTCACATAATGTACTCTTAGCTACTAGCCTCGAGGCACATTAGATGTCAGCCATTGTGTATTGCAAGACTCAATATATCAGCACTCTATTAATTCAAATACTGCTCTTCTTTGTCCTGTACCAGATGGGAGTTCCTATCTTCTTTCTCTCTTTTGACCTATTTCTGCTTATTCTCATCTCTTCTATTCTTTATTTTTGATTTTTAACTTCTTTTATATTTATTATGTAAACCACCCTGAAGGCCTCTGCTCTAGGGCAGTATATCAAATTTTAATAAACCTGAAACACCGTTTAACTGCTTTAACACTCTCCTTGGTAGATGAGTCATGCCGACCTCTGCTTTCAGCACGTATAAGTAGGTTGGACTGCATGTCAACCTCAGTGGCAAGTATGCACAGATGAGTTATGCTGTGCTCTCTGCATTTGAGCTCTGTTATCACTTATATCTAACAGATTCTTAAGACACCTGCTATGGAGTAGCAGGGACTCCCCTCCTCTTTTGGATAGGAGGCTGTACATTGTTCGGGGACAGAGATAATAGTAAATTCAGGCAACAAATCTAAGTTAAAATCGCAGCTTGCTACCTCTTCCACTGTCAGTATCTGAGCCAGACAGGACGGACATAAGATCTTCCATAACCACTGGCTTTCAGTTTTCACCCATCTTTCCCACTGACTCTTGTTCTCACAACTCCTGTGGGATCAAATAAAGGGAAGTCAGTAACTGTGTCTCACGTCTAGGGGTGACATGCTTTCCAAGTTTTGTCCTCTCGGAATCAACAGTGGAAAATAAACTCCTGTGTTAATGCTATACAGGTATAATACTCTTGTCTAAGCAAAGGTCAGCCTGCTAGTCAAAGAACAAACTGAGAGGTTGCATCTCAATTATTCCTATTGTGGAGGTCTGAAAAAGCTCTGGTATTAGAAAGAAGCTCTCCTCCCTACCCACTATCAAAAGAGGGCTGGCTTAATTGTGTCACATTTTGGCAGAGAAACAGACCCCCCTTGTCTGATTCACATTCCTTTTCACTCTCTGATTTAGCGACTACAAACTGGAAACAAGGATTAATTGCAACCTCCATAGCACACAGCAACATCTCCCGCATCACATCATCAAACCCTTGGATTCATGCCCATCACGGAACTGGTTAAGGATACCCATGACAGACATGAGTTGTTCAAAAGCCTGATGGATAAGTCTCATGTACTTATCTAAGCTTTCAGCAGGTTGCCTGATTGCACACATCTCTACATAAAGCCTCATGGCATGATCTATATATCTTCTCTCATTTCAACTGGCATTTTATTGCATATTCCAAGAAGCTAGAAACATATGATTCTGGACATGATTTTAAACTCTTTCCTAAGTATATAAGTATCATAAGAAAGTATGTACACAAAAGGGAAAGTAATCCCTAGGGTTGCCATAGATACAAAATCTAGGAAATCTGCTTGGTTTATCACAAGAAATAATTCTGTTAATTAGTGCTAAGAAATAAACAGAGTGGGAGTTCCCCCTGAGGCTCGCCCCACTGCATACTGTGATATTCTATCTTTGGTTTCCACAAATATGCCAAGACTGAATTTGCAGGACATTTGGCAAGCCCAACAGCCTCCCTGGTGGGAGATATGCTCACAGTAAAAGAGAGAGGTATGGGGCCTCAAGACAGTCAAACTGAGCCACCCAGAGTCCTGATTGCTGATTAGGGAGTGGAATTGATTGTTTATGAGAAAACAGGTATTGTACAGCAAAAGAAAAGATATCCACAGTCCATCGTGAACAACTGTGTTTTTACCACAGGAATTTCATGAAATGGCAGTCTTTCCATGATGACATGGGCCAGAGTTCCACAACTGGTAAGGGACAGATTTCATTGGCCCAAACAGGCCCAAAATGTTGAAAGGTATTGCAAACAGTGTCCCAGCTGTATAAGGAGAATCAGTCTGCCACAAGGGGCAGAAGGACAAGTGAACAATATTAGTTAGGGCACTATGGATTTAGTATGCATAGAAGTTTTGACACTAGAAATGGATTCTCAGTGTAAAAAGAACATTCTGGTTTTAACAAATCATTTCACTAGGTATGCACAGACACATTCTACTCAGGCTTAGAGGGCAGAGACTGTTGCTAAGATCCCGTGGGAAAATATTTTGTGGATCCACAGCCCGCATACATTCTGATCTGGTGAAGTGATTTTGAAATTAGTCTCATTAAGAAAATGGTTGGGATTAGAAAGTCTCACACATCTCCCTATCATCCTCAGGTTTTAACAGAACACTTTTAAATATGTTGGGTACTTTAAAGCCAGTTCAAAAAACTGGAGTCAGTATGTGAACTATTTGGTACATGCCTATAATTGTACTCATGTAATCCCCTGGTAAACTGAGTTAGAAATTTCCTCATGGGATTACTAGACTGCTGTAGAACTCTCCAGAGTCAATTTGGGGGGTGGGGGGGGGGGAGCAGTGTTAGTGTGTGGGAGTGGAGCCCAGCCCAAAGGGAAGATTTGCAATGAATAACTGACAGACGGTGTCATAATGGGGTGGAATTGAAAAGTTTAACAGTGATGGGATTAGGAAGCATATGGTCTTTGGCTGCCTTCACCCATGCCAGGACCCTTGAGGAGAGGGGGTGTCGTGGATAAGCCCAATAGCCTAAGGCTGGATTAAGAGGAGGTTTTTGACAACAAAGCAGTAACTGGAGTGTGAGCAGGGCTCTGGGTGGGTAGAAAGGGTTAACGCAGAACTGTCTGCCGGGTGCCAAGATTCACGATATTGTGGAAAGATTGCCTAGACTCATCAAACCTATGGACCACGCTCCTATGCTACTCATCCATGTTGGCACAAATGATATAGCTAAGTATCCTACTGAACGTATCATACGAGACTTCGTGGCATTGGGTCAGAGGGTGAAGCATCTAAGTGCGCAGGTGGTGTTCTCATCGATCCTCCCTGTCGAAGGTAAAGTCGAATGAGAGAAGCTCGCATCTTGCCGACGAGAGTGCTTTGGTTTCGTAGACCATGGGATGATTTTCCAAGAGGCACTGAGCGGTGATGGTGTCCATCTGTCAAGAAAGGGAAGGAGTGTCTTCATCAACAGGCTGGCTAAAGTACTAAAGAGGGCTTTAAACTAAAATTGATGGGGATGGGTATAAAAGGCCACGAAGCCATAATAAACCCCAAGGAAGGTAGGACATCTAATGCCTCTATAGAAGTGAATAAAAAGAGTAAAATTTGGAGAGCCTTGTATACCAATGCCCATAGTAAGGGAAACAAACTTCTAGAACTTGAGGCTACAATGATGGAAGCGGACTTGGATTTAGTGGCAGTCACAGAGACATGGTTCACGGAGAACCATGACTGGGATGTTGCTATACCTGGCTATAATCTATTCTAGAAGGACAGAGTAGGTAAAAAGGGTGGAGGTGTGGCATTATATGCTAAGAATGATATCCAAGTGACAGAACTGCAGGACATGTGAGGTATGGAAGAAGCGCTGTGGGTCAAACTGGAAAGAGGGAAAGGAAAATGTATCTATATCGGAGTGATATACAGACCTCCCTCACAGTTGGAGGAAATGGACAGGGACTTAATTGAAGACATCCGCAACATAGCTAGGAAAGGGGAAGTACTACTGATAGGAGACTTCAATATGCCGGATGTTGATTGGGGTATCCCGGCTGCGGGGTCGTCTAGAAGCAAAGAGATCTTAGATTCCCTACAGGAAGAATTGTTGCGGGATGGAGCTGTTCTGGACCTGGTGCTTACGAATGGAGAGTACGTTTCTGACGTCAAGGTGGCGGACCATTTGGCTTCTAGTGATCATCGTATGGTGTGGTTCAATATTAAAACAGAAGAGAGGGCTCACTCGAGATTGAAGGTCCTGGATTTCAAAGGAACTAACTTTGCCGAGATGGGGGAATTTCTCAAGGAACAGTTAGCAGGATGGGAACAGTTAAAGGATGAAGAACAGCAATGGACAAGGAGCTATATTAAAGGCGACTAACCTTTATGTTAGAAAATTACATAAAAGTAAGAGGAAAAGAAGGCCTCTCTGGTACTCGAATGTAGTAGCTGCCATCTTTAAACGTCCTCTACGAGTCTTCTCCTTGTCTTTTTTGGGTCCATGGGCTGCCATATGGAAACAGTCCTCCCCTTAGGTAGCAACAATAGGCCAGTGCCTCAGTCGGTATTCAAAATATCGCAGAAGTGCCACCAGGAGGGAGAGAGCAGAGGTAAAAAACAAAAAAGACAAAACCTTTTTTCTTTCTTTTTTTTCCAATGGATGGCATATGAGCAGCTTGTGCTTGAAGAGCACCTCCAGCACTGGAGGGTAGAGACCAAACGAAGTACCTCTCAGCACTGCCCAAAATCAAAGCAGAAAACATCCAGAGAAGCAGCCCGGTTGAAAACTGGGCTACCTGCACTAAGCAGAAGGCCCAAGGAGCTACAGTCCACACACTTCGCTCTGTGAGGTGTATCCTCAAGCATTCAGCATCCACCCAGTCCAGTTCCAAGAAGTAACACAAGGGAGTGCTCGGTACAAGGTGTGTCCGCCTGTCTCTCTCTCTCTTTCAATAATCTACACATGGGCCCAAAGTGATTCACGGTCTGTTCAACCCATCTCACTGGCTGGCACTCTGGCGTCTTAATACTGGCTGTCTCCAATTAGCGCCTCTCCACCTCTGCCGCCCTCCAATCCCGCCGCTAAACTGCGGGCCGGCCACCCCACCTAGCCTCGCTCTTCCTCTGATCTCCCAGACTGGAATGCCACCCCAACCCCGAGAGGAGGGGTACAATCGCATGCTGCAGGCTGCTATAATCTGTGCTCCAAAGAAAAAAGCAGAAGCGCTCCTAATGGAAGTAGATTAAAAGCTGAGGGTGAGGCTATAGCTAATATTGAAGGAGAGTGTCTGGGTCACCAAAATCGGAGGCTTCAGGAGCTCAACATGTAGCAGTCATCTTGGTCGACGGCTCCACTGGAAGCCCCTCTTCCTCTTTTTTTAATACATGGAATATAACTAATTTTTGTAAGCCACATTGTGCCTGCATGAGTGGGAAAATGTGGGATATAAATGAACAATAAATAAAATAAAGGAGGCTAGCCTTTGCAAGTTATAAGACGACTCAGAAAGATGAAGACAGGAGAGAATACCTAAATAAGCGAAGAGAAGTTGGAAAAGCTATCAGGAAAGCGAAATAGCAAATGGAGGAAAAGACAGCTAATAGGGTAAAATTGGGGGATAAGACCTTTTTCAGATATGTAAGTGACAAGAGGAAGTGCCATAATAGCATTGTGAGGCGCTCAAAGCTGAGGGAGAGAGAAATATGTGGAAAATGATAAGGATAAAGCTGAACTGCTTAACGATTATTTTAGCTCTTTGTTTACAAATGAAAGACTGGGGATAGGGCTGCAGAAAACAAAGGCTAAAGGGGATGGAGGTATGGTAGACCAAGACCCGTTTATGGAGGACTGTGTTCGTGAGGAGCTTGCCAAACTAAAAGTAGACAGAGCGATGGGGTCTGATGGGATACACCCGAGGGTACATAAGGAACTCGGAGAAGTTCTGTCGGCTCCGCTGACGGACCTCTCCAATGCTTCCTTAGAAACTGGAGTGGTCCCGGTGGACTGGAGAAGGGTGGATGTGGTTCCTTTGCACAAAAGTGGAAGTAAGGAAGAGGTTGGGAATTACAGACCTGTCAGTCTGACCTCGGTGGTGAGTAAGCTAATGGAAACGCTTCTAAAAAGGAGGATTGTGACATTTCTTGAACTACATGGAATGCAAGACCCGAGGCAGCATGGCTTCACTAGTGGCAGGTCATGTCAGACAGATCTGACTGTCTTCTTCGACTGGGTGACCAAACAGTTGGATGCGGGAGGGGCGCTTGATGTGGTATACTTGTATTTCAGCAAAGCCTTTGACATGGTTCCGCACAGGCGACTGATAAATAAATTGAGTGTCCTCGGTGTGGGACCTAGAGTAACTGATTGGGTAAAAAATTGGTTGAATGGTAGGAGACAGAGGGTGGTGGTAAATGGAGCTTGCTCTGAAGAAAAGGAGGTCGTCAGTGGAGTACCGCAGGGATCGGTCCTAGGGCCGGCTCTTTTTAACGTCTTTGTGAGCGATATTACAGAAGGGCTGTCTGGTAAGGTTTGTCTCTTTGCGGATGATACTAAACTCTGCAACAGGGTGGACACCCTGGAGGGTGTGAATGACATGAGGAAGGACCTAGTGAAGCTAGAGGAATGGATCGATATTTGGCAACTAAGGTTTAATCCCAAAAAATGCAGTGATTCAGTGTGCGAAGAAAGAGCGGGACTTGAGGGTGATTGTGTCTGACGGCCTTAAAACTTTCAAACAGGTAGAAAAAGCGACGGCCAAAGCCAGAAGGATGCTTGGGTGCATAAAGAGAGGCATGACCAGCAGGAAAAAGGAGGTGATAGTGCCGTTGTATAAGTCTCTGGTGAGGCCTCATTTGGAGTACTGCGTACAGTTCTGGAGACTGCACCTACGGAAAGATATAAATAGGATGGAGTTGGTCCAGATGGTGGCTACGAAATTAGTAAACGGTCTTGAATGCAAAAATTATAGGGACAGGCTTATGAACCTCAACATGTATACGCTGGAAGAGAGGAAGGAGAGAGGAGACATGATAGAAACGTTTAAATATCTCAAAGGCATTTATGTACGGGAAGAGAGCCTTTTTCAAATGAAGGAGAGCTCTGGAATGAGGGGGCATACAACAAAGTTAAGAGGGAATAGGCTTAGGAGTAACCTAAGGAAGTATTATTTCACAAAAAGGGTGGTGGAGGCGTGGAATGGTCTCCCGGTGGAGGTGGTGAAGTCGAGGACTGTTCCAGAATTTAAAAAGTCATAGGATAAGCATGTGGGATTGCTTAGGAAGAATTAGGGGTTACAGAGGATGGGCAGACTGGATGGGTCATATGGCCTTTATCTGCCGTCATGTTTCTATGTTTCTAGGAAAAAATCTGTTCAGTACCAGAGGCAGTATCTTGAAGAAATGTACCTCTGGAGAGGAGGACAGACAGGGAAGTCTGATCCTAAGTGGGTCCAGCAGCTGAGTAAAACCCAGCAGGACAGCTTGCTGCAGAAAGTGCTGCAAGCACAGCCTTGGATTGTTCTGTCAGAAGTGATGGGTAATCGAGAACTGGTGGTGCTGTAAATATGTAAATATTGTAGCATTTATACAGAGACTATTAATTAAAAAGTTAAGATTTGCATTAAAAATCTCGAACTGGCACTAAAACCTCTTTCTGCAAAGTGGATACAAAAGAAACTGTTTTGTTACAAGAAATCAAAATAAGAAATGGAAATGTATTATATATATAATAAGTCCTTATAATCAACCTGGATAACGTTTCACGTATATTTTCCTACTTTAACCTAGTTTTTATCATCGCACATCATTGTTCTTCCCACAGGCATTTTTTTATGCAACAACTCCAAACAAATGATTCCTTCTCTCAAATTGCATTTGAATATAGAAGGGAAGACATATCTGATGATGTTTTGATGTAATAAATAACTTGATATTTTTCTTTTCAACACGGCTTTTGTGACTAAATCTGGGACTGTGATCTTCTTAACAATGAAAACACACAAAACCAAACCCAGATCCAAGTTTCACCACTGATAGTGGCTTCTTCAGGGGAAAACTAGACTGTTGTGCATCCCGTCTCTTCAAAATGGCGAGCACATTCAAAAGCATGGATTAATGAGACAAAGCAAACATGAATTTAGTGAAGGGTAATCTTGCCTCACCAATCTATTACATTTCTTTGAAGGAGTGAACAAACATGTGGATAAAGGTCAGCCGGTTGATATTGTGTATCTGGATTTTCAAAAGGCGTTTGACAAAGTACCTCATGAAAGACTCCGGAGGAAATTGGACAGTCATGGGGTAGTAGTATCCTATTGTGGATTAAAAACTGGTTAAAAGATAGAAAACAGAGAGTAGGGTTAAATGGTCAGTATTCCCAATGAAGAAGGGTAGATAGTGGGAGTCTGTGCTGGGACTGCTGCTTTTTAACATATTTATAAATGATCTAGAGATGGGAATAACTAGTGAGGTAACTAAATTTGCTGACAACACAAAATTATTCAGAGTTGCTAAATCTCAAGAGAATTGTGAAAAATTACAAGAGGACCTTACGAGACTGGGAGATTGGGCATCCAAATGACAGATGACATTTAATGTGAGCAAGTGTAAAGTGATGCATATGGGAAAGAGGAACCAGAATTATAGCAACATAATGCAAGGTTCCACATTAGGAGTCACTGACCAGGAAAGGGATCTAGGTGTCGTTGATGATACATTGAAACCCTCTGCTCAGTGTGCGGAGCTGGCTAAGAAAGCAAATAGAATGTTAGGTATTATTAGGAAAGGAATGAAATATAAAAATGAGGATGTTATAATGCCTTTCTATTGCTCCATGGTGCGACTGCACCTCGTATATTGTATTCAATTCTGGTCACCACATCTCATAAAAGATATAGTGGAATTAGAAAAGGTACAGAGAAGGGTAACAAAAATGATAAAGGGGATGGGATGACTTCCCTATGAGGAAAGCTAAAGCGGCTAGGGCTCTTCAGCTTGGACAAAAGACGGCTGAGGGGAGATATGATAAGGTCTATAAAATAACGAGTAGAGTGGAACGGGTAGACTAGTACTAGGAGGCACACGATGAAGCTACAAAGTAGTACATTTAAAACAAATCGGAGAAAATTTTCTTCACTTAACATGTAATTAAATTCTGGAATTTGTTGCCAGAGAATGTAGCAAAAGCAGTTAGCTTAACAGGGTTTAAAAAAGGCTTGGATGGCTTCCTAAAGGAAAAGTCCATAGACCAAAATGGACTTGGGGAAAATCCACTGCTTATTTCTAAGATAAGCAACATAAAATGTACTTTTTTGGGGATCTTGCCATGTACTTGTGACCTGGATAGGCCACTGTTAGAAACAGGATGCTGGGCTTGATGGACCTTTGGTCTGTCCCAGTATGGCAATACTTATGTTCTTACTAGTAAAACAGGCCCATTTCTGACACAAATGAAACGGGCGCTAGCAAGGTTTTCCTCGGAGTGTGTATGTTTGAGAGAGTATGTGTGAGATTGACTGTGTGTGAGAGAGAGTGAATGTGCGAGTGTGTGTGTGTGACAGAGGGACAGTGAGACTGCTGGGTGCGAATGTGTCTCCTCTGTCCCCCCTCAAGCCACCCAGCGATTCTCCTCTCTCCCCTGCTCCCCGTCCAGCCACCCAGTGATTCTACTTTTTCCCTTGCCCCCCTCCAGCCACCCAGCGATTGTTTTTCCCTTGCCCCCCTCCAGCCACCCAGCAATTCTCCTATCTCCTCTGCCCCCCTCCAGCCACCCAGCGATTCTCCTGTGTCCCCTGCCCCCCCTCCAGCCACCCAACGATTCTACTTTTTCCCTTGCCTCCGTCCAGCCACCCACCGATGCTCTTCTCTCCCCTGCCCCCCCTCCAGCCACCCACTGAGTCTCCTCTGTCCCCTGCCCCCCTCCAGCCACCCAGTGAGTCTCCTCTGTTCCCTGCCCCCCCTCCAGCCACCCAGCAATTCTCCTATCTCCTCTGCCCCCCTCCAGCCACCCAGCGATTCTCCTGTGTCCCCTGCCCCCCCTCCAGCCACCCAACGATTCTACTTTTTCCCTTGCCTCCGTCCAGCCACCCACCGATGCTCTTCTCTCCCCTGCCCCCCCTCTAGCCACCCAGTGAGTCTCCTCTGTCCCCTGCTCCCCCTCCAGCCACCCAGCGATTTTCCTGTGTCCCCTGCCCCCCCTCCAGCCACCCAGCAATTCTCCTGTGTCCCCTGCCCCCCTCCAGCCACTCCTCCACTTTAATCAGCATATATTAAATTCCCCCCATGTGCTACATAAAAGCACCGAGCACATCCTATATAATACAATGCACCTCCAATGTTCTGAAGCCGAGAAAGTGAAGCCTTCAAAGCCTTGTAGCATTCGTGCGCTCTGTAAGGCTCCATCTCCTCAATTGACAACACGTAGTTCCGGAACGTTGCAGGAATGCTTCAAGGCTTGAAGGCTTCACTTTTTCGGCTTCAGAACGTTGGAGGTGCGTTTTATTATATATTTATTTATTTATTGCATTTGTATCCCACATTTTCCCACCTATTTGCAGGCTCAATGTGGCTTACATAGTTTTGTTATGACATTGTCATTCCAAGGTATCAGATACAATTAGTAATGTGCAAAGATTAAGTAAGGGAAGAAAGAAGGAAAGTGTTAGGCGGATAAGTATAGAAGGTGGACTTTCATAACTGGGTGGGTTGGTGAGGTGGATTAGTAGGGCTGTAGGTTCTCTTTGTAGGCCTTGTTGAAGAAATATGTCTTCAGAGATTTGCGAAAGTTGGTTATTTCATCGATTGTTTTCAGGTCTGTAGGTAATGCATTCCATAACTGTGTGCTCATGTAAGAGAAGGTAGTGGCATGCATCAGCTTGTATTTTAGTCCTTTACAGCTGGGGAAGTGCAGATTGAGAAATTTGCGGGATGATCTTGTGGCGTTTCTGGGAGGTAGGTCCACGAGGTTTAACATGTAGATTGGGGCGTCTGCGTGAATGATTTTGTGTACAATCGTGCAGATCTTGAACACAATGCGTTCCTTAAGTGGGAGCCAGTGAAGTTTCTCTCTTAGGAGTTTTGCAGTTTCATATTTAGTCTGGCGGCAGTATTCTGGGCTGTTTGGAGTTTTTTGATATTCTGTTCTTTGCAGCCAACGTACAGTGCATTACAGTAGTCCAAATGACTTATTACCAATTACTGTACCAGGGTACGGAAGATGTATCTCGGGAAGAAAGGTTTTACTCTTTTGAGTTTCCACATGGAGTGGAATATCTTTTTCGTTGTATACTTCACGTGGGCATCGAGAGTGCAGTTTCGATAGATGGTAACTCCAAGAATTTTCAAGTTTTGTGAGAAGGGAAGAGAACAATATGGTGTGATTATGGTGGAGAAGTTTTTTTGTGTTATGTTGTGAGGTGAGTACAAGACATTGTGTTTTTTCTGCGTTGTTTTAGTTGGAATGCATCCGCCCAGGTGTGCATGATTTGGAGGCTTTGGTTGTTTTCGTAGGTGATTTCATTTAGATCATGTTTGAACGGGATGTAAATTGTGACATCGTCTGCATATATGTAGGGGTTGAGGTTTTAATTGGCTTCGTTTGGCTAAAGGTATCATCATTAGGTTAAATAAGGTTGGTGAGAGGGGGGATCCTTGGGGAACTCCACATTCAGGTATCCATGGGGGTGATCTGTCCGCGTTCATTGTTACTTGGTATGATCTTGTGGTCAGGAATCCTTTGAACCATTTGAGAACTGTGCCTCCTACTCCGAAGTATTCTAGTATATGTAGTAGTATTCCATGATTAACCATGTCAAAAGCACTGGACATGTCGAATTGTAGGAGGAGTATGTTGTTACCAGTTGCAATTGCTTGTTTGAATGAGTTCATTGCGGATACTAGAACAGTTTCGGTGCTGTGATTTGACCAAAATCCTGATTGAGACTCGTGCAGAATTGAGTGTTTATTTAGGTATTCAGTGAGTTGTTTCGTCACTATGCCTTCCATGAGTTTGGTTATGAGCGGGATAGATGCTACTGGGCGATAGTTGGTTAGGTCCATTGTGCTTTTCTTGGCATCTTTTGGCAGCGGAGTAAGTAAGATGTTTCCTTTATCCGTGGGAAAGAGCCCATTTTGAAGCCTGTGGTTTACGTGATTCATGAGGTCTGTTTTGAATTGTTTGGGTGCCATTCTTATTAGGCTGGTAGGGCAAATGTCTAATTTGCATTGCGATTTGGCGTATTTTCCGAGCCAATGTGAGATTTCATCTGACAAGAGCGTGTCAAAGTTGGTCCATGATCGATCTGCTGGGCATTCCCCGGGTTTTGGGTCTAGACAAGTAGGGGACTGAGAGGAAGTGCAGGACTCGCCGGGGGGCGGGGGGCAAAAAAAGGTGCAGGTACACCGTACCGTTGTGTACCAGCACAAAAAAAGCACTGCTTCTAACCCTTATTCACTTGTTCAGAACCCTTATTTTATCATCCTCACTTTAATATTCCTTTATCTCTTGTTTGTCCTGTTTGTCTGTCCTAATTAGATTGTAAGCTCTGCTGAGCAAGGACTGTCTCTTCATGTTCAAGTGTACAGCGCTGCGTACGTCTAGTAGCGTTTTAGAAATGATATTTAGTAGTAGTAGTATGTTTGTGTAATCCATTATGTTGATGGGTATCATGAGTCGGAGCTTTATGATTTTTTCATTGAAGTATTTTGCAAGATTAGTTGCTGATGGGGTGTCTGTATTATTAGAGGTAACTGGTGTGGTATTTAGGAGATTGTTTACGAGTGAGAAGAGTTTGTGTGTATCCTTGTAGTTAGGTCCTATTTTGGTTTTATAATACGTCCTTTTAGTTTGTCTGATGGTGTATTTGTATTTTCTTTGTAGTTGTTTCCAGTTTTTGAGTGTGTTCGTTTTTTTTCTTGCTCCATGCTCTTTCTAATCTTCTGGCCTGTGTTTTTAGTTCTTTCAATTCTTCATTAAACCATGGTATTGAGTTTTTTTCTATGTGAGGTTCTGGTTTGAAGTGGTGCTATGTTGTCTAGTACTGTTCTGCATCTGTTGTACTTATAAGCAATCTATTTTTATAGTACCTTTGGGTGTGGAGTTAGTTTTTATTATTTGGGTGTTATGAATTAAGGTATATCCATAAAAGGAACACAATTTCTTTAGATACTACACTGCCTAATACCAGAACATGGTTGAGTCACCTTCTTCTGTAATCTATACTAGGTATCACTTTCCCAATAACACCCCAAAAGAATGTTATATGTATATGTTATATGTTATAGGTAGCCACATTAATGCGCTCAACGGTGTCTCACCTAGTGAGTGTTGTTCTATTTGCACCCATTGTCTATCTGGATATTCTTGGTGCCATTCAAGTGCTGCCTTCCCTTGTGCTGCTCTATAATACCATGCAAGATTGGGTACCCCCAACCCTCCTCTCTTCCTTTCCCTATATAATAATGATCGCGCTAGCCTTGGACGCTTTCCTGCCCAGACAAACCGCACAAATTTATCTTGTAAAGAAGCTATGAATCGCCTGGGCATCATCACAGGCAGCACCTGGAAAAGGTAAAGCAATCGAGGCAATATATTCATTTTAAGGATAGCTATTCTTCCGAACCATGAGAACTGCATGTCTCCCCAGTGCTCTAGGTCGGCCCCAATAGTTTTGCCTAATCCCTTATAGTTTGCCTTAAAGAGCTCTGAGAGTTCCCTAGTCAAATTCACCCCCAAGTATCTAATTTGTTTGTGAGCCCATCGGAAGGGAGATGAGATCTTTAAAGACTCCACCGCCTCCTCTGGGAGTGTTACATTTAAAGCCTCAGATTTAGCCATGTTAACTTTGAAACCGGACACTGTGGAGTATTCTTCTAGCTTTCGCTCTAATTGTGGGAATGTAGTCAGAGGACGAGTAACAAACAGCAAAACATCATCTGCAAAAAGAGCCATTTTGTGAACTCTATATGCCACTCGTGCTCCTGAGATGTTGGGATCAAGGTGCACCTGTGCCGCAAAGGGCTCCATCACCATGGCGAATAGCAAAGGTGACAAAGGACACCCCTGTCTTGTGCCTCTGTACAGTGTGAATAAGTCGGAGTTGCCACCATTGACCCGGACACATGCCCTTGGCGAATCATAAAAAGCCTGGATCCATCACCTAAACTGCACTCCAAACCCCATCGTCTCCAGGACCCTGTGCATAAAGGGCCAGTGAACCCGGTCAAAGGCTTTTTCCGCGTCAAGGCTTAAGAGACAGCGGTTTCTGGTTTCTTTTTGCCAAGTACATAATGTCAACCACCCTCCTAATATTATCCATTGCTTTTCTATAAGAGACAAATCCAACCTGGTCTGGATGGATGAGCACTGGGAGAATAGGGGCCAGTCGGCTTGCCAGTACCTTAGCCAAGATTTTTACATCGGCATTTAGCACTGATATAGGCCTATAGGATCCACATTCTAAATGATCTTTTCCAGGCTTGGGTAGTACCGCTATCCAGGCCTCCATCATGGATTGAGGTAGAGACCCGCCCCTTCCCACCTGATTGAACATATCAGCTAAAAGAGGTGCTAACTCAGGTGCGAACTGCTTATAGAACTCATTTGGCAAGCCATCCAGACCAGGCGATTTACTCGATGGTAAGCTTCTTATAGCCTCTTGAATTTCCTTAGGGGTAACCGGTTCATCTAACAGTCGCTGCTGTTGGTGACTCAGAGAGGACAGCTCGCTATCTTGTAAATATTGATCTATTAAGTCCATTGAAGGATTAGCTCTTTTTTGTATAGGGCTTTGTAAAATTCCCCAAACCTCTTACGTATTTGCTCGGTTTTACTTAGATCATTCCCACCTTCATCTTGTATCTTTAAGATAGTCCGCTCAACTTTCTGCCTTTGCATCTTTATGGCTAAAAGGCGCCCTACTTTATTGGCAAATTCAAAAGAGCCCACCCTGCTCTTTGCTTGTAACATACTGAGAATCTCTGAATAGATCGAGTCCAACAGTAATCTCTGGTCATTAAGCTCTTTCAAAACCTGTACTGACCCACTTGCCTTGTGTTGTGCCTCCAGCAGGCGACTATTCTCCAAGCAGCTCGCTATCTGTGCCTTGCGGGCCTTTGATTTCTTACTGGCCATTTGCAAAAAGTAGCCCCGGGATATTGCCTTCATGGCATCCCATACTGTACTGAGCGAAGGCCCAGAGTCCAAATTGAACTCAAGGTATTCTTTTTAGCACTTTTTTATATCCTTCCACTACTGCCCCTTCTTGCAGTAGACTAACATTTAGTGTCCATCTTTTATCTTTACTCTCACTCCTTATATTGGGTAAAGTTACCCACACCGGGGCATGGTCTGACAGGGTCATACTGCCTATCCCCGCTTCAGGGCCCCTCTCCACTAATGCAGTGTCCAAGAAGATATAATCTATGCGAGAGTATGAATGGTGTACTGGGGAATAGAATGTGTAGTCTCGCACCCTCTGATGGTTAACCCTCCACAAGTCTACTATGCCTAGTGATTGTGCTAAAGATCTCAATGCCAGTGAGTCCCACTGTCCCTCGCTTCTCGGAGCTCCAGATCGATCGAGGCCCGGATTCATCACAGTGTTAAAGTCCCCGCCTATAATAAGGGATCCCTGTGCAAAAATGGCCAAAGAGTTTCTAACTCTCAATGAAACCCGCCTGCGCTGAGTTCGGTGCATAGATAGATGCTATAGTGAGGTCCACTTGGTCAGTTTTGACATGCAGAAAGATGTAGCGTCCTCCCGTGTCCCTCTTTACCTTGATCACCTGTGCCCCAACGGCGGCGTGTATCAAGATTGCCACTTCCCCCCTTTTTGACCCTGCTGCAGCGGCAAAATGTGCCACTGGATAGTCTGAGTGGGAGAGACGTCTTTTGTGTCTATTCCCCAGGTGTGTCTCCTGAAGAAGGACCACGTGCGGCCTGAGCTGCCCCAATTCTTTATAGAACTTCTGCCTTTTCTGGGCATGCTCAGCCCTTTTACATTATAGGATAGAATCTTTAAATCTGTACCCATCACTGAGTGTGTTAACAATGCTGGTCAGCTACATCCCTCCAAGTCAGCTCTGCACTCTGCGATATTATATACAGTCTTTGACCCCAGCCATGTCCACCCCTGTCCCGTTCCACCCTCTCTCCCCTGTCCACTCGCCCCCACTTGAAACCCTCCCCAGTCCCTTCCATTCTCACCAAGTGAAAGACCACGTCTTCCAATTGGGAATCGAGGAAGTTCCCCATCTTTCACTCAGCCCCCAGCCACACATTCATCCCCCCTCCCACCCCTTACCTTCTCACAAAGAATCAGCAATTAACCCTCCCATCAACAACCCGTCCCACCTCTGGCCTCCATTTATACCCAGTAAACACCTGACTCTCCATCATAACCAAAACAGTCAGCCCTTGGGCTCTTAAATTGCAAGTAATGTTAGAACCCTCACCATCTATCACAGTCTGTAAGTCGAAACTGGCACATTTTCCAGTTCAGGGAAGTCTGTTTCCCACTCTCTATGTCCATGATAGCATATTCTCCGCGCCTCAGTCCAGCCTGCACAGTCCGGCTCAGCGCTTCTGGCTACCGCGTTTTGTAGTTTCTGGAACTCTGCCATCGGTGAAGCTTCGCTCGAGTAGTGGGCGCTACCGCCCCTGGTGGGGCCTTTGCAGAAACCAGTTCAGCGGCATACAGGGCCTCCCCTGCCTCCTGTAGGGTTTGCACCCTATGCTTGTTGCCCTTCAGGGTGAAATTGAGTGAGAAGGGAAATCCCCATCTTTATGATATTTTATGCTTATTCAAGGATTCCAACGCTGGTCTCATCTGCCTTCTCAGCTGCAGGGTGTGTTGCGATAAATCCTGGTACACCTGGATCTGGGCTCCACCATATTCCAATCTCTCTGTCCTTCTTGCGGTCACCAGGATTTTTTCCTTGGTTTCATATTTATGGAAACGCACAATTATGTCGCGCGTCTGTTGCTCCTTTCATGCCCTCCCGCATCAGGTCCCAGCAAAATGGAGCACAGCGACTGCATTATTTCCGCCACGTTCTCTGCGTCGCCACCTTCAGGGACACCTCGGAAACTGAGATTGTTTCTCCGTCCCCTGTTCTCAAGGTCGTCAACTTTATATTCCAAATATGCATGCTTTTGGTCCATCTCTTGCAGTATGTTGGCATGCTTATTTAAAGATTCAGCATGCTCGTCGAGTTTCAGCTCTGCCTCCTCCACTCTGCCGCCTAGTTCTCTAAGATCGGCACTTAACATGTCCATCGGCTCTAAGATTTCGTCCTTGGACTGCTTAATCTCCGTCTGTATATTGGATAAGAACTTACGGAGCCTGCCGGACATGCCTTTTTTCGATGGGGGAGCTCGCGCTTCCGATATTGACAGCGCGGAGTCCGAGTCCGATGGGGAAGCATGCTCTGGGGATTCATGGTGTTTAGCGGCCTTACTCGCCATGCTTTTCTCTGCTTTATCTGCCTCTTTTTTTCGGGTGGAAGCTGTTTTGCTCATGTCTTCAGCTGTTCAGACAAAGAGTCTGCTTACCCAGGCCGCGTTTTTCTTTTGATATATCACTGTTTTTTGCAATAAATCGGCGATGGGAGAGGGAGCTACGAGGCTAGGCTACCATGCTACTCGATGACGTCACTTCCTCTCAACTCTCACTACTACTTATCACTTCTAAAGCGCTACTAGACAACACCAGGCTTTTTTGCCACCTTCTCCACTTTGCCTGATCAAGAACTAACTTACTTACTCTGGTGGTTGCTTTTGATGCTGAGAAAGCCTGGTGGAGTGGAGATATTTGTTTTGTGGTCTACAACTCTATGGTTTCCCAGAATCATTTGCTCAGATGGTTCATTTATTATACTCCCTCTGCCAGAATCATGGCAAATAAAGAGCTTTCTGATCCCTTTATACAGCATAGAGGTACTTGTCAAGGATGTCCCATGCCCCCCCCCCCCTTTATTTAATCTTGCTTTAGAACCCTTCTTAGCTAAAATCAGAGAAGATACCCTTATTAGTGATTGTGAAGCTCCCGGCCGCTGGGTGATTCAGAAATGCAGCCCTCTGCTGGCCGGGGTCTCAATTGCCAGTCTCCTCGGAGTTCCCTTGGCTCCCAAGCCAAGCTATGTATTGCACTTGACCAGGCAAACTGCTCAGCCACAGGCAGTTCCCACTAAAGCAGTCCAAAACAACTTGTGGTAGATCCCTGGTAACTCCAGCAAAACAACACAGAAACAAACAGTTCAAAACAAAGGGGTTTCCTTTATTTTCCCCTTCTCAAGGTATTCTTGAACTCAGCCCTCTTGAGGTTCCCTGACACTTGGCTCTAGGGCAATCTATAAAGACACAGGCCCTGCCTGCTCTTTACCCAGCCTCACTGGCCCCGGACTCCTGAGCAGGCCTCCGGCCGGTCTTTTCCCAGTCATTGGCAAGCACCTACCCCTATATCTGAGGCTCCTGCCTTAGGGTGATTGCTCGGGCATGCCTTCCTTCAGCTGGAAATCCTCCCCTGTCCAGCCCAGTGTGCCCCGGTCACCCCTCTGATCCACGGGCCACGGAACTTCAACTAGGATTCTCCAGCCTTCACATATATGCAAATGAGACAGTCATCAAAATGCAAATTATTTATTAGACTATACTGCAGTCTTGTGGAACTCACTTCTTTCCAGCCGTTAGTTCTCTCACTGAGCCCATCTACTGTGGGTAACCTGGGTCTCAGTGTCTAACAGCCTCCACCCCTGGATAGGACACTCTTCACTCTCATTGACCTTACAGTGCTATCCTCCACCCCACAGCTGTTAGTTCATTTTACATAAGTCACAAGTCCCTGAACAACATGGCCTGGTCTGGTAAGTACCTTCCTAGACTTTTAGAGTCTCCTTCTCTCTCTCTTCCATCTTCCTGGTACTCCTCCTCCAGCAGCTTTTCCAAGCTCTCCTCTCGTCCCGTCTCTCCTCTCCTTGGCTTAGAGGGTGCTTTATATAGGGTGGCCAATAATCCACCCCACCTCTATAGGCCTCTCCCCCCTACTTCCAGAAAGGTCCTCCAGACCCAGAACTCTCTCCAACTTTCCAGTGTCTACTCTGAGAGTACCCCTGGTGGCCTCTTCTGGGAAGGACAGGTCCTATACCACGAGCACCCCCTAGCTGTTCCTTCAGGTCACTACACTGGTATATCCCCTTTGGCTCCCTCTAGTGACCGGAATGGGCATATCCTAGGTTTTCAGGTGGAGAGCGCCCTCTGGCGGTCTCCTCAGGGTAGGGCGGTCACTGTGTTTATCACACAGTGACGTTAAATTGAATTCTATATGTATTGCCATACTGGGACAGGCCGAAGGTCCATCAAGCTCAGTATCTGGTTTCCAATAGTGGCCAATCCAGGTTGCAAGTACTTGGCAAGATCCCAAAACAGTACACTACATTTTATGCTGCTTATCCTATAAATAAGAAGTGGATTTTCCACAAGTCCATTTTAATAATGGCTTATGGACTTTTCGTTTAGGAAACTATCTAAACCTTTTTTTAAACCCCGCTAAGCTAACTGCTTTTACTACATTTTCTGGCATCGAATTCCAGAGTTTAATTACACATTGAGTGAAGAAATATTTTCTCTGATTCATTTTAAATTTACTATTTTGAAGCTTCATTGAGTGCCCCCCAGTCCTAATATTTTTGGAAATAGTAAACAAGCGATTCATGTCTACCTGTTTTACTCTACTCATTATTTTATAGACCTCTATCATATCTCCCCTCAGCCGTCTTTTCTCCATGCTGAAGAGTCCTAGCTGCTTTAGCCTTTCCTCATAGGGAAGTCATCCAGCTCCGTCGACGGACAGATGACCCTCCTCTGCCACCCGGCATCCAGCGTTAAATAAAAAACCTGTGAAGCGTCTCCCGTCTGGTCTGCTCTGTTGTAAAGAAAGCAAATCGCCTCGTCACATTGGCCCTTCCCTCACTGTGTCCCGCCCTCACGGAAATAGGAAGTTACATCAGAGGGCGGGGCACAGTGAGGGAAGGGCCGACGTGACGACGAGGCGATTTGCTTTCTTTACAGCAGAGCAGACGCGAGGCGCTTCACAGATTTTTTTTTAAAGCTGGGTCGGGTGGCAGAAGAAGAGGGTCGTCTGTTGACGAAGCTGGTAGGCAGGTGGGGACTGTGTCGGGGAGGGGGGGCTCAGATTGGAGACGGGGACTGGGTCTGGGGGGGCTCAGATGGGAGAAGGGAACTGGGACTGGGTGGGGGGCTCAGATGGGAGAAGGAAACTGGGACTGGGTGGGGGAGATCAGATAGAAGAAGGGGACTGGGACTGGGTACAGGGGGCTCAGATGGGAGAATGGGACCGGGACTGGGTCTGGGGGGCTCAGATGGGAGAAGGGGACTGGTTCTGGGGGTCACTCAGATGGGAGAAGGCAACAGAGACTGGGACGGAGACTGGGTGGGGGGCTCAGATGGGAGGGGACTAGGTCTGGGGGGCTCAGATGGGAGAAGGGGACTGGGTCTGGGTGGAGTGGGCTCAGATGGGAGAAGGGGCCTGGAGCTGGAACGGGGGTCTGAGAAGGGGGCAGGAGGGAGAATGGGTCTGGGGCTGAAAAGGGGCAGGGGCTGAAACTGTGGGGACTGAAAAGGGGACAGGGAGAAGTGGCTGAGGCTGAAGCTCGGGACTGGTGGGAAAAAAGTGCTGGGGTTGAAACTGGGGACTGGGGGCTGAAAAGGGGACAGGGAGATGTGGCTGGGGGCTGAAGCTCGGGACTGGTGGGAGAAAAGGGCTGAACTGGGGACTGGTGGGGTAGTGGGGCTGAAACTGGGGGTTGAAAACGAGGGGCAGGTGGGAGATGTGGGTTGGGGCTGGAACTAGGGGCAGGTGGGATAATGGGGCTGGAACTGGGGGCCGAAAAGAAGGGGCAGTGAGAGGGAGGGCAGGCCCTGGATGGATAGGAGAGGGAGGGCAAATGGTGGATTGAAGGGGTAGAGAGAAAGGACAGACAGTGGATGGAAGGGATGGCAGAGAGAGAGCGAAGACAGATGCTGGATGGAAGGAAGACGGTGAAAAGAAGATGAGGAAAGCAGAAACCAGAGACACCAAACTGTAAATAAAATATATATTTTTATTTTTGTGCTTTAGGATATAGTATTGTAGATGTGTTAATAAATATAAGAAGGCCAAGAGGGATTACGAAAAAAAGATAGCATTAGAGGCAAAAAAACATAGCAAAATTTTTTTTTGGTATATTAAAAGCAGGAAGCCGGCAAAAGAATCGGGTGGGCCGCTGGATGACAGAGGGGTAAAAGAAGCGATCAAGGAAGATAAATACATAGTGGAGAGGTTGAATTAATTCTTTGCTTCGGTCTTCACCGAGGAAGATTTGGGTGGGATACCGGTGTCGGAAATGGTATTTCAAGCGGACGAGTCAGAGAAACTTACTGACTTCACAGTAAACCTGGAGGACGTAATGGGGCAGTTCAGCAAACGGAAGAGTAGCAAATCTCCTGGACCAGATGGTATTCATCCTAGAGTCAGGGCCGGTCTTAGGCAGAGGCGGCCACATAGGGCCCCGCGCTTAAGGGGGCCCCGCGCGCCTCAACTCTGCCTCTCCGACCCCCGCTCGCTGGGACCGCAACCAAAAACCAACCGCATCATGATGATCTGATCCCGTTGCTCACTCCGGACCGGACCGCATCGGCATCGTGATCATCACTCGCTCCCGCCACCACAACCCCCTCCGCTGAGCCCGCGACAGCTCCCGCCTCCCAGACTAGTCCCAGGAAGGACGACGACAGTGTACTTGCAAGCAACTTGCAGCGTAGCGACGGCCCAGCCCGCCCTGACCCAACAGTGACAGTTGCAGCAGCCACATGCATGACAACGGTTTCGCTCACCCCAGCTTTTCCTTCCGCCTTCCCGCTCAATGTCCCACCTTGTACTTCCTGTTTCCGCGAGGGCGGGCGGGAGTCATTGAGTGGGAAGGGAAAAGGAGCTGGAGAGCGTGGTCGGTCGGAGGTGAGAGCAGCCATCGGGAAAAGGAGCTGGAGCGTCATGGTCGGAGCGGAGGTGAGCAGGCAGGCAGTCATCGTTATTTAAAGCTCTTCCATTCCCACAATATGCCGGCATGCCGCTTATTTATATCATTCAGCACGCACGAGAGAGTTTATGTCTCTGTAACCTTGCGAAGAAATTTTGGGGTATAATTGACAGAAAGTTCATTGTGCAAAGATGCTGTGTAATTTTGTCTACCTTGCCAAGGTAGACAAAATTACACAGCATCTTTGCACAATGAACTTTCTGGCATTTATACCCCAAAATTTCTTCTGGGCGCTGACAGCTAACGTGGAATATGTGACTCACACACCAAAACATTCAACACAACTTAACAAGCTGCCTGCAGCTGCAGAGCTGAACCAAGGAACACAAATGGGAGGTAACATTTACTGTACCTCTGAATTCCTCCCTTTAGCTTTTGGCCTAGTAAGCCGAGGAAACTCATGCTGCTACACTGACTTCTAGAAAACTCCCTCCCTCTCTGGCACGCACATGCATACATGGACAGTCAAATTTCTGGATTCTGAAAGATTTGCTGAAGACCTACTGGTGCATGCATGTGGTGGCTACCGTTAGCAATAGTGCCAGTGAATCAGAGACTGACTGACAGACAGACCTGATTCGCTGGCACTCTTGCTAACTGAATTCGCCACATGCAAGTGTCAGGCTTCTCTGATGCAGGGCTGGCTCATGCCTCATGGCATGGATCTGCCCTGCATCAGCTGACTCAACCCAGGCCACGAGCAGAGAGGGTTATGGGAGACTGCTGACTGCGTGAGCTGTGCCCTCAAGCAAGGAGGCAGAAGCGAAGACGGTACTAGACTGAATCAAGATGAGAGCGAGGTCAGACACCTTCCACAATAACCCCGCAGGAACTGCTTCCATCCCCGCAGGAGTCCCACGAACCCGGAGGGGATTCCCGCAGCACTCCTGTGGCCATAGAAGGGATTCCCACAGGACTCCCCTGGACTCCGCAGGATTTCCGCAAACCCTGTTCCTGTGTAGGTCTCTACTTGAGAATAAAAGTAAATCTTTCATCTTTATAAGATCCAAACATCTTAATTGCCTTCTTTTGAATATATCAGGCAGATGACTTATTTATTTATTGCATTTGTATCCCACATCCCAACTTTTTTGCGGGCTCAATGTGGCTTACAATTCATCGTGGATATGGGAATTGGAGGGGAACATACATTTATTGTTAACAGAGTTTTGGGTTAAATGATAGTATTAAAGCAAAAGATATTAAGAAACATTTCTGGAAAGTCCAAGATTATACAGTTACATGTGTTGATCTTTGTTTATATCTTGTCAAAGAGATAGGTTTTCAATAGTTTGCGGAAATTTGTCAGTTCGTAGACAGTTCTCAGGTTGCGTAGCAACGCGTTCCAGAGCTGAGTGCTCGTATAGGAAAAGGTAGATGCGTGCATTGATTTGTATTTCAGGCCTTTGCAATTTGGTGGATGAAGGTTGAGGAAAGTGCGAGAAGATTTTTTTGCGTTCCTGGGTGGAAGCTCCACCAGGTCTAACATGTAGGCTGGGGCGTCACCATGGATGATTTTATAGACTAAAGTACAGAGTTTAAACGTGATGCGTTCTTTGAGTGGGAGCCAGTGTAGTTTTTCTCGTAGGGGTTTTACACTTTCGTATTTTGATTTGCCGAATATTAGTCTGGCTGCCGTGTTTTGAGCTGTCTGGAGTTTTTTGCTCTTTACAGCCGGCGTAGAGTGAGTTACAGTAGTCCAAGTGGCTGAGTACCAATGATTGTACCAGGTTGCGGAATATATTCCTTGGAAAATATGGTCTAACTCTTTTTAGTTTCCACATTGAATGGAACATCTTTTTAGTTATGTTTTTCGCATGATTCTCAAGCGTTAGGTGTCGGTCAATGGTAACACCAAGAATTTTTAGGGTATCGGAAACTGGTAGACTTAGTTTGGGTGTGTTGATGGTGGTAAATTTATTCTTATTGTATTGCGAGGTGAGTATTAGGCATTGGGTTTTTTCTGCATTTAATTTCAGCTGGAATGCATCTGCCCAGGAATTCATGATGTGTAGGCTTTGGTTGATTTCATTAGAGATTTCCCTTAGGTCTTGTTTGAATGGGATAAAGATCGTTACATCATCAGCGTATATGTAAGGGTTTAGGTTCTGATTTGATAGTAGTTTGGCCAACGGTGTCATCATTAGGTTGAATATGGTATGTGAGAGGGGGGATCCCTGTGGGACTCTGCATTCCGGTGTCCATGTAGCTGATGTAGTCGAATTTGATGTCACTTGATATGAGCGTGTAGTTAGGAACCCCCTGAACCAGTTAAGAACGTTGCCTCCGATTCCAAAGTATTCGAGGATGTGTAGTAAGATTCTATGGTCAACCATGTCAAAAGCGCTTGACATGTCGAATTGTAGCAGTAGTATGTTGTTGCCATGTGCTATCAGTTGTTTGAATCTGGTCATGAGCGTAACTAGTACGGTTTCTGTACTGTGATTAGAGCGGAATCCTGATTGGGAATCGTGTAGTATTGAGAATTTGTTTAGATACTCTGTGAGTTGTTTGGTCATCATTCCTTCTGTTATTTTGGTGATCAAGGGAATGGATGCTACTGGTCTGTAATTCACTAGTTCATTAGCATTTTTCTTTGCGACCTTGGGTATGGGGTGAGTAAAATGTTACCCTTTTTCCTTGGGAAGAGTCCATTTTGTAGCATGAAGCTCACGTGGTTTGTTAGGTCTGTTATAAATTGTTTAGGGGCCGACTTCATGAGGTTGTTTGGGCATATATCTAGTTTGCAGTGAGATTTGGTGAATCTTTTAAGTGTTTGTGAGATAAGATCTTCTGGTAGTATTGTGAATTCAGTCCAGATCCTGTCTGCTGGGTAGACTCCAGGGTCCGGGTCTAGGCACTCCAGGAGTGTAGTGTATTCGGTTGGACTGACAGGTATTTGAGTCGCAGTTGTATGATTTTCTCCTTGAAGTATTTCGCCAATTCGTCGGCTCCTGGTGTGTCTATGCTGTTGTTGGTGACTTGGGTGGTGTCTAGTAGTTTATTCACGAGTTGGAAGAGTTTGTGTGTGCCCTTGTAATTTGGTCCGATTTCAGTTTTGTAGTATTGTTTTTTGGTTTGTTTTATGGTATATTTATATTTCCTTCGGAGTTGCTTCCAGGCGTTGAGAGTGGTATCGTCTTTATTTTTGTTCCATGCACGTTCTAGTTTCCTAACTTGTGTTTTGAGTTTTTTCAGTTCTTCGTTGAACCATGTTGTTGAGTTCTTTCTGTGCGAGGTTCTGGTTTGAATCGGGGCAATGGTATCTAGTATTGATTTACATCTATTGTCCCATATTGAGAGGAATTGGATTGTGTCTGTTTTAATTGTCCATTCATCAGTGTAAATCTGTTGCCAGAATTCAACCGGATCTATTTTTCCTCTTGTGGTGTAAGTTTTTCGTGTTTGTTTGTTACGTGAGTTTTTCATTCTCCTTTGGAGGGTGATGTGTGCTTTGTAACACTTAGTGTTCGTTAGTATAAAGTTTGCATCGTAGTCAAATTTGTGTGTTATTATGTCCAGTGTGTGTCCGTGTTTGTGTGTTGGTTGAGTATTTGGTCCCTGTAAATCCCATAAATGTAGGAACTCTTTGCAGTCTTGGGTACTTGATGTGGTGAGATCTTCCAGGTGTAGGTTAATGTCTCCTATTATGATGAGGTTTGAGGAAGAGATACAGGTGTTCGAGATAAAGTCCATGAAGTGTGTTTGGCAGTCTCGCCAGTTTCTTGGTGGTCTGTAAAGTATAACTGCGTTAAGGTATTCCTGCAATTTTGGGTGACTGATTCTTATAGAAGCAATTTCAAGTTGTGGCAGTATGGATTCAGCTATGTGTGTGATGGTGAACTCAGATTTGTATATTATGGCTATTCCTCCTCCTCTTTTTCCATTTCTTGTCCAGTGTGTAATTTTGTATCCTGGTGGGCATAGTTCTAAGATTATAGGGTCTTGGAGGTTGTGGATCCAGGTTTCAGTAATAAATAGGAAATCAAGGTTGTCATCAGTAATCCAGTCAGTTAAGGTCTCTGTTTTGTTTACTACTGATCTGGCGTTTACGTATCCCATTTGGATTGTGTGGTAGGGTTCGGCTTGGGGTGTTGATATCTTGATCTTTATTAGTTGCCTGTTGTCCTGGTGTCTAATTTTGTTGTGTCCTTTCTTCCCTTTCTGTTGGTTATTTCCATATATATTTATTTTTCCTTTTAGTTGATTGTTCTTTTTTCCTGGTTTGTTGTGCGTAAGTTGTCTGTAGGATGCGTGCATTGTGGGTAGATTGGTATCTGTGTTGGGGAGGTTTGTTGCTTAATCAATTTAATTAGCACTGGGAAACCTCTCTTTCTGTCTTTCTTTCTGTTCCTGCCAAGCTCTGATAAAGGGGAGGGGCATTTTTACATAGCTGAAACTGCTAGAATTATTGGCAATATCTAGATTTATTTAAAAGGAAAGTTATTAATATCTAGGGCAGTTTTAAAAGTAAAATAAACTGTAAGGTCCTTGATCAGACACTACCATTTGGGTCCATTAAGCTAGAGAATTCCCTTGATAGCAGCACTTAGCTGACACTTTGGGACTTAAGCACCCCCACAGCTGGGGGCAAGCAGGGTTGGCTTCAAACTAAAGGACATACCACTTTTACTTCTAACTTCCAGGTGCTGGGACTGAACCAAGCTCCTGCAAAAAGGACAGGTTTATTCTGACCCCTAAATCCCTTACTTCTCAAATTGACTGGCTTTAGGTGAGAAACTACCTGATATTTTGTCTTAAATTTTTAAGGCTTGTTGCTTAATCAATTTAATTAGCACTGGGAAACCTCTCTTTCTGTCTTTCTTTCTGTTCCTGCCAAGCTCTGATAAAGGGGAGGGGCATTTTTACATAGCTGAAACTGCTAGAATTATTGGCAATATCTAGATTTATTTAAAAGGAAAGTTATTAATATCTAGGGCAGTTTTAAAAGTAAAATAAACTGTAAGGTCCTTGATCAGACACTACCATTTGGGTCCATTAAGCTAGAGAATTCCCTTGATAGCAGCACTTAGCTGACACTTTGGGACTTACAGTGGGGGAAATAAGTATTTGATCCCTTGCTGATTTTGTAAGTTTGCCCACTGACAAAGACATGAGCAGCCCATAATTGAAGGGTAGGTTATTGGTAACAGTGAGAGATAGCACATCACAAATTAAATCCGGAAAATCACATTGTGGAAAGTATATGAATTTATTTGCATTCTGCAGAGGGAAATAAGTATTTAATCCCTCTGGCAAACAAGACCTAATACTTGGTGGCAAAACCCTTGTTGGCAAGCACAGCGGTCAGACATCTTCTGTAGTTGATGATGAGGTTTGCACACATGTCAGGAGGAATTTTGGTCCACTCCTCTTTGCAGATCATCTCTAAATCATTAAGAGTTCTGGGCTGTCGCTTGGCAACTCGCAGCTTCAGCTCCCTCCATAAGTTTTCAATGGGATTAAGGTCTGGTGACTGGCTAGGCCACTCCATGACCCTAATGTGCTTCTTCCTGAGCCACTCCTTTGTTGCCTTGGCTGTATGTTTTGGGTCATTGTCGTGCTGGAAGACCCAGCCACGACCCATTTTTAAGGCCCTGGCGGAGGGAAGGAGGTTGTCACTCAGAATTGTACGGTACATGGCCCCATCCATTCTCCCATTGATGCGGTGAAGTAGTCCTGTGCCCTTAGCAGAGAAACACCCCCAAAACATAACATTTCCACCTCCATGCTTGACAGTGGGGACGGTGTTCTTTGGGTCATAGGCAGCATTTCTCTTCCTCCAAACACGGCGAGTTGAGTTCATGCCAAAGAGCTCAATTTTTGTCTCATCTGACCACAGCACCTTCTCCCAATCACTCTCGGCATCATCCAGGTGTTCACTGGCAAACTTCAGACGGGCCGTCACATGTGCCTTCCGGAGCAGGGGGACCTTGCGGGCACTGCAGGATTGCAATCCGTTATGTCGTAATGTGTTACCAATGGTTTTCGTGGTGACAGTGGTCCCAGCTGCCTTGAGATCATTGACAAGTTCCCCCCTTGTAGTTGTAGGCTGATTTCTAACCTTCCTCATGATCAAGGATACCCCACGAGGTGAGATTTTGCGTGGAGCCCCAGATCTTTGTCGATTGACAGTCATTTTGTACTTCTTCCATTTTCTTACTATGGCACCAACAGTTGTCTCCTTCTCGCCCAGCGTCTTACTGATGGTTTTGTAGCCCATTCCAGGTTTGTGCAGGTGTATGATCTTGTCCCTGACATCCTTAGACAGCTCCTTGCTCTTGGCCATTTTGTAGAGGTTAGAGTCTGACTGATTCACTGAGTCTGTGGACAGGTGTCTTTCATATAGGTGACCATTGCCGACAGCTGTCTGTCATGCAGGTAACGAGTTGATTTGGAGCATCTACCTGGTCTGTAGGGGCCAGATCTCTTACTGGTTGGTGGGGGATCAAATACTTATTTCCCTCTGCAGAATGCAAATAAATTCATATACTTTCCACAATGTGATTTCCCGGATTTAATTTGTGATGTGCTATCTCTCACTGTTACCAATAACCTACCCTTCAATTATGGGCTGCTCATGTCTTTGTCAGTGGGCAAACTTACAAAATCAGCAAGGGATCAAATACTTATTTCCCCCACTGTATAATCCCACCCACTCCAGGGTTGTCCACTCATTTATAGACAAACCAAACCTCATTAACTTTACTCCTCAGTCATACACAGGCAGTCTTGCAGGCTGATACTCCAACTTAGTACACTTGTTCATACCCATTTCAACCAATCAGGATGACTTTTATTCTCTGCAATAATTGTGCTGCTTTAGTTTCAAGGCAAATCATCTGGAAACTTAAAGCTTGTCCTATCTGTCTTCAGCTATCTACTTTAAAACAAGAATTCTATAAAGTAATGCAAGAATTAGATGCAATTAAAGCAACTTATAGGACTGTGCAGAATCATAACTTCTCACCACTGCCTCAGAGAATAAAACCACAAAGGAACAGATGGTTCACAGTAGGCTCAGGCAGAATTCGTCATGTGACACAGAAGCATCCGCCCGCACAAGTGTTGCCACTACAAAATTCTTTTGCTCCACTACAGAACTGTGATGTTCCTGAAACTAAAATTGAAGCACAAGAAAAAGAAAAAGCAAGGAAGAGGGAACAAAAAGAGGAGAAGGTACCCAAAGAGAAAAGACACTCACAAATCACTAAACCCAAAACACATACTAGGAAATGTAGTTGGAAAGCAATGACCACAAATGCTCACAGTCTAAGCAATAAAATTCATGACCTTCAAGCCCTGATGTTGGAGACTGACTTGGACATAGTTGCAGTCACAGAGACATGGCTCAATGGTTCCCATGAATGGGATACCAGGCTATAATCTTTTTAGGAAGGATAGAGAGGGACGTAAAGGTGGAGGAGTAGCTCTGTATGTGAGAAATGATATTGCAGCAACTGAAATGACAGGGAAGTGGGGAAAGGAAGAAGCGATATGGATCACCTTAAAAAGAGAGGATAGAAACTTGGTCCACGTGGGTGTTGTCTACAGACCCCCGACACAATTGGAGGAACTGGATAAAGGTAAAATTATGTATCATATCTGATAATTTTCTTTCCATTAATCATAGCTGATCAATCCATAGACTGGTGGGTTGTGTCCATCTACCAGCAGGTGGAGATAGAGAGCAAACTTTTGCCTCCCTATATGTGGTCATGTGCTGCCGGAAACTCCTCAGTATATCGATATCAAAGCTCCATCCGCAGGACTCAGCACTTAGAGAATTACACCCACAAAGGGGACACTCTGCCCAGCTCACCACCGCCGAAACGGGGGAGGGGAATTAACCCAGCTCATCCCCACACAAGTGGGGGGAGGGGAATCCGTCCAGCTCATCCCCGCGGAGCGGGGGAGGGACACCACACCCGCCGATGCGGGGGGATCTGGCTTATCCTGCAACCGCAACCGCGGGAGGAGCTGACTGACCCTAACACCGCCTAAGCGGGAGGGGTACAAAGCTGCCCTACAGCCGCACGAAGCGGGAGGGAGTGCTGGCAGAATTTAAGTCTCAATCCAGCCCCGTAAAACGGAGGGGAGAGGAATGCAGCAGCTCACTGTAACACAAACTCGTCTCAACTCTTGAAGAATCCAAGTGAAAAAAACTTGAACACGAAGTCCTCCTGAAGTAACTGAAGACTAAACTTGAACCTAAAAATTCAACCAGAATAGAAACAGTACAGATATCTGGGAGGGGCTATGGATTGATCAGCTATGATTAATGGAAAGAAAATTATCAGGTATGATACATAATTTTACCTTCCATATCATCAAGCTGATCAATCCATAGACTGGTGGGATGTACTGAAGCAGTACTCACCCAGGGCGGGACATTGAAATCCCTGACCTCAACACTGAAGCTCCAAACCGGGCCTCCGCCCGTGCCGCCACAGTCAAGCGGTAATGCTTGGAGAATGTATGGGCCGATGCCCAAGTTGCCGCCTTGCATATCTCCTCCAAGGAGACGGACCCGGCCTCTGCCATCGAGGCCGCCTGAGCTCTAGTGGAGTGAGCCTTCAGCTGGATAGGCAGCACCTTCCCTGCGGCCACATAAGCCGCTGCAATGGCTTCCTTGACCCATCTTGCCACTGTAGGCTTAGCAGCCTGCAGACCCTTACGAGGACCTGCAAACAGGACAAACAGATGATCCGATTTCCGGAAATCATTGGTCACTTCCAAGTATCTGATGATGACTCGTCTCACATCCAGATATTTAAGAGCAGAGTATTCCTCTGGGTAGTCCTCCCTACGAAAGGAAGGGAGACAGAGCTGCTGATTCACATGGAAGCGAGAGACAATCTTGGGCAGGAAGGAAGGCACTGTGCGAATAGTCACTCCTGCCTCAGTGAACTGCAGAAAAGGCTCTCGACATGAGAGCGCCTGGAGCTCGGAAACTCTTCTGGCTGAAGTGATAGCCACCAAAAAGACTGCTTTCAACGTCAGGTCTTTCAGAGATGCCCTCGACAAGGGTTCAAAAGGCGGCTTCTGTAATGCTCTTAGCACCAGATTGAGATTCCACGCAGGCACCACCGAGTGCAGAGGAGGGCGCAGGTGATTAACTCCCTTGAGAAAACGCACCACATCTGGCTGTGAAGCCAGGGAAGCACCCTTCAGGCGGCCCCTGAAGCAAGCCAGGGCCGCTACCTGGACTTTAAGGGAACTGAGCGACAGGCCTTTTTCCAGACCTTCTTGCAGGAATGCCAACACTGAAGAAATTGGAGCAGTGAATGGAGAAAATGAGCCTGCTTCACACCACGCTGCAAAGGTACGCCAAACCCTGGCGTAAGCAGTAGAAGTAGAGCGCTTCCTCGCTCTCAGCATAGTGGCGATGACCTTGTCTGAGAAGCCCTTCTTCCTCAGACGCTGCCGCTCAATAGCCAGGCCGTAAGACCAAAGGGGGAGGGATCCTCCATCACCACGGGACCCTGATGCAACAGGCCCTGCTCCACTGGCAGCCGCAGAGGATCGTCGACTGAGAGCCTGATCAAGTCCGCATACCAGGGACGTCTGGGCCAATCCGGACCCACCAGGATTATCCGGCCTGGATGCTTTGCCACCGGTCTAGCACCCTGCCCAGCATGGGCCAGGGTGGGAACACATAGAGAAGCTCTTGTGTCGGCCACTGTTGGAGAAGAGCATCTACTCCAGGGATCGAGGGTCCCATCCTCTGCTGAAAAAGCGCGGCACTTGGCAATTGGCCGATGACGCCATCAGATCTAGGCTCGGCTGGCCCCAGCGCTTCGTGATGTCCAAGAACGCCTGAGCAGATAGCTGCCACTCTCCGGGCTCCAAGGTATGGCGACTGAGAAAGTCCGCCTTGACATTCATGACTCCGGCAATGTGGGCCGCTGACAGCTGTTCCAGGTTCGCTTCCGCCCACTGGCATAGACTCATAGCCTCCTTGGCTAGAGGGGCGCTCTTGGTACCTCCCTGGCGGTTGACATAGGCCACAGCCGTGGCATTGTCCGACAGGACCCTTACTGGCTTCAACGCCAGTACCGGGATGAACTCCAAAAGCGCCAACCGAATGGCTCTGAGTTCCAGGAGGTTGATAGACCACTTTGCCTCTGCAGGAGACCAGAGCCCCTGCGCTGTCCTTCCCAAGCAGTGGGCTCCCCAGCCCGACAAAGAGGCGTCCGTCGTGACAACAATCCACTCCGGGGTCACCAGAGGCATTCCTGCGGACAACTTGTCTGTCTGCATCCACCAGCTCAGCGCCTTGCGCACTGCTGGGTCCAAGGGAAGGCGCACAGCATAATCCTCCGACATCGGAGTCCAGCGCTGCAGCAGAGAGTGTTGTAGTGGTCTCATATGAGCCCTGGCCCAGGGCACTACTTCCATCGTGGCCGTCATAGAGCCCAACAGCTGCACATAGTCCCAAGCCTGAAGAGGAGAGGCTACTAGGAACTGGTCCACCTGAGCCTGAAGTTTGACAATCCGATTGTCTGGCAGGAACACTCTGCCCACTTGGGTGTCGAATCGAACTCCCAGATACTCCAGGGACTGAGTCGGGCGCAGCTGGCTTTTCTCCCAGTTGATGATCCACCCCAGGGAGCTCAAAAGAGCAACCACCCGGTTCACAGCTTTGCCGCACTCTGCATAAGAGGGGGCTCGGATCAACCAGTCGTCCAGATAAGGATGGACTTGTACTCCTTCCTTCCTCAGGAAGGCCGCGATGACCACCATGACTTTGGAGAAGGTCCGCGGAGCAGTAGCCAACCCGAACGGGAGGGCTCTGAACTGGAAGTGTCGGCCCAGGACTGCAAAACGCAGAAAGCGTTGATGGGGAGGCCAGATGGGAATATGCAAGTACGCTTCCTTGATGTCCAAGGATGCCAGGTACTCCCCTGCCTTCACTGCCGCTATAACAGAGCGGAGAGTCTCCATGCGAAAGTGCCGAACTTTCAAGGCCCGATTGACCCCTTTGAGGTCGAGGATAGGCCGTACAGAACCTCCTTTCTTTGATACCACAAAGTAAATGGAGTAACGTCCCTTGCCAAGCTGATTTTCTGGCACCGGAACGACCGCACCCAGGCGGATCAGATTGTCCAAGGTCTGCTGCACTGCCACAGCTTTGACCGGAGACTTGCAGGGAGAGAGTACAAACCCGTCTCTTAAGGGTCGGCAGAACTCTAGCTTGTAGCCATCTTTGATGACTTCCAGCACCCAAGCGTCTGAAGTTATTGTGGTCCACTCGCCCAGAAACGAGGACAGCCGTCCTCCAATCTGCACTGGGGTGTGGACCAAGACCCCGTCATTGGGTACGAGACCCTGGGGGAGGACCGGAGGGAGCACCTCCGGGACGGCGGTCTCTGCGAAAGGAATGCTGCTTGGGGGAGAAGTTCCTCTTGAAGGAAGAGGAGGCAGAAGAGCCCGACCTGCCCGGGCGGTACCGACGGGCTTCCTGAAACCGTCCTCTGGAAGTACCGGGACGAGTACTAGCCCGAGCCCTGACCTCTGGTAACTTCTTGCCCTTAGACGTGCCGAGATCGGTCACGATTTTGTCCAGCTCGACCCCAAAGAGCAGCTTACCTTTAAAAGGCAATTTCGCTAGGCGGGATTTAGAGGCGTGGTCAGCAGACCAATGCTTCAGCCAAAGCCACCGCCGCGCAGAGATTGTCTGAGCCATGCCTTTAGCTGAGGCCCTCAAGACATCATACAGCAAGTCTGCCAAATAGGCCAAGCCCGATTCCAGGGCCGGCCAATCAGCCCTCAAGGAATGATCCGAGGGGGAAGCCCGCTGCACCAAAGTCAGGCACGCCCTGGCCACATAGGAGCTGCAAACTGAGGCCTGCAAACTTAAAGCAGCCGCCTCAAAGGACGACCTTAAGGCCGCCTCCAATCTTCTGTCTTGGGCGTCCTTTAGGGCCGTGCCACCTTCCACCGGCAACGCCGTTTTCTTAGTCACCGCAGTGATTAAAGAATCCACGGTAGGCCACAGATAGGCCTCACGTTCACTTTCAGGCAAAGGATAGAGGCGGGACATAGCCCTAGCCACTTTAAGGCTCGCTTCCGGGACATCCCATTGAGCCGAAATTAAGGTGTGCATGGCATCATGCACGTGGAAGGTTCTAGGCGGGCGCTTCGTCCCAGCATAATGGCAGAGCCAACAGGGGCTGAGGGAGAGACGTCCTCCGGAGAGGAAATCTTCAAAATGCCCATGGCCTGCACTAACAGGTTGGGCAAATCCTCTGAGCTAAAAAGCCGCGCTGCAGAGGGGTCAGCCGCTCCATCCGAGCGGGGATCCGTCTCCTCCAAGGAATCCGCAAAGGACCGTTGGGAGAACTCAGATACGCTGCCCTCATCTACATCGGAGGAGACAAAGTCCTCCAAGGCCTGGGAATCAACCCGAGGGCGTTTACCTCCGGGGGCCTCAACCTCTTTACCAGACGAGGGAGCAGGGGCAGCGTTTTGCATAAGGAAGGCCTGATGCAGCAGCAAAACAAACTCGGGGGAGAAACCCCCCAGACTGTGCACTTCCGCAGCCTGGGCTACAGCCCTAGACGCACCCTCAACCGGCGCTCGCAAGAGCGGGGGAGAGACATGCTGCACATCCAAGATGGCGTCCGGCGCGACACTCCGCGAAGGAGCCGCGCGGGAAGAACGGCGCTTAACTTTAGCCGCTTTTTTGCCGTCGCCCAAATTAAGGGCGTTCATGGCATCAATGTCTCCCACCTCAAGGGTGGCCCAAGAAGAAGCCGTCCGAGCCGCGTGGCCGACCAATATGGCGGAGGCGAGCCGCGGGGGATGGGCGTTTATGGCGGGAAAAACCGCCACGCCGGAGGAAGGACCGGGACACTCATTGGTCACGAAACTGTCACCCAACAAGGGCGAATCAGACTTTAAGACCCCCGCATCCCCTCTGGAAGCGCACACGCGATCCGGGGAGCGACTCTTTGCGCCCTCGCCCTCCGACGCCATGGGCCACGTGGAGACCAATCGGGGAACCCCCTGCCCGCTATAAAAGGTAAAAATTACCTGCTGTCCGCTCCGAGCTGTAACGACCTGGTGTCCCAGTGAGTAGCTGCAATAAACGTTTAAATAAACGTCGAAATAAACGCCTTTAAGGACGTTCAAAATTTTTTTTTTTTTAAATGGAGCCAGCGGGAGGGGGGAGAAAAGGAGGGACCTGGCGCCACCAGGTTTGCACTTGCTCAAGAAGAGCCCTCAACCCCAGGCACTCAACAAAACCTAAAATTAGGCTTGGAGGCCTAGCCAGAGCTGCTGCTGTGTGTGACCACCACCTGCTGAGATAGAGAACATACTGGGGGAGTTTCCGGCAGCACATGACCACATATAGGGAGGCAAAAGTTTGCTCTCTATCTCCACCTGCTGGTAGATGGACACAACCCACCAGTCTATGGATTGATCAGCTTGATGATATGGAAGATCTGATCGCTGATATTCAGAAGTTGGGGAAGAAAAGAGAGGTTCTGTTGTTGGGAGATTTTAATCTGCCGGATGTAGATTGGAAGGTTCCTTCTGCGAAATCGGAAAGAAGTAGAGAGATTGTGGATGCTTTCCAAAGTGCTCTGCTCAGACAAATGGTGACGGAACCCACAAGGGAGGGAGCGACGCTGGATCTGGTGCTCACGAATGGGGATAGTGTGTCAAATGTCCAAGTGGCTGCGCACCTGGGAAGCAGTGACCATCAAACGGTTTGTTTTGATATAACGGCTCATGTGGTTAGCGGCCACTCTAAACTCGAAGTCCTGGACTTCAAGCGAACTGACTTTAACAAAATGGGGGAATACCTGAGGAAGGAGCTGATGGGCTGCGAGAACGCACAACACGTGGAAGGACAGTGGTCCACGCTGAAAGAAGTAATAAATAGGGCCACAGACCTTTATGTAAGGAGAGTAAATAAAAGCAAGAGAAAAAGGAAACCGATATGGTTTTCAAAGCAAGTGGCTGAGAAAATAAAGGCTAAAGAGTTAGCGTTCCAGAAATACAAAAATCTCTACTAGAGGAACAAGGGGAGGAATACCAGATGAAACTGAAAGAAGCCAAGAGAGAGGTACGTCTGGCGAAGGCGCAAACGGAAGAACAAATGGCTAGAAATGTACGGAGGGGAGACAAAAACTTCTTCAGGTATATTAGTGAAAGGAGAAAGACTAAAAAGGGAATTGTGAGACTAAAAGATACAGCAAAACGCTATGTAGAAAATGATGAAGAAAAAGCCAATTTGCTAAATAGATACTTTTGTTCTGTTTTTACTGAAGAAAATCCTGGGGAAGGACCGAGAGGGACTGGCAAATGTACACCTGAAAATGAAGTGGATAGAGCACCGTTCACGGAAGAGAGTGTGTATGAACAACTTGGAAAGCTAAAGGTGGACAAAGCCATGGGGCCGGACGGGATCCACCCCAGAATACTGAGGGAACTCAGAAAGGTCCTCTTAAAGATTTGTTTAATAAATCCTTGGAGACGGGAGAGGTTCCGAGGGATTGGAGAATGGCGGAGGTGGTCCCTCTTCACAAAAGTGGTGATAGGGAAGAAGCTGGAAACTACAGGCCGGTAAGCCACACTTCGGTTATTGGAAAAGTAATGGAAGCCATGCTGAAGGAAAGGATAGTGAATTTCCTGAAAGCCAATAAGTTGCAAGATCCGAGACAACATGGTTTTACCAAAGGGAAATCGTGCCAAACGAATCTCATTGAATTCTTTGACTGGGTGACAGGAGAATTAAATCAAGGACGTGCTATGGACGTCATCTACTTAGATTTCAGCAAGGCTTTTGACACGGTTCCCCACAGGAGGCTCTTGAATAAACTAGAAGGGCTGAAGATAGGACCCGAAGTGGTGAACTGGATTAGGAACTGGTTGACGGGCAGACGCCAGAGGGTGGTAGTGAATGGAGTTCGCTCGGAGGAGGGAAAGGTGAGTAGTGGAGTGCCTCAAGGATCGGTGCTGGGGCCCATTCAATATATTTGTGAGTGACATTGCCGAAGGGTTACAAGGTAAAGTTTGCCTTTTTGCGGATGACACCAAGATTTGCAACAGAGTGGACACCCCGGAGGGGGTGGAAAACATGAAAAAAGATCTGAAGAAGCTGGAAAAATGGTCTAACGTTTGGCAATTAAAATTCAGTGCGAAGAAATGCAAAGTGATGCACTTAGGGAGTAGAAATCCAAGAGAGGTGTATGTGTTAGGTGGGGAGAGCCTGATAGACACGGACGGGGAGAGGGATCTTGGGGTGATAGTATCTGAGGACCTGAAGGCGATGAAACAGTGCGACAAGGCGGTGGCCGTAGCGAGAAGGTTGCTAGGCTGTATAGAGAGAGGTGTGACCAGCAGAAGAAAGGAGGTTTTAATGCCCCTGTATAAGACATTGGTGAGGCCCCACCTGGAGTATTGTGTTCAGTTTTGGAAGCTGTACCTTGCGAAGGATGTTAAAAAATGGAAGCGGTGCAAAGAAAAGCTACGAGCAGGGCCAGTCTTAGCAAGTGCGGGGCCCTATGCAGACCAATTTGATGGGGCCCCACCCTAGCCCTGCCCCCACCCTAACTCCGCCCCCACCCTAGCTCCAGGGCCCGCCACCCCTCCCTCCGAGCTCCAAGGCCCCCAGCTCCAGGGCTTGTCGATCCTGCAGTCAGTGCCAACTGAAAGCAATGTCTTTTTCACAAACACAGATACACCCTAATCCACTATAGAATAAGTAATCATAAACTTTCTATTTAGACAAAAAATAAAATGAAACCCCAAGATGCCAGACTCTCAACACCACAGAAACAGAATATGTCCTCTAGTACTGTGCAAAATATAAAGACAGCAGATGTAAATTTGAAAAAAAACTAACAAATACCAATCACCACTTCACAAATTAACAAATAGAAATAAAACAAATATAGAAAATAAAATACCATTTTATTGAACTAATATATTTAACTTTCAGAGGCCAAAACATCCTTCCTCAGGTCAATATAGTATAGTACTGTTACAGTATCCTATCTTGACCTTAGGAAGGGGGTTTTGTTCTCCGAAAGTTAGCCAAAATGTATTAAAATTAGTCCAATAAAAGATTACCTTGTTTGCATGTTCTATTATAAACATTTATTAACATATCTACAATACTACTTTATCCTAAAGCAAAAAATTTAAATATATATTTTATTTACAGTTTGTTGTCTCTGGTTTCTGCTTTCCTCATCTTCTTTTCACTGTCTTCCTTCCATCCAGCATCTGTCTTCGGTCTCTCTCTGCCATCCAGTGTCTGCCCTCTCTGCTGTCCCCTCCATCCAATGCCTGCCCTCTCTTCCTGCCCCTTCCACCCACATCTGCCCTCTATCTCTGCCCCTTCCATCCACTATCTGCCCCTGTCTGCCCTCTCTATCTCCCCCATCCATTCACTGTCTGCCCTTTCTATCCCTTCCCTTTCTCTCTGCTCCTTCAATCCACCATTTGCCCTCCCTCTCCCATCCATCCAGGGTTTGTCCTCCCTCTTGCTCCCCCATCCAGGATCTGCCCCTCTCTCCGCCCCTTTTTTTCAGCCCCCAGTTCCAGCCCCACTATCCCACCAGTCCCCCATTTCAGCCCCAGCCCTTTTCTCCCACCAGTCCCGAGCTTCAGCCCCCCAGCCACTTCTCCCTATCCCCTTTTCAGCCCCCAGTCTCAGCCCCTGCCCCTTTTCAGTCTCCAGCCTCTTATCCCACCTAACCTCCTTTTCAGCCCCCAGTTCCAGCCCCCTTCATCCACATGCCTTGTATTAGGGCCCCCCTTTTCAGAACCATTCTCCCACCTGACCCACGCATACCCCATTTTCCCACCAGCCCCAGGCATGGCCCCCATTTTCCCATATTGCCCCTTCTCAGACCCAGTCCCCTTCAAGAACCCAGTCCCCTCCCCACCCGTCCCCTTCAACCATCCAAGAACCCCCTCTCCACCTCAGTCCCCTTCTCCCATCCAAGAACCCCAGTCTCCTCCCCACCCATCCCCTTCTCCCCACCCATCCCCTTCTCCCATCCGAGAACCCCCTCCCCAGTCTCTCCCATCCAAGAACCCCAGTCCCCTCCCCACCCGTCCCCTTCAAGCATCCAAGAACCCCCTCCCCATCCCCTTCTCCCATCCTTGAACCTCCTCCCCACCTCAGTCCCCTTCTCCCATTCAAGAACCCCAGTCCTCTCCCATCCGAGAACCCACTCCCCAGTCTCTCCCATCCAAGAACCCCAGTCCCCTCCCCACCCGTCCCCTTCAACTATCCGAGAACCCCCTCCCCACCTCTTCTGCTTTTCCCATCCATGAGCCCCCTCCCCACCTCAATCTCCTTCCCATTTGAGAACCCCTCCCCACCCTTCCCCCACCTGAGAGCCCCACACCCTTCTCCCATCTGAGTCCCTCCCCACCTACCAGCTCCATTCTCCTGCCGCCCAAGCCCACCACCCTCACTGTCTTTAAAACAAACCCAATTTGAAGCGCTGGAGTAACAGGCAGCAGCGCCTCGCGTCTGCCCTGCTACTAAAAATCTCTTCGACGACGTCATTGGGCCTTCCCACATTGAGTCCGCCCGCCCTCGCGGTAATTGGAAGTTACCTCAGAGGAGGGCGGGACTCAATGTGGGAAGGCCCAATGACATCGTCGAAGAGATTTTTAGTAGAAGGGCAGACACGAGGCGCTGCTGCCTCAGCCTGTACTCCAGCGCTTCAAATTGGGTTTTTAAAGGCAGGACAGGACGAGCAGCGCCAGGAGCGGATTCGGAGCACCTGACATCTGGGGCGGACCGCCCCCACCACGTCGCCGTCGCGCGTTGTTGAACTTGGGAGGGAGGGAGAGTGGCGGTCGGGGCGACCTGAGGCGCGCTGCGCGGGGCCCCCCTGAGCGCGAGGCCCTATGCGGCCACCTCGGTCGCCTCGCCTTAAGACCGGCCCTGCTGTCTTATGTAGAATAAATGTCTTTATCTTCATCGTAAACAAATATAAAAGCACATAGCCAGCACTGAAATCTACAATACAGAATTGAAAATAACAAAACAAAACATTTTGAATGTAAACCACCCCCTTCACACAAACCCCTCAAAAAACTCCCCAAACCCTCCTTCCAACTCCCCTTACATCTCCCCACCCCCATCTCCCCTCCGAACAGAAAGAATGAAAAACCAAGGAGGTTTATACAACAATACAAACTTCACAAGTTTGCTATTTCTTTCAATAGCGTCTGCCACTGTTTTGGGTCACTCAATATGGCGGCAAGCTCCTCCTACTGGCTTCAGTCCACAAGAATGGGCCAGATAGGCTCATGCCGTCTCCTATCTTATTAAATTACTCTACCCACCTTAAGAAGGCGGATCCCCACATCGTGACCTCAGTGAGGAGCTCTGCACATGCTCAGATACTTTCCCCGTAGTGTCTCTGTCTCTGTAGGATTGCAAAAAGTAGAGAACACTGAAGAAAAGGTGAACAATTCTGCGTCATATGAGACTAGAAATCCCTGCAAGTTCCAGTCCTAGATCTGCAAAGGGGGAGAGGAGGGACTTTATCTGAGACCTTGAGAAATCAGCCCAGCCTCCTGTTTCATTCATCTTTCCAGAAACTGGAAAATTCCAGGCCTGAAGAATCCCTCCCAGCCACTGGAGAATTCAGGAGGAAAACTAAAAGGAAATGTCTGCTGTTGTTTCTGATCAGGTAAGAAAATCTTTGTTCTCATGCACCACTTTCTGGCTCACACCCACACACTATTTCACTTATATACATTTATTTATTTATTTATTTCATTTGTATCCCACATTTTCCCACCTATTTGCAGGCACAATGTGGCCTCCACGATCGTCAATTCCGGTATGACAGATACAGAGTGATATTGTAGTAAGGTTCGTGTGCGACAGACATCTTAGGGAATGAGGAGAAAGGGTTAAGTTGTGTTGCAGGGTCAAGGCATTTAAGTTGGGTCGTTAGGGTATACCTTTTTGAACAAGTTAGTTTTTAGTGATTTCCGGAAGTATGATAGATCATGCAATGCTTTCATGGCGTTTGGTAGTGCGTTCCATAGTTGCGTGCTTATAAAGGAGAAGTTGGATGCATAGGTTGATTTATATTTAAGTCCTTTGCAGCTTGGGTGGTGGAGGTATAAGTATGTGCGTGTTGATCTTGTAGTGTTTCTGGTTGGTAGGTCAATGAGGTCCGTCATGTATCCCGGGGTCTCGCCGTAGATGATTTTATGAACTAGGGTGCATATTTTAAAGGCAATATATTCTTTGATCAGGAGCCAGTGTAGTTTTTCTCGTATGTAAACATTTTCACACATTGCCACATATATATTCATTCTCTCACTCACAAGCACCAATATAGGTTCTTTCTGTTAAATCAGTGATTACAGCTCCAAAGAGGGTTCATAGTTACATGCAGAGTTAAAATTGTAATAAATACATAAATAAAAATAATAATAAGTAAGCACTGTGGCACTCTGGTAGAGAATGACACAGGGACAGAGTTTGCCCCGTGGGTTCAATCTTCGTCCCCACCCCGTCCCTGCAGGTTCTGTCTCCATCCCTGCCCCATTCCCGCAGGTTCTGTCCCCTTCCCCGCCCCGTCCCCGTGGGTTCTGGCCTCTTCTGCAGAAGCTGTGAACACTTATGATTTTATATTTAAATCTTTTTATTAAAGTACTACTAAAAAAGGCCCGTTTCTGACACAAATGAAACAGGCGCTAGCAAGGTTTTCCTCTGAGTGTGTATGTTGAGAGAGAGAGAGAGAGAGAGAAAGTGTGTGTGAGAGATGGAGTGTGAGAGAGAGAGAGAGAGAGAGTGTGTGTGTGTTTGTGTGAGTTTCCCTCCCCTCCATCCATGTCCAGCATTTCTCCTCTCTCCCCTCCATCCATGTGCATCTCCTTCCTGCCTTTCCTCTCCTCCATCCATGTCCAGCATTTCTCCTGGTCTCCCCTGCATCCATGTCAAGCAACTCTCCTCTCTCCCCTGCCCTCAGCTGCATCCATGTCCCAGCAACTCTCCTCTGTCCCTTGCCCTCACCTGCATCCATGTGCAGCAACTGTCCTCTCTCCCCTGCTTTCTATCCATATCCAGTAACTGTCCTCTCTGCCCTGCCCTTCCTTGCATCCATGTCTAGCAGCTGTCGTCTCTCCCCTGCCGTCCCCTGCATCCATATTCAGCAATTCTCCTCTGGCCGCCCCTCCATGTCTAGCAATTTTCTCCTCTCTCCCCTGCCTTCCCCTCCGTTTCCAGCAATTTCTCCTCTCTCCCCTGCCCCCCCCTCCATGTCCAGTGACGCCCCCAAACCTCACCTCTCCCCCCCCCCCAAGTTCCAACCTGCCCTCTTCTCCTCACAGCCCTCCTTGCCTTCGTGCCGACAGCCAGCGCTTAAAACTCATTTTACTAACCTGACTGAAGTCGTGACTGCAAAAGAAGCAGAGCGTGCAGCCCTTGTGTAAACAGGAAATGAGGGCGGGACGCTGAAAGAGAAGGGGAAGGCCCTTCTCTCTCAGCGTCCCGCCCTTGTGTAAACATGAAATGAGGGCGGGACGCTGAGAGAGAAGGGGAAGGCTGAAGGCGAGCCTGCTGTACTCTGCTTCTTTTGCAGTCACGACTTCAGTCAGGTTAGTAAAATGAGGTTTGAAGCGCTGGCTGGCCAGCACGAAGGCAAGGAGGGCTGTTGAGGGAGGTGCAGGGCCGTGGAACTCGGAGGAGAGGGGGGCATGCAACTTGGAGGGAGGGGGCGTCCTCACTTCCCATTGGTCTGCCCTCTGACATCATCCCCAGGGCGGACCAGTGGGAACTGTGTTAAGAACCCAGGCATCCAGTCGGAGGTGCAAATCCTATTTATTATATAGGATAGGATAAAAAGGAGCAACATGCTGTGCAACCTGTTGTGTTTAAATTACAAATAGAAAACAATAATAACAATGAGCAGCTATAATAACCCTCTACCCTTCCAACTAGAAAATGATACGGGGACAGAGTTTGTCCCCATCTCTGTGGTTACTGTGGTTCCCCATCCCCATGTCATTCTCTACACTGTGGCCACAAACAAAGTAGCAAGCCGCTCTTTCATACAGCACATGTGTGGATAGTGATCTGCAGGGAACTTACAGCTGTGCTTGCTCTCTGCCCTGAAGCATGCTTCCCATGCAGTTTGTTAAGCACTGTTTCTTTTAGCCACTGGATGTATCTCATTTCTGTTCAGTCTCTGCCTCTTATTCTTACTGATTTTGCTGATGATGTTGAAAAGGTACTGGTGGGAGGGGTGTGTGCTTTGAAGTAAACAGGGCAGAACCACAAGTGAGACTGGAGGAGAGGCTGAGTAGTTTAGAGGGAGGTGAGTCTGGGAGAGGGGTGTGATTTGGGAGAAGCATGAGAGGCATGAGCCTGGGTTGGATGGAATTGTCGATAGGGAGAGGTGCATCTGGAAGAGGAGTGTAATTCAGAGGGGCATTGAATGAGTCATGATCCTCAGCAGGGTATTGAATGTGGAAGGAAAGGTAAATCCAGGGGAGTGGCATCACTGGGGGAGACAGACGCCCCCAGCCATTCATCTCTCTGCGCCCAGGTCCAGCATTGCTTCCCTCCACCCCACCAGGCCTTCACCTTCTTCAGTGAGGAATGATCCTGCAGTGTTTCCTCTAAGGAGTGGCCTGGTGTGTGCAAATTATCTTTTGTGAGCAACAATTTTTAAGCACCAGTATTAGCAATACATTTCTGTATATTGCACAAAAAAACCCAATTTTTTGCTTACAACCATGCTTTACATGCATGCTTTACATGCTTACAACCATGTAAAATCTGTGAGCGAAGCTCCTAAAATGTATGAGCAATCGCTCATGCACTCCGCTTAGAGGGAACATTGATCTTCTGCCGCACTGACCGATGAGGCCTTTCCTGTACTGTGCCCTGTCAACAGAATGTTGCATCAGAGAGGTTGGGATGGTGCAGAGGGAAGGCCCCACTGGCCAGTACAGCAGCTTTCAGGTTGTCTCTGCCACAATCTTCACTGCAGTGGGGGTGCGGGGGGTGGGAGAGTGATGCTGGGCCCGGATGCAGGTGGGGATCATGGAGAGATGCTGAACTAGTTGGAGGACAGTAAAGGGGAGCGGTGCTAGACGAGGGGGGGCAGAGGGAAAAAAGAGACATAGAGCAAGGAAGAGGAAGAGAGTGGGCAATTGCTGGACTGGGGGGTGGGGGAGCAGAGAGAAACTATAGAGAGACTGGACCAGAGGAGATGAGAGGGACATGATGGTCAACAGAGAGAGGGAAAGTCGGGGTGTGGTGCAGGAGGAAGAGAATAGAGAAGCTGGGCAATGGGAAGGGACAAGGAGACAATAACTGGAACTGAAGGGAGGGAAAGGGACACAGTGGAGAAATGCTGGACAGGACAAATAGGTACATACAAGATGAATGCTGGACATAGAGACAGAAGAAACATCACAAGGACAGAAGATCAATGTTCCATCTAAGCGGAGTGCATGAGCGATTGCGCATACATTTTAGGAGCTTCGGTCACAGATTTTACATGGTTGCTTACAAAAATGTGTTTTTTTTGTGCAATATACAGAAATGTATTGCTAATACTGGTGCTTACAAATTGTTGGTTTTTAAAACTTGTTGCTCACAAAAAATAATTTGCACACACCAGGCCACTCCTTAGAGGAAACAATCCAGGAGATATTGGAGAGAGTTAAGAAAAAACAGAGAAGCAGAAGAGAGACAACCAGGACCAAAGCAATACTCAAACAACAAACGTAGAAAAAGTGGCTTTTTTTTCTGAATTTATAGTTGTAATAAGTCAGTTTAGGAAATGTGCAACTTTGTTCCCCCCTCCTCTGGTCCCTACTACTTTGGGAGCGATGGTGTTATAGGGGGCGCAATCTCAATTTTTCCGCCCGGGCTACATCACTGAGCAGAGAGGTGAAAAAGAGCTTGTGGTGATGGCTGAGATAGAGGAAATGAGCCTGGAAGCTCATTCCAAATTCAGCCACAGCCCATCCTCTGGCTCGAGGAATAGTAGAATGGGAATGAGCCAGAGGATGGGCTGTGGCTGAATTGGAAGGCCTTGAGGCTGTGGTGGGCAAGAAGGAAGGTGAGCTGAAAGGAAGAAAAAGGGAAAGGGAAGTTGTAGAGAGGATACAAAAGAGAAGGGAGGTGTAAAAAGGTGAGAATAGACTGAAGAGAAGGGTGGAGCCAGGAGGAGGAAAACAGGTACATCAGATCATTTCCTCCTGCTCATTCAGTATCTGTAATAATAGGAGGAGGTGGGGAAAGAAGGGAGTGACTCATCCTCGCACCCATTCAAACATACTGCTCCTAGGGACCGATGATCAAAACTCCGCACCAGAGAAATACCGCCCAGTCAGCACATCTGAGCAGCGCCCTCATGCTCAACACCAATGACATGCAAATTTAAGCGCACTCATAGCGCTGAGCATGGAGGAGGATGGGTGCCTGGCGCATGCGCTCTAGAGTTGTGCGTTAAGGGGGGAGGAGGAGGAAGAGGTACTGAGAGCTACTTGCCGCTACCTTTTGCCATGGGACCGAGCCTGCAGCTCCCTCCACACAACTGCAAGTAGGAAAACTCCTTCCATTGAAGCTGTTGAGATAGCAATCACAGTAAAGGTCACACACATGCCAGAATTTTAGAACAAAATGGAGCTTCACACACTGATTATACAATAGACATGATTAAAAATACTAACCTTGGCCATTTTAAGTATACAGTGTGAAGATGGCAAGCTCAAGGAACATTTGTTGACTTCCTAGTAGCTGTACAGAAGGTAGACGGGTCTCCCTATTCCTTCTCCACAGCTCGGTACAACCCTAATGCCAGGTCTGAGCTGGCATAGGGTTTGCCGTGGGAGGAATGCCCTTGTTTGGAGCACTGCCCACTGAGCATTGAGGAGGAATAGGGAATTAGCTTATTAGCATGTATTTGCATACTTGATGCACTGTCCCTCAACGTGCTCACAATACCCCGCGGTGGGGCCTTTAAGTATGCTGCACTGGCAAATGCGGATGCTAGTTCAGTGCTAACGGCCTCTAGCGCCCATGTTTGCGTCTGAGCGTCGGGCCCCTAGTCACTTGCTGTCTATGCAGTCACACAGACACTGAGTCATCCACTCACATAAATCCACTCACAAAAGTCCGTGGAAAGAACTGTTCGCTGTTTCCACCACATTAAAAAAATTACTGTGGTGGAAATAGCAAGTGATTCTGAAAAAATAAATGCATGTAAATGAGCTGCATGGACTTTAGCGTGTAGTTCGGGTAGTCAGTTGATAAGTGTGGCTGCTATGCACATGCCCAGAACAGTTTCACTACACACTGCTTTCATACATGCAACAAGCTTATATGTGTGTGCATGAAAGCTGCGTGTACCTGGCAGGCGCTGTGCAAGGTGGTATGGGTTGCTGGAGGAGATCTTGGTCATGTACCAAGATTGCTGAAGTGGTGAGATCATCATCTCGCCGTGCTTCTTCCTGGGGATGTACCAGCAAGATTTTCCGCCTCTGATGCCAACGCTGCAGGGCAGTTGGGGAGACAGGTCACCACCTACTAAATGGGGCAGAGCTGGCAGCTGAGTGTCAACCCTTCTCTTTCCTTTCCAAGCCCTCCGACTGCACAGGCCTGGTGGCTGCCTGCACTCTCTGCTCCCATGACCTCCTGGCCCAGTGGGCACATCATGAAAAGTCGGCAGTACACTGCAGCCCCTGGTCTAAACAGTAGAAAAGTGCAAACCTTCATGTGCTTCTGTGGCAGTTGCTCCAGACCTCACGTTAAATTTCGATTGCTAAAGGTAGGCGGTCCTTGCTGTGCATCCCTTGGAATGCATGTTTGAATACTGCTCAGCTCATTTAAATACCATTTCCATTGTCTGCTGCAGCAAATGGAAAACAGCCCACAGAACCTGTTTGTGCATCTCCCGTTGAATAGCGTGCTTGCTAAAACAGGTTGGAACTGGTCAAAAAAGCATGTTGCTGGCCTGGATCGGGCCCTCAGTCCACACTTGCCTCATCCACTCACACGCAAAAACAAACCTCAACTGTACACTTGTATATATCCTGCCACCCTCTATACTACTACTACTACTACTACTTAACATTTCTAGAGCGCTACTAGGGTTACGCAGCGCTGTACAATTAACAAAGAGAGACAGTCCCTGCTCAAACTCAGTACCCACATAGACACAGGCTGATTATTTACTACCAATGTGGTGGTAAATAAATCAGCACTGAATATTGCCAACCTCCACATAACCCCGTGCTTCTCCCATACCCCGCCCCTGACCTCACTTTTTTGGGATATTCAGTGGCACTCTCCAGTTAACCTGCCTCTGAAATCCCCACTTTGGTGGCGGGAAATGATTAAGTGGGCTGGAGAGGCTTAAATCGCTGTGAATATCGGCCTGTTCTGTTCCCAAAACTGACCCCAGCACATTCCTCTTTCATTTATTTATTTAATTATAAAATTAGCACAACTATAACAAAACACAAAGCAAGAAATACATCCAGAATAAGCCACAGAACATCTTTTTAAAATATATTTTATTTATTGATTTTATAATATAATCAACAAAGCCATAAACATCCATATCCCTAAGTAACAGCAGTCAGACACTGACATCTTACACTATTGTATTGTCATATATGCTCCAAACCCCTCCTCCCCTTGCCCGGCACTATGGTGGTGGCATATACATCTCTCAAATGTTCATATGGTTGCCATACTCTCTGGAACAGCTGTAAATGTGTTTATGGCCGTCATTTTCGACATCTGGTAGATATAGAGGCATATTTTCAAAGCACTTTGGGAGGCTAAGTTCCATAGGTTTCTATGGAACTTTGGGAGGCTAAGTGCTTTGAAAATGAGCCTCTTAGTCCACTTTGCGAGCTACAATCTGCATCGATGGTGTATCTGATCGTTTCCAGGCCCTTGCTAGTGCTAATTTGCTGCCACAAAATTTGAACAGCCAATTTGTGACAGTGTATCTGAGTCTTCGGGGGCCGGAAGTGCAGTACACAGTACTCTGCCCGACATAGATTTTCCACCTTTACTACCTTATTAACCCATTGCAAGAACCTGTACCCATATGTCTGTGCCTTTGGACACTCCACCAGATGTGCATAAATGTTCCCCGAGCCCCACATTCTCGCCAACAGTCTACTGATACCTGTGGATACATCTTTTTGGAGTTTATCGAGTGTATAGTACCACCAGTACAGTATTTGTATCCATTTTTTGATTAATGGCTGAGTAATTGATGGCTTCAACAGATATCTATAGCTACTCGACCAACATTCAGATGAGTAATTTCTGAAGCACCCCCTCCCGATATAATAGCCTTGCGAGTTGAGAGCAGTAATAGTGTCCTATACAGCCATGTCACACTACCCCTGCCCCCTCCCCCTTTAATAGCCTCTCTCTAGAACCGTTTCCGTCAAGTCCAGCTCCTCCCTCGCACGCCTGAGAACAAAGTTTCTCAGACAATAATAATATACTAGATCCCTTTTCCTCCAGTCCATACTCCTCTTGTAACTCCCCAAAATCCTTTACTTACTACTACTATTTATCATTTCTACAGTGCTACAAGGCATACGCAGCGCTGTACACCCGTACGCAAGAGACAGTCCCTGCTCAAAGAGCTTACAATCTCCCATTAACACAGAGCTGTCCCAACATATAACCCTCTATAGACCCATCTCTGATATACTTCTCAGACCCCTCCCAATGGAAATCCTGGAGCTCCACAAATGGCCATTTTGAAGGAAGTATTTTCTCTCCGGAAAAAAACCTTTTTGGTATCTGGAGCCAGGTATATAGCAGATGACTAATCCCTACCGGGACCCTCGGGCAGCGGCCGATATTTCACTCCCTTGAGACCATAATATGTCTCCCAAAAAGCAGGTGCCCATCCATGCTCTCTCCCAATGTAGCCACTTCTTGGTAGTTTCAGGGTTCCACTCTGTCAACACCCTTAATGGTGCCACCTGATAATTTAAATAGAAATTAGGGACTCCCATACCTCCCCCAGCAGGAGTTTGGAACATCATCGTCCTACGTACCCTAGGTGGTCTCTTCCGCCAAAGCCACAGAACATCTTGATACAAGCAAGCAGAACAAATGGCTTAGCAAAATAATTACCCACCCCCAAAACTTCCAGAAAATGACAGCGCCCCAAACTGGAATTTTCGCTGTAATAATGGAGAGAGACCTCTCCAAATCTGTAAGGTTTCCAAGTTCTCAAAAGAAGCTCATAGTGTCATTCTAAACGCAAGTAAGTTCATTCATCAATAAAGACGGTCAAGTTTTCGCTGATTAACTTATCCTGAGATGGTAATACTACTGGTTTGGGGTTTTGCAACTCATTTGGAAGCACAATCGCGCTCTGTTGCAATTTTCCTCCGAAACTCTTCTGGTACACTTACCGTTGGATGGTTTTATTATCCAGATTGAACAGAAAAGACTCCTGAAGGGCAGGTCCTGGCCAAAACACAGTGCTGTGTTGATTTCTTTTACCAATAATATGCTTCATCAAGCCTTTGAAGTCTGCTTGATTTGTCCCCGGAGCGTCTGGTCTTATTCCCACTGTTCCTGTTTTCTTAATACTGGCTTTTTCCAGTATGAAACAATGCAAAGTCGCACTGCTGTGGCCACCAAAGCAACAAGCTTCTGAGCTCCCTCTAACTTCTGTCAATTTCACCTGCTCATCAGCTGCTACTTCTGTATTCAGTCTGCACAGACCAATACTGATGCATCCCAGCCTTGTATGCTGATGCCTCCTCCTCCTCCACTTCCTAACCACTGAATCAGCCAGCACCCAGGGCTCCCAGTGTTTCTCTGGAAACCAGGCAATCTATACAGAATACTGAACTCTCATGCTATAGTGTACTGGAGAGCTGGTCTCACTGACAAGAGGCCAGATAATAAAGCTTATTGCACATATACCCCTAATTCTATAAAAGTTGCTAAAAATTGCAAGCACAAATTTGGGCGTGCACTCAATTTCCACATGCAATTTAATTAACAAGCCAATTAGTGTCAATCAATCATGACTTACTTCTTGCCACACTGTCCTCATTTGGGTTCCAGGGCTCTGTCCTCTCCTGGTTCTCCTCCTATCTCTCCCACCGCACCTTCAAAGTTCACTCTCATGAATCTTCCTCCACCCCCATCCCCTTATCTGTTGGTGTTCCCCAGGGATCTGTCCTTGGACCCCTTCTCTTCTCAATCTACACCTCTTCCCTGGGCTCCCTGATCTCATCTCATGGTTTCCTGTATCATCTCTATGCTGATGACACCCAACTGTATCTCTCCACACCATACATCACCGCGGAGACCCAGGCAAAGGTATCGTCCTGCTTATCCGACATTGCTGCCCTGGATGTCCAACCGCCACCTGAAACTGAACATGTTGAAGACCGAGCTTATCGTCTTTCCACCAAAACCCACTTCTCCTCTTCCTCCACTTTCTATCTCAGTTGATAACAACCTCATCCTCCCCGTCTCATCTGCCTGCAACCTCGGAGTCATCTTTGACTCCTCTCTCTCCTTCTCTGCGCATATCCAGCAGATAGCCAAGACCTGTCGCTTCTTCCTCTTTAATATCAGCAAAATTCGCCCTTTCCTCTCTGAACACACCACCCGAACTCTCGTCCACGCTCTCATTACCTCTCGCCTGGACTACTGCAACTTACTCCTCACCGGCCTCCCACTTAGCCATCTATCCCCCCTTCAATCTGTTCAGAACTCTGCTGCACGTCTCATATTCCGCCAGAACCGATATACTCATATCACCCCTCTCCTCAAGTCACTTCACTGGCTTCCGATCAGATACCGCATTCAATTCAAGCTTCTCCTTCTTACCTACAAATGCACTCAGTCTGCTGCCCCTCACTATCTTTCTACCCTCATCTCCCCTTACGTTCCCGCCCGTAACCTGCGTTCACAGGATAAATCCCTCCTCTCAGTACCCTTCTCCACCACCGCCAACTCCAGGCTCCGCTCATTCTGCCTCGCCTCACCCTATGCTTGGAACAACCTTCCTGAGCCCTTACGCCAAGCCCTCTCCCTGCCCGTCTTCAAGTCTTTGCTTAAAGCCCACCTCTTCAATGCTGCGTTCGGCACCTAACCCTTACCGTTCAGTGAATCCAGACTGCCCCGATTTGACTGCCCCTATCGGACCGACCGTTCACTTGTCTATTAGATTGTAAGCTCTTTGAGCAGGGACTGTCTCTCTTTGTTAAATTGTACAGCGCTGCGTAACCCTAGTAGCACTCTAGAAATGTTAAGTAGTAGTAGTAGTAGTAGTAATTGGCTTTTTAACAAGCATTTATTGGCACTAATTAGATTTAATTGATATTTATGTGCAGCCCAGGAAGGGTGTGAAATGGGAGGGCCATGAGTGTTTTGGGGTGGATCGGGGGTGTGGTTTTGAGTTATGTGTGTAATTGGGGTTCGGTGTGAAAATTGAGGTGCGGGCATTTCCACCAGGTTTTCATTGGTGCAAATGGCAGTGCCTAAACACTATTCTATAAACCGTGCCTAGCTTTATGTGCGACTTATAGAATAGCGCTTTTTTTGGGCACCATATATAGAGTTCACCTCATGTTGTAATGAAGATGAATGGAAGGCATTAAGGGTGTTCTATTTGCAGTTAATTATATTTCTGATTGATGTAGTCACTCATGAGTTGTTAAGCTTTTATTTATTAGCAAAAGTCTTTTTCTTTAAGAAGTTGAGAATTAGAATATATGTACTTTATAGGCCCCTTATTGATAAAACCTCAGTGAAGATTTCTTCCTGGAAACCCATGTACTAGGGATTAAACGACATTGTCACAAGAATAATAATAAAAGTCCTGACTTTATAGTATTTTCAGTCTTTTGTCTCTCATATACCGTGTGCTTTCCAGTTGTTCAATTAGTCTGGCTTCACATATCCAATTTCACTGATCCAGTGATAGCGTGTAGTCTGCCCAGGCTTGCTTGATCAGAAAGCAGAATCAGAAGCTTTGGAGTGCAGGGTCAGTGGTTGGTAGTTTTGCTTACTAACTTTTTTCTAAAGTTGTGGTACACAGGCCTCTGTAGTTTATTGGCTTCTGTCTAAATTGAGGGTGTCCAACCTTGGCCCTTAATGGCCGCAGCCTAGTCGAGTTTTCAGGATTTCACCAATGAATATGCAGGGGATCTATTTGTATAAAATGGAAGCAGTGCATGCAGATAGATCTCATGCATATTTATCGGGGAATTTATAACTTGACTGGGTTTCGGTTCTCAAGGACTAAGGTTGGAGACCCCTGATCTAAATGATGTGAAAAATCACACGGATCTTCTGTCTTCAGCCAATAAAGAAAGAGAAATTTAGAAATGTTAAGTAGTAGTAGTAGTAGTAGAAATTGAACTATAGGGAAATATTATACAAACGGGCTTAATTTCTACTAACTACCCTAACTGTGTTATCTTTACACAGGCATCAGTCACATTCAATAATGTCGCTGCTTATTTCTTGGAAGTAGAGTGGGACATTTTGAGAGAATGGCAGAAGGAGCTGTACAAGAAGGTTATCAAGGAGATTCACAGCTTCCTGATATTGCAAGGTAAATATGTTTATCCCTGCAGGATTTATTTATTAACTAATATCTATTTCTTGAACATATTTTCAGTGTTTCTATAAGAACATAAGATGTGTCATGCTGAGTCAGACCAAAGGGGCATCGGATCTAGCATCTTAGTCTGACTCGGCATAGTTTTTCCTATTAGTGCTGAACCTAAACTTTTTAGCAGCATATCACTTCTAACGGCTGTATTATTCATAACATTTACTAACATAAGAACATAAGTGTTGCCATACTGGATCAGACCGGAGGTCCATCAAGCCCAGCTTCTCGTTTCCAACAGTGGCCAATCCAGGTTATAAGTACATGGCAAGATCCCAAAACAGTACAATTCAATTTATGCTGCTTATCCTAGAAATATATACCCCAAACTAGATGGTAGAACAAAACTCAACTGGTCACCAAATTATTATGATAAGGGGGAATCTCATACAGTCACCAAGGCACACAGATTTCAATTTGATATGCCTGATCAGTTATAATCATCGACAGCCCCCAACCGCCCTTGTCAATTTTTATATATTTTTTTAAATGCTTATAATGTCCCTCTCTGTAATGTACTTCTCACTTCTTTTTATATCGAACTTAAAATGTCCATTTCCTTGTCATCAAGCAGGTGAAGCCATTACGTAGGGGTTGTGTCCATCAACCAGCAGGGAAAGATAGAGAGCACTCATGTGCCTCATGGCCAGCTAGCTCCACTGCCTCTTCAGTATTCTCTATCTCCCCAAGCAGGGTGGCTGCAGCTTCTTCGAGCTCCATCAAAAATCTGCCTGGGGGTGGCTCCTGGCTTGCCAGTTGTTAGCCGGGGTGTTAGAGGCTATAGCAGCTTCACTTTGAAGGCACATAGGTCAGCCCTTTCCCTGCTTACCCATGCCCCCGTGGATGTGGACATATTAGCTTGCTTTTCCCTGTCCTTTCCCACTCAGTGGATGCAGGCACATTGGTTCGCCTTTCCCTGCCTTTCCCACTTATCTGAGCCTCCGGAGTGTTTTTATTTACCTCTTTTGCCTCTGCTTTCCTCACAGCGTAAAATAAATAATTAAAGTCGCGTTGCGCTTTAGCGCAGCGATCTTGGAAAAGAGGTTTTTTTCTTGAGATTCTTCTGCAGGACCAGAGCTGTGATACTCGGTCTAGTGAGGTAAGAGTGTTTTCTGACTCCTCTGGGGTGAGCCCGCGATCGTGACGTTTTTGGCACGAACCGCCATTTTTTAATTTTACCGCCATTTTCGGCGATGGCTGCGGAGACTGTAAAGCGCTGTTCTAAATATGGCAAGCGCAAATCAGCAGCGGGGCTCTGTAATTCGTGCTGTACAGACAGTAGAGCCGGCCAGAGCATGGTGAGCGGCGATCTTTTGCGCTCTGAGCTGGCAGCGGACGCCATTTTGGATTTTCCACATGGCACGGCCTCCGTTGCGAAGGAGAGCCCTGAATCCGGGGGGGGGGGGGGGGTCCTCTGAGTGAGGCTAATAATAGAGCTGATAGCCCTGGGCAGGATCCGGGCGGTCAGGGAGCGGCTTTCTCCCCTGATTTTGTTTTTAATGCTGCATAGGGCGTACATGTTTAAAAGAGCTCTTCCACAGGGTTCTTCGGACCCTCTGCCTGCCCCCCCCCTCCCCCGTTGGATCCTGGCCTTTTGGAGTTGGCTTTGCCTGTTTCTTATCCTCCTGATAAACGCAGAAGGGCTAATTCCATATCATCATGCTGATCAATCCATAGACTGGTGGGTTGTGTCCATCTACCAGCAGGTGGAGATAGAGAGCAATCCTTTTGCCTCCCTATATGTGGTCATGTGCTGCCGGAAACTCCTCAGTATGTTCTCTATCTCAGCAGGTGGTGGTCACACACAGCAGCAGCTCTGGCTAGGCCTCCAAGCCTAATTTTTAGGTTTTGTTGAGTGCCTGGGGTTGAGGGCTCTTCTTGAGCAAGTGCAAACCTGGTGGCGCCAGGTCCCTCCTTTTCTCCCCCCTCCCGCTGGCTCCGTTAAAAAAAAAAAAATTTTGGACATCCTTAAGGGCGTTTATTTCGACGTTTATTTAAACGTTTATTGCAGCTACTCACTGGGACACCAGGTCGTTACAGCTCGGAGCGAGAAGCAGGTAATTTTTACCTTTTTATAGCGGGCAGGGGGTTCCCCGATTCATCTCCACGTGGCCTATGGCGTCGGAGGGCGAGGGCGCGAAGAATCGCTCCCCGGACCGCTGTGTGCGCTTCTAGCGGGGGTTTTAAAGTCTGATTCGCCCTTGGTGGGTGTCAGTTTGGAGCCCGGTCAGTGTCCCGGGTCTTTCTCCGGTGCGGCGGTTTTTCCCGCCATAAACGCCCATCCCCCGCTGCTCGCCTCCGCCATCTTGGCCGGCCACTCTGCTCGGACGGCTTCTTCTTGGGCCGCCCTTGAGCTGGGAGACGTTCATGCCATGGCCGCCCTTGATTTGGGCGACGGCAAAAAAAGCGGCTAAAGTTAAGCGCCGTTCTTCCCGCGCGGCTCCTTCGCAGAGTGTCGCGCCGGACGCCATCTTGGATGCGCAGCATGTTGCTCCCCCGCTCTTGCGAGCGCTGGTTGAGAGGTGCGTCTAGGGCTGTGGCCCAGGCTGCTGAAATTCACAGTCTGGGGGGTTTCTCCCCCGAGTTTATTTTGCTGCTGCATCAGGCCTTCCTTATGCAAAACGCTGCCCCTTCTCCCTTGTCTGATAACGCGGTTGAGGCCCCCGGAAGTAAACGCCCTCGGGTGGATTCCCAGGCCTTAGAGGACGCTGTTTCCTCTGATGTAGATGAGGGCAGCATATCTGAGTTCTCCCAACGGTCCTTTGGGGATTCCTTGGAGGAGACGGATTCCCGCTCGGATGGAGCGGATGACCCCTCTGCAGCGCGGATCTTTCGCTCAGAGGATTTGCCCAACCTGTTACTGCAGGCCATGAGCATTTTGAAGATTTACTCGCCAGAGGACGTCTCTCCCTCAGCCCCTGTTGGCTCTGCCATTATGCTGGGGACGAAGCGCCCGCCTAGAACCTTCCACGTGCATGATGCCATGCACACCTTAATTTCGGCTCAATGGGATGTCCCGGAAGCGAGCCTCAAAGTGGCTAGGGCTATGTCCCACCTCTATCCTTTGCCTGAAAGTGAACGTGAGGCCTTTATTTGGCCTACCGTGGATTCTTTAATCACTGCGGTGACTAAGAAAACGGCGTTGCCGGTGGAAGGTGGCATGGCACTAAAGGACGCCCAAGACAGAAGATTGGAAGCGGCTTTAAGGTCGTCCTTCGAGGCGGCTGCCTTAAGTTTGCAGGCCTCAGTTTGCGGCTCCTATGTGGCCAGGGCGTGCCTGACGATGGTGCAGCGGGCTTCCCCCTCGGATCCTTCCTTGAGGGCTGACTGGCCGGCCCTGGAATCGGGCTTGGCTTATTTGGCAGACTTACTGTATGATGTCTTGAGAGCCTCGGCTAAAGGCATGGCTCAGACAGTCTCTGCGCGGCGCTGGCTTTGGTCTGCGGACCATGCCTCTAAGTCCCGCCTGGCTAAGTTGCCTTTTAAAGGCAAGCTGCTCTTTGGGGTCAAGCTGGACAAAATCGTGACCGATCTCGGCACGTCTAAGGGCAAGAGGTTACCAGAGGTCAGGGCTCGGGCTAGTGCTCGCCCCGGTATCTCCAGAGGACGGTTTCAGGAAGCCCGTCGGTACCGCCCGGGCAAGTCGGGCTCCTCTGCCCCCTCTTCCTTCAAAAGGAACTTCTCCCCCAGGCAGCATTCCTTTCGCAGAGACCGCCGTCCCGGAGGTACGCCCTCCGGTCCTCCCCCAGGGTCTCGTACCCAATGACGGGGTCCTGGTCCATGGCCCAGTGCAGATTAGAGGACGCCTGTCCTCGTTTTTGGGCGAGTGGACCAGAGTAACTTCAGACGCTTGGGTGCTGGAAGTCATCAGAGACGGCTACAAGTTAGAGTTCTGCCGACCCTTAAGAGACGGGTTTGTACTCTCTCCCTGCAAGTCTCCGGTCAAAGCTGTGGCAGTGCAGCAGACCTTGGACAACCTGATACGCCTGGGTGCGGTCGTTCCGGTGCCAGAAAATCAGATTGGCAAGGGACGTTACTCCATTTACTTTGTGGTACCAGAGAAAGGAGGTTCTGTCCGGCCTATCCTCGACCTCAAAGGGGTCAATCGGGCCTTGAAAGTGCGGCGCTTTCGCATGGAGACTCTCCCGCTCTGTTATAGCGGCAGTGAAGGCAGGAGAGTTCTTGGCTTCCTTGGACATCAAGGAAGCGTACCTGCATATTCCCATCTTGCCTCCTCATCACCGCTTTCTGCGTTTTGCGTCCTGGGCCGACACTTCCAGTTCAGAGCCCTCCCTTTCGGGTTGGCTACATGCTCCGCGGACCTTCTCCAAGTAATTGGTGGTCATCGCGGCCTTCCTGCGAAAGGACAGGAGTACAAGTCCATCCTTATCTGGACGACTGGTTGATCCGAGCCCCCTCTTATGCAGAGGTGCGGCAAAGCTGTGGATCGGGTGGTTGCTCTTTTGAGCTCCCTGGGGTGGATCATCAACTGGGAGAAGAGCCAGCTGCGCTCGACTCAGTCCCTGGAGTATCTGGGAGTTCGATTCGACACCCAAGTGGGCAGAGTGGTTCCTGCCAGACAATCGGATTGCCAACTTCAGGCTCAGGTGGACCAGTTCCTAGTAGCCTCTCCTCTTCGGGCTTGGGACTATGTGCAGCTGTTGGGCTCTATGACGGCCACGATGGAGGTAGTGCCCTGGGCCAGGGCTCATATGAGACCACTACAACTCTCTCTGCTGCAGCGCTGGACTCCGATGTCGGAGGATTATGCTGTGCGCCTTCCCTTGGACCCAGCAGTGCGCAAGGCGCTGAGCTGGTGGATGCAGACAGACAAGTTGTCTGCAGGAATGCCTCTGGTGACCCCAGAGTGGATTGTCGTCACGACGGACGCCTCTTTGTCGGGCTGGGGAGCCCACTGCTTGGGAAGGACAGCGCAGGGGCTCTGGTCTCCTGCAGAGGCAAAGTGGTCTATCAACCTCCTGGAACTCGGAGCCATTCGGTTGGCGCTTTTGGAGTTCATCCCGGTACTGGCGTTGAAGCCAGTACGGGTCCTGTCGGACAATGCCACGGCTGTAGCCTATGTCAACCGCCAGGGAGGTACCAAGAGCGCCCCTCTAGCCAAGGAGGCCATGAATCTATGCCAGGGGGCGGAAGCGAACCTGGAACAGCTGTCAGCGGCCCACATTGCCGGAGTCATGAATGTCAGGGCGGACTTTCTCAGTCGCCATACCTTGGAGCCCGGAGAGTGGCAGCTATCTGCTCAGGCGTTCTTGGACATCACGAAGCGCTGGGGCCAGCCGAGCCTAGATCTGATGGCATCATCGGCCAATTGCCAAGTGCCGCGCTTTTTCAGCAGAGGACGGGACCCTCAATCCCTGGGAGTAGATGCCTCTTCTCCAACAGTGGACGACACAAGAGCTTCTCTATGTGTTCCCGCCCTGGCCCATGTTGGGCAGGGTGCTAGACCGGGTGGCAAAGCATCCGGGCCGGATAATCCTGGTGGGTCCGGACTGGCCCAGACGTCCCTGGTATGCGGACTTGATCAGGCTCTCAGTCGACGATCCTCTGCGGCTGCCAGTGGAGCAGGGCCTGTTACATCAGGGTCCCGTGGTGATGGAGGATCCCTCCCCCTTTGGTCTTACGGCCTGGCTATTGAGCGGCAGCGTCTGAGAAAGAAGGGCTTCTCAGACAAGGTCATCGCCACTATGCTGAGAGCGAGGAAGCGCTCTACTTCTACTGCTTACGCCAGGGTTTGGCGTACCTTTGCAGCGTGGTGTGAAGCAGGCTCACTTTCTTCCTTCACTGCTCCAATTTCTTCAGTGTTGGCGTTCCTGCAAGAAGGTCTGGAGAAAGGCCTGTCGCTCAGTTCCCTTAAAGTCCAGGTAGCGGCTCTGTCTTGCTTCAGGGGCCGCCTGAAGGGTGCTTCCCTGGCTTCGCAGCCAGATGTGGTGCGCTTTCTCAAGGGAGTTAATCACCTGCGCCCTCCTCTGCACTCAGTGGTGCCTGCGTGGAATCTCAACCTGGTGCTAAGAGCCTTGCAGAAGCCGCCTTTTGAACCCTTGTCTAGGGCATCTCTGAAAGACCTGATGTTGAAAGCAGTCTTTTTGGTGGCTATCACTTCAGCCAGAAGAGTTTCCGAGCTCCAGGCACTCTCATGTCGAGAGCCTTTTCTGCAGTTCACTGAGGCAGGAGTGACTATTCGCACAGTGCCTTCCTTCCTGCCCAAGATTGTTTCTCGCTTCCATGTGAATCAGCAGCTCTGTCTCCCTTCCTTTCGTAGGGAGGACTACCCAGAGGAATACTCTGCTCTCAAATATCTGGATGTGAGACGAGTCATCATCAGATACTTGGAAGTGACCAATGATTTCCGGAAATCGGATCATCTGTTTGTCCTGTTTGCAGGTCCTCGTAAGGGTCTGCAGGCTTCTAAGCCTACAGTGGCAAGATGGGTCAAGGAAGCCATTGCAGCGGCTTATGTGGCCGCGGGGAAGGTGCCGCTTATCCAGCTGAAGGCTCACTCCACTAGAGCTCAGGCGGCCTCGATGGCAGAGGCCGGGTCCATCTCCTTGGAAGAGATTTGCAAGGCGGCAACTTGGGCATCGGCCCATACCTTCTCCAGGCATTACCGCTTGGCTGTGGCTGCTCGGGCGGAGGCCCGGTTTGGAGCTTCAGTGTTGAGGTCAGGGATTTCAATGTCCCGCCCTGGGTGAGTACTGCTTCGGTACATCCCACCAGTCTATGGATTGATCAGCATGATGATATGGAAGGTAAAATTATGTATCATACCTGATAATTTTCTTTCCATTAATCATAGCTGATCAATCCATAGCCCCTCCCAGATATCTGTATTGTTTATATTCTGGTTGCATTTCAGGTTCAAGTTTAGTCTTCAGTCCTGTTCAGGAGGACTTCGTGTTCAAGTTTTTCAATGGATTCTTCAAGAGTTGAGACGAATTTGTGTTACAGTGAGCTGCTGCATTCCTCTCCCCTCCGTTTTACGGGGCTGGATTGAGACATAAATTCTGCCGGCGCTCCCTCCCGCTTCGTGCGGCAGTAGGGCAGCTTTGTACCCCTCCCGCTTCGGCGGTGTTAGGGTCAGTCAGCTCCTCCCGCGGTTGCGGTTGCAGGATAAGCCAGATCCCCCCGCATCGGCGGGTGTGGTGTCCCTCCCCCGCTCCGCGGGGATGAGCTGGACGGATTCCCCTCCCCCACTTGTGTGGGGATGAGCTGGGTTAATTCCCCTCCCCCGTTTCGGCGGTGGTGAGCTGGGCAGAGTGTCCCTTTGTGGGTGTAATTCTCTAAGTGCTGAGTCCTACGGATGGAGCTTGGATGTCGACATACTGAGGAGTTTCCGGCAGCACATGACCACATATAGGGAGGCAAAAGGATTGCTCTATCTCCACCTGCTGGTATATGGACACAACCCACCAGTCTATGGATTGATCAGCTATGATTAATGGAAAGAAAATTATCAGGTATGATACATAATTTTACCTTCCCCTTCTGAGTGTGGCGCACCCCCCTTCCCCCCCCCCCGTGGTCGGGCTATGAGGGTTCTGAGGGGTCTGGCAGAACTTCTTGGGCTGAGGAGCCAGAGTCAGGTGCAGAATTGCCACAGGAGCTTGATGATCCGTCTGCGGTGAGGATTTTCCACCGCGAGGAGCTGCCAGTGCTTATTTCAGATGCCTTACAAGCCCTCTCGATTGAAGATCCAGGGAGTGGCACAGTCTCCTCTGTTAATCCAAGGATGGCTAGTACCAGAAAGCCTGCTCGAGTCTTTCCTTTGCATGACTCCATCCAAGAGCTTATTTCGGCTCAGTGGGCTGACCCCGAGGGACCTTTGAAGGTTGCCAGGGCTATGGGGCAATTATACCCTCTGAGTGAGGAACATTTGGCTCGCTTTGCAATGCCTAAAGTGGATGCCCTGGTCACGGCTGTGACAAAGAGAACTACCCTCCCTGTTGAAGGAGGTGTTGCCCTGAAGGATATTCAAGACCGCAGGCTTGATTCAGCTCTGAAGCGGTCCTTTGATTTGGCAGGTCTCACTGTTCGGGCGTCTGCATGCAGTTGTTATGCTGCTAGAGCCTGCCTGGCTTGGTTACAGCAGGCAGTGGAACAGCCCGGTGATGGAGCAGAGACCTTATCGGAAATGGCTCCGCGGATGGAGTCGGCCTTGTCCTTTTTGGCTGCCGCCTTTATGATATGGTCAGAGCTCGGCTAAACAAATGGCTGTAGCAGTGGCGGCTCACCGCAATCTTTGGCTATGACATTGGGCGGCGGACATGGCCTCTAAGCAAAGGTTGGTGAAGTTGACCTTTCAAGGCCTTCTCCTGTTTGGTGAGGAGCTGGAAAACATCATTAAAGGCCTGGGGGATTCCAAACCTCAGCGCTTGCCCGAAGATAGGCCGAAGCCTTCCTCTAACGGTCAGGCGGTCCGCTCCTCTTACATACCTCGCTTCCGTGAAGCTAGAAGGTACCGCCCGGGGCGTGCTGCTGGGTTCACTTCGTGTGCCCGCTTTCAGCAGAGAAACTCCTTTCGCTCGGACAAACGTTCTGCAGCTGCTGGTTCAAGGCCTGGAGTTCAGGGGCGACCCTCTCAATGATGGTGCGCCGGCCCCCTCCTCGTTTTCTGTCATCGGAGGAAGACTTTCCCTCTTTTTCGAGGAGTGGGCCAAAATCTCCGCAGATCAGTGGGTCTTGGACCTGATCAGAGATGGATACCGAATAGAATTCGATGCCCTGGTGAGAGACGTGTTTGTGGAGTCCCGATGCGGTTCTGCCGCCAAACGGGCGATGGTAGAGGAGACTTTGCACAGTCTGTGCCAGATAGGGGCTGTGACCTCGGTGCCTCCCGCCGAACAAGGTCTAGGCCGCTACTCCATTTACTTTGTGATGCCACGAAAGGTGGGTCTTTTCGCCCGATCCTGGACTTAAAAGAGCTAAACAAGTCCTTAAGAGTGTGGCATTTTCACATGGAAACCCTGCGCTCCGTCATTGCGGCGGTACAGCCAGGAGAGTTTCTCATGTCTCTGGACCTGAAAGAAGCTTACTTGCACATACCAATTTGGCCCCCGCACCAGAAGTTTCTGCGGTTTGCGGTGTTGGGAAAACATTTCCAGTTTCGGGCCTTGCCTTTTGGCCTCGCCACAGCTCCCCGAACCTTCTCCAAGGTAATGGTGGTAGTAACTGCCTTTCTCAGGCGAGAGGGTATCCGGGTGCACCCGTACCTAGACGACTGGCTCATCAGAGCAGACTCAGAAAAAGAGAGTCATCTAGCTACAGCCAGAGTGGTTTCAGTCCTTCAATCTCTGGGCTGGGTCGTCAATATGACCATAAGTTACCTGACCCCCTCGCAATCTCTAGAATATTTGGGGGCCAGGTTCAACACAGCCTCGGGCTATGTGTTTCTCCACCATCTCCATGTGGCTCTCAATGACCCCAACAGTGGATGCCGTCGCAAAGCCTCCTTCGGGAGTCTACTCCCCGAGTGTAACAAGTGGCTAAAATGCAGTCCTGGGAAAATAGTGGTTTCCGCCGTTGTTAAGGAAAAATCCGACGAACCTTGGAACCAATCATTAATATGGAGCATGCCACTGTCAGCGCGCGAAGATCCAAAAGCCCCATACCACCATATTCCTTAGGGGTGGAAATCATGGATAACGGGAGTCGAGGACGCTTCCCTTTCCACAAGTAGGACTGCAACATTTTGCCAAGCTTCCGCTCATCCCGCTTTTTAAGAAATAAAGGCAGCTGTTGAAACGCATACAACCATTTGGGCACAATCATCATATAAAATAATGCTATCTTCCCCCATAGCGATAGAGGTAATGCTTGCCACAACATCAACTGTTTCTTGGTCATCTCCAGGAGCCCTTTAACATTCCGCTCATATAACAAGGTAAGATCTCGAGGAAGACAAACTCCCAGGTATTTTAATGCCTCCGTCTCCCACTGGAAGGGAAATGTGCCTTTCTAAGAGTATATAACATCATCGTTTAAAGCCGTCGCGTAGCATTTCTGAAGATTCAGGGAAAACCCAGATAATGTGCCATAATGATCCATCACATTCAAGACATAAGGCAGTGATACCTGAGGGTTCATCAGCAATAGCATGATATTATCTGCGTGAGCAAGCGCTCTAAGCTTCTCCCCTCCTATATCAATTCCCCGTATCTCCGGCATCTTATTGATCATCCGCAGTAGCGGCTCCAGCGACAGATCAAGAAGGAGCGGAGACAGGAGACACCCCTGTCTCGTACCCCGTTGCACTTCAAATGACTCCGATCTAATCCCATTCACTATTACTTGCGCAGCCATGCCAGAGTATAGCGCCTCTATGGCCCTCAAGAAACCTTGGGGCAAACCCACCCAGTCCAGGACATGAAACAAATACCTCCAGTCAACCTGATCAAATGCCTTAGCTGCGTCCAAGCTGGCCACTAACATCGGTGACTGAGCATACCTGCCCTGCGCCATAGCCAGAAGAATTTGCCAAACATGCACAACAGAGTGCCGCCCAGGAATAAAGCCTACCTGCGCCACACATATCAACTCTTTGATCGGAGTGGTCAATCTACTTGCCAGGACCTTTGCTAGGAGCTTGATATCCACATTGATCAGTGAAATCGGTCGGTAAGATGCAGGTTCATCCGAAGGATGACCCGGTTTTAACAGGTGCGAGATAAGAGCTGTGTTTTCTGTACCCGGAAACTTGACCTGAATAATAGACTGAAAATAATCAAGCAAGGCCCCTCCAATGGGTATCTGCAACAGTTTAAAAAATTCTCCCCAGAAGCCATCCTCCCCCAGCGCTGTAAAAGGCCGAAGCCCCTTAATCGCGTGCTGTAACTCTCACATCCGCAATGGGGTGTCCAATTCCATCACAGCCTCTGGTGACAACTTAGGCAGCCCCGCTTGAGCCAGGAAATCCACCACCGCATCCCGATCCACAGGCCCTCCCCGTTTATATATATTCTGAAAATGTTCTTTTAATATCTGCATCAAAACGATCCGGCCTATTGACTACCACTCTTTTACCATCTTTCAAGGCCGTAATGGTCCGCGAACCCCCTTTAGTCTTCACCAATCGGGCCAGCGTCCCTCCAGTCCGATTTCCAAATCGGTGAAAGCGAAATTTATTAAAGAGCCACCTACGCTGTATGTGCTCATGCAGCAAAGTATTAATGGACACTTGTAACGCCACATATGCATCTTTGTTAGCTTGAGTGGGAAATTGCAGACTGAGACGCTTAACCCTCCTCAGCTGCCCCTGAAGATTTACAAGACTAGCTGCCACCTTCTTACGCCACGCGGACACATAAGAAACGATATCTCCTCAGAGTACAGCCCTCGCTGCACACCAAATAGCTGGGGGTTCGTTTTATGTTGTTCATTATGTAAAACATATTCGTCCCATTTTCCCAGAAGAAAATCCTGAAAATCTTTATCTTTAGCCATATAACCTGGGAATTGCCAAGTCTGAACCAGCCGAAAACTACCATGCGGCTTTAAATCTACCCAAACAGGGGCATGATCTGCTATAATCACCTCTTCCACTTGAGATGCTACCACACTAGGAAAGAGGAGAGAAGAGACAAAGACATAATCCAGTCGTGCCCACGACCCATGTGCCCGTGACATGTGAGAATAGTCCCGTTCCTCCGGATGTAACACCCGCCACGCATCCACCAGATCTAGGAAGGTCACGAACACTCCCAACATCCCCAGATCTGGCCCACCCATCACCCCAGTACTTCTAACTCCCGTGCTATCAATTTCAGGATCCTAAAGGGAGTTCATATCACCAGTTAAAATAATGTTTTTACCCTGATAAGGTACAAGAACCTTTAACAATTCTGGGAAAAAAATTTTGTCATATGGGGTTGGCGCATATACGGATAGCAGATACACTTCCCTCCCCTGTAACCACAACTTTAGCAATAGATAACGACCCAGGGGATCCCGTAGGAGTAACTCAGAGGACACTGCCAGCTTCTTGTGAAGTAAAATGGCTACGCCACTCCTTCTACCCCCCGATGATGCAGAAAAGACTTGTCCCACCCAGTTCGGTTGTAACTTAGCATGTTCCGATTCTGAGAGTCTAGTCTCTTGAAGACATGCTATATCAGCCTTAAGCCGTTTCAAATGAGACAATATCTTTGTTCTTTTAATAGGGGAGGTTATTCCCCCTACATTCCAAGTAACAATTCTGCAATTAGACATCCCAACCCAAGTAAGGTGAATGCAACAGCCCCTCAAGTCCATAAATCCGAGGGTCCCAGCCTCCCCCCCCCGGATCCCAGGTAACCAGAACACACAGAACAGTGTAGATCTCAAGATTCGTGCTGATATCCATATATATCAGACCCCCCTGGAAGAAAAAGAACACACATGTCTTCCTATCTACTCCTAAACCCCAGAACAAAACCACCCACATCCAAATCACATAGACTCCTTCACATCCATACCAACCCCCCCTCCCCAAAACTCTTCCCCCACCCTTCTGCACTCTCTGTGCCCCTCCCCCCATCCCCCCTCCACCCACCCTCCCAATAACTTTCCCCAAAACCTGGAAGGGAAAATACCCATCTCAAGAACAGTCACAAGATGCTGAGGTCCCCGCCCCATCACCAGCCTGTAGAAACTCGGTCGAGCATCTGGTCACTCAATGTTAATAGAAATCCGATATGGAAAAATGTCCAATGATGACAATAGACACTGCTCACTGTAAAGCAATCACTGAAGGCTCATACTCTGCAGCCTTCTATTTCTTAACTCTTTCTTCTGCTGGGGACGCCCTCCCAGTCTGATTCAGAAACTCCATAGCTCCCTGTACCGAATCAAATGACGACCAGGTGCCTTCGTGGTGAACCTTCAAAATAGCAGGATAAATCAACATAAATCGTATTTTATTTTCCACCAAGGAGGTGCAGATGGGATGGAACCTGCTCCGCCTCTCCTGCACCACCGCAGAGTAATCTTGAAAGATGCGAATCACCTCTCCTTCATACTCAAGGAATCCCGTTTCGACCTGTAGCCAAGTAAAATTTCCTCTTTGTGAGAGTAATTGTGTATCTTTACAATCACAACTCGTGGCCTTTTATTGTCTCCTTTCAGCCGCCCCAGCCAATGGGCCCTTTCAATACACAAAGGCCCATAACTGTCTGATAAAGCAAATTACTTAGCAAACCACTGCTCCAGGAGGAAACTCAGATTTTTCTCAGGCAGCCTCTCCGGCAGACCCACGATACGCAAATTGCTCCTCCGAGCCCTGTTCTCCAAGTCCTCAATTTTATCATGCTGCGCTTGCAATTGCTCTTTCAGTTTCACCAGCTCAGGCTCCGTTCTGGTCCACGTGTTCTCAAGACCCGACACCCTCCGCTCCGCTTCCGTCAACCTGTTAGTAGATTCCAGTAACGGGGCATCTAACTTCTCAAACCGCCCATTCAACGAGACAAACCTCGGCTCCAATGCTGCGCCCAGCACAGTAGTAATCTGCGCCATCTGTTTCTCTGAAAACTCTCCTTCCGCGCTGGGCGCACCGAGTGCCATCTTGGATTCTCCGCCAGGCACGACCGCCTTCTCCTGCTCCGCTTTAACTGCTTTTTTCGAGCTCCCGACTGGCATCGAGACCAGATACTGGTCCATACGCTGTTACCACAGCATATCAAAGGTAAAAAGTTTTTAATAACTTGCAATATCAGTCACTGTGGGGCTGCAGACAGAGCGGGGACCCCGGAGCTAATCGGCAACACAGCCTTCACTCGCAGCGCATCACGTGACCTCCTCCCTCAGCATCTTATAAAATTCCCCTCTGTAGCCATCAAGTGCAGGAGGTCCCCTCTGTATAGCCCAAGAAACCCTGCTCCAAAAGGGGCATTTAGTATAGTCAAACTTTCTGGACCTAGTCGTGAAAGATCCAAACCAGTGAAATACATAGAACTTTCAAACGGGGGAGGATCAGGGGATGAATACAATTAAGCATATTAATCTCTCATAATACGATTAATTTGAGTATACCTATTTTCCAGAATCCTGTTGGAGGAGTACAGAGCATCAGTCTTAAATGGACCCTTATGAGGGTGAGCCAAGCAGGCTAGCAATCTACTGCTCTTATTTGCATGCTTGCATAGCTGATATTTAAAATAAATGTGATTTTTGGGTGGTGTGATGAATCAATTTGTTTAGGGTATGTTGCAACTCTAAAAGCTGAGTTTTGACCTAAGCATTGTAGTGGATCCTATAAAGACGTTTCAAGCATGTAACCTCCCTTTCCAAAAGGGGTAGCTCCCTTTCCCTGACTTTCTTTTGGTGACTAACATAGGCTATGATCTCTCCCCTGAGCACTGCTTTAGCAGTATCCCAATATAAGATAGGAGTATCCACATGAGCAACATTTGCGTCTTAAATATCTGGTATTTCTGGAAGATAAAGTCTAGAAATCTCCCACCCCCATAAAGACAAACCGGGAACTTCCACTGATATGATTGTGGAGACGCCCCAAGGAACTCCAAGCGAGCAGAGTCCGATATATTAATGGGTCCAATCTCCGCTGCCTGTACACGAGAAATTAAAATGTTGTCAATCCTGGACATGGTGGCATGCGTCTAAGGCAAGTGGGTGTAATCTCGATCCACTGGATGTAAAGTGCGCCAGACATCCACCAAGCCCAGGACCTCACTCAGCAGTGGAATACCTCGGGACAAATGGTAGGATCCACTTGCTTTCCCATGTGATCTATCTAACCTCTGATCCCCCCACCTCATTAAAATCCTCTTGCACCAAAAAAGGAACCCCATCCAAGCTTGGGAGGTGATGAAGAATCTGCCTATAAAAGACTTTACTGTAATTGTTTGGTGCATAAACATTACAAAGGAGCAATGGCTGGCAGTCAGTAGTTAAATAAACCATCAGAAATCTATCAGCATCATCATGAATAATTTTATGGGTAGTGAACTGAATCCCTTTTCTAATTAGTATAATGACACCCTCCTTTTTGGCCCGAGCTAGAGATTTGAAATAAGAACCAACCCACCAGCGACAAAGCTTCTGATGCTTCTTAGCATCTAGATGTGTTTCCTGAAGGAAGTCAATGGACACCTTTTATTGGTTTAGCACTTATTTCTGTTGCTTAGTTGGTGAGGAAATACCACCCACATTCCAGGTCACAACATTGAAGGGCATTACATGACATCATTGAACAAGTGATACAGAAAGCTGAAAACTACTCTAACAGAGCGATAGGGGTATCCCAACCAATACCCCCACCACCCCAGCCAGACAGCCAACCACTGCAAATACTCCCATGTGACAGTCCAAGATTCCCTGCCACTCTCCCATCCCTTACAATAAGATCCCCACCCTCCCCTCTCCTAAAGGACACCATCAGGTGTGCAAGTTCTGTGCCCCCAACTGCAGACACCATTTTATAAAGTTAGAAAAAAATATATATAGGCACTCAACCTCCCCCTCCCCCATCCAAGTACAACATCACAAATAGCAAAAACACAGCTCATGAAAACTTAAAGCTAAAAAAAAAAAAGCACCTCTAACAAACATAGTAACATAGAAGATGACAGCAGAAAAAGACCAGCATGGTCCATCCAGTCTGCCCAACAAGATAACTCATATTTGCTGCTTTTTGTGTATACCCTACTTTGATTTGTACCTGTGCTCTTCAGGGCACAGACCGTATAAGTCTGCCCAGCACTATCCCCGCCTCCCAACCACCAGCCCCTCCTCCCAACCACCGGCTCTGGCACAGACCATATAAGTCTGCCCAGCACTATCCTCACCTCCCAACCACCAGCCCTGCCTCCCAACCACCGGCTCTGGCACAGACCGTACAAGTTTGTCTAGCACTATCCCTGCCTCCCAACCACCAGTCCCGCTTCCCACCACCGGCTCTGGCACAGACCGCATAAGTCTGCCCAGCACTATCCTCGCCTCCCAACCACCAGCCCCGCCTCCCGATCTTGACTAAGCTCCTGAGGATCCATTCCTTCGGCACAGGATTCCTTTATGCTTATCCCACGCATGTTTGAATTCCGTTACCGTTTTCATTTCCACCACCTCCCGCGGGAGGGCATTCCAAGCATCCACTACTGTCTCCGTGAAAAAATACTTCCTGACATTTTTCTTGAGTCTGCCCCCCTTCAATCTCATTTCATGTCCTCTCGTTCTACCATCTTCCCATCTCCGGAAAAGGTTCGTTTGCGGATTAATACCTTTCAAATATTTGAACGTCTGTATCATATCACCCGTTTCTCCTTTCCTCCAGAGTATACATGTTTAGTTCAGCAAGTCTCTCCTCATACGTCTTGTAACGCAAATCCCATACCATTCTCGTAGCTTTTCTTTGCACCGCTTCAATTCTTTTTACATCCTTAACAAGATACGGCCTCCAAAACTGAACACAATACTCCAGGTAGGGCCTCACCAACAACTTATACAGGGGCATCAACACCCCCTTTCTTCTGCTGGTCACACCTCTCTCTATACAGCCTAACAACCTTCTAGCTACGGCCACCGCCTTGTCACACTGTTTCGTCGCCTTCAAATCCTCGGATACTATCACCCCAAGATCCCTCTCTCCGCCCGTACATATCAGACTCTCCCCGCCTAACACATACGTCTCCCGTGGATTTCTATTCCCTAAGTGCATCACTTTGCATTTCTTGGCATTGAATTTTAATTGCCAAACCTTAGACCATTCTTCTAGCTTCCTCAGATCCTTTTTCATGTTTTCCACTCCCTCCCGGGTGTCCACTCTGTTACAGATCTTAGTATCATCCGCAAATAGGCAAACTTTACCTTCTAACCCTTCGGCAATGTCACTCACAAATATATTGAACAGAATCGGCCCCAGCACCGATCCCTGAGGCACTCCACTACTCACCTTTCCCTCCTCCGAGCGAATTCCATTCACCACCACCCTCTGGTGTCCGTCCGTCAGCCAGTTCCTAAACAAATATGTGGGTTTATCCACACACTCAGAGTTCTGCTAAGCTGAAAAATACAAACGCTGAAATGATGCAGAATACACCCCCTCGTCCCCACAACCATAGAAGCCCCAGTCTTAATACTGAAAAAATCTCAGTCGTCATTTGGATGTGCTCGGTCTGTCTTGTTCCAGTTGGTCCACAAAGGCTTGGGCCGCCGCTACAGTGTCATAATATTGTAAAGCTTCATTGTGATGGACCCACGGTTTAGCTGGTTATAACAGACTAAAGTGTATTTGCAGTTTGTATAGGCGGCCACAAAGCGGAGAAAACTGTTTACGCTAGAGTGAAACTTTGGTAGAGTAGTCCTGAAAGCACGAAATCTTATGTCCTTCATAATCCAGTGTTTTACCACTTCAGAGAGCAGACAATATCTCCATCTTATCATGATAATGGAGCAGTCTAAAAATGACTACCCTAGGGCGTTCCATGGTTGATCATTTGGGACTCAAGTGATGTGCACATTCTGTATGCAAAGGGTTAACAATACTTCGATGTTGTAAGAATCTAGGGAACCATGCTTCCAGAAATCCCTGTAGTTCTGTGTCTTGTACTGATTCTGGCAATCCAGCCAGTCTCAAATTGTTCCTGCAAGAGCGGTTTTCTAGGTTAGCAACTTTATCCTGAAGACGCTTGATTTCAAATGAAGATTCTTGAGTCAAAGTCTCCTACTCTCTGTTAAACCTCCTGAAGATCTTTGGTTAAAGTAGTGAATCAGTGTTCCATGCTGTCCAGTTTATCAATAATTTGTTGTAATTGCATACCCATGGCCTTGTTCCACAGCTAGGCAGACCTCTGTAACAATTTCAGAAGCCTGTGCAGAGCCCACTGTAGGCGAGGGAGGGGCACTTTTCTCTGCCATCTTTAAACGTCCTCCATGAGTCTTCTCCTTGTCTTTTTTGGGTCCATGGGCTGCCATATGGAAACAGTCTTCCCCTTAGGTAGCAACAATAGGCCAGTGCCTCAGTCGGTATTCAAATATACACAGAAGTGCCACCAGGAGGGAGAGAGCAGAGGTAAAAAAACAAAAAAGACAAAACCTTTTTTCTTTCTTTTTTTTTCCAATGGATGGCATATGAGCAGCTTGTGCTTGAAGAGCACCTCCAGCACTGGAGGGTAGAGACCAAACGAAGTACCTCTCAGCACTGCCCAAGATCAAAGCAGAAAACATCCAGAGAAGCAGCCCGGTTGAAAACTGGGCTACCTGCACTAAGCAGAAGGCCCAAGGAGCTACAGTCCACACACTTCGCTCTGTGAGGTGTACTCAAGCATTCAGCATCCACCCAGTCCAGTTCCAAGAAGTAACACAAGGGAGTGCTCGGTGCAAGGTGTGTCCGCCTGTCTCTCTCTCTCTCTCTTTCAATAATCTACACAGGGGCCCAAAGCGATTCACGGTCTGTTCAACCCGTCTCGCTGGCCGGCACTCTGGCGCCTTAATACTGGCTGTCTCCAATTAGCGCCTCTCCACCTCTGCCGCCCTCCAATCCCGCCGCTAAACTGCGGGCCGTCCATCCCACCTAGCCTCGCTCTTCCTCTGATCTCCCAGACTGGAATGCCACCTCAACCCCGAGAGGAGGGGTATGATCGCATGCTGCAGGCTGCTATAATCTGTGCTCCAAAGAAAAAAGCAGAAGCGCTCCTAATGGAAGTAGATTAAAAGCTGAGGGTGAGGCTATAGATAATGTTGAGGGAGAGTGTCTGGGTCACCAAGATTGGAGGCTTCAAGAGCTCAACATGTAGCAGCCATCTTGGTCAATGGCTCCACTGGAAGCCCCTCTTCCTCTTTTTTTTAATACATGGAATGTAACTAATTTTTGTAAGCCACATTGTGCCTGCATGAGTGGGAAAATGTGGGATATAAATGAATAATAAATAAATAAATAACTGGTGTACTAGGCTGCGCATTTGTTGCTGTTCTCTAAACATCTTACAAAATATTACAGAAAAAATAGGCCAAGAATGAGAGAAAAGAAAGTCTTTATTACTCACCCACCAGCACAGCATCAGATATCGGTTTCAAGTCATGGAAAAATAATAACACACTCACAGAATCTAACATCAGTACCTCTGGTAATTATAAGTAATCAGACTAATTATATAAAGAAGAGAAAAAGGAGGAAGGAAAGTCTATTCCTCATATAAAGGTCACAGAACAGAGAGAAAGAAGAGAAAGAAAGAAAGAATGAAATGAAAGATCTTAGATATAGAGAATTAGTTTTGTGAAGGGGGGAGAGCACCCCCTTCGGGAAAAAAATAGGCCATGGGACGCATCTGAAACATCTCTTTCCAAGCATGCCTAGTTTTTCAGAGGTTTCTTTGTCTGCAGCGTGGTTTTTATAGGCTGTGGTGAGCATCCACCTCTCCTCTACCCGGACCAATCATAGGTGCTGCATATGTGCTGGAGACTTGTAATTAGGTCTTTCATATGTGCTGGAGGCTTGCAATTGGTGTCCTTGCCATACCTCTTCTCAGTAAAATTACATTTGTAACAAGTTACAGTGGTGGAAATAAGTATTTGATCCCTTGCTGATTTTGTAAGTTTGCCCACTGACAAGACATGAGCAGCCCATAATTGAAGGGTAGGTTATTGGTAACAGTGAGAGATAGCACATCACAAATTAAATCCGGAAAATCACATTGTGGAAAGTATATGAATTTATTTGCATTCTGCAGAGGGAAATAAGTATTTGATCCCCCACCAACCAGTAAGAGATCTGGCCCCTACAGACCAGGTAGATGCTCCAATCAACTCGTTACCTGCATGACAGACAGCTGTCGGCAATGGTCACCTGTATGAAAGACACCTGTCCACAGACTCAGTGAATCAGTCAGACTCTAACCTCTACAAAATGGCCAAGAGCAAGGAGCTGTCTAAGGATGTCAGGGACAAGATCATACACCTGCACAAGGCTGGAATGGGCTACAAACCATCAGTAAGACGCTGGGCGAGAAGGAGACAACTGTTGGTGCCATAGTAAGAAAATGGAAGAAGTACAAAATGACTGTCAATCGACAAAGATCTGGGGCTCCACGCAAAATCTCACCTCGTGGGGTATCCTTGATCATGAGGAAGGTTAGAAATCAGCCTACAACTACAAGGGGGGAACTTGTCAATGATCTCAAGGCAGCTGGGACCACTGTCACCACGAAAACCATTGGTAACACATTACGACATAACGGATTGCAATCCTGCAGTGCCCGCAAGGTCCCCCTGCTCCGGAAGGCACATGTGACGGCCCGTCTGAAGTTTGCCAGTGAACACCTGGATGATGCCGAGAGTGATTGGGAGAAGGTGCTGTGGTCAGATGAGACAAAAATTGAGCTCTTTGGCATGAACTCAACTCGCCGTGTTTGGAGGAAGAGAAATGCTGCCTATGACCCAAAGAACACCGTCCCCACTGTCAAGCATGGAGGTGGAAATGTTATGTTTTGGGGGTGTTTCTCTGCTAAGGGCACAGGACTACTTCACCGCATCAATGGGAGAATGGATGGGGCCATGTACCGTACAATTCTGAGTGACAACCTCCTTCCCTCCGCCAGGGCCTTAAAAATGGGTCGTGGCTGGGTCTTCCAGCACGACAATGACCCAAAACATACAGCCAAGGCAACAAAGGAGTGGCTCAGGAAGAAGCACATTAGGGTCATGGAGTGGCCTAGCCAGTCACCAGACCTTAATCCCATTGAAAACTTATGGAGGGAGCTGAAGCTGCGAGTTGCCAAGCGACAGCCCAGAACTCTTAATGATTTAGAGATGATCTGCAAAGAGGAGTGGACCAAAATTCCTCCTGACATGTGTGCAAACCTCATCATCAACTACAGAAGACGTCTGACCGCTGTGCTTGCCAACAAGGGTTTTGCCACCAAGTATTAGGTCTTGTTTGCCAGAGGGATTAAATACTTATTTCCCTCTGCAGAATGCAAATAAATTCATATACTTTCCACAATGTGATTTTCCGGATTTAATTTGTGATGTGCTATCTCTCACTGTTACCAATAACCTACCCTTCAATTATGGGCTGCTCATGTCTTTGTCAGTGGGCAAACTTACAAAATCAGCAAGGGATCAAATACTTATTTCCACCACTGTATACCAGGTAGCTGAGTTGCCCTAGCAACGGGAGGCACCATCAGAGTTTGTGACCAGCCAGAAATTCCTTTATGTGGCTGGTAGTAAAGAAAGATGGGGGGGTTGGAAATAGTGCAGCATACCTGAAGTAGAACATTATAGCTAAATTATAGACACTGGCCTGGGCTTCCAGAATGGTATTTTTGAACAGCAGTTGGGTGGCTGTCGGAAGGCCAGCACTGGTGGGGATGGGAATGTCTCTTTCAGAAATTCATCCTCCTGGAGTAGAGGCTGTACTCCAGGAGGATGAGTGTGGCCTTCCGACTGCCACCCAGCTTAAAACACAAGCTAATTAGAAGTAAGCTCCCAACACAGACTCAAAAAGAAAAGAATGGCACACATCCTTGCAATATATCCAGCTGCAAACTATGCCAAAATATCTCACAGGACCCCACGGTCATTCACAAAAGAAAAATATTCAACATTAAGGAATCTTTCACATGCTCATCTTCCAATGTGGTATATATCATTCAATGTAAAAAATGCAATGAAGGCTGCTACATTGGAGAAACAAGTCAGATGCTAAAGAAGAGATTTAATTTACATAGACATCATATGAAAAATGCCAGTACCAACAAAGATGTCACGCCTGTGGGACAGCACTTTACAAAAGCAGAACACTGTACCAGTGATTTTATGGTAAGGATCCTGAAAGGGAACTTTAAAACAATACAGGAACGTTAAGACCTTTGAAGTCAGAATGATCAAATATTTTGACACCCACCAGACAGGACAACAAAGATCTGGGGTTTTTTCGCCCATTATAAAGCATAAAATTGTATTGCTTTGTAAATTGTATCACCTTCCTGTCTCCCTGACTCTCACCTATCCACCCCCATCCTGTTAGACTGTCACTGAAATGCTTTGATGTTTCACTTCTGTCTCCATGCATGCTTTGATGTTTCACTCATATATACTGTCATCTACCAACATTTGCTTATTTCCGATCTGACGAAGAAGGGCAACCTTCAAAAGCTAATCAAGAAATGTATTAAGTTATATCCAATAAAAAAGGTATCATCTTATTTTCTTTTCCATGTTTTATTTGGTGATATCTTTGAAAGATACCTTGTTCCGAATCATGCGCTTTTGAACGACTGTTGGCCTTCCCCCAGTTTCTAGTTTAAAAGCTGCTCTATCTCCTTTTTTAAATGCCGATACTAGCAGCCTGGTTCCACCCTTTTGGAACAGGTTCCTCTTTCCCCAGAATGTTGCCCAGTTTATTTATTTGTTTGTTTGTTTGTTTGTTGCATTTGTATCCCACATTTTCCCACCTATTTGCAGGCTCAATGTGGCTTACATAGTACCGTAATGACGATCACCAATTCCGGTATAATAAATACAGAGTAGTGTTATGGTAGCTATTCATAATTGACAAGCACATTAGGGAATCAAGGAGGAAGTGTTAAGTTATGAACAGTTCGAGTATTAATTTTGTTGTGTTGCAGGGTTCAGGTGTTTAAGTTGGATCATTAGGGTATGCCTTTTTGAAGATGGTTTTTAATGATTTCCGGAAGTTTGATGGGTCGTGCCTTGTTTTCATGACGTTTTTGGTAGTGTGTTCCATAGTTGCGTGCTTATATAGGAGAAGCTGGATGCATAGGTTGATTTATATTTGAGTCCTGTGCAGCCTGGGTAGTGTAGATTTAGGTATGTGCGTGTTGATCGTTTTGTGTTTCTGGTTGGTAAGTCTATGAGTTTTGCTATGTATCCCGGGGCCTCGCCATAGATGATTTTATGAACCAAAGTGCCGATTTTGAACGCAATACATTCTTTGATTGGGAGCCAGTGCAGTTTTTCTTGTAGGGGTTTGGCGCTTTCCTTACAAATCTAAAACCCTCCTCCCTGCACCATCGCCTCATCCACGCATTGAGACTCCAGAGCTCTGCCTGTCTCTTGGGCCCTGCATGTGGAACGGGGCACACTTCTGAAAATGCTACCCTAGAGGTTCTGGATTTTTCTACCTAAGAGCTTGAATTTGGCTTCTTGAACCTCCCTCCTACATTTTCCGCTGTCATTGTACCAAGACATCCGACTCTGGGATGCCTTTTATCAGGGCTGGAAAAATTCCAGATGCCAGGTCCCTAAACTGATTGAATTGACTCTGATAATATCCCAAGTCCAACAGGAGCTACTGTGACTCTCTAGAACCCAGTGAAAGACAACTGCTGCAGGTCTGGCAGAAATGTTGCTCTATATATGCTAGAGGCATCATCCATGGAATAGTTGGAAGCTATCTTTCTTTACCTATGACAAAACTGTCAGAGGAGGGAGGATTTACCTCTCTGATTCCTACTTTTGAACAACAACTTCTGTGTAAAGGCATCATATGTTAGATCTGCACAGGGCTTAATTTGGGGAACAGCTTCCACTACTTCTTTTCAGACTCCTAGATGATCAGGGGTGTTCTGGTCCAGCTCAGGGAAGAAAAGGGAAGGGGATAACCTGGAGCAATGCAGACAATGGTCACTGTACTTCTTAATCCAGCCCGGCTCACCTAACCCTCCCTCAGATGCACAGTTCCACTTCCTTTTTTGGCTAAAATTAAGCCTTCGATCTGTACTATGCGTCCAGTAACCAGATGTCACAGATCTAATATTTTCTTCTTCTCTTTCGTGTCATACCCTTAAATCCCAGGGCTTGATTTCTTTTTCTTCGTTTCTGAATGCTGTTAATAAGAAGCTGAAACTCTCTCTCCCTATCTGGATGCCCAGAACATTGGCACCTGCAGTGACTCTAATCATGAACAGAAATTACTAGATCAAGTTTCTAGTTTCAAGTTTATTACAGTTCTACTATCCTGCCCTATGGGAGACCTTCAGAGCAGTGTACAGTCTAAAAATATAAAAAGAAATAAGGGTGAGAGATTAATAAAAGGTAACATGAGAAACAAAGGTATGATTGGTTAACTACAATCTTAGATAGGACAACACAAAAGGAGTGCTACAGATATCTCCAAGGTACTTTCCTGATGGCATGCTGATAAGATTAGAGAGAAGAGCTCAGCAGAAAGCATCAGTAAATAAGTTTAAGATCAGTCAAATTTGTCCAAGGAAATTGCAGGCAAAGGGGAACCGGGAGGGAGTTCCAAAGCTGAGGAGTCAAAACTGAGAAAATTGCATGTCGTATGTATTTGCGGACTATTTCGCAGTAGCTAGGCACAGCTAGCAGAGTTTGCTGTGCTGATCTGAGGGTTCTGCCTGGACTATAGGCGAATAAGATGACAGTGACAGAGAGGTTCACCTGAAGCCAGAACCTTAAAAACTAATAATAACACTTTATAGGTAATGCAGTAAGTGAATGGGAGCCAATGGGCATCTTTAAGGAAAGGGGTGATGTGGTTGTACTTCTGTGAATTGATGATGAGACAGATTGCGGTGTTCTGAATAGTCTGTAGATGGTGAAGTTCTTTAACCTTAAGTCATTTTTAAAGAGAATTATAGTAATGTAATTGTGTAATGACGAAAGAATGGACCAGCGCATTAAGTGCAGAATGAAGGAGCAGAGATCAAATTGAGCGGATCAGCCGAAATTTGTAGAAGGATCGTCTAACCACCTGAGAGATTTGGGGCTTAAAAGAGAGCTCTCCAAAAATGTGGATGGTTTCAACTGGGGAACTAAGATATTGAGAGAACAGGTGTGGGTAGAGTTTGGATCGCTTTATTACAGAACAGCATAGACTTGGATTTATTAGGATTCATAACAAGTTTATCATCATGAAGCCAATTTGTGATCTGAGATAATTTATGATTTATTGATGAGATATCCTGGGTGGAGCAGGTATCTAAGGTACAAAGGCCTCCCACTTAGTCACCTCTCCCCTCTCCAGTCGGTTCAAAACTCTGTTGCCCGTCTTGTCTTCCGCCAGGGTCGCTTTACTCATACTACCCCTCTCCTCAAGTCGCTTCACTGGCTCCCTATCCGCTTTCGCATCCTGTTCAAACTTCTACTAACCTATAAATGTACTCACTCTGCTGCTCCCCAGTATCTCTCCACACTCGTCATTCCCTACACCCCTTCCCGTGTACTCCGTTCCCTGGATAAATCCTTCTTATCTGTTCCCTTCTCCGCTACTGCCAACGCCAGACTTCGCTCCTTCTGTCTTGCTGCGCCCTACGCATGGAATAGACTTCCTGAGCCCCTACGTCTTGCCCCATCCTTGACCATCTTTAAATCTAGATTGAAAGCCCACCTCTTTAACATTGCTTTTGACTCGTAACCACTTGTATCCACTGGCCTCCACCTACCCTCCTCTCCTCTTTCCTCTACACATTAACTGATTTGTTTGCTTTATTTTTTGTCTACTAGATTGTAAGCTCTTTGAGCAGCGACTGTATTTCTTCTATGTTTGTGCAGCGCTGCGTACGCTTTGTAGCGCTATAGAAATGCTAAATAGTAGTAGTAGTAGTACTTTGGATATCATCGGTATAGACCTGCATGGTGAATTCTAGAGACTGGGCTAGAGTTAGCAAAGGGGAAGAATAATGTTAAATAATGTGAGTGAGAGAATTGAACCTTGAGGGACTCCTCAGCCAGGACTAAAAGGAATCAAGAAGGGAGTCCATAGGAGGATACTGTGTAAACATGATTCAGTAAGTAAGGAGAGAGCTAGTCCAGCACTGTTCCAGAAAGGCCAATGGTATGAAGACGGTGGAGGAGAATGGAGTGATCTACCAAGTCGAAGGCAGTGGAGAGATCAAGTGATAATAAGAGGATAGTGTTTTGCCTGGTCAAGAGAACAATAAATGAATGTAGTAATGGCTAATAGAGTAGTCTCTGTGCTATGGTGTTGTCGAAATGCTATCTGGGATGAAGTACATGTGTTTTGGCAATGAAGTCAACTAGCTGAGTGTGAACCACAGAATCGATGATCTTAGCAGTGAAGGAAAGATTAGCAATAGGACAATAATTATTGAGGTTTGTGACTGATGTGGAAGCATCCTTGATTTTGGGGCGAATGGTGGCTGATTTTCAATAATCCGGAACAGTGCCTAAGGATAGACTGAGGGAGATCATAGAATGAATAAAGGGAAGTAGGGAATCAAGAGAACACTTAACCAAAACAGATGGGATTGGATCTGGTAGAGAGATGGTAGTATTTAGGTGTTTTATAATCCTTTTTAACTGTGGCAGTGAAGGCAGATTGAACTAGGCTAGGGTGCTGCAGGGAACTCCTAAGATTATGGAGGAATGTGAGCATGGCTGAGACAGTGAGACTGTTGCGCAGAGTGATGATTTTAGTAAAGTGAGAAGCTAGTGACTAGGCAGAATGTAAGTTCCCTAAGGAGGCAGGAAAGGTACGGAAAATAGTATGGCATTAGTGTTGGGGGCTTTGAGAATCTTGGATATAAAATATGCATTTTTAGCTGCCAACAAGGCTGATTTATAGAAGGTCTATTCTTAATGAAGTGACAGGCTGCAGCCATCTGTTCTCACCAGAGATTGTCATGAAAATTCACACTTGAATGCACACACTGGCACACTTGCCCTTCAGAAGAGGGAAGAGATGAACCCCTCAGGGACTTCTACTAAGATAATTAAAAAAGTAATTTTCTTATTTGTTATTAACAGGCTGTTCAATTCTTAATCCTGATGTTATCTTCAAGATTAAAAAAGAAGATGAGAAATATTTCACACAACACTGTGAATTGGTGGGAAAAGAAAGCATGAATGATCTCAGCATGAGTAAGTAAATGTTTTAGAGTTAAAAGGCTCGGCGTTTTCAGATCACAGGAGATGAGTCAATTACATCAAACAGCTGGAGAATTACAGTCTATTTCCTAGTACCAGACCCTCAGTGAATCCTTCTAAACATGTTTTTCTCATAACAGACCTTCCGATTGTAACATCTGTGTTCTCATTGAGCATTAAAGAGGAAGATCTCCCCTTCTTGGATCCTCCTGAATCTGAAACATCTGAAGAGAGTCACCCTTCTGCAGCAGGCAAGTATAACATTTACTTTTTATGTTATTTATTATTCATGTTAATAAAACTGTTTTATGGATGTCAGACAAATGATGGGTATTATATATGTTTGATGGTCTATGTACTGACGAAACAGCAAATATTAACGCACGGTAAGTGCAGAGGCTGTGTGGTAACTGTTGGGGGAATGCCCAGCAAGTCCTTTGCAAAAATTGCACTAAAAAGTTCTTTACTGCACATTAGGGTGAGTTCAATAAAGGGGTGGCTAATAGGAGTCTGAGGCAGGAGCACTTTCTAGTGAACTTTCTAGAATGTAGTGGGCAAGATCTGAGGCAGCATGGTTTTATGAAAAGAAAATCCTGCCAAATGAATCTGGTTGACTTCTTTGACTGGGTGACCAAAGAACAGGATAAAGGACATGTGCTGTATGTAATCTGTTTGAGTTTCAGCAAAGCCTTTGATGCAGTTCCTCACAGAAGATTCATGAATAAGCTGAGCGGGCTAAATGTAAGACCCAAAGTGATGAATGGATTAGAAACTGGTTGACCAGTGGATGACAGAGGGTGGTGGTAAATGGAATCCGCTCGGAGGAAAGGAAAGTGAGTAGTAGAGTGCCTCAGGGATACTGGGGCCAATGTTATTTAATATATTTGTGAGTGACATTGCCAAACTTTTAGAAGGAAAAGTTTGCCTTTTTGCAGATGACATGAAGATTGCCAACAGAGTGGACACCCCTCTCATGTAGAAAACATGAGAAGAGTTCTCCAAAAATCAGAAGAATGGTCTAAGGTCTGGCAGTTAAAATTTAATGCAAAGCAGTGCAGAAATTTAAAGGAGATATACGAGATAGGAGGTGAGAGATTGATAAGCACGTTTTGGGAGAGGGACCTTGGGGTGATGGTGTCTGTGGATCTCAAGGTGACCAAACAATATGACAAAATGGTGACCACTGCCAGAAGGATGCTAGGCTGCACAGAGAAAGATATAACCAGCAGAAGAAAGGTGGTGCTGATAGCACTGTACAAGTCGGTGAGGCCCCACTTGGAATATTGTGTTTCATTTTGCAGGCCGTATCTCTCTAAGGACATTAAAAGACTTAAAGCAGTTCAGAGAAAAGTGACAAAATGGTATTGGGGTTTTCACCACAAGACATATGAGAAGAGACTTTGTATGTATACGCTAGAGGAAAGGAGGGATAGCTGTTATATGATACAGATGTTTAAAGGTGTTAATATACAAATGAACTTCTTCCAGAGATAGGGAAGCAGTAGAACTAGAGGACATGAATTGAGATTGCAAGGGAGTCGACTCAAGAGTGATATCAGGAAGTGTTAGATATATACCCTGCCACAGGAGGTGGTGAAAACCAAAACGGTAATGAAATTCAAAAAATGTGTGGGATAAACACACAGGATTCCTATATGGCAGTGGTTCCCAAACCTGGTCCTGGAGGCATCCCAGCCAGTCAGGTTTTCAGGATATCCACAATGAATATTCATGAGAGAAATTTGCACGCAATGCCTCCACTGCTGGCCAACGTTGGTCTGGGGGTGCGGGCGGATGCTAAATGTAGCCACTTGAGGTGTCAGAGAGGAACCCCAAGGAGGAACGTGTGGAGGTTTTTGAAGCTAAGTACTTTCCTTGGAGTTCAACTATACTGTATTTTTTTGATGTAGACGGACATTTGGAGGCACATTTGGAGGCACAGAGATAGCTGATAGATTCATGTACCTTACACCCTATACAGTATTGTTTAATATTTACGGAAGGTTTTTTTTAGCCAATGATGACGTGCGGATCATTTATGATCATACCAGCTCTATAGATCTTTTTGGCTTTTTCCTTCCGCTTTTTACTATCACTGTTAATTTTTTCTAGTCACACAAAGGTTTGTTATCACAAGGGGTCATTGATTTAGTGTGAGAATTTTTGTTCATGTTGACTCAATTTGTGTTGTATATAAAAAGAAGTACCAGCCCACTAAAACATAAAATAACCATTTGAAAGGACGAGCAGCAAACAATGGAGACATAACTGGGCTTACCCAACAACCGACTTCTGTGAAAGTATAAAACCGCTTCACTGATAAACCAGCGTGGAAGAAAATCGCACCGCTGTGTAGCGAACCTAATCTCTACAAACAAAACAGTGTAAAATGAACTCAAAGGGGCCCTTTTACTAAGCTGTGGTAAAAAGGGCCCCCCACTAGTGGCAGCACGTGATTTTGCCACGTGTCAGGGCACCTTTTACTGCATTGGGTAAAACGGCCGAAAAAAGAAATGGCCGTATGGTAAGTTCGCACTTGCTGCATGACCATTTCAGGGTGGGAGAGCACTTACTACCATCCATTAAGGTGGTGGTACGGGCTTCTGCGCTAACTCGGCATATTTTTGAAATTTCTGCTAGGGCCGGAAACGGCGCTTGGTGGGGGTGGAACTGCCACCGGCAGTAGTTACGGGTTGCTGTGCGGGAAGCCCGTTGCCACGATGCAAACCTTTAGTAAAAGGGCTCCAAAGTGCATAAATATCGGATGATGTAGCCATGATGTCAAAATGGAAAAAACAGATGCAAAAATATTTTTAAAATGAATATATGAATACAGAACAAAAACAAAAAAAGGAGCCTAAATAAACAGGTGGAACATAATCAAAAAATGATAATAAAAGACTTGGATAGTTCCTTTGCATATACAGTGAAACCTCGGTTTTCGTCGACAATCCGTCGAAAACAATTGGCGAAATCCGAAACCGACGAAAACCGAGGCAATTAACGAGGACGCCCAAAATCGGGAGAAGGACATCCATCTTCTAATACAAATTCGGGAGATGGGCGTCCTTCTTTTTCAACGAAATCCGAGGCAACCGACAAAAACCGAGACAAATTTCTAGTCGAAAAAATCAACGAAATCTGAAACCAACAAAAACCGACGTCAACGAAAATCAAGGTTTCACTGTACTAATATAATCCACAAAGTAAGGGGAACATACTCACTAAAAAATAAACCTGTACTGCCACTGGAGCCAAAAAAATTAAGGGGATCTTTTACAAAGTGGAGGTAAACCCAATGCGGGCTTACTGCTCGCTAGAATGGAACTACCGCTGGCTCAATGCGGGTGCCAGTGGTAGTTCTGCTTGGAGTGTGTGCCATTTCCAGCACTCTAGGAAATTTTTTTTCCTTAGTGCGGAGCTAACCCAGAGTAATCGGGCATCACCGGGATACCGTGGGAGCCTTTACCTCCACCTCAGTGGGTAGCGGTAAGTGCTCCCTGCCGTATGGTCACGTGGTAAGAGTTATCTTACTGCGTGACCATTTTTGGGGGGAGCATTTTACCAGCTGCAATAAAAAGGGCTCTGATGCATGGGAAAAAACAGCCCCCTCTGCTACCACAGGACCCTTTTCCCCCACAGTTTAGTTAAAGAGCCCCTTAATAAGATCCAGTAAATAGATTACTAGATCCAATGATCAAAAACAGTCACCATAAAAATTTTAAAAACTCACCCTAACGAAAATAGCGGGGAATCGCTATTGTTGTGAGGAGTTTTTTGGTCTCCACTGTTGTATGCTTCCTGTCCTGTATCCGTGGAAGCAAGTTCTTCTGTGGTTATGGTTGGTATTCTACATTGAAGAACAACTTTGTCGTTTGAGCCGTGGGGCAATGTTCTTAGCTTCAGCGATGAGAGGCTACAGAGATTCCTGCAAGAATCTACACCATTAGAAGAGACAGAGACTTCTATAGAGACATTGGTAGACAAATGGACAGATATGATTAATTTGAATAAAACCATCTTTCAGAATGATTTACATTATGCTACATGTGGCGACAACAGAGGATTTTCAAGCCTGTGAATTGTATGTTTTCAGGCAGTGTATTTCTCTTGTTTGGTCAGCAGGTGGTGCTTGTTTTGTGTTTTAAAGCTGTTGTGGAGAAAGCTATTTTCTTTTCAGTTTAGCCCTGTGGAAAGGTACCTGCAGGGCCATAGACCAGATACTTTCAGAGTTGGTGCTCTGGGCTCTGATTAGCCCTGGAGTTCAAATCCAGCCAGGAGGTACTGGATTTTCCCCAGTCTCAGGGAGTGCAGAGGGTAAACATCTTTGCTCTGAGGCCTTGTTCAAGAAATGTGAGCAGCTATTTTTCTGAAACTCCCCAGGTGCTACCCAGGTACTGACAAAGTGTTTAGATAGCTTTAATATTAATCCTGTTATTGCGTGTTGTTTTTCCACCTGTTTTTATCATCCACTGTTCTATTTCTCTGATAATAAACCCATTAGTTTATTAGCTCTGATGTCTTGGACTGACAAAGAATCCTGGTGGCTTGTGTTTTGGGTCTCTGAGTACTTTCTAGGAACTTTGGGACCCCTGGGAGTGTGGTCTCAGTGACCTAGAAATCACCGGAGAATAACTTGAGAGTGGGAGACATGCCCAGAGGCAAGCAGGACCCAGTCGGTGGGAGGAGGATGCAGTGTAGAGCACATTCCCAGATGCAGGCAGGCCTGAGCAGTGCTGGGGACAGACCCAGGTGGCCGTAGGGTTAGCCCTAGGTGGGTGCTAGGCTTTTCGTGACACTACACTTCTGTAATATTGTAGAACCAAGAAAATCCCTAGGGGATCTAAGAATTATGAAAGAGTCTTGTTTATTTACAGACAATGTAGAGTTCCTCAACCAGTGGTGTTCAATTTTAAATAAGTGTTCATTAGATTTAATGATTTTAATTATAAAGAGAGAAGTTAGAGAATTTAAAGAAGATGTTAATTTTGATAAAGTGATATTAGATGTTAATAGACGTATGGAAAATTTGAAACGTGACATCAAGAAAGGGAAGTTAAATAAGTTACAGAGAGATGCTGATGACTATAATAAAGGTTCCATTTATCCATGGTTAAAACTGAAAACATTCTCTAAAACTGTTAAAAGAATTTATTCAAGATCTAGATCTCAAATTGCAGAAAAAGTTTCTCAATCAAGACAGGATATACGTCCAGAGTCCCCTGAAAATAGAAGTAGGAAGAGAATTCGTAGTGATTCAGGAGAGCTATTCACTTCACCCCCTTCTAGTCCAGTCAACACTCCAGTTGCAGGGCCATCTAAAGATATTTTAGATAAGATCTGGCCACTGAGGTCAGAATTTTCAAATTGGAGAGATCAGATGGAGAGGTGACCCCAGGGTATGTACCAGCAGTCACCTTCTATCTTTCCTGAGGCATGCGCAGAGACAGAACTCATTTTTATCAGGACCGTTATGCTCAGGGCCATCACAGCCAGGAACAATTGTAGAAGAAATTCCTATTATTAACTTATCTAGTATTATTTTAATAGATAATTAGTGCCTTTAACTGGGGGATGTTTGTGTATAATGACTCGATGTCCAGAGTAAATAGCAGTAAATTTGTGAGGTCTCCATCATATTCTTCAAAAAGTGAGATGAAATGTGAAGAATCACAAACATAAAGGCTTATCAACGGTACATATGGTCTCGAAAAATAATCTGTGAAGTTGGATAAAGGTTCCAAGATGGATCTGTTGCCCGATATTATTGGTCTTCATGGTGGGTTTGTGGTAGATTTGTGGATCTTCAGAAGCATAGACATCATTGTACTAGTGGGATGTTCAACTTTAATCTCTGTCTTCAAATTTTCTGTAGGGTCTTTGTCTAGGGGCATGTAGAATGATCTGTCTGTTAGTTTTCTCATTACTTCATCAATGTAGGCATTGCGATCCAAAATGACAATTCCTTTGCCGTTATCGGCCGTTTTTATGACTATCTTAGTGTTAGAGTATAAAGATCACAGGGCTCAATGTTCTTCTATAGTCAAGTTGTGAAATGGATGCTTTTTATCACTGTTTTCCAGTTTCTCAGTATCTCTAAGAACTTTTTGAAAAGCTGTATTTAGAGGGTCCATTGGACCTAGGGGTATCCATTTTGAGTTGTTTTTGACCAAAGAGGTACCTGGTAAAGCAGTTGTAGATGTTGAGAAAAAATATTTAATTTGTAGTTTATGTTGGAATGGATCATATGAAGAGGTGGGGGTGAAGGACAGGCCTCTCTGTAATACTGTTTCTTCTATCTTAGGTTGGTATGAGGTTAAAAACGGGAATATCTTCTACCATTGCTGGTAGATTCTTCCCCTGCCTCTCTCTTGCTGTCTGAATTGGAAATTGGGTCTGTGATCTTGATATATCAGCCCTGGTGTTGAAGTTCTCTGCTCTTGATAAAGGGGGTCTCGTGTCCAGAGTTGTTCTAAAAAACTTTTGAGGGTGCTGACGTCTGTGCAGGACTAGTGGGAGGGGAGATGAAAATGTGGAGTGGAGGAGTGGCCTAGTGGTTAGGGTGGTGGACTTTGGTCCTGGGGAACTGAGGAACTGAGTTCGATTCCCACTTTAGGCACAGGCAGCTCCTTGTGACTCTGGGCAAGTCATTTAAACCTCCATTGCCCCATGTAAGCCGCATTGAGCCTGCCATGAATGGGAAAGTGCGGGGTACAAATGTAACAAAAAAAAAATGTCATCATCAGATGTACTCCTAATTCTTTTATGGCTTCTTTCTCTGTCTACCCTCATTGGAGATGTATTTTATTCATGATGCATTGTGCACCACTATTTCATTCCTGTTATTTACCTTATATGTTTCTTTTTCTATATATCTAACCCTATTTTTAGATGTTTTACGTAATTTGGATCTTGATTGTGGTTTAGTGTACCTATTCTGTTGATATTTCACCCTTGAGACTGCCGAAGCATATATTGAGTCGCCTCTGTAATCGTCAATGTCATGTTTAAACATCCATTTTACCTCTCTTAATCTCCTGTCTAAGGGGCCCTTTTACTAAGCTGTGGTAAAAGGGACCCTGTGCTAGTGACAGTGGCCATTTTTGCTGCTCGGAAGGCCCTTTTTACCATAATGGGTAAAAAGGCTGAAAAAGAAATGGCCATGCAGTAAGATTGCACTTACCACATGGCCATGTGGGGGGGGGGGGGGGGGGGGCACTTACTGCCACCCATTGAGGTGGCGATAAGGGCTTCCACGTTAACTTGGTGGTAACCAGCCAGCATGTGGCCTCCCAATTACTGCTGGGAAACCCCCTGTGGAAATATGTTTCAAATATTTCTGATAGTGCAGGAAACGCCATGCGCTGGGTGTGGAACTATCGCCGGTGCCCGAGTTGGGCTGGTGGTAGTTCCAAATTGGCGCACAGTAAGCCCACAGTGGGCTTACTGCTGCTTAGTAAAAGGGCCCCTAAAAGCCTTACTACTTGTGTTAACTTCTTGGATAACTACATCAAAATTACTATCGTTGATTTTGCAGTTCATCAAGTTCTGATTTCAGTTGAGTCTTAATTGTATCTGCTTTTCTTTTAGCTTTCTCTATTAAAAGTGTCATTCTCCGAGGACAAGCAGGCTGGATATCATCACGCATGGGTCGTTGTCCACAACGGCCCAGGAGACCGGAAGTTATAACAAAAAACTTTAGAAAGCTCCAGAGCGGCGCGGAGTGCACAGGGACAACGCACCACGCATACGCGACTGACTTCCCGCCAGCGACGCCCGCGCGCTTCCCTCGGTTCTTTTTTCTCCGCTTCGCGAAGGAGTTGTGTGTTCACGCTGCTCCTCATGTGTTTTCGGCCCAGGAGAACGTTTATCGTGCCCTTTTTCCTCCTTTCTTAGTTTTTCAAGGAAAAAAAGTTTTCTTCCTTTATTTTTCTTAGTTTTTTCTCATTTTTTTAAAGGTTCCTTTGTTTTCATCGCGGCCGCCTTCAGGCCGCTTGGCGCGTCCTTTTTTCCCCCTTTTTCGTGCCTTTTTCATTGGCACAATCGAGTCGTCTGATTTCGCAGACACTATTTTCCTGCCCATGTCGTTGAAGACTCTCAGCGGCTTCAAACGCTGTGCTCGCTGCAACCAGACTATCTCGGGTACCGACCCCCACGTGTGGTGCCTCCAGTGTCTTGAGCCCGATCATCTTCCAGCTGGTTGTAATCTGTGTAAATTGATGAAGTAAAGGACCCAGGTGGCTCGAGAGGCTCAGGGTGAGAAACCTTTTCCAGATCGGCCTGGTCCTTTGACATCGGCATCGACATCGGTACCGAGTTTGGCGGCGTCGACGTCGAGGGAAGCAGCACCGAGAGTCCAAGTAATGGCTGCCGAGAGACCACTTCGAACTGGGAGCAGCGAGGCATCGAGCGGGTCTCTGCCCGTCTCGAGGCCTACTGCTATGCAGGCCCCCCGGGACCGACCTGAGTCGGATCCAGCCCCGAGGAGGCATGAGGATTCCACATTCTCCTCATCGGTACCGAAGAGTGTCGATGACGGGTGTCGAGCGAAGGCGAAGAAGCATCATCATCGATCTCCTTCCAGACACGGTACCGAGAGCTCCAGGGAGCCGAGGGAGTCGGCACCCGAGAAGCGTGGGCGCCGGGAGGACCGCTCACCCTCAATTCAGGAGGTGCCGATGCGTCAGTCGTCCAGCAGCCTGGTACCGGCTCTTGAACCCCCTCAGATTCTGGCATCAATTCCTGTACCGGCCCCACAGTCTTTTCCGATGGCAGCTCTCGATGAGCGTCTCCGGGCCCTTCTTCCAGAGCTTCTGGAAGGTTTGCTTCGTCAGTCTGCCTCGGTGTCGGGGGTGCTTGCTCCTCCTGTACCGACTGCTGAGACGGCATCTGGGCCATCACCTGTGTGGAGGTCCCCGCCCTACCGGAGCCGGTTACCACCCGGATTGACTCCCCCTCGACGTCGGTGGAGGAAGCTTCACCGGAGTCCAGGCAGGGGTCGATTTCTCGGCATCCCCCACGAGGACATCGAGCCTTGACGTCGAGACAGGCGCGGGCTCGGGCTGCTCTCAAGGAGCTTCTGTCCAATACCGAGGAGGAGCGCTCATGGGGAGAAGAGGAAGACCCCAGGTATTTTTCAGAGGAAGATTCCTGTGGGCTTCCTTCTGATCCTACTCTGCCTATTAAAGTCAGACAGTCTCCACTTTTTCATCTTTTGTGAAGGAAATGTCTAAGGACATTCCATTCCCTATGAAGGCTGTGGATGAGCCCAGGGCTCAGATGCTGGAGGTACTGGATTATCCTTCTCCACCTGCAGAGGTTGCAACGGCCCTCCTGCACAATACACTCAGGGAAGTGATGTTGCAGAATTGGTCTCGCCCTCTTTTTAATTCAGTTGTCAACAAGAAGTCTGAGTCCCAGTACAGAGTCCACGGAGAGCCTGTGATGATGAAGGCCCAACTTCCTCACAATTCCATGGTGGTGGACTCTGCTCTCAGAAGAGCCAAGAGCACTACAGACTATGCCTCGGCGCCCCCAGGCAGAGAGTCTAGGACCTTGGATTCTTTTGGGAGGCGTACGTATCAGGCCGGAATGCTCGCCGCCGAGATCGAGCATTCACTTACGGAACTTGGTGAGGCAACTGTCCAGTTTAGTTGAAGCTCTCCCTCCGGAGCTTGCTGAACCTTTTCATCAGGTGGTCAAGCAGCAGAAGGTGTGTCGCAAATTCCTGGCCAGGGGAGCTTATGACACTTTTGATGCTGCATCCCGAGTAGCTGCTCAAGGTATAGTGATGCGCAGACTCTCATGGCTGCGTGTCTCTGACCTGGATCAGAAGACCCAGCAGCGAATGGCGGATGTTCCTTGCCGGGGGGATAATCTTTTTGGAGAGAAGATTGAGGATATGGTCGATACCCTCAAGAAGCACCATGATGCAATGGATTCTCTCTCCTGCCGGGAGCCTTCTGCTACCACCTCCTCCTCTAGGAGGTTTTTTGGAGGGAGGAGGAGTGCATCCAATTCCTATAATAGGCGTAGGTACACTCCTACCTCTCGGCGGCCTGTTCAAGCTCGCTCCCAGCAAGCTCGCTCTCGTCAGCGGCGTACGCTAAGGCCCCTCTGGCTCCCCAGCAAAAGAAAGGGGCGGGCTTTTGACTGGCTCCAGAGAAGCATAGCTGCAGTAAAAGTATCTGTGCGGACGATCTGCCCTGTTGGGGGAATGTTGATATTTTTTCACCAAAGGTGGCCTCTTATAACCTCTGACAGGTGGGTTCTTCAAATAGTATGCTTAGGATATGCTCTCAATCTGGAATCCAAGCCTCCACATTGCCCCACGGGAGCTCAATCTTTCAGGTCCCAGCACAAGCAGGTACTTACAAAGGAACTCTCCGCCATTCTAAAGACCATGCGGTCGAACCATACCACCAGGGGAAGAAAGGTGGGATTCTATTCCAGGTACTTCCCTTGTACCAAAAGAAAACGGAGGATGCGTCCCATCTAGACCTAAGGGCCATGAACAAATTCCGGCTCCGAGAAAAGTTCAGGATGCTTCCCTGGGCACCCTTCTTCCATGATTCAGGAAAACAATTGGCTATGCTACTCTGGACTTAAAGGACGCCTATACTCACATCTCGGTGCTCCCAACTCACAGGAAGTACCTTCGATTCCAATTGGGAACTCAGCACTTTCAGTACTGTATGCTACCCTTCAGCCTAGCATCTGCGCCCAGGGTCTTCACAAAGTGCTTGGCAGTTGTCGGCAGCATCGCTACGCAGACTGGGAGTGCATGTGTTCCCTATCTTGACATTGGCTGGTGAAGAACACCTCAGAGGCAGGAGTTCTACGATCCATGCACTGACTAGTCAACTGCTGGAGCTGCTGGGGTTGTCATAAATTATCCCAAGTCCCATCTTGTTCCAGTGCAGAAGTTGGAATTATATGAGCTCTGTTGAACACACGGACGTCTCGAGCTTATCTTACCCCAGGCAAGGGCAGACAATCTTCTGGCCTTAGTGTCCTCGGCTCGAAATCTCAACAGATCACAGCCGGCAGATGTTGAGGCTTTTGGGCCACATGGCCTCCACAGTCGTGTGACTCCCATGGCACGTCAACATATGAGATCAGCTCAGTGGATCCCTAGCTTCCAGTGGTCTCAGGCTACAGGGGATTCTAGAGGATGTCATCCATCTTTCCACTGATTTTTTGCAATTCCCTTCACTGGTGGACCATTCGCTCCAATCTGACCTTGGGACGTCCATTCCAAATTCCTCAGCCACAAAAAGTGCTGACGACGGATGCATCCCTCCTGGGGTGGGGAGTTCATGTAGATGGGCTTCACACTCAAGGAGCTTGGTCTCTTTTCAGGAAACGGGTCTTCAGATCACCCTCCTGGAACTTAACTGCCATGGCATCTTCTCCAAGCCACATATCTGGCAGGCGTCAACAACAGTCTGGCCGACAGGTTAAGCAGGATCATCCAGCCCTCACGAGTGGTCACTGAACATGGACGTTGTCCGCAAGATCTTCCGAGCATGGGGCACCCCCTCGGTGGATCGCCACTCAGACCAATCACAAGGTCCCTCAATTCTGTTCCAGGCTTCAGGCCCTATGACAGACTAGCGTCAGATGCCTTTCTCCTACATTGGGGGACAGGTCTTCTGTATGCGTATCCTCCCATAACTTTAGTAGGGAAAATTCTGCTGAAACTCAGGCAAGAACGCGGAACCATGATTCTGATAGCACCTTTCTGGCCTCGTCAGATCTGGTTCCCTCTCTTCTGGAGTGTCCTCGAAGATACGTGGAGATTGGCGTGTTTTCCGACCCTAATCACTCAGAACGAAGGGTCGCTTCTACATCCCCAATTCCAGTCTTGGCTCTCTCGGCCTGGATGTTGAGAACTTGAATTAGAATTTGCCTCTTTAGGTCGTCAGAGTGGTGTCTCCCGAGTCTTGCTTGCTTGCTTCAGGAAAGATTCCACGAAAAAGTGTTATTTTTTTAAATGGAGGAGGTTTGCCGTCTGGTGTGACAGCAAAGCCCTAGATCCTTTTTCTCTTGTACTACATGGGACCCTGCTTGAATACTTCTACACTTATCAGAGTCTGGTCTCAAGACCAACTCAGTAAGGGTTCATCTTAGTGCAATTAGTGCTTATCATCAAAGTGGTAGTAAGGTCAGCCTATCTCTGGACAGCCTTTAGTTGTTGCTTCATGAGAGGTTTGCTTTTGTCAAAGCCCCCTGTCAAACCTCCTCAGTGTCATGGGATCTCAACGTCGTTCTCACCCAGCTGATGAAGCCCCTTTTGAGCCACTGAGTTCCTGCCATCTGAAGTACTGACCTGGAAGGTAATTTTCTTGGTGGCTGTTACTTCAGCTCGTAGGTGTCAGTGAGCTTCAGGCTCTAGTGGTTCATGCTCCTTATCTTAAATTTCATCATAACAGAGTACTCTTCCGCACTCATCCTAAGTTCTTGCGAAGGTGGTGTCAGCGTTCCATCTGAACCAGTCACTGTCCTGCTGACATTTTTTCCCCGTCCACACACCCGCCCTGGTGAGGACAAGTTGCACACCTTGGACTGTAAGAGAGCATTGGCCTTTTACGTGGAGCAGACAAAGCCCTTTCGACAGTCCGCCCAGCTGTTTGTTTCTTTTAATCCTAACACGGTTGGGAGTTGCCATCGGAAAAACACCATCTCCAGTTGGCTAGCAGATTGCATTTCCTTCACTTATGCCCAAGTGGGCTGACTTTGGAGGGCACTGTCACGGCTCACAATGTTAGAGCCATGGCTGCGTCAGTGGCTCACTTAAAGTCAGCCTCCATTGAAGAGATTTGCACGGCTGCAACGTGGTCATCAGTCCACACATTCACATCTCACTACTGCCTTCAGCAGGATACCGACGCGACAGTCTGTTTGGGCAGTCGGTGCTGCAGAATCTGTTTGGGGTTTAGAATCCAACTCCATCCTCCTAGGCCCAATTCTGTTTTGTTCCAGGCTGCACTCTCACTTAGTTGATTTTGGTTTCAGGTCAATCTATGTTATGTCCTCGCCGTTGCGAGGCCCAATTGACCAATGTTCATTATTTTGAGTGAGCCTGGGTGCTAGGGATACCCCATGCGTGATGATATCCAGCCTGCTTTTCCTCGGAGAAAATGAAGATACATACCTGTAGCAGGTATTCTCTGAGGACAGCAGGCTGCATATCATCACAACCCACCCTCCTCCCCTTTGAAGTTGTTGTTCTTCTTCTTCTTGTTTTGCTTTTTATGTAACTAAGGGAAGCGCGCGGGCATTGCCGGCGGGAAGTCACTCGCGCATGCGCGGTGTGTTGTCCCCATGCACGCTGCACCACTCTGGAGCTTTCTAAAGATTTTTTGTTATAACTTCCAGTCTCCTGGGCCGTCGCGGATGATGACCCATGCGTGATGATATGCAGCCTGCTGTCCTCGGAGAATACCTGCTACAGGTATGTATCTTCATTCTATATAATGAGCATTTGTTCAGTATTTTATACCACTGGTCATCTTGGAACATGGTCAGGCCTTTTATGATCCTTAGTCCACTGGGAATTCTTTGATGTCTACAATATTCCAAAAGAAATCATAATGTAGTTTGTTCTTGATGATGGTCTTTTGATTTTGAATGAGATTGGGCATCTGTCCAGCAGGGATGATGGGGTATCATCGTCTTTCGCTATGGGTTATTGATTCTGTATGAGTCCATGCAAATGGTCTCTGGGGAAACTAAAAATGTCCGTTCCAGGGATGAAAGGACATGGTGATTCCCAAAGAGAACACAGCAACAAACAAGAGGAACACAGTACTTCCACAGTGATCAAGGAAAAGCAAAAAAAGGGTGGAAGAATTGACCCAACAGTGTTCCAGGATGTCAGTCCAAAAACCAGAAGTCTGTAGCTTCTAAAAAAAAAAAAAAAACACCCTCTTTATTCTCCAACAATAAGCCAAATGCATGTACAGTTGTGACCCTACACAGGCTGTGTTTGGCAGAAAGCCTTCTTCAGGAGTCTGTCTGAATAAACATAAAAATGATGTATTGAAAAGCACACAGAAAGATAAGAGAGGTAAAAAGGAAAAATTAAATTAATATCTTTCAAATATTTGAATATCTGTATCATATCATCCCTGTCTCTCCTTTCCTCCAGGGTATTATATACATCTTCAGTCATCAAGTCTCTCCTCATACATCTTGTGGCACAAACCCCATACTATTTTCATCACTTTTCTCTGAACCATTTCAAGTCTTTTTACGTCATTAGCAAGATATGGCCTCCAAAACTGAACACAGTACTCCAAGTGCGGCCTCGCCAATGACTTATACAGGGGCGTGAACACCTCCTTTCTTCTGCTAGTTATACCCCTCTGTATGCAGCCTAGCATCCTTCTGGCCATGGCCACTGCCTTGTCGCAATGTTTTTGTCACCTTGAATCCTCAGACATCACCACCTCAAGGTCCTTCTCCTGAGCTGTGCTTATCTCTCTCCTCCGTCTCGTACATCTCCTTTGGATTTCTGCACCCCAAGTGCATCACTGTGTACTTCTTGGCTTTAAATTTAAACTCACTACTATGTCTCAGAATTAAACAAATTATCCAAAAACAACACCTCACTGCAAAAAATCTAAGAGAAAAATAATATGTGTATTAATGTGCTCAGTCTGTACCCATTCCAACCATTATATCCTCAAAGGAATATGTGGCAGTGTCACAGATGGAAACATCATAGCACATTAGGTGTTCTGCCTCCTTAAATCGTGTATGTACATACAACAGAGCCATCCTTGGCTCCTCTAATGATGATCAATTCCGAATCGTTGAATTCAACCATATGTGCACATATCAGAGTGATACATATAAATCTTAATGATTCAAAAAGTTGCATATGGATTTCACTTCCCTTGAGGATATGTCGTGCTCGTACTCAAATTCCACATACTCCACTCATAATCCATTCATCCTAGCCATTCTTACAATTTCAAATGATGGTTCCCTTTTACTCTGGCCGAGTTTTGCGTTGCATCATCAGAAAGGGAATCTGTAATGAAAGTCAACTATAACTAAAAAACTAACACACACGCACTAGAACATACAGTTTACCTCGAGCTACTAAACACATACTTCAAAGATCAAACAACTTGCAAAACATTCCACAAATACAATACCGGACACAAGACCCCGAGCGGATCCCCACCGGAACTCCACCTTCTCACAGCTCAGGGCGCGTGACGTCATTTTTCCCACGCTTTTTAAATATCCGTATGAGCCCCCACCCCTCAACTCCCATTGGTGAGCAGGTAAACCTATCAACCAATCACACAAGCCCCTAGGACTCTCGCTCCCTTGCCCACCATATCCCTCTGAATATCCACTACAGTGACACAGAGGACCATGGATCCCATGCATCCCTCACATGCTCATAGCCACTCAACCTCCCTATTCAACCCACGAGATGGACTGTGTCCAAAGAGAAATAAAGTGCTGTGTTCCTTCTGAGTCAGTATGTTATCAAAGACCCCCCTCTCCTCAATTCAATATGTAGGAGAACTGTGATCTCAAGTCACTAATGTTATCACTGCTATTCTTGCCAGTGAGCCGACAAGGGTGCCTCCACTTTACAGGTATGAATGTTATAATATGCTCACCAATGCGAGTTTTTAATTTTGCGAGTGGTATGCAATATAGAACAGCTGACAAGGGCACCAAATACAGTAAATTACACCCATAAAGTACAGTTTGTTTATGCATGGTAAAACTGTCGAAACACCATGGAGGCTGAATCGTATCCCCTTTAGAACATATTGGCAGTACTGCACCCTCCACACTTATAGTGTGTCCAGGGTGAGCATCTGACTTGAGAACAACTCTCCTAAGTTCCGCCCTCTCCTATACGCAAAACCTTATGTTTAAATGCTAAGAGACTTGTGTTGTTTGTATTGAGCAATCCAACACATATAGTGCTATGTATACTGAATGTTGTTGAATATGGGTACAAGTTCTGAGAAGTTCTGAGAGAAGAGGCCATTTCTCTGGTAAGTGAATGCTACTTTGCTTTGTGCTTTGGGAACTTAAAGATTGGGTTTAAAGAAAAGAATTGTAGGTTAGTGTTAGACAAAATAAAAATATAAAAAGCACATTTTAACAACTAATCTCCATAGTCTTTCCACTTAGTTTAAAAGCCTTGTACCACAGCAATTAACAGATAGAATCTAACAGGCACTGCAGGATCTCCACAGAGAGCGGGATGAGGTGGAGGAAGAACCCTGAGAATGTACTCTGAAGTACGGTGGGAGAGATAAGATGGAGAACCAGGAGAGGACAGAGCCCTGGAACCCAAATGAGGACGTGTGGTGAGAAGTAACTTGTGATTGACAGTGTCAAAAGCGGCAGATAGGTCGAGGAGGATGAGGATGGAGTAGTGACCTTTGGATTTGGCAAGGAACAGGTCATTGCAGACTTTAGATAGTGCCGTTTCTGTCGAGTGTAGGGGCGAAAGCTGGATTGAAGCGGATCGAGGATGGCATGAGAGGAGAGAAAATCAAGGCAACAGCTGTGTTCAAGTATCTTGGAGAGGAAGGGTAGGAGGGAAAATTGGGTGGTAGTTGGAGGGACAGGTAGGGTCAAGTGATGGTTTTTTGAGGAGTGGTGTGACTACAGCATGCTTGAAGGTGTCAGGGACAGTTGCGGTGGAGGAGAGAGAGGTTGAGGATATGACAGATGGGGGGGGTGACAGTAGGAGAGATGGTGTTAAGTAAGTTGGTGGGGATGGGGTCTGAGGAACTGGTGGTGCATTTCGAGGAGGAGAGAAGATGGGCGGTTTCCTCTTCGGTGATATCAGGGAAAGAGGAGAAGGAGGCCTGGGTTGGTTGGTTGAGGGAGTGGGTTGTGAAGAGGAGGAGATGGTTTGGTGGTGAATTCGATGTTGATCTTCTGCACCTTGTCGCGGAAGTAGTCAGCCAGTGATTGAGGAGAGAGTGAGGGAGGGTGGGAGCGGAGGGCACTTTGAGGAGGGAGTTAAGGGTGGCGAAGAGATGACGAGGGTTAGAGTTGAGGGAATTAGTCAAGTGGGTGTAATAGTCCTGCTTGGCGAGGAATAGGGAGGACTGGAAGGAATTTGTAGTGAATGAAATCAGTATAGGTGCGAGATTTCCTCCAGAGGCGTTCAGCCGATCGGGTGCAGGAGCGAAGGTATCGGGTGCAAGGGGTCAGCTAGGGCTGGGGATTAGTACGCCTTGTGGGACAGGAGATGGACAGTGCAAGGGTGTCCAGAGCAGAGGAGAGAGTGGCATTGTAAGTGGAGACAGCCTTGTCGACAGACTCGGAGGACATGATGGAAGGGAGGAGATCAGAGATACTAGAGGATAGGGTAGGAGGGTTGACAGCCTGGAGATTCCTGGAACACCTAATGTGCTATGATGGTTCTATCTGTGACACTGCCACATATTCCTTTGGAGATATAGTGGTGGACTTCGTACGGACTGAGCACATTAATAGACATATTATTATTCTGTTAGATTTTTTTGCAGTGAGGTGGTGTTTTTGGATAATTTTTTTAATTCTGAGTCATAGTAGTGAGTAAAAGTTAGACTCAGTAAGTTATTGAGGTTCTTCCAGATATATATTGAATTGTTTAAATTTAAACTGCCAGACCTTTGACCATTTTTCTAATTTTGGGAGATCTCTTCTCATAAGTTCTACTCTCTCCTGGTATCCACTGTGATGGCTATTTCCATGTCATCCATAAAGTGGCAAACATTTCCTTCTAACCCTTCAGCAATGTCTCTCACAAGTATATTAAACAGAATCAGCCCCAGTAGTAACCCCTGAGGCATTCCACTACTCACCTTCCTTTCCTCTGAATGAATTCCATTTACCACACCTCTGTCCAGTTCACCACTTTGTGTCCTAACTTCAGCCCTCTCAGCTTATTCATGAGTCTTCTGTGAGGAACCGTAAAAGCTTTACTGAAATCAAAGAAGATTACATCTAGTTCTTTGGTCACCCAGTCAAAGAGATCAATCAGACTTGTTTGGCAGGATTTTCCCCATGTTGCCCCAGCTCCTACAACCCGTTGGATTCTAGTGCATTTTCCATCTTTCCTTTAGCAGCGATTCCATATGTTAATGTTTATTCCACACTTGATATACTGCCTGTCTGTAGATACAGTCAAAGCAGTTTACATATATACTATTTTTGCAGGTACTTTCTGTCCCTAGTGGACTCACAATCTAAGGTTATTTGTACCTGGGGCAATGAAGGGTTAAGTAACGTCCCCTTGGTCACAAGGAGCTGCAGTGGGAATCGAACCAGTTCCCCAGCTTCTCAACCCTGCATTAACCATTAGACTGTATTTGGGATTTGAACCATTAGGCGGCTACTGCACTCCAGGGCAATGGAGGGTTAAGTGACTTGCCCAGGGTCATAAGGAGCTGTAGTGGGAATCAAATCCAGTTCCCCAGGATCTCAGCCCACAGTATTTAGGCCCCTGATGCAGCGTAAAAAAGTGAAACTTAGCTAAGTTGGGCACAATTTTCACCCTCTTCTGCTGCTGTTCAATAAAATGTTTTTTTAACCATACTTTGGGATTATTTACCCCCCCCCCCCCCCCCGTTTACTAAGCTGCATTAGCGGCAGCCGTGCGCTAATGCTAACACAGCCCATTCTTCCATGCGGCTTAGTTAAGGGGGGCAGTCTTCTGGTCTGCTCACTTTTTCCTGCCAGTCCTGGCCCTGGCCCTTGTGGATCATTTTCCTATTTGCTTCCTGGGACCATACCCTACTTAAAAATCAGCCTGCAATGTATGCACTATTGCATCTTGACATGTAACTACAGAATATTGCTCAGCCAGAAACTGGTCATTTATGCACATATTTGTCCACATATACAGGTAAATGACTAAAACACCAGTATTTATGTGTATTCTTGCACCTAAAACCTAGATGGCTTTTCATGTGGTTCCTGGGTGGAGTTAAGTCTGAGCCGGGGGGAGGGGGGACCTTTTATTATCTACAGAAGTCCAAAAGAAAAGCTCCATGGGTTGTACATAAAGCAGCTGAATATTGCCTGGTAGTCAGTGGTGAATATGGTTATTCAGTGTTGCTGACTTTGTATTATGGCACTTAATATATGTTTTTGGTTTGTTTTTTTTCAAACATAGTCAGTTAAAAAAAAAAAGTTCTCCAGACTGTCAACTTTAAAAATTGACCCAGTTGTAACTGTTTGTTTTTATATAACAGGATTCCCTGATGTCAAACCTGACATTATAATTCAATTTAAGGAAGAGGAATTCAGGACTGAACCCAAAGGATTAGAGGAAAAAAGAAACCTTCCCGTTCTGAGCACGTGTGAAGAATTGCATGAAACAGGTGATAGTTTGGCTTGAATGAATCCCAGGTTTCGATCAGGGTGTTACAGAGTTTTTGATTAGTGACTATAATCAGAGTGAAGGCAATCATTGCTGAGACTAGAGGTGAGGAGGAGATCAGACATGGTCTGTTTGCCTTTTTGTGCCATTGCCCCACCTGTACCTGACTACAAGCAGCACCACTTCCTGTTATACATCATAGAACCTTAACCAAGCAAATGTGTTCTTTAAATAATCATATAGGGATAGTTCCTTATATGTCATCTTCTCCAAAGCAGTAAAATTAATGATCCTACTCATTTCTATCCAACAGATGATGGATTTAGGAATAATAGTAAGAGAATGAGAACATGTGATGGGCAGCAGAAGGAGGATGGAAACACAAAGACCCCTTCAGAAATAGCCCAATTCCTTCATCTAGCTCTGAGGGAGGCATTGCTAGCGTGAAAGAAATAACCCTAAAAGGAGGGAGATCAAACACACAAGAGAGAAATTTCGACTACAGCCCAAGATTGGAACAAACTGAAGGCCTCGAAGATGCTAAACATTTTAGAAGTGCTGATACTTGGGAAATCTTTAACACAGACCTCACATTTTGTTGAGTACCACATACCTGGACTTGGGACTAAGGTCATGACTGTCAAGCTGCACACAAAACTGATCTATTTGGACATACTACCAAGCAAGACAAACTATTTAAGTGTTCTGAATGTGATAAATATTTCAAGAGGAATGACAGCCTACAACTGCATAAAATGACTCACACGGGGGAAAAACTACTTAAATATTCAGAATGTGATGGATTTTTAATTAAAGAAGCTCATCTGCAACTGCATAAATTGAGTTATATAGGCCACAAACCCTTTAAATGTTCTGAATGTGATAAATGTTTCTATCAGAAAGGAGACCTGCAAAGGCATAAAATGATTCACACAGGAGACAAGCCATTTAAATGTTCTGAATGTGGTAAATGTTTCAGGAGAAATGATAACCTGCAGGTGCATAAAATGACTCACACAGGAAATAAAGCATTTAAATGTTCTGAATGTGGTAAATATTTTTGTGAGAAAAGCCAAATGCAACGACATAAAATGATTCATACGGGTTGTAAACCCTTTAAATGTTCTGAATGTGACAAGTGTTTCAGTCGAAAAGCTTATCTGCAACTGCATGCAATGATGCATATGGGCTATAAACCCTTTAAATGTTCTGAATGCGATAAATGTTTCTATCAGAAAGGAGACCTGCAAAGGCATGAATGATTCACACAGGAGCCAAGCCATTTAAATGCTCTGAATGTGGTAAATGTTTTAGTCGAAAAGCTCATCTGCAACTACATATATTGATTCATATGGGCTATAAACCCTTTAAATGTTCTGAATGCGATAAATGTTTCTATCAGAAACGAGACCTGCAAAGGCATGAAATGATTCACACGGGAAATAAGCCATTTAAGTGTTCTGAATGTGGTAAATGTTTCAGGAGAAATGATAACTTGCAGGTACATAAAATGACTCACATAGGAAACAAACCATTTAAATGTTCTGAATGTGATGAATTTTTCATTCGGAAAGCTCATCTGCAACGGCATAAAAGGACTCATATGGGACGCAAACCATTTAAATGTTCTGAATGTAATAGACAGTTCTGTGAGAAAAGCCAAATGCAAAGACATAAAATGACTCATACAGGATATAAACCCTTTAAATGTTCTGAATGTGATAAATGTTTCAGTCGGAAAGACCATCTGCAACTGCATACAATGATTCACACGGGATACAAACCTTTTAAATGTTCTGAATGTGAGAAATGTTTTGGTTGTAAAAGGGACCTGCAAATGCATATAATGATTCACACGGGAGACAAGCCATTTAAATGTTCTGAATGTGATAAACGTTACATTCGGAAAGCTCATCTGAAAAGGCATAGAATGACTCATGAGAGACCATGAACATAGCTAAATATGCAGGGCTGCTGAAGAGAGAAAGGATACTCAAGTTGAATTTAACCCATAAAGCACAGAAATATGATGAATAAATCCATAATTGGTATAAAAAGACAACCTTTGAATATTACAAAAATTGACTGAATACACTACTGTGCAGCCAAACTTATTACAGAGGGGGATTTACTATTGAGGATCCAGGGTTGAAAGAAAATGAGATGACAGCTCCTACTTGGAAACTCGCATTGAGGAGAAAAAAAATGAAATCTTTGCGAGGAGAAGTATCCTTGACATGCACCTAAAAGTATCATGATCACCAGAGATACAGAGGAAGATCCAAAATATTAAACTGAAACATGCTGCATTGACAGAAGATCTTAAATTCATATGCTCCAATAATAAGTTGAAAATAACAGCTGAAGCACAAAAATTGCAGACATATGAAGAAAATAGAAAAGAGAGATATCAAAATAAATTATTTAAAGGAAAACCTGAAACAGTTCTACAGGGAACTAGGAAAGACTATCAACACAATGAAAACACCACCAACTAAAGCTGAGACAATTATATAACGGCCCTGTAGAGCATAACCAAAATGCAGATTGTCTCTCTGGCATACAGAATTTGGAGTGGGTAAACACCTCCATGGAATGGCCTGAAGTAACAACAAAAGAGTTGGAAAATACATTAAAAGAGCTTCTTCACATTGGAAGAGTACTGGCCCAGATAGAGTAACCAATTTTTGGCTCAAATATTTAACATCCCTCCACCATGACATGACAAACTGCAAAATTCTATTGATCAAGCAGACAAATTTGACACCACCACATTGGCTGTTAACAGGCAGAACTTCCAAACGGATATCCAAGTAACATTCCTAGAACTTATAGACCAATAACTTGTCCAGAATATACAATCATTATAATTTCTAATAACATCATGGCAATACAGCACAAGGACAATAAGAGAGAAATATATGGAACAAAATATCAGTTATTGTTGAATAAGGCTTCTATGCCTACTTTTTGAGAAGGAAAAAGAAGATATATAGTACAAGAGGTACAGGAGGAAGTTTCCCCTGAAAGCCTAAATTGAACAACTTCTCTGGAAACATCTATGGAGGAAATTGATGCTAGAGGTACTGTGCTGGTAATTTTTGTGTTTTCAGTCTGATAAGGACTTCATATGAGATTGGTTTTTGGAGCATCGAGTATGGCTTTTTCCTGATATGTCTAAACAAACTCAGGTTAAGTGTAAATCTTTTCTTCAATTCAGAAAAGACGTTCAGGCTATGGGCGATCAGTTATGTTTTTCTTTTAAATAACATGTGAAGTTGGAAGGTCATAACTATATTTTTGGGAACCCAAATAGTTAAAGAATATTTCTTGATTCTAAAGTTAGAATCTTGAGCTAGAAGGTTGGAATGTATTAACGGTCTTTGGGTGCTGTTATTTCTTTTTTTTTTTCTTCTTTCTTCTTCTTTTATGTTCTTACAGTATAAGGAATGCCTACTTCTATGATTACTGGGATCTCTCGCCTCTGTTGGGGACGAATAATAATACTAATATTTTGGTATTTGATTATAATCTGATCATTATGTATCCTTTCCCATTTCTGGACAATGATCTTTAAAAATCTTGTTCAAATTTGTTAAAATTATATAAATAAAATAATATAAAATGTAAAATAACCATATGTGTCATGATACGAGGAAAGTGAGCCCTTGGGCCGTAGCAAGATTGGCTCCACCTATGTGGTGCAAGTGCAGCACAGGTCTTCACTGACTGCTGAAGATGCTTGACAAAGTCCAGGACACTGTAGCAGAACCAAGCAGGATGTAACAAAGGCCAGACCCAACAGCTGGGTAACAAGATCTGGAACAGGACAGAGATCCAGGTGGGCCGCAAGCTAGCAAAGTCAGGAACGAGCAAGGTAGGTTGGAACACTGGCAATAATACTGGAACAAGTCAGGGCAGGAGCACTGGAGCAAAGCAAGGCAGGAATAGATTGGTAGGAACACTAGAGCAAGGCAAGGCAGGAACACTGAAGTCAGTAGGATACCAGGAAGCCTTTTGCTGAGGCACTGTTGAGAGTAAAGGACAAGGAGGTTTAATAAACAGGATTGGAAGTGAGCCTGTCTAGTTTATTGTAACAATGAAGCCAATTAGGACAGTCTGAGTTTCCCTTCCCAGCTTAGCCGTCATCCCCATTTACTCAAAACAAAGCAAGCAAACCAATGAGCAGCTGCATCCACATTGTTGTTTTTTTATTGTTGGTCCATCTGTAACAAGTGTAAAGCTGTTTCAGTTGGATAGGCAGTGCCTTAAAAGGTGGAGGGCAAAACGTTTTTCTTTTTTTTTTTTATTTCTTGGACAGCTTTTTAATTTATTTTAAAGCTTCTCATATGTAGATATTCAATTGTTATTTCATGATATTTATATCACTAAAACAGCTAAAACAAATTTATTATAGCTGCTAGAACAGCAATTTTAAACTGTATTTTGTGCTAACTTTTCTATACTAAAAACTAAAAAAATACACTATATACAATACAGATGGCCAAATTTTAGTGAGGATATCTTGTTTCCTGATGGGTTCATCTTACAAAACCGAACACTTATTACATGACTGATTAAACTCTTTGAAATTAATGATCAAGCAATACCACTTCAAACCTTATGCTGAATAGGGACTCTTTGTAGTCGATGACCTAATGTATGTTACAATCCAATTTATTACTTAGGAACCTTCACACAATACCATAATTTATTCTTCCTTACCATGTATGTATACACATGATGTATATATACACCATGATCTGCTCCATTTATGTTATGTTCCATGTTTGTTACCATGTATGTATGCACCTTAATGCAATACTATTTGTAATTCTGTTACCCGGAAATGGCAACCGCCATTACGGCAAATGTAAGCCACATTGAGCCTGCAAATTGGTGGGAAAATGTGGGATACAAATGCTACAAATAAATAAATAAATGTTGTAATGAGCCTTGGGAAGCTTGGTGTTATAAAGATGATGGAATATATTGAAATTAAATGGAAGTTGAATTAAACTCTCTTTTCATTCGGGCGCATGCAATCACATCTTCATCTGTTTTGTAGAACTTTACCTTTTAGATACAGAAATGGATTATTCCGTTGTTTGAGCATGTTTCAGGGATAAGTGGTTTATAAGTCAAAATAATAAAAATATTTTCTGTCAAACAGATCTCTCATTTGTTGAAACAACTAAATGGGCTATAAGCCCATTGGTTTTCTTATATTTTGTTCTTGTGATGGCTCATACTGTGCCAAAACTGGAAATGCAGTGAGACAGAATAATAGAATTCAGTAACATCCAAAACTTATTTTTTATGTTTTAATCATCTTTATTAAAAGCAAAACATGTTGGTTGATAAGCTTCATAAAGAACAAGAAAAAACTAAACCATCCAACATGGCACCATAAAAACTTTTACTTTTACCCCAAGAACCCTTCCCCCCCCCCCCCCCCCCCATACTCCCCTCCCTTCCTATAAGCACACCTGACTGTTTCCACCCACCAAAATAACACAACAGATGTATAGTTCAGAAGGACTAAAAGCATTTCATAACAAGTAAAGTCATAACACAGTTCATACCAAATTGTTTAAAACCATTATTGTTAGACCATTATTAAATTGGACTTGGGGAAAATCCACTATTTCTGGGAAAAGCAGTATAAATATTTTGTACTTTTTAGGATCCTGCCACGTATTTGTGACCTGAATTGGCCACTGTTGGAAACAGGATGCTGGGCTTGATGACCGTCTGTCCCAGTATGGCTATACATATGTACTTATGTACCACACTTTGGTTTTGCCTTTGGGTTTAATAATGTGCATGTAAGGTCTAGATAACCAAATGTAAACAAACTATGTTTAAGGCATATGCCCTAAATATGTAATACTTGGTAGCAATAATTAAACAGTGATGGAATATTCACATAGGCAGACAGCCAATAGCTTTATTTTCCACTGAAAATAATCAACTTTGTATAATCTTGGTGACTAATACTGTGCTGCTTGCTATTTTGTATTTTGGCGGTGTATTGTTTGCCTGCATAATAAAATCGCACTTGCAAATATTTTTCTGACATTGCTTTAATTAACAAAAGCTACCATACAAGGCAGACATGGTCATATAATTAAAATTATAATTTTATTTGTATTTGGGTAATGACTGAGAGAAATGCTACTAAAAATGACATTACAAAGCATGAAGTTGACTTGCAGGCTCATTTTCAAAAGAGAAGGACATCCATCTTTTGGCATAAATCGAAACATGGATGTCCATCTCCCAGAGACATCCAAATTGGTATAATTGAAACCCGATTTTGGACGTCTCCAACTGCAGTCCGTCGCAAGGATGTCCAAATTTCAAGGGGGTGTGTCGGAGGTGTAGCGAATGCGGGACTTGGGCATGCCTAACACTTGGACGTCTTTGACCCATAATTGAAAAAAGCAAGGACGTCCATGATGAACACTTGGACGTTTTCACCCAGACATGTTTTTTTTTTTTAACGAATAAGGCACAAAAAGGTGCCAGAAATGACCAGATGACCACCAGAGGAAATCAGGGATGGCCTCCCATTACTCCCCCAGTGGTCACTAACCCCCTCCCACCAGTGGCGTAGCCAAGGGTGGCTTGGGTGGGCCCAGGCCCACCCACTTTGGGTTCAGGCCCACCCAGTAGCAGCATACCTATGATGTGGCTGGCAGGGATCCCCAAGCCCCACCAGCCGAAAACTCCCAACATGTCCCTCCTGCATACCTTGTAAGTAGCAGATCTTCGCCTGCAGTGAGCAGTGACATACATACTGCTTGCACCGGCCCCACAGCCTTCCCTCTGATGTATTTCTGCCTAGGCGGAAACAGGAAGTTGCATCAGAGGGAAGGGTGTGGGGCCAACATGAGCAGTGTGTATTAGTTGCTGCTCACTGCTGGTGAAAATCTGCTATTTAAAAGGTATACGGTAGAGGGGGGATGTTTGAGAGACCATATGGCATGCAGGCGAGAAGGAGAGACCAAATCACCTGTGGGACAGGGCAAGGTTCTTCTGCCCACCCATCTTGGGCCCAGGCCCACCCAAAATTGGGTGTCTGGCTACGCCCCTGCCTCCCACCCTCAAAAACCATGTTTAAATATATTTTGTGCCGTGTCATATCGAAAGGCAATGGACAATATAAGGCGTGCAGTAGATTTAATGTATTTAGCCAGGAGCGATCAGAGGCCTCTGTGTCTTCTTAGTCTGGACGCAGAAAAAGCTTCCAACAGGGTTCATTGGCCCTTCATGTACAAGGTTTTAGAGGCATTCAGGATCGGAGCACAGTTCAGGGGATGGATACAGGCATTTTATGAATCACCTAGAACATGTGTAAGGGTCAATGGGAGTACCTCGGAGCTGTTTACATTGCATAGAGGAACTCGACAGGGATGTCCCTTATCCCCCTTATTTGCCATGGTTATGGAGCCTTTTGCTTCCAGGGTGCGAATGAACCCGGATATCTTGAGAGTTATTATAGCAGGTAGGACACACAAAATGGCTCTCTTCGCGGACGATGTTTTGTTGTTTGTGACTCGTCCCATGTCTACGTTCCCTAATCTCTTACGTATCATTGATGATTATTCGGCAGTGTCTGGGTTCAAAGTAAACATGACAAAGTCAGAGGCCTTGAATGTAACCCTTCCTGCGGAGGTAGTGGAATCCTTGAGGACATCCTTCCCTTTTCGCTGGGCCAACAAGCGAATTCGATATTTGGGTGTAAACCTGATCTCTGACCTCTCAGAGCTTTTCTCGGCTAACTACAAGGGCTTGGCTAGAGCTATTGCAGCTGATTTGGAAAGGTGGAGGGACCTGGCTGTTTCCTGGTTTGGCAGGATAGCTATTGTTAAGATGAATGTCTTGCCACGTCTGCTATACCTATTTCAGGTGTTACCTGTGATGATGCCCAGGCGGTTCCTTGCAGCATTGCAGGATCGCATTGTGTGCTTCATCTGGGCCGGTAAACATCCGAGGTTATCGCATACCCTTCTTTATCAAGAGAGGAGGAGGGGAGGGATGGGTGTCCCAAATCTCATATAGTATTATAGAGCAGCCCAAGGGAAGGCAGCAGTTGAATGCAGGGGCGTATCTGCGTGGGGCCACAGGGGCCTGGGCCCCCGCAGATTTCGCCCTGGCCCCCCTCCCCGCCGTCAACCCTCCCCCGCTGCTTACTTTTGCTGGCGGGGGGCCCCAACCCCCGCAGCCGAGGTCCGACCCGCAATCTCCATATTTCGTCTTCCTCCGTGGCCATGTGCTTCAAGGAAGTAACGCTGCAGTGCTGATTCGTTGAATCCAGTTCGGCGTCTGACGTCGCACGTCAGACGCCGAACTGGATTCAACGAATCAGCACTGCAGCGTTACTTCCTTGAAGCACATGGCCACGGAGGAAGACGAAATATGGAGATTGCGGGTCGGACCTCGGCTGGCGGGGGTTGGGGCCCCCCGCCAGCAAAAGTAAGCAGCGGGGGAGGGTTGACGGCGGGGAGGGGGGTGGAGAGAGGCGGCGGCGGCGGCGGGGGGGGGGAGGGAGGCAAAATGGGCCCCCCCTCTCTGGCTCTGGACCCCCCTACCGCCGGATTCCAGATACGCCCCTGGTTGAATGGTATCAGGATTATCCGGATAGACAATGGGTACACTTGGAACAGTACTCAATGGGTTTGAGACTGCTGGGTGCACTTACGTGGCTCCCGAGATCTTTTAGATCGCTGGGGGAGGGACTGTGCCTGTCTATACATGTTACTCTTCATTACTGGGATAGTCTATTCCCAAAAAGACAGTGTGTTCTATCTCGCTTGTCGCCTATAGCTTTTAATACACTATTTTTGCCAGGAAGCATGACAGGGGTATTCACAAGATGGTATGGCGAAGGTGTGAGAACCTGGGAACAAATCTTTGAAGCGGACTTGTTGCTGCCCTTTTCTGTCTTAAAGATTAGATACCCTGTGGTGGAGGGGGACGTCTTTGCATATCTCCAGTTGTCTCATTTTCTTAAGACGGAGGCAGTCAGATCGGTAGTAACTCAGGAAAAGCTATGTTTAGAAGAGATCTGTGAAAAAACTTCATCCTCTAGGGGATTGATCAGCTGCCTATATAAATGTGTCAGTGCACAATCCCCATGTTATAGCCTTCATAGGAAGGGCTGGCGGAGGGAGCTTGGTATGGCCCTGGGGGAGGCTGAGTGGGAGACAATAGAACATGCAGCGGTGGGAGTGTCAATTCACGTACACTCTTTAAAGAGAATGCAGTGAAAGTGCTGTTTAGATGGTATCTAACACCTGATGGTCTCCAGCGAATATATCCAGCTTCATCAGGCCTGTGCTGGGGGGGGGGTGGCCATAGGGGAACAATGGGGCACGTGTGGTGGAACTGTATAAAAGTCAGAGCGTTCTGGAAAGCGGTCCATAGTAGGCTGCAGAGATGGGTGGGATGCCCAGTCCTGAAATCTTTCTCTTCTCTGTAAAGGCAGTAGGTCTGAAGCCTTGTCAGCAGCGTTGGTGCAGCTAGGGTGGTCATTGCCTCTCATTGGAAGCAGGTAGGGGTTCCTTCAGTCCAGAGATGGCTCAGTAAAGTGAGACATGTTTGTGAGATGGAAAGGCTCTTAGCAGAGCGAAAGCATCAGAAGAGTAAATGGCATTCGGTATGGAAACTTTTCATTCTCAGTGTTCAGTGTGACTAGTGTGAGTTATGAGAGTTGTACATGGGAAGAAGTGTCAAGAGGGTTTTTCTTTGGGAGGGTTGGGTTGGAGGACCGTGGGGAGGATGGGAGGGTATGGTGAGGGGGATAAATTTATATGTAAAAATCAAACAAATTTTGAAGTTAATTGAGGTTATTATATGGATGTTAAAATTGGGATAATGGTGCACCAGGTGATTTTGCCTGCTTGTCTAACCTAAGAAACAGTGCACTGTAAGCTTTGCTCAATGAGCCTTTTGTTATGTTTTAATGGTTAATAAAGACTTCATACAAATTTTAAAAAATATATTTCGTGCCAGCCTCAGATGTCAGACTCAGGTTGCGATGTACTACCTCAACAAGCAAGGGGGTACCGGATCTCACCCTCTGTGTCAGGAAGCCGTACAGATGTGGCTTTGGGCTCGCCAACACGGCATGTTTCTCCAAGCCATTTATCTAGCCGGCGTAAACAACAGTCTGGCCGACAGGTTGAGCAGGATAATGCAACCTCACGAGTGGTCGCTGAACATGGCTGTAGCCAGAAAGATTTTCTGAGAGTGGGGCACCCCCTCGGTGGATCTTTTTTCCATTCAACTCAATCACAAGGTCCCTCAGTTCTGTTCCAGACTACAGGCCCACGGCAGGCTAGAGTCGGATGCCTTTCTCCTTCATTGGGGGACAGGCCTTCTATACGCGTATCCTCCCATACCTCTGGTGGGGAAGACTTTGCTGAAACTCAAGCAAGACCGAGGGACCATGATTCTGATAGCACCGTTTTGGCCCCGTCAGATCTGGTTTCCTCTTCTTCTGGAGTTATCTTCCGAAGAACCGTGGAGATTGGACTGTTTTCCAACCCTCATTACTCAGAACGAGGGGGCGCTTCTACATCCCAACCGCCAGTCTCTGGCTCTCACGGCCTGGATGTTGAGAGCTTAGAATTCGCCTCCTTGGGTCTTTCTGAGGGTGTCTCCCAAGTCTTGCTTGCTTCCAGGAAAGATTCCACTAAAAGGTGTTACTCCTTTAAATGGAAGAGGTTTGCCTTCTGGTGTGACAGCAAGGCCCTAGATCCCTTTTCTTGTCCTACACAGACCCTGCTTGAATACCTTCTGCACTTATCAGAGTCTGGTCTCAAGACCAACTCAATAAGAGTTCACCTTAGTGCGATTAGTGCTTATCATCAACGTGTAGAAGGTCAGCCTATCTCTGGACAGCCTTTAGTTGTTCGCTTCATGAGAGGTTTGCTTTTGTCAAAGCCCCCTGTCAAGCCTCCTCCAGTGTCATGGGATCTCAATGATGTTCTCACCCAGCTGATGAAACCCCCTGTCGAACCACTGAATTCCTGCCATCTGAAGTACTTGACCTGGAAGGTCATTTTCTTGGTGGCTGTTACTTCAGCTCTTAGGGTCAGTGAGCTTCAGGCTCTAGTGGTTCATGCTCATTATCTTAAATTTCATCATAACAGAGTAGTCCTCCGCACGCACCCTAAGTTCCTGCCGAAGGTGGTGTCGGAGTTCCATCTGAACCAGTCGATTGTCTTGCCAACATTCTTTCCCCGTCCTCATACCCGCCCTGGCGAAAGCAAGCTGCACACTTTGGACTGCAAAAGAGCATTGGCCTTTTATGTGGAGCGGACAAGCCTCCACAGACAGTCCGCCCAGTTGTTTATTTCTTTTAATCCCAACAAGAGAGGAGTTGCTGTCGGGAAACGCACTATATCTAATTGGCTAGCAGATTGCATTTCTTTCACTTATGCCCAAGCTGGGCTGACTTTAGAGGGCCATGTCACTGCTCATAATGTTAGAGCCATGGCTGCGTCAGTGGCTCATCTGAGGTCAGCCACTATTGAAGAGATCTGCAAGGCTGTGACGTGGTCATCAGTCCACACATTCACATCTCACTACTGCCTTCAGCAGGACAGTCGACGCGATAGTCGGTTTGGGCAGTCAGTGCTGCAGAATCTGTTTGGGGTTTAGAATCCAACTCCAACCCTCCTAGGCCCATTTTATTCTGTTCCAGGCTGCACTCTCAGTTAGATGTTTCTTGTTTCAGGTCAATCCTTGTTATACCCAGGGCCGTGCCTAGGGTCTCTGGCGCCCCCCTGCAGACTATCAGTTGGCGCCCCCCCCCCCCCCCCCGTGAAAATGATCAGCCCCCCCCCCCCCCCCGGTGAAAATGATCAGCCCCCCCCCCCCCCGGTGAAAATGATCGCTCACCACTTGCCACACTGACAGGAATTGTCAGCAATATTCTTAGAAACAAATTGCTATACATTGCAAAATAAGATAGCAGATGTAAATTCTCAAAGTGGACATATTCCAAATGCTAAAATGAAAATAAAATGATTTTTTTCTACCTTTGTTGTCTGGTGACTTTCTTTTTCCGATCATGCTGGCCCAGTATCTGAGTCTGCTGCTATCTGTCCTCTTAACTCCATTCCAGGGCTTCCTTTCCATTTATTTCTTTACTTTCCTCCTTTCTTCTTCATTTCTTGCTCTATATCCATTTCCAGCAATTTCTTCTCTCTCCCTGGGTCCTGCCCTCCCATCCATGTCCATTCTTGTCCCTCTCTGCCCTTCCCTCCTCCATCCATAGCCAGCAATCCTCCTCTCTCCCCTCCCCTCCATTTCCAGCAAATTGTACTCTCCCTGGGCCCCCATGTCCATCCTTGTCCCTCTCTGCCCTTCCCTGCTGCATCCATAGCTAGCAATCCTCCTCTCTCCCCTCCCCTTCCAGCAATTTGTCCTCTCCCTGGGCCCTGCTGCTGCCCTCCCATCCATGCCTGTCTCTCTGCCCTCCCATCCATGCCTGCCATAGGCGGTCGGTGGCCCAACTGTTTGGGGAGGCTAAAGGGGGCGGGGTTAGGGGTGGGCCAGGGGCGGAGCTTACCTCCATAAGTGTTTGACAACACACAGAAAAAAATAAGTAAAATAAAAGTCACAGTTAATACCTTTTATTAAATTTAGATATTAGATATGTATCATATGTCAAAGAATAAAGTGGTTGCTCAAAGCATATACTAAACACAATCGCTCAACTGCAAAACACTAAGCACAACTTTGTGCAAAAACACACTCAGAACCTTACTGTACCATAAATATTACACTGGGAAGACCCTAATACACCAATATACCACCATACGGAACATGCAGACCGTCAACAATATGAAACAAGGGATCATAATATCATGATACGTGTAGAGCCAAAAAACACCCTTTTAGGGTGGCTAGTGTTCACAATGAGCTCCTTTTATTAACGACCATATGTAGATCCTTCAAGAGGTAGTGTGTCATGATTTACGCTGTACACCCTTTCTGGTGTTTTGGTGCCACCTCAGTAAGGCCAACACACAATCTCTCCACTGCAAAACACTATATACAAACTTGTGCAAAACACACTCATAGCCTTACCAAACCATAACAGCACTAATTCCAAGGACAGGACGAGCTACAACCTTTATGTGTGGAAAGGCAGCACTATAATTACACCGGGCTCTAAAACACCAGTACACAACCTAGTGAAACCAAAATAAAACAAAAAGGGCTGCAAATACTTCACGCTAGCAGAATACTGCATCTTGATCACACATGAAAACACATGGCTTAACAGATATGAAGGCAAAATACAAGAAGTCAGACTCAGCATGCAGCAATACTAGAAACATTGAAACTTACATGCAAAATATCACAGATGTACATTTCCAAAAGCTGACATATTCCAATTAATAAATTTTGAATAAAAAATGTTTTCTACCTTTGCTGTCAGAGCATTTAGTTTTTCTATTAGCTTTGGTCCCAGTGTCTTCTTTCCATTTGATATTTTTTTCTCTCACCATGTCCACCATCTTTCTGTATCCTTATGCGTCCTGTCTACCACCCTATCCTTTCTCCAGTTTCAACATCTGCCCTCAAAGTGTTCCAATCCAGCCTTTAAATTCAGCAATTTCCCCTCCATCCATATAAAGCATTTCTCCTCACTCCCCTCCCCTCCATCCATGTGCATCTACAACCTTTGTCTTCTCTCCCCTCCATCCATGTCCAGCATTTCTCCTCTCTCCCTTCCACTCCATCCGTGTGCATCTCCTTCCTTTATCTTTCCTTCCCCCCCATCCTTGTCCAACATTTCTCCTCTCTTCCCTGCCCTCCACTCCATCCATGTCCAGCATTTCTCCTTTCTTCCCTCCCCTCCATCCATGTGCATCTCCTTCCTGATGTCCCTCCCCTCCATCCATCCATGTCCAACAACTCTCCATTCTCCCCTTCCCTCTCCTCCATCCATCCACCCATATCCTGCAAATTTCCTCTCTCCCCTGTCCCCATTCATCCATCCATGTCCAGAATTCTCCTCTCTCCCTTGCCCTCCCCTCCATCCATCCATCCATGTCCAGGAACTCTCCATTCTCCCCTGCCCTCTCCTCCATCCATCTCCAGAAAATTTCCTCTCTCCCCTGTCCCCATTCATCCATCCATAGTAACATAGTAGATGACGGCAGAAAAAGACCTGCATGGTCCATCTAGTCTGCCCAAGATATGAGTTTATCTTGAATTTCTACCTGTCTTTTTCAGGGCACAGACAGTATAAGCCTGCCCAGCAGTATTTCCCGCCTCCCAACCACCAGTCCCGTCTCCCATCACCGGCTCTGGTACAGACCGTATAAGTCTGCCCTCCCCTATCCTAGCCTCCCAACCACCAACCCCTCTTCCCCCCACCTGCTCCGCCACCCAATTTCAGCTAAGCTTCTGAGGATCCATTCCTGCTGCACAGGATTCCTTTATGCATATCCCAAGCATGTTTGAATTCCGTTACCGTTTTCATCTCCACCACCTCCCGCGGGAGGGCATTCCAAGCATCCACCACCCTCTCCGTGAAAAAATACTTCCTGACATCTTTTTTGAGTCTGCCCCCCTTCAATCTCATTTCATGTCCTCTTGTTCTACCGCCTTCCCATCTCCGGATCCCATCTTCCCATCTCCCATCATCCATGTCCAGAATTCTCCTCTCTCCCTTGCCCTCCCCTCCATCCATCCATTCATGTCCAGGAACTCTCCGTTCTCCCCTGCCCTCTCCTCCATCTATCTTCAGATAATTTCCTCTCTCCCCTGTCCCCTCGATCTATGCCCAGCAATTCTCCTCTCTTCCCTGCCCTCCCCTCCATCCATGTCAGCAATTCTCTCCCCTGCTCTGCCCTCTCCCCTCCTGTCCAGTGATTTCTTCTCTCTCCCTGCCCTGCATCCATACATGGCCAACAATTCTCCTCTCCCCTGCCCTCCCCCCTACATGTGGCAGGCTGCAGCGTTTTTGCGAGGCAGCTCTGGCTCTCCCTCCTTCCTTCCTTGGTTCCCGCTCTGGCTCCCCGATCAGCAGCCCCCCCCCCCCGCGTGTTTTAACCTTTACTCTCCGACGTGGCAGCGATGTCAATCAATGAAGAACGTACAACAGACTCGCTTCCAGCTTCTCTCTTCACACAGTGTCCTGCCCTCGCGGGAACAGGAAATGCATCATCGCTGACGCTGAAGGCGGGACACTGTGTGAAGAGAGAAGCTGGAAACGAGTCTGTTGTGCGTTCTTCATTGATTGACATCGCTGCCACGTCGGAGAGTAAAGGTTAAAACACGGGGGGGGGGGGGGGCTGCTGATCGGGGAGCCAGAGCGGGAACCAAGGAAGGAAGGAGGGAGAGCCAGAGCTGCCTCGCAAAAGCGCTACGCTTGTGAGGGCAGCAGGGAAGTCCGAAGTCCACGATTGGGCTGGGGCGCCGGGGCGAGGGTAAGCACCGCGGCGGCGCCCTCCAGAGGTGGGCGCCTCCCTGCGGCGCTTACCTCGCTTACCGCATTGGCACGGCCCTGGTTATACCCTCGCCGTTGCGAGGTCCAATTGACCAATGGTTATTGTTTGAGTGAACCTGGGAGCTAGGGATACCCCACACGTGAGAATATCAGCCTGCTTGTCCTCGGAGAAAGCAAAGTTTCTTACCTAAAGCAGGTATTCTCCGAGGACAGCAGGCTGGATATTCTCACAAACCCTCCCACCTCCATTTGGAGTTGTCTTTCTTTTCATCTATTGGATTCAACTGAGGAGCGTGACCGCGCGACGGGTGGGAAACTACGTGCGCACATGCGCAGTACAAACACCACACGCGATGGAACGCTCCAGAAGAGACTTTTAGAGTATTTTGCTAAAACTCCTCCGGGGGCCGACGTGACGTCACCCACACGTGAGAATATCCAGCCTGCTGTCCTTGGAGAATACCTGCTTCAGGTAAGAAACTTCGCTGTACATTTATGTGCATTGTATCATATAAAGTATACTCTTCTTCCCTCACTGATTTTATTTTTTTTCCTTTATTAGATTTCAAACAACCATCAAGCAAAAATACAATCTTTCACTTGAAAAGAAACAAGGCATTACAAGAAATATAAAAATACAAAGAAAATAGGTCTGCAAAAAGAAAATACAGATCTTAAAATAAAGATTATACAATATATATACACCTCTTAGTCCTGTTGGTGGAGGTGTACCTATGAAGGCCTAGACCAAGCAGTTTCAGTACTGCTAAATATCTAATATCTAAGAATTAATCTACAGACCATGAGAAGTGAAGACTTCTTTTTCTTTCTGTGGATTACAATGATATTAAGCAAGAAGGCCATCTGGTGTTGAGCAAGTACCCCACCCCTCCCTACCGTTCTCTGAACAGGTAATTGAGAGGCAATGAGTCATGTCATCCACTGTTTATGAGTGTGTTCAAAGGGGCCTCTAGAGACTTTTTAGGCTGTGAACTAATTTCCTGGTGACAGAGGGGCAGGGGCTGGCAGAGGAGAGAGACAGAAGTCTGCAGTCAGGATAGGAGAATGGCAGGGGGGTCTGTGGGAAAGGAATCCTGACTCCTCTGAAGTGAGATACAGATTGCTTTTATTGAGGATGTACCTTTTAAGGAAATGCAATATATATTTTTTTTATATGCCTTTTTGGCAATTATAACAAACAAATGATACATCCTTCATGACGTACTCCTGTATGTGTTCCTGGAAAAAAAACAATTCTTTGTACTTTGGGCTGAGAAATCCTATATAACTGCCTGGTCTGGAACAAGAGGAGGTCGATGAAAATCTTCCTTAAGTCTATCTCAATAGATTAAGGAATATGTGACCATTTCCATGGCTCCCCCCTTTTTATGTTCCCTCACTACCCTGCTTCTTATCTGCTACTCCTAACTTTCTATTATTTCTTATTTTTCATGTTCTTGGGTAAGAATAAACTTTGGTAATGTGAGAAGCTTCTCTTGTTTATAGTTCTTTTTGGTACTTACCCAGCCGGTGGTGCTAAGAAATCAGTTGGGGAATTTGTATGGGTGAAGTGTTGTGTTTTTGGTTCTGAGACACAGCGCCAACAGACCCAAACAGTCCCCAGTACAAGGGTGATCAGAAAATCAGAGGGATATTATCACAAACTATTCCTAACAAAGAAAATGGAGCCATAGTAACTACTACTTTGCTCTACTTCAGTGATCTTCCTCATGCTAGCTAGAATCACTAGGTTGAACCGGATATTTACCATCTAGGAAAGACTGAAGATTCTTTGGGTTGAAAAAACACCATTCTGTAACACTCTATTTTGGAGAGTAAGGAACTGCTTATGTCATTCCTATGTCTCTCTAGAGATATCCGGAAAACACTTGGGGCCCTGTTTACAAAGGCACGCTAGTGTTCTTTAGACTTAGCATTCTCTTCTAATATGGACATCTTATCAGTCAAAGTTGTCAAGTCAATCTGAACTTGTTTCAAATTTGTACTCACATTTCAGTTCAAACTAACAATGGCTCTCCAGATCGATTCCAAAGTCACTGGACCTGATGGCAAGTCTTGCACTGAACCATTGCCAAGAAAATTGGAAGACACATTTCCTCCTATGTCACCTAGGTCAGTGAATGCCAGCACTCCTCCTGTGTCTGGAACCTTCTGCAACATCTGACCAGCATCTGTCCCCAGGGGCCATCGATGACATTCGACCATGGCAGATGCAGCCAAGATCACTTGATCCCCAAAACTGGGAAAGAATACCCCCTTGCACCGGTGAGCTTGACGCTGCCGGTTGTGGTAGAGTTCGGGCAGGCGGGCTGAGTGAAACCACCTCCTAAAGAATGGGGAGACCTCCGATCCAGTAAGAACACCTCCTTCCTCACCTCGAGAAGGCAAAGCTACTGCATACTGGGTTATTGGAACCTGGGAAACTTGAGGGGGAACCAGTCAAGTTCCCTTCATCTTCCCCTGCCTCTTTCCCATCGCGAATATCCAAACAGGCAAAAAGTAGTAAGAAAAAGAATGAGGTGAGTGAGAGCAGCTGTTATGATTGGGGTCTGAACCAGGGGCGTAGCCAGCCTTCCGTGGGAGAGGGGTCCGAGCCCGGGGGGCACATTTTAGCCCTCCCCCCGGCGCCGCCCCCCTCCCCCCACCGCCGACATTGCCGCCCCCCCTCCCGCCGCGAACCCGCCGCCGCTGCAGCCTACCTTTACTTTTGCTGGCGGGGGATCCCACTCCCCGCCAGCCGACGTCTTCTTCTTAGTCGCTTCCCGCTCTTCAATTTGTTTGCTGACGTCCTGCACGTATAATTACGTGCAGGACGTCAGCAAACAAATTGAAGTGCAGGAAGGACTGAGAAGACGTCGGCTGGCGGGGAATGGGATCCCCCGCCAGCAAAAGTAAAGGTAGGCGGCGGCAGGGGCGGGTTCGCCGGGAGGGGGGTCCTGGGGTGAATCTGCGGGGGCCCCGGCCCCCTCAGGCCCCACGTAGCTACGCCACTGGTCTGAACCCCTCTCAAACTTACCTCTTTCCTGGGGGTCAGCTTCTTAGCTGGCTTCTGTTTCTTTGTCTGTCCTTTCTGAGCTGGCTCTGTCTCTCTGTGCTGGCAGCTTCCAGCAGCAGGGCTCTAATTGTTTCACTATACTGCACCTGTGTGGATAGTTTGAGTTGCTCTAACTCTCTTTGGGTGTACTGGCTTCAAGTGTTTCACGGTTTTGCATTGGTGTGGGTTGGGCCTCTCTGGGTCAGTGTGCTTTTGCCTAGGTCTAGGAAGTGTGACATCATCAGGGAGGGCCTTGATATGGAAGTGGGTTCTTTCCTTCAGGGCCTTTGCAACGGTGGTGTTTGCTTTAGGTAGGGTGGTGCAGTGTGCACTTCTGACTTCGTGTCTAGTTTCCCTGCTTGCTTTTGCTAAGGTCCAGGTTAGTGTTAGTGCAGTGTGCACTGGTGTTTGTGTGTTTAGCTTTCTTGCTTTTCCCTTATGGTTCCCCTGCTTTTCCCTCTTGGTTTTGGAAGCATTGCTGTGTGTAGGGCTTTGGAAGCTCTGTTGCTGATAGAAGTACTTCAGGGTTTGGTGTTGTTAGAAACACTGCAGAGTTTGCTGTTAGAAGTACTTCTGGTGTTTGTGCTATTGGGAGCATTGCAGTCTTTGCTGTTGGTGTTTGGTGATTTAGAATCACTTTTGGCTTATGTGTTAGCTTCCCTGCTTTTTCCTTGTGGCTCCCCTGTCTTCCCTTTTAGTGCTAGGAGCTCTTCTGGTTGCTTGCCAGAGTAGTGCTTAGGAAGCACCTTGTTAGTTGTATCTAGCTTGCTAGAGCAGTGCTTAGGTAGCTGGTTAGTTCTGTGTTTAGCTTATTAGTGTAAAGCTCTGCTTGTAGCTTGGTGCTTAGTAGCACCTGTGTTAGCTTTGTGTTTAGTTCCCTGCTCTGTTAGTTTAGGGCTTAGGAAGTCCCTTTCTTGAGCAGGGCTTAGGAGCTCCTGTTTAGTATAGGGCTTAGGAAGTCCTTTTGTCAGTTTACTGTTAGGAACACTCCTGCTGGTTTAGGGATGGGGAGCACGTAGATCAGTTTAGGTTTAGGAGCACTTCTGTTTCCAGTCCTGGTCCCTATGTCATCCGGTATCCAGTAAGTCCTGTCGGCTACTCGAACCCAGGAGCTCAACTTCTGGGGGGCTTAGTAGCTAAGTGCAGGTGAAGCTGTGTGGACCAGTCCAGTGTGCTCCAGTCCTGTGTTCCAGTCCTGTGTCCTCCAGTCCGGGGGACCAGTCCAGTGTGCTCCGGTCCAGTGTGTTCCGGTCCGGTGTGTGTTCCAGTCCGGGGGATTGCAGTCCAGTGTTCCAGTCCTGTGTCCTCCAGTCCGGGGGATTCCAGTCCATGTGTTCCGGTTCGCTGGGCAGTGCCTGCAGTCCCTGCCGGTGTGTTTACCCAGTGTTGGTTGGTGGGTTTTGCCTGCTGCTGTCGCTCCTCGTCAGCAGCCCAAGGGCTCACGTTTGCTCCAGAGCCCAGTCCCGCGGGCTCTGAACCTGAGAACCTGACAGATTGCAAAGGCCATGAGCCCGGCAAGAACCCCCGCCCGGCTGACCCAGCTGGGGTCCAGCTCCATCGTTGTTCTTGATCCTTCTATGACTCTTCATCAGTATCGTGGGAAACTGTTGTCTCATCCTGTTTTAAAGAAGACCCCTGAAGCGGCAGCTGAGAGAAAACGTGTCCGGTGGCTTGGAATCACTGAAAGCCCAGTTTCAGATATGGACCCTTTCATCACGCTCTCAGAGTATCGCCGCAGCCTTGTCCTGAATCCAGCTTTGTGGGATACTCCGGAAGCTGTCGCTGAGAGGAGACGTCTTGGGAATTCCACGCTCTGGGCCCAGCAGGGGTCCAGTCCTGTTCAAGCAGTGCGCCCAGACAAGCCTCTGAATCCAGTCCGAGCAGCGCGTTCAGCCAAGCTTCAGAGTCCAGTCCGAGGGACGCTGCTGACCGAGCCTCCGATGCCAGTTCAAGTGGCGCTTCCACTCAAGCCTCCGAGTCCAGTCCGAGGGATGCTGCTGACCGAGCCTCCGAGTCCAGTCCAAGCAGCGCTTCTAGTCAAGTCTCTGCATCCAGTTCAAGTGGCGCTGTCTACTGAGTCTCCTAGTACCAGTTTGGATCCCAGTTCCAACCCCATTTTTGATCTGGATCCGTTTCTGACACTCCAGGATTACCGGGTTGCACTTTTGTCTGATCCAGCCCTGAAGAATACTCCTGAAGCTGCAGCGGAAAGAAGGCGTGTCTCCTGGCTTGGGTTCGAAGAAAACCCAGTTTCTGCTATTGATCCCTCTACCAAGCTGTTCTTTTATCGCTTCCAACTCCTCTCGGAGCCAACCCTACGGGATACTCCTGAAGCCCAAGCTGAAAGACGGTGGCTTCCTGATTTTTCCCGACAAACGTCTGAGTCCAGCCTGAAGGGCTTTGTCTGCCAAGCTTCTGAGTCCACACTGAGTTCCAGCCCAGTGCCTGAATCAGAATTGAGTTACAGCCTCGGGCAAGATGCTGAGTCCGGGTCAAGTTACAGTCCTGGCCAAGATGCTGAGTCCGGTGAGAGTTGCCGTCCCGGTCAAGATGCTGAGTCCAGGTCAAGTTGGAGTTCCAGTCCCAGGCAAGAGGCTGAGTCCGGGTCAAGTTACAGTCCCGGCCAAGATGCTGAGTCTGGATCGAGTTGTAGTTCCAGTCAAGATGCTGAGAGTGGTAGTTCCAGTCAAGATGCTGAGTCTGGATCGAGTTGCAGTTCCAGTCAAGATGCTGAGTCTGGATTGAGTTGTAGTTCCAGTCAAGATGCTGAGTCTGGATCGAGTTGCAGTTGCAGTCAAGATGCTGAGTCTGGATCGAGTTGTAGTTCCAGTCAAGATGCTGAGTCTGAAGTGAGTTGTAGCATTGGCAGTCAAGATGCTGAGTCTGGAACGAGTGGTAGTTCCAGTCAAGATGCTGAGTCTGGATCGAGTTGCAGTCCCGGCCGGGATGCTGAGTCTACACCGAGTGATGAGTCCATGATGAGTGCTGAGTCTGTACTGAGTGTAGAGGCCAGCCGAGATACTGAGTCCACGATGAGTGCTGAGTCTGCACCGAGTGCAGAGTTCAGCCGAGATGCCGAATCAGAATGGAGTTCCAGTCCCAGGCAAGATGCTGAGTCCGGGTCAAGTTGCAACTCCGGTCAAGATGCTGAGTCCGGGTCAAGTTGCAGTCCTAGCCAAGATGCTGAGTCCGGGTCAAGTTGGATTTCCAGTCCCAGGCAAGATGCTGAGTCCGGGTCAAGTTGGAGTTCCAGTCCCAGGCAAGATGCTGAGTCTGGGTCAAGTTGCAGTCCCGGTCAAGAGGCTGAGTCCGGGTCAAGTTGCAGTTCCGGCCAAGATGCTGAGTCCGGAGTGAGTTCCAGTGCCAGCCGAGATGCTGAGTCTATGCTGAGTACCAAGTCCAGCCGAGATGCTGAGTCCGAGTTGAGTGGCAGTTCCGGCCAAGATGCTGAGGCCGGACCAGGTTGCAGTCTCAGGCAAGATGCTGAGTCTACTCCGAGTTCCCATTTCTGCCAAGATGTTGAACTCCTTCTGAGTTCCAGCTCCAGCCAAGGGGCAAGGTCTAGTCTGAAGTCCAGTTCGAGTTCCTGTCCGGCTTTAGATTCCAGGATGGGTGTGGGCTTTAGCCCAGTTCTGGCTGCTACAGTGGAGTGCCAGGAAGTCAAGGAAGTTGTGGACTCCTTCAAGAGATGGTTCCTGTTGAATAGGACTCCACTTGTTGCATCCAAGACTCTGATCCTGCCTAGCAGACGTCCTAAAGAGCCTCGTGGCGGCCAAAGCCATTCTGGTTTCCTAGTTCCAGATGTACTTGTCACGTCCTGCCCAGCCGCCCAGATTTATGTTGTGAAACCCATTGGGAGATTTCATCACAGCTACCCATGGAGACCTAAATTGTCTTTTGAGACCTGGAGCTCCCGTGGGGACACGGGAGCCTTGAGGGGGAGGTGCTGTTATGATTGGGGTCTGAACCCCTCTCAAACTTACCTCTTTCCTGGGGGTCAGCTTCTTAGCTGGCTTCTGTTTCTTTGTCTGTCCTTTCTGAGCTGGCTCTGTCTCTCTGTGCTGGCAGCTTCCAGCAGCAGGGCTCTAATTGTTTCACTATACTGCACCTGTGTGGATAGTTTGAGTTGCTCTAACTCTCTTTGGGTGTACTGGCTTCAAGTGTTTCACGGTTTTGCATTGGTGTGGGTTGGGCCTCTCTGGGTCAGTGTGCTTTTGCCTAGGTCTAGGGAGTGTGACATCATCAGGGAGGGCCTTGATATGGAAGTGGGTTCTTTCCTTCAGGGCCTTTGCAACGGTGGTGTTTGCTTTAGGTAGGGTGGTGCAGTGTGCACTTCTGACTTCGTGTCTAGTTTCCCTGCTTGCTTTTGCTAAGGTCCAGGTTAGTGTTAGTGCAGTGTGCACTGGTGTTTGTGTGTTTAGCTTTCTTGCTTTTCCCTTATGGTTCCCCTGCTTTTCCCTCTTGGTTTTGGAAGCATTGCTGTGTGTAGGGCTTTGGAAGCTCTGTTGCTGATAGAAGTACTTCAGGGTTTGGTGTTGTTAGAAACACTGCAGAGTTTGCTGTTAGAAGTACTTCTGGTGTTTGTGCTATTGGGAGCATTGCAGTCTTTGCTGTTGGTGTTTGGTGATTTAGAATCACTTTTGGCTTATGTGTTAGCTTCCCTGCTTTTTCCTTGTGGCTCCCCTGTCTTCCCTTTTAGTGCTAGGAGCTCTTCTGGTTGCTTGCCAGAGTAGTGCTTAGGAAGCACCTTGTTAGTTGTATCTAGCTTGCTAGAGCAGTGCTTAGGTAGCTGGTTAGTTCTGTGTTTAGCTTATTAGTGTAAAGCTCTGCTTGTAGCTTGGTGCTTAGTAGCACCTGTGTTAGCTTTGTGTTTAGTTCCCTGCTCTGTTAGTTTAGGGCTTAGGAAGTCCCTTTCTTGAGCAGGGCTTAGGAGCTCCTGTTTAGTATAGGGCTTAGGAAGTCCTTTTGTCAGTTTACTGTTAGGAACACTCCTGCTGGTTTAGGGATGGGGAGCACGTAGATCAGTTTAGGTTTAGGAGCACTTCTGTTTCCAGTCCTGGTCCCTATGTCATCCGGTATCCAGTAAGTCCTGTCGGCTACTCGAACCCAGGAGCTCAACTTCTGGGGGGCTTAGTAGCTAAGTGCAGGTGAAGCTGTGTGGACCAGTCCAGTGTGCTCCAGTCCCGTGTTCCAGTCCTGTGTCCTCCAGTCCGGGGGACCAGTCCAGTGTGCTCCGGTCCAGTGTGTTCCGGTCCGGTGTGTGTTCCAGTCCGGGGGATTGCAGTCCAGTGTTCCAGTCCTGTGTCCTCCAGTCCGGGGGATTCCAGTCCATGTGTTCCGGTTCGCTGGGCAGTGCCTGCAGTCCCTGCCGGTGTGTTTACCCAGTGTTGGTTGGTGGGTTTTGCCTGCTGCTGTCGCTCCTCGTCAGCAGCCCAAGGGCTCACGTTTGCTCCAGAGCCCAGTCCCGCGGGCTCTGAACCTGAGAACCTGACAGCAGCCAGCCTCTCATCATACTCTGGCAGTCATCTTCTGACAATACTTTTATAACTAATAACAAATTATGTTTAAGGTTAATGCATGGCTCTGTCTTGTTGTATCCTAAATGTTAAAGGGCTTAATAGTCCAATTAAATGAATGAAAATATTATCGTATGCTACTAAATTACATCCAGACTTCCAATTCTTACAGGAAACACACCTAAATAATACAGAATCTCTGAAAAATTGGTCATTTCCTACAATTGTTTCACCCACCATTAACAAAAATGTGGTGTGGCAATTCTTGTCATATAAGACCAGATCTCAAATTAATATCACATATTACTGATGGGCAGATGGGTTATTGCTAAAATATTGATTGCTGATGTGACTGTTTTGGTTATGAATATATTCAGAACCAATATTGATGATCCAGCTTTTTTCAAGGTAATTTGCTGCTATTATTTCAGGTGATCCTGTACTATTTATACTAGGAGGTGATTTTAATCTCGTACTCAACCCAGCCTTAGATAGAAAATCTGCAGTACAATTTAGACGAGGTAGATCTTGGCATAAATTGCATGATATTATCACACAATTGAAACTAATTGATCCATGGAGATTATTATATCAGACAGAAAAGGATTTTACCTTCTTCTCTAATCCTCATTCTTTGTATTCTAGATTGGACTTTTTCTGATAAACCATTCTTTCGTCAAATTTGTAAAATCAGCTTAAATATATTGAATTCTGTTATCAGATCATACATATAGCTGTATCGTTTGGCTTTAATGCTTTATGTCCTCAACAGAAATCTAATTCTTGGAGATTAAATACTTCTTTATTAAATGATCCTGACTATTGTAACCAAATGAATGACTCAATAATAAGAATTATTTGAATTAAACAAATCTGAAGAAACATCTTGACTCACTGTATGGGACTCTTTTAAGGTTTATATAAGGGGTACATCAATTTCCTGCACAGCAAATAAGAACAAGTTTTAAGGGAAGAGATCATAAACATGGAGAATAAAAATCATTCATCTGGAAGACCAACATAAACATACACCCATGAATTGGTCTATACTAGAACAGTTGCAAAAATTCAGATTTTTATACAATAGTGAACTTTTGTGATAAAGCAAAAGATCACTTATTCATGCAATCTGCATCCTATTATGTTAATAACAATAGGCGTGGTCACCAACTTGCAGAATACTTAAAGATAAAACAAGAAGACCAACATCCCAGCGCTATAAGACTCTAATGGTTCATTGATCACAGATACAAGAGAAATTTTTACCCCATCACAAGAAAATGATTTACTAATACAGGCACTGGATATTTCTGAAATTGATAATGCTATCTCTAATATGGCAATGAAAAAGTCACCTGGCTCCAATGGCCTACCACTTGAATTTTATCATACATTCAGATCATCGCTGGAATCCCAACTTCTTGCTTATTGTGATTACTTAATAATGACTGGCAATATAAAAGGTACGTTCACTGAGGCTACTATTATTGTCTTATTAAAACCTAATAAAGATCCACTAAAATTATAGACCACTATCTATATAAATAATTCTCACCTCCAACGTTCAGAACCTCACTGTGTGGCAGGGAAACACTGAAGCCCTGTAGTCTTCTAGGCTGTCAGCACCACTCACTCTTATTCACAGACCCTGCCCTCAGCCATGCATAATTCACAACCCCAACATTCTAAATGCAAATTTGTAGTTGCAAGATCCCATGACTGTATGCCCCGCCCTCGCGTCACAACGTGATGTGGAGGGCGGTGCTATGACACTCAGCCAATCGCCTGTTCCACCGCCCTTCGATGCTACCCCCCCCCCACGCACTGCGAGAAACAGCGGACTACGCAGGGCCTCCACTCCCCCCCAACGCACAGCCACAAACACCGAGCTATGCAGGGGGAGGAGTGCCGTCCGAACACCTGATCCGCCGGGACCCCAAAGCTGCCGCCCGCCAAAAAAAAAATACCCGCCTGCACCCTCTCTACGCTGCCACGCCGCCATCCTGCGCCCTCCCAACGCTGCTGCAGGTAAACCTTGCTAGCGCCCATTTCATTGCTCACAGAAACGGGCCTTTTTTACTAGTCTTTAATAAAAGTGGATGCAAAATGTTTTTCAAAAATGACTGCTACTAGATTACAAAAGGTGCTTCCATGACTCACCCACCCTGATCAAACAGGATTTATACAAGGAAGATTATCTAGTGGCAAAACTAGACTTTTTGCAAACATTATATTACAAAGTAATATATCTTCTAAACCAATTGTGGCTATGGGTCTTGATGTGGAGAAAGCCTTCGATAGCATGGAGTGATTATTTTTTCTTCTTTGAAATGGCTTGTATTTCACCACTCTTTCATCAATCTGATAAAATCCTCTTCCTACTACCAATGTGTAAATTAACAATCTTAAATCAGAGCCTTTTCACAGTATGAAAGACAAGACAAGGTTGCCCTTTGTCACCATTATTATTTAATATTGCATTGGAACATTACTACTGACCTTAAAACATGATAGGATATAAGGTGTGCAGTGTGGTGAACTGATTGCCAAGGTATCAGCATATGCTGACGATATTCCAATATATACGACCCTGGATTCTATCCTCTAAAGACATATCTCTTCAACAAGGCATACAATGAGACCTAACAGCCACACAAATCCGCCTGACAACCCACTCAGCCAAGATAACTCACCTACTATAACTACCTAATCACCCCTTTCTTCTTCCTCCTACCCTTACCTAACCTCAACACAATATTAAATGTATCTGTCACCCTGCAGTGACTTTGCTAACAAAATATGTAAGCCACATTGAACCCGCAATGGCTATGTTAACAAAACTATGTAAGCCACATTGAGCCTGCAAATAGGTGGGATAATGTGGGATACAAATGCAATAAATAAATAAATTAAATTCCTCATATATTGATAACTATAGAGCACTGCACACTGAGCAGAGGGTTTCAACATATCATCAATGATGACACCTAGATCCCTTTCCTGGTCAGTGACTCCTAATGTGGAACCTTGTATTACATAGCCATAGTTCAGGTTCCTCTTTCCCATATGCATCACTTTGCACTTGCTCACATTAAACGCCATTTGTTACTTAAATGCCCAGTCTCATAAGGTCTTCTTATAATTTTTCAGAATCTTCTCTAGAATGTTTCTGTCTCAGCTTCAGGTGGCAATGTTTTCACTGTATGAATATTCTTTCCCACTTCCCTATAGAATTGTTTTGGGTTCTCTCTAAATATTTTATTTTGATACCTCTCATTTCTGTTTTCTCCAATTCTTATGTTTCCGCTGTTATTTTCAATTTATTATTGAAGCATATCTATTTAAGATCTTCATCAATGCAGCATGTTTCAGTTTGATATTTTGGATCTTTCTCAGTATCATAAGAATTGCCATACTGGTTCAAACCAATGGTCCATCAAGCCCAGTATCCTATTTCCAACAGTGCCAATCCAGATCACAAGGACCTGGTAGAAGCCCAAATAGTAGTAACATTCAGTGCTACCCAATTCCAGGGTAAGCAGTGGCTTTCTCATGTCTGTCCTCCAGGAACTTGTCCAAACCTTTTAAGTACCCATCTTTCAAAAACAACTCTGTTCACAAAAAAATTATTTTTCCCTCAATGCGAATTTTCCAAGGTGGAGTTGTCTTTTTCTTTTGGCCCAGGATCCTCAATGGTAAAACCCTCTGTAATACCTTTAGCTGCACAATAAGTGTGTTTGGTTAATTTCTGTAATATCCAAAGGCTGTCTCCTTAAACAAATTACAGCCTTATTCATCTTATTTATTAGTCGAGGAGTGGCCTAGTGGTTAGAGTGGTGGACTTTGGTCCTGGGGAACTGGGTTTGATTCCCACTGCAGGCACAGGCAGCTCCTTGTGACTCTGGACAAGTCACTTAACCCTCCATTGCCCCAGGTACAAATAAGTACCTAAGCTGCATTGAGCCTGCCACGAGTGGGAAAGCACGGGGTACAAATAAAAAAAAACAAACTCATTACTCTAAGTGTTAAATTCAACTTGGATAACTTTTCTCTCTCCTGGAGCCCAGCAAAATTATATCAATATAAGCCAGCAATGCAATTGCTAATTCCCCCACCTCTGGGTCCATCTCCTGCAATTCTTCTTCCTCTTCAGTTGACTTCTGTTCTTGTCCCTCATTTATGCTAGCTTACATTTCTGGGGCTTCTCTCTCCATCTTCACCTTCAGCTATCACAGAAACCTTCTCTGTTGCTGCCTACAAATGCTGTGCGAGTCATTTCAGTTCAGCTTTTCTTTTGAAAGAGTTATCATATTTAGAACATTTGAATTGTTTATGTCTCACTGAGTCATTTAGTTCAGTTGTAGGTTCCTTTTCTGACTGAATCTTTTATCACATTCAGAATATTTAAATGGTTTCTATCTTGCATTAATCACTTTATACCATTAGATTTCTTTCTGATTGATACATTTCAAACATTTAAATGGTTTTCACATGTGAGACAACCAACCAGTGAACAGCAGTCACAACACCCACACAAAAGAAGTATGCAATAAAAGTGCTTAAAATGATTCTTTATTAGAATATCAAAGGACCCTCTGTAAGTCATTTTCTGCCATTGTAAGTTGCTTTTCTGATTGAAACATTTAGCAGATTCAAGACATTTAAATGGTTATATCTCATGTGAGGAAAGGGGGAGTAGGAAGTGCAATTGAATACGCTGAGCTTTTTTTCCTGCATCGGCAGTGGATTACAATTGTAGCAGAAGCCTTGCTTTCATTCTCTTTGAGCTTAATATTCGTATATTTATATATCACAAGACTCCTGAAGAAGGCGTCTGTAGCGCCGAAACACGGCTGTGTTGAGTCGAGTGTATATTTAAATAAAGAGATTGTTCCTAATCTACGTCGCCTACTAGTGTTGTTCAAGAGCCTACTCCTCCTACTCCCCCTTTCCTCAGATTCTACTTTTCGTAGGAATTTGTGTACCTCCACCCTTGTGGTGGTTTGGCTTGTATATCTCATGTGAATCACTATATGGATGCAGCTTGGCTCTGCTGCTGAAACATTTATCACAATCACAATAGTTAAATGGTTTTTCTCCTATATAAATAATTTTATGTGCTTGTAAATGGGCTTTTTGACTTACAACATTTATCACATTCAGTTCATTTAAATTGTCTTCACTTCTGAAACACTGATCACATTAACTAGTTCATTGTATGAGAAATTTCATGCCTTTGCAGCTCAGCCTTGCTTTTGAAAGATTTATGACATTCTGAACATTTAAAGGGTTTATGTCCTGTGTGAGCCATTTTATGCACTCGCAGGTTCCTTTTCTGAATGAAACCTTTATCACATTCGGAACATTTAAATGGTTTATTTTCTGTATGAGTCCATACATGTTGTTTCAGCTCAGCCTTGCTTTTGAAACATTTGCCACATTCTGAACATTTAAATGGTTTTTCTCCTGTATGGATCAGTCTATGTATTTGCAGATATGCTTTTTGAGTGAAACATTTATCACATTCAGAGCATTTAAATTCTTTCTCTCCTGTATGAGTCTTTATATGCCTTTGCAGATCAGTATTGCTTTTAAAACATTTATTGCACGCAGAACATCTATAGTGCTTCTCTCTTGTATGAGTCCTTTCATGCCACTGCAGATTTGTTTTCCTTTTAAACCATTTATCACATTGAGAACATTTAAATGGTGTTTCTCTTCTATGAGTCATTTCATGCCGTTGCAGCTCCCCCTTGCTTTTGAAATATTTATCACATTCTGAACATTCAAATGGTTTCTTTCCTGTATGATTCATTTCATGCCGTTGCATCTCAACCTTTAGTTTGAAACACGTATGACATTCTGAACATTTAAATGGTTTGTGTCCTGTGTGAATCATTTTATGCAACTGCAGGTTCTTTTTTTGAGTGAAACTCTTATCACATTCACAACATTTAAATGGTTTATCTCCTGTATGAATTCCTTCATGCAATTTCAGCATGGCCTTGCTTTTGAAACATTTATCACATTCTATACATTGAAATGGTTTCTCTCCAATATGTGTCAATAAGTGCTGTCGCACCTCACCCTTGCTTTTAAAACATTTAACACATTCTGAACATTTGAATGGTTTCTCTCCAGTATGATTCATTTCATGCCGCTGAACTTCAGCCTTGCTTTTGAAACATTTCTGACATTCTGAACATTTAAATGGTTTTTGACCTGTGTGAGTCATTGTATGCAATTCCAGGTTCTTTCTCTGACTGAAACTCTTATCACATTCTGAACACTTAAATGGTTTCTCCCCTGTATGATTCATTTCATGCCGTTGCAGCTCAGCCTTCCTCTTAAACCACTTATCACATTGATAACATTTAAATGGTTTCTCTCCTGTATGAATCATTTGATGTAGTTGCAGATTTGCTGGTTGAATAAAACATTTATCACATTCAGAACATTTAAATGGTTTCTCTCCCGTATGAGTCCTTTCGTGCTGTTGCAGATTATTTTTCCTCTTAAACCTTTTATCACATTCAGAACATTTAAATGCTTTTTCTCGTGTATGAATCCTTTCATGCTTCTGCAGCTCAGTTACCCTTTTGAAACCTTTATCACATTCTGAACATTGAAATGTTTTGATATGTGTTTGCACGCTCCTTTTATTACATTTAGAATATTTAACTGGTTTATCTCCCATGTGAGTTATTTCATAAAATTCCAGATGCACTTTATCACATTCAAAACATTTAAATGGCTCATGGCCTGTGTGAGACATTTTATGCAGTTCTAGGTTCCTTTTCTCACTGAAACATTTATGACATGCAGAACTTTTAAATGGTTTTTCACAAACTCCAGAGTATCCAGATGGGTTAGTTTTGTGCATACATTGCCAGTCATGAGCCTCAGTCCTAAGCCTACTTATGTGGTGCTCAATAAAATTTGAGTCTGTGGTAAAGGTTTCACAGGTATTAGCACTCTTGCTCTCTTGTCTGTTTAACCTTTCTCCTTTCTGGGCTACTGCTTTCACACTGGTTGATATGTTACTGATACCTCCTTCACAGTCAGCTGAAGGATCCATGCTGTCTCTGGAAGGGTATTTGTGTTTCCATTCCTCTTTCTGCTGCTCATCGCACACTCTCATTCTTTTACTATTATTCCTAAATCCATCATCTGTTGGACAAAAAAAAAAACCAGTATGATCCTTAATTTTATTGCTATGGAAAAGAACATTCTTAAGGCAAGCAGCCACAAAGTGCAGGAGTGAGAAGGCATGTTCCTGCCCCCAACAAACCTACTGGACCACTTGGGATACAGGTAAACCTGGGGCAGGGAGGGAGCTTTGTCAGGGGGGTGGGAGGGGGTTCACATAAAAAAAAAGTTATGTGGATGCCGGCCTGATATTCAATAGTTTATGTCCTGTGAAGTTAAGCCGGAATCCACATAACCCTGGCCTCCTCCTTAACACCACCCCCTCTACTGCCCCCGACCTTCCCACTGCTTTTTTTTTTGAGTAATCAGAGATGATATTCAATAGTAACATAGTAGATGACGGCAGAGAAAGATCTGTACGGTCCATCCAGTCTGCCCAACAAGATAAACTCATATGTGCTACTTTATGTGTATACCTGACCTTGATTTGTATCTGCCATTTTTAGGGCACAGACCGTAGAAGTCTGCCCAGCACAAGCCCCGCCCCACCTCCCACCATTGGTGCTGCCACCCAATCTCTGCTAAGCTTCTGAGGATCCAATCCTTATGAACAGGATTCCTTTATGTTTATCCCACGCATTTTTGAATTCCATTACCGTTTTCATCACCACCACATCCCGCGAGAGGGCATTCCAAGTATCCACCACTCTCTCCGTGAAAAAATACTTCCTGACATTTTTCTTGAGTCTGCCCCCCTTCAATCTCATTTCATGGCCTCTAGTTCTACCGCCTTCCCATCTCTGGAAAAGGTTCGTTTGCAGATTAATATCTTTTAAATATTTGAACGTCTGTATCATATCACCCCTGTTTCTCCTTTCTTCCAGGGTATACATGTTCAGGTCAGCAGGTCTCCCCTCATACGTCTTGTAATGCAAATCCCATACCATTTTTTTACTACTACTACTACTACTACTATTTAGCATTTCTATAGCGCTGCACAAACATTTTCTTTGCACCGCTTCAATTCTTGTTACATTCTTAGCAAGAATCGGTCTCCAAAACTGAACACAATACTGGCCTCACCAATGACTTATACATGGGCATAATACCTTTCTTCTGCTGGTCACACCTCGCTCTATACAGCCTAGCAACCTTCTGGCTACGGCCACCACCTTGTCACACTGTTTCATCGCCTTCAGATCCTCAGATACTATCACCCCAAGACCCCTTTCCCCGTCTGTACATATCAGACTCACACCACCTAACACATATGTCTCCTGTGGATTTCTACTTCGTAAGTGCATCACTTTGCATTTCTTCGCATTGAATTTTAATTGCCAAACCTTAGACCATTCTTCTAGCTTCTGCAGATCCTTTTTCATGTTTTCCACTCCCTCCTGGGTGTCCACTCTGTTACAAATCTTGGTATCGTCCGCAAAAAGGCAAACTTCACCTTCCAACCCTTCAGCAATGTCACTCACAAATATATTGAACAGAATCGGCCCCAGCACCGATCCCTGAGGCACTCCACTACTCACCCTTTCCCTCATCCAAGCAAATTCCATTAACTACCACCCTCTGGCGTCTGTCCATCAACCAGTTCCTAATCCAGTTCACCACATCGGGTCCTATCTTCAGCCTGTCACATTTATTCAAGAGCCTCCTATGGGGAACCGTGTCAAAAGCTTTGCTGAAATCTACGTAGATTACGTCTATAGCATGTCCATGATTCAATTCTCCAGTCACAGAATTCAATGAGATTCGTTTGGCATGATTTACCTTTAGTAAAACCATGTTGTCTCGGATCTTGCAACTTATTGGCTTCCAGGAAATTCACTATCCTTTCCTTCAGCATCGCTTCCATTATTTTCCAATAACCGAAGTGAGGCTTACTGGCCTGTAGTTTCCAGCTTCTTCCCTATCACCACTTTTGTGAAGAGGGACCACATCCGCTCTTCTCCAATCCCACGGAATCTCTCCCGTCTCCAAGGATTTATTAAACAAATCTTTAAGAGGATCCACCAGAACCTCTCTGAGCTTCCTCAATATCCTGGGGTGGATCCCATCCGGTCCCATGGCTTTGTCCACCTTTAGATTTTCAAGTTGTTCATACACACTCTCTTCCATGAACGGTGCTATATCCACTCCATTCTCATATCCTGTTCAGAAGTAATGGATCCTCAGGAGCTTAGCCGAGATTGGGTGGCGGAGCTGGTGGTTGGGAGGCGGGGATAGTGCTGGCCAGACTTATACGGTCTGTGCCAGAGCCGGTGGTGGGAGGCGGGGATAGTGCTGGGCAGACTTATACGGTCTGTGCCAGAGCCGGTGTTGGGAGGCAGGGCTGGTGGTTGGGAGGCGGGGATAGTGCTGGGCAGACTTGTACGGTCTGTGCCCTGAAAATGACAGTTACAAATCAAGATAAAATATACACAAAAAGTAGCACATATGAGTTTGTCTTGTTGGGCAGACTGGATGGACCGTGCAGGTCTTTTTCTGCCATCATCTACTATGTTACTAGGAGGGGCATAATCGAACGCGAACGCCCATTTGTAAAAACGTCCATCTCCGAGAACGGGTCCGTGAAGGGGCGGGCCGAACTGTATTTTCGAAAAAAATGGACGTCCATCTTTTTTTTCGAAAATACATTGGATTAGGGCGTTTTTTGAGCTGGGCGTTTTTGTTTTTAGCGATAATCGAAACCGAAGCGTCCCAGCTCAAAAACGACCAAATCCAAGGCATTTGGTCGTGGGAGGGGCCAGCATTCGTAGTGCACTGGTCCCCCTGAGATGCCTCTATTCTAGCCTCAAATATCATACCTAGCTCCATGACAGTAGTATGCAGGTCCCCAGAGCAATTTTACTTTAGTTGGTGCTGCGCGGGACCCATGCAGAGAGGAAAAATCAGAAGAAAAAAAAACAAGCAAGCAAGTGCAGTCAGGGACGTCCAAATTAAAAGATAGTAAGAGGGGGAATTGAACCAGCAACCTTTTGGTTACAAGCTCAGTGCTCTAGCCAGTGCACCACTGATTAGATGTCCTTCCCTTTCCATTAAGTCTCTCCAAGTTTCTGTCAGCTAATCACAGCTCATTTAGCTGACATCTGTGTCAGCTAAACAGTGGTGATTGGCTGACAGAAACTTGGAGGGACTTAATGGAAAGGGAAGGACATCTAATCACCTGAATAATATGGCTCACTGGCTAGAGCACTGAGCTTGTAATCAGAAGGTTGCTGGTTCAATTCTCCCTTTTACTATCCTGGTAATTTAGACATCCCTGACTGCACTTGCTTGTTTTTTTCTGATTTTTCCTCTCTGCATGGGTCCCGCACAGCACTAACTAAACTAAAATTACTTCGGGGACCTGCATACTGCTGTCATGGAGCTGGGGATGACATTTGAGGCTGGCTTACAAGTTGGAAAAAAAGTGTTTAACATTCGTTTTTTTTGGTGGGAGGGGGTTAGTGACCACTGGGGGAGTCAGGGGAGGTCATCCCCGGTTCCCTCCGGTGGTCATCTGGTCATTTAGGGCACTTTTTTGGGACCTGTTCGTGAAAAAGACGGGTCCAACAAAAGTGACCTAAATTCTCTCTGAAAACACCTTTCTTTTTTCCATTATTGGCCGAGCACGCACATCTCTGCTCAGCCGATAACCACGCCTCAGTCCCGCCTTCACCACGCCTCCGACACGCCCCCATCAACTTTATGCGTTCCCGCGACGGAGTGCAGTTGGAAACGCCCAAAATCGGCTTTCGATTATACCGATTTAGGCACCCACAAGAGAAAGACGTCCATCTCCCGATTTAGGTCGGAATTTGGGCGTTTTTCTCTTTCGAAAATAAGCCTCTATATGTACTTTTGCCAGTCAATCGTGGTCCTTCTCCAGGATTTTCTTCTATGAAAACAAAAGTATCTGTTTAGCAAATTTGCTTTTTCTTCATCATTATCTACATAGCGGTTCGCAGCGTCTTTCAGTCTCACAATTCCCTTTTTAGTCTTCCTCTTTTCACTAATATACCTGAAGAAAGTTTTGTCACCCCTCCTTACATTTCTAGCCATTTGTTCTTCCGCTTTCGCCAGACGTATCTCTCTCTTGGCTTCTTTCAGTTTCATCCGGTATTCTTCTCGGTGTTCCTCTTCTTGAGTTTTTCTGTATTTCATGAACGCCAACTCTTTAGCCTTTATTTTCTCAGCCACTTGCTTGGAGGACCATATTGGTTTCCTTTTTCTCTTGCTTTTATTTACTCTCCTTACATAAAGGTTTGTGGCCATATTTATAGCGTCTTTCAGCCTGGACCACTGTCCTTCCACTTATCGTACGTCTTCCCAGCCCATCAGCTCCTTCCTCAGGTATTACCCCATTTTACTAAAGTCAGCATGCTTGAAATCCAGGACTTTGAGTTTTGAGTGGCTGCCCTCCACTTCAGCTGTCATATCAAACCAAACTGTTTGATGGTCACTGCTGCCCAGGTGGGCACCCACTCGGACATTTGACACACTATCCCCATTTGTGAGCACCAGATCCAGCGTCGCTCCCTCCCTCGTGGGTTCCGTCACCATTTGTCTGAGCAGAGCACTTTGAAAAGCATCCACGATCTCTCTACTTCCTTCCGATTCTGCAGATGAAACCTTCCAATCTACATCTGGCAGACTGAAATCTCCCAACTTTTGAATATCTGTGATCATATCTTTATCTAGTTCCTCTGATTGTGTCAGAGGTCTGTAGACAACACCCACGTGGACAGAGGTTCTATCATCTCTTTTTAAGGTGATCCATATCGCTTCTTCCTTTCCCCAGGCCCCTGTCATTTCAGTCGCTGTGATATCATTTCTCACATACAGAGCTACTCCCTCCACCTTTACGACCATCCTTGTCCTTCCTAAATAGATTATAGCCTGGTATGTTTGCATCCCATTCATGGGAACCATTGAGCCATGTCTCAGTGATTGCAACAACGTCTAAGTCTGCCTCCAACATCAGGACTTGAAGGTCATGAACTTTATTGCTTAGACTGCAAGCATTTGTGGTCTCGCTTTCCATCTACATTTTCAGTGGAATTTTTATCTTGTTTTCATTGCTTTCTTTTCTACTGTCGCATCTTGTCTTTAGCTTTAGCTGGGGGTGAACACTTGAAGTGACCTGCCTCCATATGCCACCCCTGTATTCTAGTTTAAATGCCTAGAAATATATTGTATGACTTTCTCCCGAAGGATTTTTTTCCTGCCACAGCGAGATGCAGCCCATCGTTACAGTATAGTCTTTTGTTTTTCCATGTATTGCCCCATCCTCCTATGTACCTAAATCCTTCTTGGTGACACCAGGCTATTGAAATTCTCAGTATTTTGCCTGGAAGGCATTTCACTTTGCATGGCCCCTTGAACTGTGTTTCAAAGTTAATGCCTCTGATAATGGAATCCCCTAGTAGCAACAGTTTCCTGGTATGAGTTTCAACATTAGTGATTTGGGGGTGTCTTTTCTCTTTGGGCATCGTCATATCTTTTTGTTCCACCTTCATTGCTTTTTCTTTCATCTCAGTTCTATTTTCAAGGACATAACCATGCTGTAATGGAGCAAAAGAATTCTGTAGGGGCAACACTTGTGAGGGCAGATGTTTCTGTGCCACATAACGTAGTCTGCCTGAGTCTACCGTGAACCATTTATTCTTAGGTGATTTTATCCTTTGAGGTAGTGGTGAGAAGTTGGTATGATCCTGTGCAGTCAATTCCTTCTTTACTTTACTGAGCTCCTGTTTTAAACTAGCAAGCTGAAGACAGATAAGACAAGCCTTAAGTCTCCAGATGATTGGCCTTGAAACTAAAGCACCACAATTATTACAGAGAATAAAAGTCACCCTGATTGGTTGAAATGGGTATGAACAGGTGTACTATGATGGGGTTAACAGTCTGCAAGATTGCCTGTGTGTGACTGAGGAGTAAAGTTAATGAGTTTTGGCTTGTCTATATATGACTGGAAAACCCTGGGGTGGGTGGGAGGGACTATGAGTCCCAGTGAGTCAGTCAAGTGCTGTATCAACAAATGTTCTCTAGGTATGACCAGAACTGATACAGTCTGATCAAATAATTTTCAGTTGATTTCACTTTCAAATTCCACTGGTACTGCCTGCTTTAATGCTGCTGAATAGTGGGGGTTAGGAGACCCCAAGGGATTTAAGTGGGCAGGAAACTCTCCTGCCTACTTAAACTGCTTTGAATATCAAGCCCTAGGTGTTCACAGTTACAAACTCACTGCACACATAAATATTTTGAATAATGAGATATCCCCAAATACGTGTGTAAATACCAATTGCCTATGCACTATTCTGAAAATATCTGCTTAACTTACATAGGGAAAATGAAAATACAAAAGGTGGAAGTGTGAGCCAGGCTATCCAAAGACTGAAACCAAGGTGAACTTAAAATATATGACGTTTAATAGTTTAAAACAAATAATAATAAAACAATTATACATAGAAAATGACTCGACATAACTTTATGTTTCGGCCTGATGGCCTACATCAGGAGTCTGGTCACTGGGGTAAACAATGATTAGAGATTATCAATGGGTATAATCACAAAATCTCAAAACTCAAAAAAAAAACAATCGAAAGATCTGCGGACAGGATCTAAAAAAGGAGGAGGTCTGGTGCCAAGCGGTAACTGGTATCTCCAGGCAACTTGAAACAGTCTGATTCAAAGTCTCCAGATTCCCATCCACCAACACAAATCAATACATGCAGTTCTTTTGAGCTTTTCCTGCTACCTCAGACAGATCCCCGTGGGATCTACTGAGTTCTCCATGCAAGTGGATTCTCTCTAGACTAACTTACATAGGGAGAAATTTGGTCTTCCCTGATCATTTTCTTTCCTTTAGTTCCACCAGAACAGTTCAGATGAGTGGATTCTGCACTCCTACCAGCAACTGAAGACCCCCCAAAACCCACTGTACCCACATGTAGGTGCCCCCTTCACCCCTTAGGGCCATGGTAATGGTGTAGAGTTGTGGGGAGTGGGTTTTGGGGGGCTCAGCACACAAGGTAAGGGAGCTATACACCTGGGAGCTATTTTTATTTTAATTTCTAGAAGTGCCACCTAGGGTGCCCAGTTGGTGTCCTAGCATGTGAGGGGGGCCAGTGCACTACAAATGCTGGCTCCTCCCACGACCAAATGCCTTGCATTTCGCCGGGTTTCAGATGGCCGGGCCCGGTTTCCATTATGGATGAAAAACGAAGCTGGCCATCTCTAAACCCGGCGATCTCAACATTTAGCCAGCCCCAACCGTATTTCAAAAGTACGGTTGGCTCCGCCCCTTTGCAGAGCTGGCCCCGAAGATGGCCAGCGCCATTCGATTATGCCCCTCATGGTGTTCTCTATCTTGGTTAACTTATAGAACATGGCCAAATTCTACATTTTGGAACATTATGTTTCAATCATTTTTATTGATGATGATAAACACATTCTCTCCATATTAATAGATTTATACATTTTACATTCCATAATGCCTCTTCATTCTGTTATTGCATCATCATTATTCTTCCCCTAACACCCTTCTAAGACCACCCTCCCTTCTCCCTCTCTCCCACCCACCCTCCTCCCCCTCTTATCCATCTCTATACCCTCTCCCCCTCCCTCGCATGTGTCCTTATCTAAAGGTTCAAGATATAACTTCTCCCTTTCGATGGAAATGTTAACCATAAAGGCTCCCACTTTTCTCTGAATCGGGCTCCTTGTTCACTGTCTATTGAGTGTACCCCACATCTGTCCAGCCGCATAAGCTGTATCAGTTGTGATCTCCAAAGAACCAACGGGGGCCCCTCCTTCATCAACCAAGCCCCCCAAATAGTATTTATTCCCACAAATATGGCTATCTGCAAAAATCCCTTTAATCCTTTGGGTGGTTTGTCTGTAAAATAACATAACAAAATTGATGGAAGGCATAGTGACGAAACAACTCACGGAATACCTAACCAAACCAAGTCTCAATCAGGATTTCGCTCAAGTCATAGTACTGAAACTGTACTAGTGTCTGCAATGAATTCATTCAAAAAAACTATTGCAACCGGCAAGAACATACTCGTACTACAATTCGACATGTCTAGTGCCTTCGACATGGTAGATCATGGAATATTACTACACCTGTTAGAATACTTCAGAATCGGAGGCCCAGTTCTCAAATGGTTCAAAGGATTCCTCACCACCAGATCCTACCAAGTAACAACGAACAATGACAGATCACCACCTTGGACACCGGAATGTGGAGTTCCCCAGGGATCCCCCCTTTCACCAACTATCTTCAACCTTATGATGATACCATTAGTCAAACTTCTAGCCAATCACAACCTCAACCCCTACATATATGCGGATGATGTCACGATCTACATCCCGTTCAAAAGTAACCTAAACGAAATAACCAACGAGATCAACCAGAGCCTCCAAATCATGCATTCTTGGGCGGATTCATTCCAGCTAAAACTGAACCCAGAAAAAACTCAATGTCTAGTTCTCACTTCCCAATACAACACAAACAACTACACTACCATAACCACACCATACGGCACACTTCCTATCTCAGAAAGTCTGAAAATTCTTGGAGTCACTATTGACCGAAACCTCACACTCGAGACCCACGTGAAGAATATAACAAAAAAAATGTTCCACTCGATGTGGAAACTTAAGAGAATAAAACCTTTTTCCCCAAGAAACATCTTCCGCACCCTAGTACAGTCATTAGTGATAAGTCACCTGGACTACTGTAACTCTTTATACGCAGGCTGTAAAGAACAGACCATTAAAAAACTCCAAACAGCCCAGAACACCGCTGCCAGACTCATCTTTGGAAAAATTAAATACGAAAGGGCGAAACTTCTAAGAGAGAAACTACACTGGCTACCACTCAAGGAACGAATTGAGTTCAAGATCTGTACAACCGTCCACAAAATCATCCACGCAGATGCCCCACTCTATATGTTAAACCTAGTGGACCTACCGCCTAGAAACGCCAAAAAATCGGCCCGCAAATTCCTCAATCTGAACTTCCCCAGCTGCAAAGGAATTAAATACAAACAGGCATACGCTACTACTTTTGCGTACAAAAGCACACAGATCTGGAACACACTACCCATGGCCCTGAAAACTATGGACAATCTAACTAGCTTTCGCAAAGCTTTGAAGACACATCTCTTCAACAAAGCCTACTAAATACATCCTAATAAACCATTCTCAAACTACTCAGGTGCATCAAAACACCTTTCACAATACCTTACCTTGCACCTTACATCTAAACCATACACCTTCAACCGATTATTGAATGTATTTAAGATAATGTAATGACTGTATCATAACAACACTCTGTAAGCCACATTGAGCCTGCAAAAAGGTGGGATAATGTGGGGTACAAATGCAATAAATAATAATAATAATAAATTATATATATTAAACAATAACATAGGATCATATTTTAATGTACACCCCCACATCCGGTCCGTTGCCTTCAGGATTTGTATCCAAAACTGCTTAACCACCGAGCACTTCCAAAACATATGCCAAGGGTGGCTAATCCACTTCCACATTTTGGACACCGATCTTCAGTTGTTATTTTTGCCTGATACGCCCTGCGTGGGGACACATACATCCTCAAGAAAAACTTATATAACTTCTCCCTCTAGATTATTGACATTCTCTGCCTATACAGATTTTTTTATATATGTTTTACACATCTCATCTGTCACTGTACAGCCCAAGTCCTGTGACCAACTGCCAAGCGCACATAATCCAGCTCTGTTGTTGTATCTTTTAAGTGCTGATGATGAAATTTCAACGGCACTGATTGGTTGGATCCTAGTGTAAATGCTTGTTAGCACTTCCAAGACATCTTCTGTCAAATCTGTCCACAACAGAGCTGAAATATAATGATGCAATTGGTAGTATGCAAAATCATGTCCCTGTACAATGAAATATTGCTCTTGCAGTTCTGAGTACGTTCCCATCCGCCCCTCCTCATCTATAACTTGGGCTAGATATATTATTCCTTTCTTTGCCCATTGGCGGAATATATCTCCTTCCTGCCCAGGAGGAAATGCGGGGTTATTGCATATTAACAACAATGAAGTGATCTTCGCCGAGAAATGATACCTTCTGCATATCCACCTCCATGTTGCTCTAAGTGAGTGTAACAGCGGGTGTTTTTCGCATATCTTTGGCGGTAACTCCCCACCCCCACCCCCGTATGCAGAAGACAAGTAAAATGTATGTCTGGTTATATAGAGGTTTCAATCGCTGTGAGTGAGAATTCTGATGTATCCTTAAACCAATCATTTATGTGCCTCATTGAGCACACTATTGTCAACGCTCTAATACTCAATAATCCCATCCCCCCTTGCTCTCTTGGTGTGGCTATCAACTTTAATGGTATTCTGGGCCGCTTACCTTGCCACAAGTAAGCCTATTCAATAGCCTCGCTCCCTGCCTCGCAAATACAGGGGTAGTTGTTGGTATACCCACTTAGGCACTAATAACATATTAAACAATGCTATACAACCCCACAATGACATAGGTAAGCTCCGCCAAAGCTCCAACCTGTGACTGGTCTCTTCCAAGAGTGGTTTTACATTTATTGTGTATAAGGTAGTTAAATCTTTCAGAATCTGCACCCCCAAATATTTCAATGCTTTCTCTTTCCACCTAAGCGGAAAGGGACCCTTCCAAGATTGCCTCAGATTATCGTCCAAAGCCAGTGCACAGGACTTCTGTATTAAGGGAGAACCACCTCTCTCAGGACATGCTGCAAAGATTTTTGTGGTTCTGATAAGATTATTGGTATGTCATCTGCATATGCTAGTGTCTTTACTTCTTCCCCTCCTAGACGAACTCCCTTTATCTCTTCCGATTTATTCAGTATCCTAATTAAAGGTTCCAGGGAAAGATCAAAGAGAAGAGGAGACAGTGGACACCCCTGCCTTGTCCCCCTTACCTTAAAATGTTCAGTTCTACGCCATTTGCCAGCACCTGGGCCTCTAAATTGGCATATAGGGCTTTTATTGCCCTTAGGTACCACTCCGGTATGCCCAACCTTTCCAGCACCTGAAATAAGTAACTCCATTTCACTTCATCAAACGCCTTGGTAGCGTCTAAGCTGACCAGCATTGCTGGTTCTTTGTCATTTATGCATTGTGCCATGGTCATAGTAACATAGTAACATAACATAGTAACATAGACATAGTAACATGTTACTATGTCTAAGCTGACCAGCATTGCTGGTTCTTTGTCATTTATGCATTGTGCCATGGACAATAGAACCTTCCTCACATGTAATACTGAATGGCGCTTAGGTACAAAATCCCACTTATGCAGGGCTAACCAATCCCGGTAAGTGGTCCCTCAACCTGCTGGACAGAATCTTAGCCAATAGTTTAATGTCTACATTTATTAATGATATTGGACGATATGATTCTGGATCTTCTGGAGATTTGCCTGGCTTTAGAGTAAAGTTATCAAGGCTGAATTTTCATATATTGGAAATTTCCCTTCCTCAATGACCGCTTGGTAATAATCTAGCAAAGGTGCCACTAAGGACCCTTGCATTAGCTTGTAAAACTCCCCAGTAAATCCATCCCCCCCTGGTGCTGAATAGGGTTTTAGCCCTTTAATTACTTGTTGTAACTCTTTGGGTGTCAGAGGGGCATCCAGCTGTTCCACTATTTCAGCCGAAATTGAGGGCATTCCTGCCCTATCCATTAAATCATTTACCGCACTCCTGCCCAGGGACTCTTCTCCGTGATATAATTTCTGGAAATAGTCCTGTAAAATCCTGAGCACAGAGTCCGGACGATTCCTTATTATGCCCCTCTCATCTTTCAAGGCCGCAATAGTGCGATTTCCTTCCCAAGGTTTTACCAGCCTCGCTAGCATGCCTCCTGTTCGATTCCCATATCTGTGAAACCTATATTTTTGAAACACCAACTGACGTTTTGTCTGCTCATGTATTAGGGAATTCAATGTTATCTGTAATGACATATAATTATCCCTGTTCCGCTGTATAGGAGTATTTATGTAGATATATTTGGCTTTACGTAATTTTTTTTGTTAATGATGCTCGCAGCTACCTTCTTTCTTTTTGTTGCAACATAGGCGATGATGTCACCCCTTATCACTGCTTTCACCGCCCCCCAAAATAATTGTGGGTTAGCTTTATGTTGTTGGTTGTGTAAGGAGTATTCCTCCCATCTCTTTTGTAAATATTCTCTAAACTTTGTCTCTCACTAAATGCCTCGGGAATCTCCATCCTCTCACTGTACTATAGTTCCCAGGGGCTTCCAAGTCTACCCACACTGGTGCGTGGTCAGAAATCACCACCTGTTCTATCCTTGCTTCAGTCACCCAAGGAAATATACACCCTGACATAAAGATGTAGTCTATTCTCACCCACGTTCCATGTGCCTTCGATCTATGTGAGAAATCTTTGACACCGGGATGCAATAGCTGCCAGGAGTCTATCACTGATAGTGAAGTAGTAAAGGATGAAAACATCCCCCTGGTAGTGCCACCTATCGTGTCTCTATTTCTCGCCCCCGTGCAATCTACCTTGGGATCCATCAAGGCATTCATATCACCTGTATGATAAATAGTTTATTTTGATATGGCACTAATTCCTTTAAGAGCTTCGGGAAAAACCTTGGGTCATGTGGAGTTGGTGCATAAACTGATAACAAATATACCTCTCTCCCTTGCAACCATAACCTTATCAGTAAATATCTGCCTTGCATATCCTGTAGTATAATTTCTGAGGTTTGGGCTAAATGTTTACGCACCAGAACTGCTACTCCCCCGCTCCTCCTTCCCGATGATGTATATAGCACTTGACCCACCCAAGACTTCTTAAGTTTACTATGCTCTACATCTGAGAGCCTTGTTTCTTGGAGACATGCGATATCTATCTAGACTATTTAAATGAGATAGTATCTTTTTTCGTTTTATCAGGGTGGTAATTCCTCCCACATTCCAAGTTGCAATTCTACGTTTAGGCATAACCTATTGTAATCGATTCACTTTGTGCTCCCTCCTGTCGCCACCTCCAGGGGTCCCAGCCAGCCCCCAGATTAGTACCGCTACTCAGTCCTTCCACCATTTCACATTCACCTCCAGTCATTCACACTTCCACATGTAATTTTCACCCTTTTGAGTTAAATACAGTCACATGCTTCCCTCCTCCCTCCGTATCCCCCATGCCCACCTTCCCCACCCCCCAACTGTTCCCCTCCCTCTACCAAATACCCCTCCCCCACACCATACCCTCACTGTATCCAATGGATCCGATACCATCGCTATGTCACATTCCCAAAGGGGTCCCCAATCCCCTCCACACGCCACACCCCAACCCCAAACATGGGGATCAGAGCTTCGAATTGCCCCTCACCCTCCATAACCAACCAGTACTTTTAAGTCCCGCTCGTGTGCATCTGTATTCATGCCATTCAGTTCAAGTCCCAGATGTCTGTTCCTGAGTCACTTCCACACTATTTACGAATTCTGCAGCCGCTGATTCAGACTCATACGTATTCCACTTGCCCTGCATCTGAATCTTCAATAGTGCAGGGTATAAAAGCATAAATCGAATCTTATTTGCCAGGGTCGTACACACTGGGTGGAATCGCCGACGCTTCTCTTGAACACTTGCTGAATAATCTGGGAAAATTCATAATAATTCGCCTTCATAGTTGAGTGAGTCCCGTTTCAACCTATATCCCTGCATGATCTCTGCTTTATGGATGTAATTATGTATTTTTACAATCACCACTCTCGGCTTGCTCCCAACGGCGTGCACTTTTCCAATCCTGTGGGCCCTTTCAATGCGTAAGGTTTCATTACTATCCGACAGCGCAAACTCCTTTTTCAACCATTTTTCTAGCAGCGGGCCCAAGTTTCTTTCTGGAACAGCCTCAGGTATTCCCACGATCCTCAGGTTACTCCTTCTCGCTCTGTTCTCCAGATCTTCAATTTTTTCCGATTGTGCCCTTAGTTTCGCTTTTAGGCCTGCAAACTCCGGTTCCCAGCGGGCCCATTTGTCCTCCTTTTCCAACACTCTCTTCTCCAATTCTACTGTTCGTTTCACCGTGTCGGCTACCATTGAGTCTAATTTCTTAAATTGTTCCGCCAGCAAGTCCAGTCTGGGCTCCAACGCCGCTCCTACTGCTGTAGTTATCTGTGCAAGCTGTTTAGCAGTGAATTCCTGGCTCGCCCCTGCTTCCTTGTCCGCCATTTTAGGCTCTGCGCTGCCCGATGGCGATTTCTCTTTCTCAGCCCTCGCACTCTTTTTTGTGGATCCAGGAAGCATTGGAGTCAGATATTTGTGCATGCACACTTCCAAAATCGAATGCTGAGCTGGTTGCCATTTTCAAGTTCTTGGGGTGGGGGTGCAGTGCAAGAAACCGGAGCGGGGACCCTGGAGCAAAGCTAAGCTGCGACTATCCCTCTCAGCACATCATGTGACCTCCTTTTGGAACATTATAAAATTGCTACCAACTGTCAGCTAGAGATGTACTCCCTTACCTTCAAGTTAAAACATTTCATTCACATAGAACAACTAATAACAGGGGGTGGAGGCCTTAAGTCGGCTTTTGAAATTTTAATGGGTAGACAAGTTGGTAGGAGTTATATATGTATTGTTTAAGGAGTCCTCAACATCTTAGATAAATAGAAGACTAGCTACAGGGGGGCATGAGAGAGGGATCTAAATAGAGAGCTTTCTGAGGAGGAATGGAAAGATATCTTATTGCAATCTCATAAATTGTCATATGCACCTCAGATTATTGAAAAAGGTCTTAAGGTACTGGTGAGATAGCATTACTTTCCATCTAGAGTGCAGGCCATTATGAGGAAAGGGGATGGTTTATGTTGGAGAGGATGTGGCTGGAGGGAAACCTGTACTCACATCTGGTGGGAATGTCCTAAGGTCCAGAAATTATGGAAAGAGGAATTTGCATGCCCTATTAAGTGGGAGAGTGGAAGGGATGACAGGAGCTATGGATAAATTAATGTTTTTGGTTTTTACAGCAGCCCAACTGCTGATTGCTTCACATTGACATACATGGGACATGCCAACTATAGAAATGGTTAAAAGAGACTATATTATATGCAAATGATATAGATTCTAACAAATGGAAGTATTATCAAAAAATGTGGGGAAGACTTCTCCAGTTGGAAAAGACATTCTGTGATTTTTGGGGAGTTGGGGAAAGGGGGGGGAGATAAGTGATAGGGAGGGTCTATTTTTAGTTTTTCATTATTGGGGGTGGCAGTTTGTTATGTAACAAAATGTAGACGTGCTCTTATTTTTTTTCTTTTAAGAGATTCTGTCAGTTATTTTGCTTGAAAATTAATAAATATAAAGTTATTTTTAAAATGGTGGCTACAACTTCCCAAGGAGGTTTAATAGACAAGAGATGAAGTGATGTCAGAACGCTGAAACCAATTACATCAATATAAGTTTCCCCTTCCCAGCACAGCCGTCATCCTCATTCACTCAAAACAAAGCAAGCAAACCTATGAGCTGCTGCATCCACCTTGTCGTTCTTTATTGTTGGTAACATTTTTATTCTCAAACATGCCAGCTTGTGAAGCTTACGGATGTACACAGAGGAAGTATAACAACTTTTCATAGATAGAGTAGTAATTTGTTATAACTCTTAATCAGTGGTCAGTTGGAGGGGCTAGTTACAGGGACACCCTAGAACGTGTTATATTTGTGCAGAGATTTTTTCTCCTGGTAATGGGCCACTAAAACAGACATCGTGTTATGAGAATCAGGTGTTCAACATTCAGAGTTTCTATCTATTTGAAAGCTTTTTTTTTTTTCCCTCCTGTGCCTAGATCAAAAGAGAAAGATGGCTTGTGGGAATGCCATTAATGTTTTGAATTGTATTATTTTCTGTATTGTTTTTCCATATTTAGCTGTGTTTGTTAACTTTAACTCCATATGTATTTGTGTGGTTTTCTGCTTGTGTGGAAGTCTGCATTTAGATTTTGGGTGGGGAGGGGCGAGGGGGTGTAGCCGTGGAGTAGAGAGTTGCATGGGGACAGAAATCTTACCCATCCCCGCTGGAATCTTACCCGTCCCCATTGGAATATTACCCATCCTCATCCATCCCCGCAAAAATGTAACCCATCCCAACCCATCCCCACAAGAATTTAACCCATCCCCACCCGTCGCCGCAAGAATTTAACCCATCCCCACCCATCACTGTAAGAATTTAATGGTACATAAAAGAACATTCCAGTCAGCTCCCTCAGTCTCTTTCTGGATTTGAGCCACAACACTGTAGGCAATGAAGGAATGGAAGCTGAAACTTGGAACACTCTGGTGTGCACATGTAAGATTTGTCTCTGATTTACTGGCACTGTGTGCTGAGAGGTCACCACATGCACGCGCCAGTAGGTCAGATGACATCTGATGCTCATGCCTGTGTCAGAGCTGAGGTCTGCTCATCAGCCCGGGAGAAAAGAGGATTAATTGTAACATAGTAAGTGACAGCAAATAAAGACCTGAATGGTCCATCCAGTTTGCCCAATAGTCACATTCATTATCAATTCATGATTAAATCAACGAGTGTGATATTATATACTTGATTATGGTCTTTCTTTTGTGTTTCTGGAACATAGACCATAGAAGTCTATCTGGCCCTATCCTTATGTTCCAACTGCTGAAGTTGTCGTTGAAGCCCACTCCAGTCTATGCGTCTTCTCATTTGTGGGACACAGATTGTAAAAATCTGTCCAGAACTGTCCTTATGTTCCAGCCACTGAAGTTGCTGTCTAAGCCCTTTCCAGCCCATCCTAAACCAGACTACCATATATTAGACACAGACCATACAAAGCTGCCCGGTATTGGCCCTAGTTAATCACAGCCAAAGTCGCCATCTAAGCATTACTTCACACATCCACACACATGCAGCCATTTAAGGTTAGGTTTTTTATAACTTCCATTTTCTAATTAGAGATCCTCTGTGTTCATCCCATGCCTTTTTGAATTCCATCATCATTTGTGTCTCTACCACCTCCTTAATAGAAAATTTTCCACATTTGTGCTGTTAAAGCAAGTAGGAAGAGGAGGAGGAGGAGGAGGCAGCAGTCAAAGAACTTGGTACTCGGGAGATGAGAGGCTGGTGCAGGTGTAGCTTACATTTCCATGGGAACCCCACAGAACTGCATCCGTCCTCGCGGGAACCCCATAGGAACTGCTTCCGTCCCTGCGGGAACCCCGCAGAACTGCTTCCGTCCCTGCGGGAACCGCGCAGAACTGCTTCCGTCCCTGCGGGAACCCCGCAGAACTGCTTCCGTCCCCACGGGAACCCCACAGAACTGCTTCCCGCAAACCCCGTTCCCGTGCAGCTCTCTAACGTGGAGTCAGTGGTTAGTTTTGTCTGGGTGGTCGTTTGTTAGGGTGGCTGCACATACCGGGAGCAGAAGCATGGGCATCAAAATAGTTTTCTCCTTCCAGCGACGTTCCTCATTTCTGTGCTGCACAGTAAATGACTCATTGTGCTGCTGACTGCTGAGTCTCCTCCCTTGTTTCCATGCAGTTGCTCGTGATTGCTCCATTGCACAATGCTTCTGACAACGACCCGATTCATTCAGTGTCAGTGCTCCGCCCTCGACGTCATCACGTTGTGACGTGAGGGCGGGGCAGACCAACTGGGATCTACACAACTACAACTTTAGAACGTTGGAAATTTCTGAGGCTTCATTAGAACGTTGGGGTTGTGAATTATGTCTGGATGGGGCGTGGCTGAGAGCGGGTCCATGAGTGAGAGTGAGTGGTGCTCACATCCTAGCCTACCAACAGTACAGGGCTTCAGTACAGGGCTTCAGTGTTTCCCTGCCACAGAATGAGCTTCAGAATGTTGAAGGTGAGAATTATTTATATAGATAATGTTAATTATATGACCGTGTCTGCCTCTTATGGTAGTTAGGATAACCTGATCCTGGAGTTACCCAAGAAAGTCAGGTATGTCAGGACAATGAATATTCATGAGAGAGATCTGCAAATAGTGGAGGCAGTGCTTGTTATGAAACGCTTTTGAGTCCTACTGATCTGTACATTTGTTGTGTTATTTTGGTGGATGGAAACAGTCAGGTGAGCTTATAGATAGGGAAGGGAGTATGGGAGGGGAAGGGTTCTTGGGGTCTTCTCTGTAAAAGTTTTTATTGTGTGTGGGGGGGGGGGGGGGGGTCCAAGAAAGCACAAAGGCAGACGGTCTGCAAACTCCAAGATGGAAAATGAACAGAGCAGATCGTTAAAAGACAAACGTAATTTATATATTTTTTAATTGGTTCTTAACAATAAATTACGTTTGTCTTTTAACGATTTGCTCTGTTCATTTTCCAAAGTTTTTATTGTGCCATATTGGATGGTTTACTGTTTTTTTCTTGTTCTGTATGAAGCTTATCAACCAACATGTTCTGCTTTTATTCAAGATATTAAAACATAAAAAATAAGTTTTGGATGTTACTGAATTCTATTATTCTGTCTCACTGTATTTCCAGTTTTGGCACAGTATAAGCCATCACAAGAACAAAATATAAGAAAACCAATGGGCTTATACTACTACTACTACTACTTATCATTTCTAAAGCGCTACTAGACGTACGCAGCGCTGTACACTTGAACATGAAGAGACAGTCCCTGCTCAGCAGAGCTTACAATCTAATTAGGACAGACAAACAGGACAAACAAGAGATAAGGGAATATTAAAGTGAGGATGATAAAATAAGGGTTCTGAACAAGTGAATAAGGGTTAGGAGCAGTGCTTTTTTTGTGCCGGTACACAATGGTACGGTGTACTGGCACCTTTTTTTGCCCCCCGGCGAGTCCTGCACTTCCTCTCAGTCCCCTACTTACTTTTTTTTTTTTTAAGACTCAGCAGCGCTAACAGTGCAGGCAGCGATTGAAAGAGGCTGTCAGTGTTGGAGCTTCCCTCTGCGAGTCCCGACTATGGTGTTTCAACTTCCTGTTTCCGCATAGGCGGGACTCACAGAGGGAAGCTCCAACGCTGACAGGCTCTTTCAATCGCTGCCTGCACCGTTCGCGCTGCTGAGTCCATGCTGGCAGGCAGTGGAGGAGGAGGATGGACTAGAAGAAGAATCGCTGGACATGGGAGAGGGGAGGGCTGGGGAGAGAGAATTGCTGGACATGGGAGGGCAGGGAAGAGAGGAGAATCGCTGGACATGGATGGGAGGGCAGGGGAGAGAGGAGAATCGCTGGACATGGATGGGAGGGCAGGGGAGAGAGACTCGCTGGACATGGAAAAGAGGAGACTCGCTGGACGTGGATGGGAGGGGAGGGCAGGGAAGAGAGGAGACTCACTGGACATGGATGGGAGGGGAGGGCAGGGAAGAGAGAATTGCTGGACATGGGTGGGAGGGCAGGGGAGAGAGGAGAATCGCTGGGCATGGAAAAGAGGAGAATTGCTGGACATGGAAGGAAGGGCAGGGGAGAGATGAGAATCGCTGGGAATGGAAAAGAGGAGAATTGCTGGACATGGAGGGAAGGGCAGGGGAGAGATGAGAATCACTGGACAAGGATGGGAGGGGAGGGCAGGGGAGAGAGGAGAATCGCTGGACATGGATGGAGAGGAGAACAGGAGATAGAGGAGAATTGCTGGACATGGATGGATGGAGGGGTTTGCGGGGAGAGAGGAGAAATGCTGGACTTGGGTGGAGGAGATGGGAGAGAGAATTTTTGCTTTATATGGATACAGGGGAGGGAAGAGAGGAGAAGTGCTGGACATGGATGGAGGGTAGGTAAGAAAAAAAGAAGATGCACATGGATGGAGATGAGGCAAAGAGAAGAAAGGAGAAAAACTGCACATGGATGGAGAAAATAGGCAAAAGTTGGATCCACGTTATACCTCCTCCAGTCAATTCCATGGAGGAGGACCCAGCTTTTACTTATGAAGAAGAAATAAATGGAAAGGAAGCTCTGGAAACGGAGTTAAGGGAACAGATAGAGAGCAGCAGAATCATAGACCAATATGGATAGAAAAACAAAGTCACCAAACAACAAAGGTAGAAAAAATCATTTTATTTTCATTTTAGTGTTTGAAATATGTCCAATTTGAGAATTTACATCTGCTTTCTTATTTTGCACTGGGTATACTGGAGCTGTAACAGCTTACAGAAATTATTTCTGATGAAAAAATCACGTTATTTTTTTCTCCTATACTAGTATAATATTTTCAATGATGTCTGTTTATATGCGTCATAGCTGGTATAAGGGGTGTGGCTATCATAGGGGTGGAGCCATATGTGGTGACCCCACCCATAATGAGTACCGGCACTTTTTTTCTACAAAAAAAAAAAAGCACTGATCAGAAGTTAAAAGCAGCATCAAAAAGGTGGGCTTTTAGCTTAGATTTGAAGACGGCCAGAGATGGAACTTGATGTACCGGCTCAGGAAGTCTATTCCAGGCATATGGTGCAGCAAGATAAAAGGAACGGAGTCTGGAGTTAGCAGTGGAGGAGAAGGGTGCAGATAAGAGAGATTTACCCAGTGAACGGAGTTCCCGGGGAGGAATGTAGGGAGAGATGAGAGTGGAGAGGTACTGAGGAGCTGCAGAGTGAATGCACTTATAGGTCAATAAGAGGAGTTTGAACTGTATGCAGAAATGGATAGGAAGCCAGTGAAGTGACTTGAGGAGAGGGCTAATATGAGCATAATGACACTGGCGGAATATTAGTCATGCAGCAGAATTTTGAACAGATTGAAGAGGAGAGAGATGGCTAAGTGGGAGACCTGTGAGTCCACATTAATTGATTTGATTTGCTTACTTTATTTATTTTTTGTCTATTAGATTGTAAGCTCTTTGAGCAGGGACTGTCTTTCTTCTATGTTTGTGCAGCACTGCGTATGCCTTGTAGCGCTATAGAAATGCTAAATAGTAGTAGTAGTAGTAAGTTGCAATAGTCTAAGCAAGAGGTGATAAGAGTGGATGAGGGTTCTGGTACTACTACTACTAGCCCATTTAGTTGTTTCAACAAATGAGAGATCTGTTTGACAGAAAATATTTTTATTATTTTGACTTATAAACCACTTGTCCCTGAAACATACTCAAATACTCAATACTCAGTGGAGGAGTGGCCTAGTGGTTAGGGTGGTGGACTTTGGTCCTGGGGAACTGAGGAACTGAGTTCGATTCCCAGCACAGGCAGCTCCTTGTGACTCTGGGCAAGTCACTTAACCCTCCATTGCCTGCCGTATTGAGCCTGCCATGAGTGGGAAAGCGTGGGGTACAAATGTAACAAAAATAAACAGAATAACCCATTTGTGTATCTAAAAGGTAAACTTCTACAAAACAGATGAAGATGTGAATGCATGTGTTTAATTCTACTTCCATTTAATTTCAATTTATTCCATCATCTTTATAACACCAGGCTTCCCAAGGCAGATTACAACAGCATTTAAGATGAACCCATCAAGAAACAGGATATTCTCACTGAAATTTGGCCATCTGTATTGTATACAGTGTATTTATTTAGCTTTTAGTGTAGAAAAATGAGCACAGAGTTTAAAATTGCTGTTTCTACCAGCTATAATAATCGTTAAAGCTGTTTTAGTGATATTCAATTCTTATTTCATGATATTTATATCTACACTAGTAAAAAAGGCCCGCTTCTGTCAGAAATGAAACGGGCGCTAGCAAGGTTTTCCTCGGAGTGTATGTTTCAGAAAGAGTGTGTGTGAGAGATGGAGTGTGTGTGTCAGAGAGAGAGAGAGAGAGAGAGAGAGAGAGTGTGTGTGAGACAGAGTGTCTATGTGTGTGTGTAAGACTATGTATAAGAGAGAGGGACAAAGAGATAGAGACTGTGTGTGTGTGACAGAGAGAGAGAGTGTGATAAACAGAGTGTGTGTCAGAGAGAGTGTATGTGAGAGACAGAGAGTGAGTGAGTGACTGGTCTGAGGACTCCCCTCACCCCCTCCCTCTCCCCTGCCCCCCCTGCACCCACCCATCTGCAGCGACCCTCCTCTCCCCCTGTAGCCACACGTGCAGCATCCTTCCTCGCTCCCCTGCCCCCCCTGCAGCCACCCATGTCCAGCGACCCTCCTCTCCCCCTGCCCCCCCTGCAGCCACCCATGTCCACCAACCCTCCTCTCCCCCTGCAGCCACCCATGTCCAGCGACCCTCCTCTCGCCTGCCCCCCCCTCAGCCACCCATGTCCATCAACCCTCCTCTCCCCCTGCAGCATCCCTCCTGTCTCCCCTGCCCCCCCTGCAGCCACCCATCTGGTCTCAGGACCCCCCTCCCCACCAACCCTCCTCTCCCCCTGCAGCCACCCATGTCCAGCGACCCTCCTGTCCCCCTGCAGCCACCCATGTCCAACGACCCTCCTCTCCTTTCCCCTTGCCCCTCCCCCCTGTAGCCACCCATGTCCAGCGACCCACCTCTCTCCCCTGCCCCCACTGCAGCCACCCATGTCCAGCGACCCTCCTCTCCCCCTGCAGCGTCCCTTCAGTCTCCCCTGCCCCCCCCCCTGCAGCCACCCATCTGGTCTCAGGACCCCCTCCCCACCTCCCTCTTCCTTGTCCCCCCTACAGCCATCCATGTCCAGCGACCCTCCTCTCCCCCTGCAGCCACCCATGTCCAGCGACCCTCCCCTCTCCCTGCCCCTCCTCCAGCCACCCATGTCCAGCGACCCTCCCCTCCTGGGCACATCACCCAAGCCCCTACCCCCCCTCGGTGCATCACCCAAGCCCCTCCCCCCCTGCGCCATCACCCAAGCCCCTCCCCCCCCAGGCACATCAACCCCCTCGCCACCCACCAATACTAACACTATCCGGCCACTGCTGCTTCTCCTGTTGAGCAGCAGCGGCCGGTACAAAAAGAAAAAAGCAAAAAAAAAGATTTTAAAACCTGAAACACGGCTCTGTAGACAGCCATCTGGCATTGGCTGTCGTCTCTGCAGCCGCTCCTCCTCTCCTCTCTGACGTCAATGCGCTCTTCCGTTGTCTTCCTCCAGGGGCAGTGACGTGCAGGGGACAGGAGAAGCGGCTGCAGAGACGACAGCCAATGCCAGATGGCTGTCTACGGAGGCACGTTTCAGGTTTAAAATATTTTTTTTGCTTTTTTCTTTTTGTACCGGCCGCTGCTGCTCAACAGGAGAAGCAGCAGCGGCCGGACAGCGTTAGTATTGGTGGCTGCGGGTGGTGAGGGGGTTGATGTGCCCGAGGGGGGGGGGGGGGGAGGGGCTTGGGTGATATGCCGGGGGAGGGGCTTGGGTGATGCGCCGGGGCGGAGGGGCTTGGGCGATCCGATTCGGTGTCAGTGCTCCGCCCTCGACGTCATCACGTTGTGACGCGAGGGCGGGGAATACACTCATGGGGAAAAAGCGATCTACACAACTACATCTTCCGGTTTCAGGCTGCCTTCCGGCTTCATTAGAACGTTGGAGGTATGTTTTATATAGAGAGAAGATATGGGAAGCTTTCAAATAAATTAAAAAGCTGTCCAATAAGTAAAAAAAAAAAAAAAACTTTTGTACTCCACTTTTTAAGGCACTGCCTATCCAATTGAAACAGCTTTAGACTTCTTACAGGTGGACCAACAATACAAAACGAAAATGTGGATGCAGCAGCTCAAAGGTTTGCTTGCTTTGTTTTGAGTGAACAGGGATGACGGTTGCTGGGAAGGGAAAACAGACTGTCCTAATTGGCTTCCTTGCTTACAGTGGACTAGATAGGTTCACTTCCACTCCTGTTTATTAAACCTCCTTGTGGCAGCCTCACAAGAATGTAGCCGCCATTTTGGAATTGGGAATGGCATCATTATGATAAACTGCATTATGTAATGTAATTTGCATTAACCTATCAACAACTCAAAATCTCCATGACTAAGTCAAACTGAACAGTGGGAGGAGAAGGGGAGATTACAGCATTTTATCCCATCAGCTATGAATGCCTGAATTGTCCCAGCTGACTTTAGTATAAAGATGTGTAGGAGAATTTTTATGCTTACTTGTTACAGAAGGGTGAGTCTGTTCAGATATCTCTAATTCAGGATCATCCATGAAGGGGAGATCACCTTCTTGTTTAACACTCAGTGAGAACACAGACATCACAACTGGAAGGCCTGTAATGAGAAAACACATTTACAAGGACTCACCAAGTATCTGATAATATTAAATTAGGAAACTGATTTTAAGCGTCCAAATGTTTGATTTTAATGACCCATGTCCTGTGAACTAAAAAAGCAAAGCCCATTAAATCCAAAACATTTCCTTACTGTTGGTGGAGTCATTTGGAGGGGGGTTACCCTCCCTCTCAAACTGTTGAGTGAAATATTTCTCATCTTCATTTTTAATCTTGAATACAACATCAGGATTAACAATTGAATAACCTGTCAATAAGAAGTAGGAAAATTACATTTAAATTGCATTTGTAGAATCCTTGGGGAGGTTCCATCTATTCCATGTTCTGATGGAGCAGTGTGTGATGTCCGCATGGAGGTGTGTGTTTATCTCGGGGTATGGGTATTTGTCTGCCACAGCTTAGAGAGAAGAGCAGCAGTGGCCTGCCACTTGATTAAGATTTCATCATAGAGGTTTTGTGGTACAAAAATTTCTCTTCATAGCCCTCCTAGGTGGAGGCTTTGCAGGTGCCAATCTTCTGGTTACCATTTGGAAGGGTTATACATTGTACAATATAGTTGACTAATGTGCAGCTGACATGTCATGACCTTAAGCAGAAGCCTCAGAAGAAATCTGAGAGGTAAATCCTCTCTCTGGTTTTCTGTGCCAAAATAATTTGTATAAGAATGAAAGAAAGACTATAGCTGGTGTTGTGTGAAGCTTCTAGTTTAAGGTTTACATTTTTTTTCTTCCAACAGAGAGCAGCATCTTTTGCAGATCCTGTAGCAGTAGTGTCTTTCACAGGCTCCTATTGAATATGGGATGGCATCAGGTTCTAAATTTCAGGCGCTCATGGTATCTGGTTCCTGTGATTTTTATATCACTGATTGTGTGGTATAAGCACTGAATGTGTTTGTGTGGTAGATGATAGAGAAACATACTTGCCTCGTGAGATGAGGATGTTATGAAGCTCCTTGATGACCTTCTTGTACAGTTCCTTCTGCCATTCCCCCACAATGTTCCACTCTATTTCCAAGAAATAAGCAGCAATATCCTTGAATGTGACCAATGCCTGGAAGAGCAAACAGGGTACTCTGTTCCAGTTCTGTACGTCATACTGAAAATATATACTGGGGCTCATTTTTGAAACAGAAAAATATTCAAAACGTGTCATAAAGCACGTTCAAATCAGTATTTTTGAAACTTATTATTTAAACATTTTGGTATGCAGTTCGTCAACAGTGCTTGCAAATCACAAAAGAGCAAATAAGGCATATCGAGGGCAGGATTTGGGCATTACTAACACTTGGACATTTTTCTGCCACAATGGAACAAAACTAATAAATCTGAGGCTACTATCTAAATGTTTTGGTCTAGACCTGTTTTTATAACGAATAAGGCACAAAAAGGTGCCCAAAATGACCAGATGACCATTGGAAGGACTAAAGTATGACCCCCCTTTACTCCCCCTGCGGTAACTGACCCCTCCCACCCCCCCCCCCCCCAAGATGTGAATGAAACCGTACATACCGTCCTCTATGACAGCTTCACATGTTTTAGCCAGTCAAGCAGGTCCCTGGAGTGGTCTAGTGGTTAGTGCAGTCAACTGTAGAAAGGAGGACCAACTCTACGTGTTACACTTATGGTGGAAAGTGTGAGCCCTCCCACACTCAACAAAAACCTACTGTACCCACATATAGGTGACCCCTTCAGCCATAAGGGCTATTGTAGTGATGTGCAGTTGTAGACCGTAGATTTTTGGTGGGTATTGGAGGGCTCAGCATACAACATAAGCGAGTAACGGTGAGATGTGTACCTGTGAGGTTTTATATGAAGCCAACTGCAGTGCCCCCATAGGGTGCCCCACTGCTCTCCTGGGATGTCTGTGCAGCCAGTCTACTAAGAATGCTGATTCCTCCTACATCCCAAGATTTTGTGCGTTTTTCACTTGGGGTTTTTTTTTTAATGGACCAAAAAAATAAACGCACTGAGCACAAAATCATTTAACAAATAGCCATATTCGAAACAAAAAGATACATGTTTTTCTGTTTCAAAAATTGCTATATTTCATATTCAAATTTGGGATGTTTAGAGCAAACGTACAAAGCTGGAGTCAAATGTCATATTGAAAATGCCCCTGTCTCATATGGTGGACAGTTTTATATACCATAGCACTGCTAAGAAGAATGAAGAGTTCTAGAAGGAAGACATTTAAGTAGCGAGTGATATTTTACAGGTATTCAATGCAACTCCCTCAGAATGGAAGAACTATGCATTAACCCCCGGATTCTACATAGCGAGCCTAGAGATCCATGCCAAAATCCAAGCATATTCTATAACAACGTGCATAACTTTATTGGCTTAACAAACTAATCAGCGTTGATGACAGCTCTTAACAAGCAATAATGAGCACTAATTGACGATTAGAATTTACACACAACTCGCTAAGCGCATTCTGTAATACAGTGCACCTAACTTCTAACGCGCGCAGGCAAAAAATGGCATGGTTATGGGCAGGGAAACAGGCATTTCGTGAGTGTTCCGAAATTTATGCACACAGTTATAGAATACAGCCCAGTGCGTCTAAATCTACATGGTGGGATTTACGCCATGTTTTCGTAGGTGTAAATATAAAAATACAAATATTTCAAATACAAAATTTAAAAACATAAAGAATTTAAAAACATAAATATTTGTATTTTTATATTTAAGTTGTACATATGTTGATTTGTTTGGTTTTATTTTAGACCCCTGAGGAAGGCCTGTTGGCCGAAACATGGACCGTGTAGGGTCCTATTAAACTTTTCTGGTGCTCTTACTCCCTATGGTTTTTCTGGTCTGTTTTGGTTCATCTTCCACTTTTTTTGTGGTTTGTGCCTCACTTTATGGGAGATTTTGACCTTCCTTTTGTTTGTTTGGCAATTTTTGTCCTTCTCATCTATTATCTGCGCTAAGTAATGAATACCTTTCTTGGCCCACTGCTCAAATATACTCCTCCCCTGCCCTGGGGAGAAGACTGGGTTATTGCAGATAGATAAAAGGGGGGGGGGGGGTGAACTTAGTAGAAAAGTGATGCCTTCTACACATCCAGCGCCAAACTGCCCTAAGGGAAAATAACATATGGTGTTGCTTAAAAACATTAGCTGGTAGTCTACTTCCTGTGTGCAAAATGTGACTAAAATGGATGTCTGATAGTAAGGTAGTCTCAATGCCAGTTAGCGAAAATTCCTTGTGCCCCTGAACCAATCATTGATATGTCTCATCGCGCATGCCACTGTTAAGTATCTAATATTCAAGAGCCCCATCCCACCGTGATCCCTTGGGATAGAGATCAATGCTAATGGGAGTCTAGGTTTCTTGCCCTTCCATAGATATGATTGGAGGAACCTCCCCAGTGTCTTCTCCTCCTTGACCTTGAGAAACAAAGGGAGCTGCTGAAAAAGGTACAGCCACTTGGATGCCAGTATCATACTGAATAATGCAATCCACCCCCACAAGGTCAAAGGGAGAGCCTACCAAAGCAACAGCCTCTGCTTGGTAGCCTCCAAAAGAGGATTAATATTAAGGGAATATAAAGTAGTTAAGTCTGCAGGCAATAAAATCCCTAAGTACCTCAGAGTGGTGTCCTCTCACTTGAATGGGAACTCCCATTTCCATGTCCACCACACATTTTCATCCAATGCCAATGCACTGGGCATGCCAATTAAGAGTAAACCCAGACAAGGGGGTAGCGAAGTTTGTGGGTTAGTTAAGATCAATAGCAAATCATCCGCGGAAGCTAACACCTTGATTAATTGATTCTGTAGTGTCACACCCTGAACCTTCACTGAGCTATTCAAAAGACGCAACAAAGGTTCCAAGGAGAGATCAAATAAAAGGGGCGACAAAGGGCAACCCTGTCTGGTGCCGCGCTGTACCTCAAACAACGATGACTTGCCCCCATTGGCCACTACCTGCGAACGCAGACTTGCATATAATGCCAGCACTGCCTGCAAATACCAGTCAGGTTTGTAGCACCCAGAATAAATAAGCCCAATTAACATGGTCAAATGCCTTGGCAGCATCAAGGCTAACCAGCATAGCTGGGATATTATTGTTCCTACAATGTGGGATTGATAGTAGTGCTCTCCTAATGTGCAGCACAGAGTGTAATTTAGAGATGAACCCCACCTGAGCCGAACTAACTAAGTCCGGTAAGAAGCCAGCGAGTCGCGAGGCCAGCAAAAGCGCCAGCAATTTGATGTCTACATTTAATAATGAAATTGGGCGGTACGATTCGGGAACTTCTGACGACTTGTCCAGCTTCAAAAGTAAGGTTATTAAGGCTATATTCTCATGTTTTGGGAATGCTCCTCTATGGACAACAGATTGGTAATAATCTACTAAAGGCCCTAATAAAGACGTCTGTAAGATCTTGTAGAATTCCCCCAAGAACCCGTCAGCCCCAGGCGCTGAAAATGACTTTAAGACCTTTAATTAGTCGCTGGAGCTCCTTTGCCTGAAGTGGAGCCTCAAGGGTCTGCACTGCCTCCTCCGACAACCTCGGCATCTTAGCCCTAGTCAGGAAGGCCTCCATTTCCCCCCTCCCCGGAGACGATTCCCGTTCATATAGCTTTGAAAATGCTCTTTAAGGAGTTGCATCACTAAATCTGGGCGATTAATCATTTGTCCCTTGCTGTCTTGCAATTTATGAATGGTACGATTCCCCCCCCCCCCCCAAGACTTGACCACATGAGCGAGCAAACCACCCGTCCTATTCCCGAACCAATGAAAGTGATACTTGCTATAAAGAGTGTAATGCTGGGTCTGTTCGTGCAACAAAGAATTGAGGGTAATCTGTAAGGACAAATAATTTTCTTTATTACTCTTGGATGCGGACTGTATATAAAAGCACGTTTAGCACTACCCAATTGCCTCTCAAGATTTTGAATGCCGCTAGCCACTTCTTTTTTCGGCACGCTGCTACATATGAGATGATGTCCCCACGCAACACTGCCTTCGCAGTACACCAAAATAGTTGTGGGTCGTTTACGTGTTGTTTATTATGGAGGAAATAAGCCTCTCACCGGGAATGCAAACAGCTTTGAAACTCTCTATCCCGCGCCAGATAACTGGGAAATCTCCATCCTGGGGCTGTCTGAAAATGTGCTGTGGCCTCCAAATCAATCCAGACCGGGGCATGGTCCGATATTACCTCCTGCCCTATCTGGGCCTCCGTGATCATCGAAAATAAGGAGGCTGAGGCCAAAATATAGTCCAGCCGCACTAGTGTGCCATGCGCCCGTGACCTATGTTTGAAGTCTTTTTCTCCTGGGTGCAACAGCCTCCACGCATCCACCAAGGGAAGTGCAAAATGCCTGCAACATTCCCCTACCTGGCGGCTTAGCTGAAGTTGTCCCCCCCACAAAGTCCCAACACTATCCGTATCTGGGTCCCCTAACAAATTCATGTCTCCTAACACTAATAATGTCTTGCCCTGGTACAGCAACAATTTCTCAAGGAGAGCAGGAAAGAATTTTGGTTCATAAGGGATCGGAGCATACACCGATAAAATATATACCTCCCATCCCTGAAGCTAGAAACGCACCAACAGGTACCCTCCCAGCGGGTGCTGCAACAGGACTTCCGAGGTACATGCTAGATGCTTGTGAAATAGAATCGCCACTCCTCCCCTCCTGCTTCCTGAAGAAGCAAAATGAATGTTTCCCACCCAGGACTGCTTAAGCTTCTGATGTTCATTATCTGAAAGTCATGTTTCTTGAAGACATGCAATATCTGCCTTGTTACGTTTTAGATGAGATAAAATCTTCTTATGTTTAATAGGGGAAGTAATCCCCCCCCCCTACATTCCACGTTATAATCCTACACTGAGGCATCGTTCTATTGAAGCAGAAGCTCACTCAGAATAATAAATGTTCTCACAGAATTTGGAGAACCTAGCCTTCCCCCAAATCCGTAGGGTCGCCCTAACTAAATCACATACCTGAACCCCACACCAACACCCTTTCCCTATAAAAACCACCCCCTCTAGTGCTTCCAAAATCATATATATCCTCTCACCCTGCCAACCCAGACGCTTAAAGCAACTACCTCTAATTCCCTTTATCCAATCCCTTCTCCCCCCCCCCCCCCCCCCACGAAAAGTGATCACCCTTCTTATAACCTCCAAATAAATGAATGCTCTCCAAACCCCTGCCCTCTTCCCCTCCCCTCTGTTCTACACCTATTAACCCTGCCCGGGTAACCACCATGGCAGAGCTCAGGTCACTAAATGCTGGGGTCCCCGCTCCCCCTCCCAATAACATCACAAGTTTATCAACCACCAACAAAGATACAAACATTAGAAACGTGTCTTAACTCTGATAAAGTCCAGAAAAAAGTCCTGCCTCACAAAGTCTCTTTGCCAACAATCCGGCAGCCGTCCATACCAAAGCCCCAAGATCTTATCGCCTCTCAACCGGTAAATGGTTCCACCTATCTCAAACGGTAAATGGTTCCACCTATCTCAGACCTTTATTTACAAGCTCCATTGCAGCAGCCACTGAGTCAAATGTATTCCATTTTCCCTCACTGTGCACCTTCAGCAATGCAGGATAAAGGAGCAAGAAGCGAATCTTCTGCTCCACCAGAGACGTATACGCAGGGTTGAATCGCCTTCTCCTGTCTTGCACACTTGCGGAATAATCCTGGAAGAGTTTGATCGGTACTCCTTCATAAGATAGGGAAACTTGCTTTAATTTGTAACCACTCAGAATTTCTGTTTTGTGCACATAGTTATGGATTTTAATCATCACAACCCGAGGTCGCTGCCGGCCCTCCTAGAATCTACCAATTCTGTATGCCCTCTCTATGCAAAACAGGCCGCTACTGTCAGAGAGCGCAAAATCTTTAGACAGCCACTGTTCCAGCAGAGGGGCCAAATTCCTATCAGGTAATTTCTCAGGCAACCCCACAATTCTAAGATTGCTCCATCGAAACCTATTTTCTAGGTCTTCAATTTTGTCAGCTTGTTCCTGTAATTTGCGTTTCAAAGTTAAAATGTCACGCTTACACAGTGCCCATGAGCCTGCCAGCTCCGAGACTCTGTTCTCCACCTCTGTTGTCCGCTTCGTGGTTTCTGTCAGAAGAGTTTCTAATTTACTAAATTGACCCGCCAGAAGATCAAAACAGGGTTCGAACGCAGCTCCCACCGCCGCCTTAATCTGTGCTAATTTGGCCAAGAATTTCAGATCTGCCTGCAAAAGCCCGTCCACCATCTTTGTCTCCGCACCACGCAGCTTGTCTTTCTCCTGTTTTGCTCCCCTTTTGGAACTCGTAACCGGCATTGGTAGTAGGTACTGGTCCATACGTTCATCACACGCAACTTCGGACACTTGGTGATCCAAACTTTAAATCGAGGCTGCCTTTTAAACGGGGAGCGCAGCGGGGACTCTGGAGCTGAGCTTAAACAAAGATTCCGCTCTCAGCGTATCATGTGATCTCCTAAACGTATTCTATATCCCGTACCTAAATTTAGGCACAGCTTATAGAATACACCTAGTCGGCATTGATTTCTGTACCGATTTTTTAGACACCATATATAGAATCTCTCCCTAAATGGGAAATGCTACAATCTAGGTGCTGCATACGTAAATCTCTAGAATACTAGCATTTCAGCGTGTATGTGTGCAAATATCTGCATACATGCTAATAGGTTGCCTAAGCTCTCTTCTGTAAATAGCAACTTAACTTACACAGAATGTATTTGCAAGGGGGCGTACACAGGGACAGAGCATGGGCAAGATATAGACAGCGCTCTCTCTTAAACACGTAACATACAGAAAACCATGAGTTCCACACGTTTCTGCTTCATTTAGATGCCTGCACTTACACCAGCTCTATGTGCGGTAACACTAAGTGCCTAAATGTTAGGCGTGCCGATATCGGGTTAATCTAGTATTTTCTATAGAGAACCTAGTCGCTTAGATTCTGTTATGGAATAGGATCTTACTGCACATCCTTGGGGCACCTAAATGGAGACGTTCGATTGTAGAATTGCCTCTAAAATATCCACATCCACAAATCAGATATGCTGCAGTGTTCTAAGCAAGTTGCAAAAGTCTAGGCACTATATCAGGCAAACTTAAATATAAAATATTACGATAAGAAAATGAAGGTAAAATCAACAATTTAGTCAGCATACAAAAATCATCTGACAAACTTAAGATGAAGCACCAAAGTTTTTAGAAAAAACAAAATAAAACAAAACAAAACATAAAATCTGTAGGCAAAATGTCAGCATAGTGTCAAGAATTATTCCTAGAAAACAGATTTGATTCTGAATTGGAACAGATTCAAGGAAGAAGAGTAAAAACAAATATTCAGAGAAGAGTACAATCCTTCAAAAATGCGATAAATAAATCCAAATAAATAAATAAACAAACAAACTGATCAGTATGTACCATTATCAAATCAGTTTTTTTCCATATTCATTGTTAGTCCATTTTCAGCACACTGCGCTTACATTTCACTAAAATGCTGAACTATCTGTGACAGAGAGCCAAGAGACTTAGAAAAAAGAGAAATCAGTAACATAGCATCAGCATAAAAATGGAAAAACAATACTCTGTCACAAAAGATCACATAAAGGGGACACAGAACCTTAAGAGACCTCCCCCCCATACTAAACCACTGCGACTCTCCCTGGAAAAAAAAACATATTTGATGGAAACAACCTTCTAAAAAGAAGGAAAACCACTGTAAATCTATCCCATCAATACTTATATCTCATAAGCATTTTAAGAGGACCTGAGCTAATACAGTGTCAAAAGCAGCTGAGCTGCCAAGAAACACAAGGTTGTATAACAGACTTTGCCATATGATCTCTATCAGTGAAATCAGATCCACAGTACATTTTAGTACAAAGTGAGCCCTGTTCCTTTAACTATCTGATGTTTTGGATAGATTTCTTGGTTCCCAGTGACACAGTAGAAATCTCTCATGCTGGATTATTCAGCAGCTGCAAGAAGGAGCAATAGGAATCAGCACATGTGAACCACAGATTTTGGCCTGTACAGGATGAAAGAAGAGGCAACAGCAGCAGCAACTGAACAGGTGGGGGAGACAGAGGCTGGTTGATTACCATCTAAAGGCAAGAAAGTGGAGAGTGCTGGAGACATCAGCCCTGTGGAAAAGAGAGTGTAATTGTGCATGGAGACAAGAGAGTCTAAGAAGGTGTGAATATGTGCATTGTAGCTATTTCCAGTCTTAAATCTATTTAGGAAGAACAGAGATAGCAGAAAAGGAGGAGAAATTTGTCATCACAGGCTATTTTCATCAGCAAATGATTCACCCTATACAACAATATATTTGCAGTTCAGTGAGAACCAAACACAAAATAAAAGCATAAAATATACCAAATAATCTTAAGGCCCTTTATATTAGTTTAAGTATCCCTACTCTTAGCAAATCTGAACAACTAAACAATTCACCAATACTAAGATGGAGACAGCAGTCTAGTAGCAAGATGGGTGCTATCCAGTCTTTTGAATTAAGTGCCACGTATATGCTTATCTCCCAGTTGGTGAGAGATCATATGTGTGTACTTAGTGCAAAGAGCTCCTGGTTCTCAAAGAATGAGTCTGTTGAGGCTAGAGTACAGATTAAAAAGCATTGACGCAGACAGAGAGGTATATAGAGGAGATCAAACAGGGACATAGTAGAGAAGTCCCATTTCTAGTCTTGCAGCCTCTTTGCTGTCTTGGAGGAGAGATCACCTAAAAGGAAAGCATCACTTTGGTGAGGCAGGAAGTGATCCAATATCCAGGATATAGCTTCCAAAGGAAGTAATATCCTCACACACTGAGGATGTGTCTCCAGGAGCTTCTGCTAGGAATGGAAGGGTAAGGATGGAGTGAAGGAGGCAGACCTCACACTTCACCTAGATAAGATTTTAAACAGTGCTGGGGAGGAGCCAGCTGTCTTGTACATGTGAGTACCAAAAACATAGGTAAGTTGGGAAGGAAGTCCTGGAATGCAAATTTAGGCTCTAAAGAGCTAGAAACTCTAGAGTAACATTCTCAGAAATACTCCCTCTTCCATATGCAGGACCAAAGAGATAGCAGAGTTCAAGAGTTTCAATGTGTGGGTGAGACAATGGTACAGGGAAGGTAAAATTATGTATCATACCTGATAATTTTCTTTCCATTAATCATAGCTGATCAATCCATAGACTGGTGGGTTGTGTCCATATACCAGCAGGTGGAGATAGAGCAATCCTTTTGCCTCCCTATATGTGGTCATGTGCTGCCGGAAACTCCTCAGTATGTCGACATCCAAGCTCCATCCGTAGGACTCAGCACTTAGAGAATTACACCCACAAAGGGACACTCTGCCCAGCTCACCACCGCCGAAACGGGGGAGGGGAATTAACCCAGCTCATCCCCACACAAGTGGGGGAGGGGAATCCGTCCAGCTCATCCCCGCGGAGCGGGGGAGGGACACCACACCCGCCGATGCGGGGGGATCTGGCTTATCCTGCAACCGCAACCGCGGGAGGAGCTGACTGACCCTAACACCGCCGAAGCGGGAGGGGTACAAAGCTGCCCTACTGCCGCACGAAGCGGGAGGGAGCGCCGGCAGAATTTATGTCTCAATCCAGCCCCGTAAAACGGAGGGGAGAGGAATGCAGCAGCTCACTGTAACACAAACTCGTCTCAACTCTTGAAGAATCCAAGTGAAAAAATAACTTGAACACGAAGTCTTCCTGAACAGGAACTGAAGACTAAACTTGAATCTGAAATGCAACCAGAATATAAACAGTACAGATATCTGGGAGGGACTATGGACTGATCAGCTATGATTAATGGAAAGAAAATTATCAGGTATGATACATAATTTTACCTTCCATATCATCAAGCTGATCAATCCATAGACTGGTGGGATGTACCGAAGCAGTACTCACCCAGGGCGGGACATAGAAATCCCTGACCGCAACACTGAAGCTCCAAACCGGGCCTCCGCCCGAGCAGCCACAGTCAAGCGCTAATGCTTGGAGAATGTATGGGCCGAAGCCCAAGTTGCCGCCTTGCATATCTCTTCCAAGGAGACGGAACCGGCCTCTGCCATCGAGGCCGCCTGAGCTCTTGTGGAGTGAGCCTTCAGCTGGATAGGCGGCACCTTCCCCGCGGCCACATAAGCCGCTGCAATGGCTTCCTTGACCCATCTTGCCACTGTAGGCTTAGCAGCCTGCAGACCCCTACGAGGACCTGCAAACAGGACAAACAGATGATCCGATTTCCGGAAATCATTGGTCACTTCCAAGTATCTGATGATGACTCGTCTCACATCCAGACATCTGAGAGCAGAGTATTCCTCTGGGTAGTCCTCCCTACGAAAGGAAGGGAGACAGAGCTGCTGATTCACATGGAAGCGAGAAACAATCTTGGGCAGGAAGGAAGGCACTGTGCGAATAGTCACTCCTGCCTCAGTGAACTGCAGAAAAGGCTCTCGACATGAGAGCGCCTGGAGCTCGGAAACTCTTCTGGCTGAAGTGATAGCCACCAAAAAGACTGCTTTCAATGTCAGGTCTTTCAGAGATGCCCTCGACAAGGGTTCAAAAGGCGGCTTCTGCAATGCTCTTAGCACCAGATTGAGATTCCATGCAGGCACCACAGAGTGCAGAGGAGGGCGCAGGTGATTAACTCCCTTAAGAAAGCGCACCACATCTGGCTGTGAAGCCAGGGAAACACCCTTCAGGCTGCCCCTGAAGCAAGTCAGAGCCGCTACCTGGACTTTAAAGGAACTGAGCGACAGGCCTTTCTCCAGACCTTCTTGCAGGAACGCCAACACTGAAGAAATTGGAGCAGTGAAGGGAGAAAGTGAGCCTGCTTCACACCACGCTGCAAAGGTACGCCAAACCCTGGCGTAAGCAGTAGAAGTAGAGCGCTTCCTCGCTCTCAGCATAGTGGCGATGACCTTGTCTGAGAAGCCCTTCTTTCTCAGACGCTGCCGCTCAATAGCCAGGCCGTAAGACCAAAGGGGGAGGGATCCTCCATCACCACGGGACCCTGATGTAACAGGCCCTGCTCCACAGGCAGTCGCAGAGGATCGTCGACTGAGAGCCTGATCAAGTCCGCATACCAGGGACGTCTGGGCCAGTCCGGACCCACCAGGATTATCCGGCCCGGATGCTTTGCCACCCGGTCTAGCACCCTGCCCAACATGGGCCAGGGCGGGAACACATAGAGAAGCTCTTGTGTCGGCCACTGTTGGAGAAGAGCATCTACTCCCAGGGATCGAGGGTCCCGTCCTCTGCTGAAAAAGCGCGGCACTTGGCAATTGGCCGATGACGCCATCAGATCTAGGCTCGGCTGGCCCCAGCGCTTCGTGATGTCCAAGAACGCCTGAGCAGATAGCTGCCACTCTCCGGGCTCCAAGGTATGGCGACTGAGAAAGTCCGCCTTGACATTCATGACTCCGGCAATGTGGGCCGCTGACAGCTGTTCCAGGTTCGCTTCCGCCCACTGGCATAGATTCATGGCCTCCTTGGCTAGAGGGGCGCTCTTGGTACCTCCCTGGCGGTTGACATAGGCCACAGCAGTGGCATTGTCCGACAGGACCCGTACTGGCTTCAACGCCAGTACCGGGATGAACTCCAAAAGCGCCAACCGAATGGCTCTGAGTTCCAGGAGGTTGATAGACCACTTTGCCTCTGCAGGAGACCAGAGCCCCTGCGCTGTCCTTCCCAAGCAGTGGGCTCCCCAGCCCGTCAAAGAGGCGTCCGTCGTGACGACAATCCACTCTGGGGTCACCAGAGGCATTCCTGCAGACAACTTGTCTGTCTGCAGCCACCAGCTCAGCGCCTTGCGCACTGCTGGGTCCAAGGGAAGGCGCACAGCATAATCCTCCGACATCGGAGTCCAGCGCTGCAACAGAGAGTGTTGTAGTGGTCTCATATGAGCCCTGGCCCAGGGCACTACTTCCATCGTGGCCGTCATAGAGCCCAACAGCTGCACATAGTCCCAAGCCCAAAGAGGAGAGGCTACTCGGAACTGGTCCACCTGAGCCTGAAGTTTGACAATCCGATTGTCTGGCAGGAACACTCTGCCCACTTGGGTGTCGAAACGAACTCCCAGATACTCCAGGGACTAAGTCGGGCGCAGCTGGCTCTTCTCCCAGTTGATGATCCACCCCAGGGAGCTCAAAAGAGCAACCACCCGGTTCACAGCTTTGCCGCACTCTGCATAAGAGGGGGCTCGGATCAACCAGTCGTCCAGATAAGGATGGACTTGTACTCCTTCCTTTCGCAGGAAGGCCGCGATGACCACCATTACTTTGGAAAAGGTCCGCGGAGCAGTAGCCAACCCGAAAGGGAGGGCTCTGAACTGGAAGTGTCGTCCCAGGACTGCAAAACGCAGGAAACGTTGATGAGGAGGCCAGATGGGAATATGCAGGTACGCTTCCTTGATGTCCAAGGAAGCCAAGAACTCTCCTGAGCCTTCATTGCCGCTATAACAGAGCGGAGAGTCTCCATGCGAAAGTGCCGCACTTTCAAGGCCCGATTGACCCCTTTGAGGTCGAGGATAGGCCGGACAGAACCTCCTTTCTTTGGTACCACAAAGTAAATGGAGTAACGTCCCATGCCAATCTGATTTTCTGGCACCGGAACGACCGCACCCAGGTGGATCAGGTTGTCCAAGGTCTGCTGCACTGCCACAGCTTTGACCGGAGACTTGCAGGGAGAGAGTACAAACCCGTCTCTTAAGGGTCGGCAGAACTCTAGCTTGTAGCCGTCTCTGATGACTTCCAGCACCCAAGCGTCTGAAGTTATTGTGGTCCACTCGCCCAGAAACGAGGACAGCCGTCCTCCAATCTGCACTGGGGCGTGGACCAAGGCCCCGTCATTGGGTACGAGACCCTGGGGGAGGACCGGAGGGAGCACCTCCGGGACGGCGGTCTCTGCGAAAGGAATGCTGCTTGGGGGAGAAAGTCCTCTTGAAGGAAGAGGGGGCAGAGGAGCCCGACCTGCCCGGGCAGTACCGACGGGCTTCCTGAAACCGTCCTCTGGAGGTACCGGAACGAGTACTAGCCCGAGCCCTGACCTCTGGTAACTTCTTGCCCTTAGACGTGCCGAGATCGGAGCAGCTTGCCTTTAAAAGGCAATCTAGCCAGGCGGGATTTAGAGGCGTGGTCAGCAGACCAATGTTTCAGCCAAAGCCACCGCCGCGCAGAGACTGTCTGAGCCATGCCTTTAGCTGAGGCTCTCAAGACATCATACAGCAAGTCTGCCAAATAGGCTAAGCCCGATTCCAGGGCCGGCCAATCAGCCCTCAAGGAATGATCCGAGGGGGAAGCCCGCTGCACCATAGTCAGGCACGCCCTGGCCACATAGGAACCGCAAACCGAGGCCTGCAAACTTAAAGCAGTCGCCTCAAAGGACGACCTTAAGGCCGCCTCCAATCTTCTGTCTTGGGCGTCCTTTAGGGCCGTGCCACCTTCCACCGGCAAAGCCGTTTTCTTAGTCACCGCAGTGATTAAAGAATCCACGGTAGGCCACAGATAGGCCTCACGTTCACTTTCAGGCAAAGGATAGAGGCGGGACATAGCCCTAGCCACTTTGAGGCTCGCTTCCGGGACATCCCATTGAGCCGAAATTAAGGTGTGCATGGCATCATCCACGTGGAAGGTTCTAGGCGGGCGTTTCGTCCCCAGCATAATGGCAGAGCCAACAGGGGCTGAGGGAGAGACGTCCTCCGGAGAGGAAATCTTCAAAATGCCCATGGCCTGCACTAACAGGTTGGGCAAATCCTCTGAGCTAAAAAGCCGCGCTGCAGAGGGGTCATCTGCTCCAACCGAGCGGGGATCCGTCTCCTCCAAGGAATCCGCAAAGGACTGTTGGGAGAACTCAGATACGCTGCCCTCATCTACATCGGAGGAGACAAGGTCCTCCAAGGCCTGGGAATCAACCCGAGGGCGTTTACCTCCGGGGACCTCAACCTCTTTACCAAACGAGGGAGCAGGGGCAGCGTTTTGCATAAGGAAGGCCTGATGCAGCAGCAAAACAAACTCGGGGGAGAAACCCCCCAGACTGTGCACTTCCGCAGCCTGGGCTACAGCCCTAGACGCACCCTCAACCGGCGCTCGCAAGAGCAGGGGAGAGACATGCTGCGCATCCAAAATGGCGTCTGGCGCGACACTCCGCGAAGGAGCCGCGCGGGAAAAACAGCGCTTAACTTTAGCCGCTTTGGTGCCGTCGCCCAAATTAAGGGCGTCCATGGCATTAATGTCTCCCTCAAGGGCGGCCCACGAAGAAGCCGTCCGAGCCGCGTGGCCGGCCAAGGTGGCGGAGGCGAGCAGCGGGGGATGGGCGTTTATGGCGGGAAAAACCGCCACGCCGGAGGAAGGACCGGACACTCATCGGTCACGAAACTGTCACCCAACAAGGGCGAATCAGACTTTAAGACCCCCGCATCCCCTCTAGAAGCGCCTAAGCGATCCGGGGAGCGACTCTTTGCGCCCTCGCCCTCCGACGCCATATGCCACGTGGAGATCAATCGGGGAACCCCCTGCCCGCTATAAAAAGGTAAAAATTACCTGCTTTCCGCTCCGAGCTGTAACGACCTGGTGTCCCAGTGAGTAGCTGCAATAAACGTTTAAATAAACGTCGAAATAAACGCCTTTAAGGACGTTCAAAATTTTTTTTTTTTTTTTTTTAACGGAGCCAGCGGGAGGGGGGAGAAAAGGAGGGACCTGGCGCCACCAGGTTTGCACTTACTCAAGAAGAGCCCTCAACCCCAGGCACTCAACAAAACCTAAAAATTAGGCTTGGAGGCCTAGCCAGAGCTGCTGCTGTGTGTGACCACCACCTGCTGAGATAGAGAACATACTGGGGAGTTTCCGGCAGCACATGACCACATATAGGGAGGCAAAAGGATTGCTCTCTATCTCCACCTGCTGGTAGATGGACACAACCCACCAGTCTATGGATTGATCAGCTTGATGATATGGAATAAGGATTTAGATTTGTTAGAAACTGGACAACATTCTGAAGAAAGGGAAGCATGTTCCAAAATTATGTACTCCACCTAAACCAGGGCAGAACCAGGCTTCTGGCACTAATGTATAAAAGGAGATACAACAATTTTTAAACTAGAACTTGGGGGAAGTTGACAGTCGCTCAGAAGTGGATGAATTGGAGTTAGGTATCTGTAAAGGATACTATCAACACAGGGAAGTAAGGGCATCCCAATAGGGAAGTTGCAACAAAGGCAGAAGTAAGCCAGATGCCTTTAAGGGAAGAGCAGATGGAGAGTAACGACTGCTAACTATCCCTGTCAACTACTAAGCAAGCTGTAAATACAGACAAAAAACACACTTTGAAATGTCTATATACAAATCCTAGAAGCTTGAAAAATAACATAGCAGTGTTAGTGTATATTACACTAAATGCAAAGGTAGATATAATAGGCATCTCAGGGATCTGTGGAAGGAAGATAACCGATGGGACACTGTGATATCAGAGTACAAATTATATCACAATGATAGAGTGCATCAAATTGGAAGGTGGTAACACGTGTAAAAGAGGAAATTGAGTGAAACAGAATAAAAATTCAGCAAAGTAGATAGAGGTCAAAAATAGTGAGAGAAACAGGGGAAAGAATGAGAGACAGTAGATACTAAAGAAGATTAAGGGAAGAGACAGAGTGACATGGGATAATGGTGGGGGAAATAAGAGAAGGGGAGAATAAGAGAAGGAGAAGAAATGAAAAGGAAAAAAATTAGACCTGACAATGAGAGGAAAAAAGTAAAAATAAGAAAAACAGAACAAACATTATCTACACAAGAAAGGTTAGAAGTCAAAGGCTGTGATTATAACACCTCATTCTCACTATCCCTGGTCCAGAGTAGGCATCTTTCTTATAGGAAAAGTTTGTATTACCTCATTACTAGTTTTAATCCAAGCTTCATCACATGCTTCATTCAGTTCCTCACATGTGCCTGTGGTTGTCAGATTTCCTCTTTCCTCAGATCCCTGTGGCTCGGTCCTGAAGCCCTCTTGCTCAAATTGGATTAAAATATCAGGCTTGACACTGTGGGAGCCTATTATAGGAAAAAGATAGTACAATTGGTTTAAAAGAAAAAAGTTACCACAGAGCCTGTAAGTGCCCAGAATTATTCTATTTTCAAAAGCACCTCCACTGGTACAGAGCAAAATAACAGAGGTAATGCTGTACTGAACATCATCAGAAATGTATTCTAGAAATACCCTGATATTTTTATACTGTGGTGAGCAACACCTTTCTCAACAGCTACAATCAGATCTGCTGTAGATATCTATAATCAGAAAGGTGTTGTTTTTCTGTTTGTTTACACAGTTTTCCATCTAGTTTCTGTAGATCAGAAATCAGATTCTGCTGGACATCATCAATTGGAAAACTGTTCAATCATTATGGGGTAGATGTGTTTTTAGTCTCTTACAGCCACAGGCTGAATTAACCCCAGATAGTCAATGCCAGACCATGCCCACAAATCAGAATTGACTATACAGGTAAGTGTGGTCACCCAGAAGTTAACTGGGCAACAGCTGATATTCAGACCAGCACCCAGTAATCTCAGCAGATAAAGTTAGGATAGCCCTTTTTGTTATCCTCATACTTAGCTGATTAGTAAACTGAATATCAGCACAACCAGTTATGTTGGCTCTGCCCAAGCTCCACTCCTGGACCACCCTCACACTATCCAGTTAATATTCTGGCAGTCAGAGCGGAAAATCAGTGGCACTATCCAGTTAATGCACTGGCAGTCAGAAGGAATTTTCAGTGACTGTGACAAAACAGTGGGTTTTAAGCCTGTAAAACTGTATTATTTCTTGAAGTGTATCTCTCTATTTTGGTCAGCAGGTGGTGCATGTTTATGTTTAAAGCTGTGGCAGAGAACTGACTGTTCCTTCTTTAATTAACACAGATAAGAGGTAACCTGCAGTGATGTGGCCAGCTACTTTTAAAACTTGTTCTAGGCTCTGATTGGCCCAGGAGCTCAAAATTTCAGTTAGAATGTACTGGCTTTTTCTACAGTCTTAGCCAGGGAGAAAAGAGTGAAGGATCTCTTTGCTGAGGCCCTGTGAACAGTTATATTTGATAACTTAAGTAGCTATATGTCCTGAAATCCCCCGTTACTGTTTAGATAGTGTTATAATTGGTCCATATTTCAGTTACCTGTTATTGTTTTGCAGGTTTCACCTTCTATGTTCATTGTTCTAATTTTTCATGACAATAAACTTTTTTAGTTTATTGCCTCTGCTTGTCTGGACTGACTAGCAATCCTGGTGGTTTGTGTGTTGGGTCTGTGAGTGCTCTCTGGGAACTGTGGGACCAGCAGGAGTGTGGCTCTCAGTAACCTAGAAATCATTAGAGATAATTTGAGAGCAGGAGACTCACCTAGAAGCGGTTGGGACCCACTTGGTGGAAGGAGGGTGCTAGTGTAGAACACAAGCGGCAGGTGCCAGCAGACATGAGCTATACTGCGGATAAACCCTCTAAGTGGCCACAGAGTAAACCCAGGTGGATGGCTAGACATTTCATGACAGTGACACTCTCCAGTTAATATAAAGGCAATCAGAGTGGATATTCAGCGGCACTATCCAGTTAATGCACTGGCAGTCAGAGGGAAATTCAGCGGCACCATCCAGTTAATGCACTGGCAGTCAGAGGGGAAATTCAGCGGCACCATCCAGTTAATGCACTGGCAGTCAGAGGGGAAATTCAGTAGTACTATCCAGTTAATGAACTGGCAGTCCGGGCCCAGCCTCCAAGGAGGGCCATTCACCAGGCCTTCAGATGGCCATCACACCAACAATCACCACAGATATAGGAACAGTAAAAAGTTTTGTTCCTGCAGTAAAAATGCTTTCCTCCCTTTCAGTCTTCTTCCTCCCCACAGGTCTCAACTACAGGATCCTACAACTGGCAGCAATTCACAATCAGAGGCCTTCCTTCAGCCACATCCCGCCCTCTCCACTGCAATTTCCTGTTAGTAGAGAGGGCGGAACGAGGCAGAAGGAAGGCCTCGATGACGACATCTGACTGTGAATTGCTGCCAGCTGCAGAAACCTGTAGGTGAGACCAGCGGAGAGGAGGAAGGGAAGGGGGGGGGGGGGGAGATGAGCAGGAGGTTTGTCATATTTACTTGTTACAGGAGGGTGAGTCTGTTCAGACATATCCGACTTAGGAGGATCCATGAAGGGGAGATCTTCCTCTTGTTAATTCTCAGTGAGAACACAGACGTTATAATTGGTAAGGCTGTTAAGATAAAACACATCAAGAAGGATTCACCAAGGATATGATAATAGTAAATTAGGAAATGGATTTTAAGTCTCCAAATGTCTGGAGACTTTGATTTGAAAATTCAGAGCCCTACAAATCCAAAACATCTACTTACTCTTCAAGGGATCATTTAGGTTTTCTTTTCCCTCCCACTCAAAATGTTGAGTGAAATATTTCTCATCTTCCTTTTTAATCTTGAATATAACATCAGGATTAACAATTGAATGACCTGTAAATAAGTAGGAAAATGGCATTTAAATTTATATGTAGAACCCTTGAGAAGGTTCCATATGTTTCCTACTCTGAACAAGTAGTGCATGAATGTGTGTGTACACACAGGACTAAGAGCCCGTTGCACAAAGCTTACCGTGCTTGCAATGCTTGCTTTAGACTGGCTGTAGCCAGTCTAAAGCAAACATTATTTAGTGTCTAAATAATGTGTCTAAAGCACAAAGGGGTTCTGCGTGAGTTTAACTGTTTGCCGTAGTACCTACTGATAATCCAATGCAAATGTATTACAAGCTCATCAGTATTAAAATGAGCATTCCGTGTGATGTACAGAAAGAAGCACCTACTTTTAACATGTAAAACTTTCTGGCAGGTCTGTAGCCATCGTACTGTGAGGGTGGCTTTATCCTGGATCGCTATGTATTACTACATAGAAGCAGGGGAGTAGCCACAGATGGGACCAGACCCACACACTTTTGCCTGAGGCCCATCCTAACTATCCACAATCTAACATCTCTTGCTGACTTCCCTCCTACAGGTCTTGCCATCCGGGATCATTGCCTCTTCCTGCTCCCCCCTGCCCCTCCGCTGCCGCAGTGCCTTTAGCTTTCATTTTCAGCTGTTGCTAGCAGCGATTCACACAGGCACTCCAGGGCCTTCCCTCTGCCGCGTCCGGTGCTCGCAGGAAGTCGCACCAGAAAGGGCCGGACATAGCAGAGGGAAGGCACTGAAGTGCCTGTGTGAATCGCTGCGAGTGACAGATGAAAATGAAAGCTGCAACGGGCACTGCAGCAGCAGCACGGGCAGGCAGGCTCAGAGACAACAATCCCAGACAGCAAGGGATTGGAGGAAAAGGAGAGAACTGATAGATGTGGGAGGAGGAGGAGGAGGGGGCTGGAGGGAAGGGAGAGAGCTGCTGGACATGGGAGGAAGAGAAAGAAGGGGAAGGGAAGGAAAGGGAGAGAGCTGCTTGACGTGGAAGAGGAGGAGGGGGCTGCACTGAAAGGAGAGAGGTGCTGGACATGGGAGAAGAGAAGGAGGGGGCAGGAGGGAAGGAAGAGAACTCCTGGAACAGCACAAGGGGGGAGGGAAGAGAAACAGAGATGCCAGACCTCACAGTGGGAGAGAGGGTGGGCAGGCAGGCAATCAAGAAAGCATATCAGATGCTGGAAAGGGGGGAGAGAGGGAAAGAAGCTGGATGGGGGTTGGAGAGGAGAAAGATATATTGGAATGGGGGAGGAAGAGAGGGGAGAAGCTGAACAGGGAAATATAGGAACACAGAGAAAGGGAGATACTGAACAAGGAGGAAGACAGAGGCACAGAGATGGAAGAAGATGGATAGTGGACATGGAGACAGTAGAAATATCAAATGGACAAGAGACCTTGATGAGTGAGTCAAGAGAAGATAGAGGGAAGCCGAAACCAGAGCCTAAGGCCAACATGATTTGAAAAATAAAATGACCAGAGAACAAAAGGTAGAAAAAATAAATTTTATTTTTCCATTTTGTGATTAGAATATGTCAGATTTGAAATGTACATCCTGTCAGAGCTGGTGTTAGATATGGCCGGGGCCCAGGACAGACATTTGGGAGGGGACCCCAAAGCTTACTACTAGGCTGCACCTTCTTCAGCTTCCAGCTGGCCTGTGAATTTCTCTGGCCAGGGGGCCAAGGGCAGTTGCCCTAGTTGTAACCCCTAACACCATCTGTGGCATGTGCTATCATATTTTGCACAGTGTAGGAGAAAATGCATCTCTTTCTATTTCTCTGGTGCTGTACTAAATGCAAGATCTGGCCTCTTGGGATTTAATTTGTTTATGGTTTGTGGTCACTTATTCTGTGGAGGAGTGGCCTAGTGGTTAGGGTGGTGGACTTTGGTCCTGGGGAAACTGAGAAACTGAGTTCAATTCCCACTTCAGGCACAGGCAGCTCCTTGTGACTCTGGGCAAGTCACTTAACCCTCCATTGCCCCATGTAAGCTGCATTGAGCCTGCCATGAGTGGGAAAGTGTGGGATACAAATGTAACAAAAATAAAAAAAAGTTGTGTGTGTGATCAAAGTATTGTTAGCATGAATTTTCTATGTAGTATTCTGTAGTAACTTGGCTTGTTCAGATTTCTCAATAGATGCATTAATATTTTAAGAGCCCCACTGAAATATTTAGGGCCCTAAAATATCACAGGTAGGATTCCTTGCTTTGGATGTTAGTGCCGGCATGATAGATTTTCTGTAGGTTCTGAGTGACTTTTTGTTTGACAGATTTTTGTACTATATAAAATGCCTTGTTATTAAGATTTTTGTATGGTGAGTTTTATAGGGAAATGTCCTAGCTCTGCTCTACATCCACTGTTGGGTGGAGGGCTAGGGGGTTCTGTGGATGCAGAATATTTAGGGGAAACATGACTCAATGGAAGATGAAGAGTGCTCCCTCTTGTACTTCCCCTAGCCCTCAACCACTAAAGCCAGAATTACTACCCTCATTGAAGTTATTGGGAGTGGGATAGGTGTGCAGTAGGGGCAGGATATGGGTGCATCAGGTGGCAGGTGTTTCTCTAGTGCCCACACATCTAATCTGTTGGCCCACCCAAAAATTGTCTTCTGGCTACGCCACTGCATAGAAGATTATAGATCATGAATGCGATAATGAAGTTTGGAGTTGAAAAGCATACGCCCCAATTAATACATAGTTAAGTCTCATGTTGACAGAATGATATTAATAGTTACTTGTAAATTGTTGAGTGGTAGATGGCAAAACAGATAAAATGCACTTACATTGTTCTATTGCAAAAGGTCTGATTACTAAAAAGATGAGTATTACTTCTAGTCCTGGATTTTCAAAGCACTAAGTTTACTGAAATGTATTTCTACATTAGGCTGCCAAGTCTGGCCTATATTATTTTTTAATCGATTGTTTAATTTAGCATATATGAAGAGAATACCTTATCTAACCAAGTGTAATCAAAGTGGCAGGTGATAGTACACTTACAATTGAATAGGTTAAGAAAGTGAGCCCCAGATTTGGCAGGCACAGGCAGGATCTGAGCCCAGGGACCAGCAGAGCACACTGCAGTGGGACAACATGATTCCTGGGCATGCGCACAACATGAATACTTACCAAGAGACTGCTCTCCGCACGTGCTAGACACTTTCCCTACCAAGCCACTTGCTGAATTTCAGTGCATCTCATTTGCATGCAATTCCCTTTGAGCATCGGTTGCTGTTTAGAAATCGGTAAGTTCAACTGCAGCTGCTGCACTCAGAGTTGGAAGCCATTTACAGAACAGCATTTGGCACCGGGATATGTGCCCAATTTTTACACCAACTGAAACCTGGTGTAAATTCTTGTGCCTAAATTAGACGTGGATCTCTCTTATTCTGTAACACTGCTGCAAATTCCAGGAACGTCCATGATCCACCCATGCCCCTCCCACGGCAGCATCTCCTTTCTGGATCCACATGTAAATATAAATTAATGCCAATTAGCACTGATAGTTGATCATTAGCACCTAAGTATCAGTGCTAATTTGCTCAATATGCAATTAAATTGCATGCGCCCAAATTTGTACACATAATTTTAAGCACCGTATACAGAATTAGGGCAACACTGTGTATTCTTGGGCTGTTTGCATTGGCCTGAGAAAGTCTGGAAAGAAGAGGGAACTATAGCTTGCTGTCTGATTTCTATTCATGAACCGCTAAGCCAAAGTCAATGCAGGTGTCGAACATCTCTGTGATATCTGGTTACCATCTGAAGGGGTTACACATTGTACGGTGCAATTGACTAGTGTGCAGCTAACAGTCAGGCCCCTTATACGGAAGTTGTAGTTCTCAGCAAGAAGGGTCAAAATTTTTATTGACTAGAAGAGGGAGACAGACTGCAGCTGGTGTTGAGTGAAGCCTCCACTTTAAGGTAAACATTTTAATGTAGAGCAGCATCTTTTGCATCAGAAGCCAAGTCTCAATTTCAGGTGCCCATTGATACCTTGGGTTTTTCCAGCTCTGATAAAAACTGCATCCATTCCATTATGTACTACTACTACTACTTAACATTTCTAAAGCGCTACTAGGGTTACACAGCGCTGTAAATTTAACATAAAAGGACAGTCCCTGCTCAAAGAGCTTACAATCTAAAAGACAAATGTATAGTCAGTCAAGTAGGGGCAGTCAAATTGGGGCAGTCTAGATTTCCTGAAAGGTATAAAGGTTAGGTGCCGAAAGCAGCATTGAAGAGGTGGGCTTTGAGCAAAGATTTGAAGATTGGTAGGGAGGGGGCTTGGCGTAAGGGCTCAGGAAGTTTATTCCAAGCATAGGGTGAGGCGAGGCAGAATGGGCGGAGCCTGGAGTTAGCGGTGGTGGAGAAGGGTACTGTGTCAGTGTGGTACATGGTACAGAAGACGTGGAGGGGCATAATCGAAAGGGGCGCCCAAGGTTTCCCGAGGACGTCCTCGCAGGACGTCCCGGCGAAGAGGCGGGGAAACCCATATTATCAAAACAAGATGGGCGTCCATCTTTCGTTTCGATAATACCATCGGGCACGCCCAAATCTTGACATTTAGGTCCTCCCTAGAGATAGTCGCCCTTAGACTTGGTCATTTCTGATTTTCGGCGATAATGGAAACTAAGGAAGCCCATCTCAGAAATGACCAAATGCAAGCCCTTTGGTCGCGGAAGGAGCCAGCATTCGTAGTGCACTGGTCCCCCTGACATGCCAGGACACCAACCGGGCACCCTAGGGGGCACAGCAGTTGGGGACGCCCAAAATCGGCTTTCCATTATACCAATTTGAGTGACCCTGTGAGGATGCCCATCTTGCGATTTGTTTCGAAAGATGGGTGGCCTTCTCTTTCGAAAATAAGCCTGATAATTACCTCGTGAGAGGAGGATGTCATGAATCTCCTTGATGACCTTCTTGTATAGCTTTTTCTGCCATTCTCCCAGAATGTCCCACTCCACTTCCAAGAAATAAGCAGCAACATCCTTAAATGTAACCAATGCCTGGAACAGCAAAAAGGACACCCTCAGACACAGTTTCATAATCATGCTTCTGTAATACACTTTGTTATATGAGCTCTGTCAGTAAGATAAGATCTCCAGTACATTATAGTATGAGTTCTGTCCCCTTAAATCTCCAATATTTTGAACAGGCTTCCTGGTCCTTAGAGGAACATTGGAATTCTCTCATGTTGGAAGACAGAGAGAGAGTGTATGTGTTGTGTGTGTGTTGCTATATTATCAGGCTGTAATCTGTTGAGAAAGAATAGAGATGGCAGAGTTGGGGGCACTAGTTCTTTATGTCAATAATACAGTAATCACAATTTTATTGTTGCTAATACCACTATTATAATAATGAACTGAAGAACGAAAAGCCTCAGAATATACCTGTGCAAAAGCACTTTAGCGCCTATGTTTACTAAGGTGTGCTATTGGCGTGTTAGCGTTTTTAACACGCATAAATTGTTTACATGTGTTAAACGCTAATGTGCTCATAGAAATGTATAGGCGCATTAGCGTTTAACGTGCCTTAAATTTAAAGGTGCGTTAGAAACGCTAACACACCTTAGTAAACATATCCCTAGGTATCAATATGTATCATAGGCATAAAAGCCTCCTTAATGTCTTCATATTTTATACAAACAAGGTAGTGAAAAATGACAAAAAAAATCTAAACTTATCTTTAAAAATATTGATTCAATTTTTGCCTGTCAGATACATTTTGCAACTCTGTTTCAGGGGCCATAAAGCGCATACATGTACAATAAACCTGCTCTGACTCTGTAAAAATCACAAAAACAGTGTAAATGTCTGATCTTTATAATATTACAAAAAAAAACATTTTGCTTACAGCACTCACTTCAGTTCAGTTTAGTGTGTATTTCCCAAAAGCTATCATGCTACACAAACATGGCGCCCTGGCTTTATACCACATGCTGTAAATCAAATTAACCAATAGGATTTACTGAGAATATGTTCCAAATTATTTAAGCCAATAAAATAAGGCGTTCAAACCCTATATGCCATCATTTAAGTAACCTACCAAATTTCTCACAGCTCAGTGGGCATTTACAAAACAGCTCATTAGAAAAACTCTTAAGGGTCCTTTTACTACGCTGCAGTAAGCGCTGGCACGCACTTACTGCAAATTAAAATGGCTTACTGTGGGATACACCAAGGCGTCCCACAGTAACATTAGCAATGCTTGCACACAAACTGTGCATTCAAATAATTTAATTTTTTTGCTGAGTGGGTATGACAGCACATATCAGCGCAGCTACATTGACGCACCTTAACTGATAAGCATGTGTTTAACATGTGAGCCCTTACTGCCTATAAAAGAGGTGTCGGCAAGTCCTCACGCACTAAGGGGGTCTTTTATTGAGGTGCACTAGTGTTTTTTAATTCATGAACAAAATGACTTAATTTTCATTAAAAATGTATCCATTCCATTTTGCCATTTAGACCATAAGTTCCACAGATTTAAGAGTATAAATCCAGCATTGCTCTCATTGGAGCAATCTGCACCTACCTTCTTCTCCTAGTGGATTTGGTACAACTCGATCAAGTATACAACAACAGCGTGAGGAAAAATGAGATTCACTTATACGGATTGCTCCAACAAGAAAAGTGTGTAAATCCAGCACTGAAATCCATTGAACCCACGAGTCTACATGGCAAAATGGAATGGATACATTTTTTATAAAAATGAAGGATTTGTTAACATTCTCATTCTCGGAGACTTTAACATACACATTGATGACCAGGCCGACCCTCACGCTTCTCAGTTCCTCACTCTAACATCCTCCTTCAACCTCCAGCTTTGCTCCACCACCCCTACTCACCGAGACGGCCATTGTCTTGACCTCGTCCTCTCCTCTTCCGGCTCTCTCTCCAATTTCCACGTTTCAGCTCTTCCTCTCTCCGATCATCACCTAATCACCTTCACACTTCTTCACCCCCCCTCAGCCCCGTCCAACTTTAACCACTACCTCCAGGAATCTCCAGGCTATTGACCCTCCCACCCTATCCTCCAATATTTCTAATCTCCTCCCCTCCATCATGTCCTCCGAGTCTGTCAACAAGGCTGTCTCCACTTACAATGCCACTCTCTCCTCTGCTCTGGACACCCTCGCACCATCCACCTCCCGTCCCACAAAGCATACTAATCCCCAGCCCTGGCTGACCCCTTGCATCCGTTACCTTCGCTCCTGCGCCCGATCTGCTGAACACCTCTGGAGGAAATCTCGCACCCATTCAGACTTCCTTCACTACAAATTCATGCTATCCTCCTTCCACTCCTCCCTATTCCTTGCCAAACAGGACTATTACACACAATTGACCAATTCTCTCAGCTCCAACCCCCATCGTCTCTTCTTCACCCTTAACTCTACTACTACTAAACATTTATAGAGCACTACTAGGGTTACGCAGCACTGTACAATTTAACAAAGAAGGACGGTCCCTGCTCAGATGAGCTTACAATCTAAAGGACAAAATGTCAAGTTGGTGTAGTCTAGATTTCTGAGTATAGGTGTGGTGGTTAGGTTAACTCCCTCCTCAAAGTGCCCTCCGCTCCCACGCCCCCTCGCTCTCTCCTCAATCACTGGTTGATTACTTCCGCGACAAGGTGCAAAAGATCAACCTTGAGTTCACTACCAAGCCATCTCTTCTTCACCCTTCAACCCTCTCCCTCAACCAACCAACCCAGGCCTTTTTCTCCTCCTTTCCTATCACCACCGAGGAGGAAACCGCTCGCCTTCTTTCCTCCTCGAAATGCACCACCTGCTCTTCTGATCCCATCCCCACCAACTTACTTAACATCTCTCATATTGTCACCCCCTCCATCTGTCATATCCTCAACCTCTCTCTCTCCACTGCAACTGTCCCTGACACCTTCAAGCACGCCGTAGTCACACCTCTCCTCAAAAAACCATCACTTGACCCTACCTGTCCCTCCAACTACCGCCCCATCTCCTTCCTACCCTTCCTTTCCAAAATAATTGAGCGTGCTGTTCACAGCCCCTGCCTTGATTTTCTCTCCTCTCACACCATCCTCGATCCACTTCAATCCGGCTTTCGCCCTCTTCACTCAACAGAAACAGCACTCTCTAAAGTCTGTAATGACCTGTTCCTTGCCAAATCCAGAGGCCACTACTCCATCCTCATCCTCCTTGATCTATCCGCCGCTTTTGACACTGTCAATCATGACTTACTTCTTGCCACCCTGTCCTCATCTGGGTTCCAGGGCTCTGTCCTCTCCTGGTTCTCCTCCTATCTCTCCCACCGCACCTTCAGAGTTCACTCTCATGGATCTTCCTCCACCCCTATCCCCCTATCTGTTGGTGTTCCCCAGAGATCTGTCCTTGGACCCCTTCTCTTCTCAATCTACACCTCTTCCCTGGGCTCCCTGATCTCATCTCATGGTTTCCAGTATCATCTCTATGCTGATGACACCCAGCTATATCTCTCCACACCAGACATCACCGCAGAGACCCAGGCAAAGGTATCAGCCTGCTTATCCGACATTGCTGCCTGGATGTCCAACTGCCACCTGAAACTGAACATGTCCAAGACCGAGCTCCTCGTCTTTCCACCAAAACCCATGTCTCCTCTTCCTCCACTTTCTATCTCAGTTGATAACACCCTCATCCTCCCCGTCTCATCTGCCCGCAACCTCGGAGTCCTTTGACTCCTCCCTCTCCTTCTCTGCACATATCCAGCAGATAGCCAAGACCTGCCGCTTCTTCCTCTTTAACATCAGCAAAATTCGCCCTTTCCTCTCTGAACACATCACCCGAACTCTCATCCACGCTCTCATTACCTCTCGCCTTGACTACTGCAACTTACTCCTCACCGGCCTCCCACTTAGCCATCTACCCCCCCTTCAATCTGATCAGAACTCTGCTGCACGTCTCATATTCCGCCAGAACCGATATACTCATATCACCCCTCTCCTCAGGTCACTTCACTGGCTTCCAATCAGATACCGCATTCAATTCAAGCTTCTCCTTCTTACCTACAAATGCACTCAGTCTGCTGCCCCTCACTACCTTTCTACCCTCATCTCCCCTTACGTTCCCGCCCGTAACCTCCGTTCACAGGACAAATCCCTCTTCTCTGTTCCCTTCTCCATCACCGCCAACTCCAGGCTCCACTCATTCTGCCTCGGATCACCCTATGCTTGGAACAACCTTCCTGAGCCCTTACGCCAAGCCCTCTCCCTGCCCGTCTTCAAGTCTTTGCTTAAAGCCCACCTCTTCAATGCTGCGTTCGGCACCTAACCCTTACCGTTCAGTGAATCCAGACTGCCCCAATTTGACCGCCCCTATCAGACATGAACATTTGTCTCTTAGATTGTAAGCTCTTTGAGCAGGGACCGTCCCTCTATGTTAAATTGTACAGCGCTGCGTAACTCTAGTAGCGCTTTAGAAATGTTAAGTAGTAGTAGTGGTAGTAAATTAAAAGATATTTACAATGAACTCTCTAGGAGTATCTGCTGAGCCCTTTGAACGTTTTGTAAATTCCCACTAAGCTGTGAGAAATTTGATAGGTTAATTAAACATTAGTGCATAAGGTTTGAGCACCTTATTTTACTGGCTAAATAGTTTGGCACACAAGCTCAGTAATTGCTGTTAGTTAATTTGATTTACAGTGTGTGGTATAAAATCTGGGTGCCATGTTTGTGCAGCATGATAGCTTTTGTAAAGCACACACTAAGCTGAAGTGAAATTAATGCTGTAAGCAAAATGCTTTTTGTTAGAGATAAGAAATTTACAGTTTTTGTCAGTTTTACAGAGTCTGAGCAGACTTATTGTGAATGCACTTTTTGGTCCCTTAAGCTCTCCTTCCCTCTACTACTACTACTTAGCATTTCTATAGCGCTGCCAGGGTTACGCAGCGCTGTACAAGTTTAAACATGGGGAAGGACAGTCCCTGCTCAAGAGAGCTTACAATCTAAAGGTAAAAACTATGTAGTCAGTGTAGGTATCAGGAATGGGAAGGTGGTTAGGCACCAAAAGCAAGGGAGAAGAGATGGGCCTTGAGTAAGGACTTGAAAATGGGCAGGGAGGGCGCATGGCGTATGGGCTCAGGAAGTCTGTTCCAGGCATAAGGTGATGCGAGGCAGAAGGGGCGGAGTCTGGAGTTAGCGGTGGTGGAGAAGGGTACAGAAAGGCGTGATTTGTCCTGAGAGCGGAGGTTACGGGTGGGAACATATGGGGAGAGGAGGGTAGAGAGGTAATGGGGGGCTGCAGATTGAGTGCACTTGAAGGTCAATAGGAGAAGCTTGAACTGTATAAGGTAGCGGATCGGGAGCCAGTGAAGCAACTTGAGGAGAGGGGTGATATGAGAGTATCGGTTCACGCGGTAGATAAGACGTGCGGCGGAATTTTGGACAGATTGAAGGGGGGATAGGTGGCTAAGCGGGAGGCCAGCGAGGAGAAGGTTGCAATAGTCAAGACAAGAGGTAACGAGCGAGTGGACGAGGGTTCGGGTGGTCTGTTCAGAGAGGAATGGGCGAATTTTGCTAATATTATAGAGGAAGAAGCGACAGGTCTTAGCTGTCTGCTGGATATGGGCAGAGAAGCAGAGGGAGGAGTCAAAAATGACTCCGAGATTGCGGGCTGAAGAGACGGGGAGGATGAGGGCGTTGTCAACAGAGACAGAAAGTGGGGGAAGAGGAGAAGAGGGTTTGGGTGGAAAGACAAGGAGCTCAGTCTTTGCCATGTTCAGTTTCAGATGCCGGTTGGACATCCAGGCAGCGAAGTCTGAAAGGCAGGCCGAAACTTTGACCTGGGTTTCAACTGTGATGTCGGGAGTGGAGAGGTAAAGCTGGGTATCATCAGCATAGAGATGGTACTGGAAACCATGTGATGAGATCAACGAGCCCAGGGAAGAGGTGTATATCGAGAAAAGAAGTGGTCCAAGGACAGATCCTTGAGGGACCCCAACAATACTTGTGGCCTGGCCCCCTAGGGGTCTTTGAATTCTTCAGACTGAACACTGTGATCCACCTCCAACAGGTTAAAGTCTTCTACCAACAACCACCAGACTACTGCTTCACTCCAAAATAGACAAATAAGGAAAGAAAATAGAAAGCTGAAAGAGCTGCACAGAAAAGGTTTTCCTTTCAGTGCCAGCATCCTATGTACAACAGCAGAGAATAATATTTTCAGCACTTAATATACCACAAGCGATCCCTGAGGCAACTATGCAATTTACAATTGCTATTTACATGTACTTTGGATTGTCCCTAATGGGCTCACAATCTAAATTATAGATTGTACCTGGGGCAATGGAGGGCAAAGTGACTTTGCCCAGGGTCACGCGGAGCTGCAGAGGGAGTTGAACCTGATTTCCAACCCACTGCTATCTGGCAGCAGAGGGAATTGAACCATGTTGTGCAGGTTTGCAACTAGCTGCACTAACCATTAGGCCACTCTTACCTGATCAGGAACCAGGGTAGACATATCCTTGCTGTTTTCCCTCTGAATTGGGATGGATTGAGGCTAGAGATTTCCCTTTTCCTAGAAAGATAAAGCTGACCTGATTCCGGGTCGCATATAAATTCCCTCCTCTGCCCCTCTGCAGATCTGGGGATTTCCAGTCCCACCAGATTGTAAATTTCTGCTTTTGTTTTGAATCTTTTCTACAGACGCTGAAAGGAAAAGAGAACAGATGAGCAGAGCATGCTCAGAGCTCATCATCACCCTGCCCCCCTTGCTGATGTCATTCTGGGGTTGCCCACCTCCTTAAGGTGGATATGTGTACAAAGCAGAAAACAGGCAGTAGGTCCCACACAGGTAGTCCTGAATCTTTCTGAAAATTGGATCTTTAACTACAGAGAACAGTTTAAATCTGTTTTCAACAGTGGCACCTTCCTCAGTGCAACAAATCAGCTGCCGAAAGTGCCGACGAGCATAAGAGATGGTCCGTTCACTTGTCTCTTAGATTGTAAGCTCCTTGAGCAGGGACCGTCCCTCTATGTTAAACTAGCCGTTGAGCCCGTTAAAACGGGCTAGTATGGGGTTTTTCCAAGGCCCCCTCCCCTCGCCGCTGCAGGGCCCCCTCCCCCGAGGTCGCCGCCGCCACCCCTCCACCCGGCCCCAGCTCTCTCTTCGCTATTGACCTTACGTCGCCGAAACGCAGCACGCAGATCAGCAGAGCTCCCGTCGGCCTTCCTTCTCTGCCTGTGTCCCGTCCTCGTGTGATGTAACGTCGGCGAGGGCGGGACACAGGCAGGGAAGGATGGCCGATGGGAGCTCGGCTGATCTGCCTGCTGCGTGTCGGCGATGTAAGTTCAATACCGAAGAGAGTGCTCGGGCCGGGTGGAGGGGGGGCGGCGGCGGCGGTGATTCCGGGTGGGGGGAGCGGTAGCGGCGACCTCGGGGGGGGGGGGAGCGGTAGCGATGTCGGCGGTTCCCTCACTCCCCTTTGCGCAGTTTCCCTCTCTGTCCCGCCCCCGTCATCACGTATTGACGCGGGGGCGGGACAGAGAGGGAAGTCTCTACTGCGCATTTGCTGGTGAGTATGGTCACTCGTCATTTATATGTTTGATTGTACAGCACTGCGTAACCCTAGTAGCGCTTTAGAAATGTTAAGTAGTAGTAAGAGAGGGTGAGGAGGAGGGTCTCTCTCCAGTCCATTCCAAGTCTACCAAAGGTATGTGCAGGAGGGAAGAGTCACAGCCTAATTGCCCAGTGTCAGTAGTGGGGACAACAGCTCCACTACTGACACATCAGCCTACTTCTCTTTCCCACGGTAAAAATGGAGTGGACTCACTGGACTGTCACTGGACATAGGTCACAGGGACCTCTGGGTAGGGAGACCGGCACGGATTGCAGAGTCACGGTGGGGTGGGCAGCGGGAGAGAAAACAAGAACCAAAGCGACCTAATCTGAGTGATACGGTCTGTACCCTGAAGAGGACAGGTACAAATCAAGGTATACACAAAAAGTAGCACATATGAGTTTATCTTGTTGGGCAGACTGGATGGACCGTGCAGGTCTTTTTCTGCCATCATCTACTATGTTACTATGTATGTTACTATCTGCTGCATTCATGCACGGGCCAGCATCAGTCATCTGACCTAGTGTCTGCAAATCAGAGAGAGTGCTTAGACAGAGTCTGTGCGCCCGCTGCCCCAAGGAGATTTAATAGCCAGGTGACCAATTAGGTCAGTCTCAGTTTCCGCTTCCCCGTCATCGTCCTACTTTCAAAACAAAAGCCAGCAAACCTATGAGCTGCTGCGTCCACGTTGTCGCTTTCAAACAGTACACAGAACGGAATAACTTTTCATAGGTAGAGTAGTAATTTGTTATAAATCGTAATCAGTGTGTCATTTGGAGGGGCTGGTTATAGGGACATGCAGAGATTATGTTTTTCCTGGTAAAGAGCCACTAAAACCAGTGCTTTTTTTGTAGAAAAAAAGGTGCCGGTACTCATTATGGGTGGGGCCACCACATATGGCTCCACCCCTACGATAGCCACACCCCTTATACCAGCCATGGCGCATATAAACGGACATCATTGAAAATATTATACTAGTATAGAAGACAAAAAAACATGATTATTTTTCATTATAAATAATTTCTGTAAGCTCTTACAGCTCCAGTAAACCCAGTGCAAAATAAGACAGCAGATGTAAATTCTCAAATTGGACATATTCCAAACACTAAAATGAAAATAAAATGATTTTTTCTACCTTTGTTGTCGTGACTTTGTTTTTCTAGCCATATTGGTCCCAGTCTCTGATTCTGCTGCTCTTTATCTGTTCTCTTAACTCCGTTTCCAGAGCTTCCTTTCCATTTATTTCTTTACTTTCCTCCTTTCTTCCAGGGCCGGCCCTAGGGTTTCTAGCGCCCTCCTGCAGCCTATTAGTCGGTGCCCCCACCCATCCAGAGGCGGGATCACTATGGCTCCGCACCACAGTAGACACACCCCTTTTACCAGCCATGGTATCATTGAAAATATTACACCATTATAGAAGAAAAATAACTTAGCACACAGACCAGGAATTAGGAGAACGTCTTGCCAACTCTGAAAAACAACGTGTTATCAAAATTTCAGAATCTAACCCAGTCATTGCTCTGAATATCTGCTGTAATCTTTGCTTTGTAGTATTTATTTTAATTTTGCTCACACCTTTTTCAGTAATAGCTCAAGGTGAGTTACATTCAGGTACACTGGGTATTTCCCTGTCCCTTGAGGGCTCACAATCTAAGTTTGTACCTGAGGAAATGGAGGGTTAAATGACTTCCCCAAGTCACTTTGAACTGGGCACCTCTGCATGTCAAGACAGTGCTTTAACCACTAGGTCCTTCCCAGTGCATCCCAGGCTGGGTGCCATCGAATTGAGTAGGGCAGGCCCAAAGGCTGAAGGGAGGAGGCAGTTGTTTCCCCCCCCCCCCCCCCGCCTCCAATGCCAAAGGCACTGCAGGAGTCTGGGGGGAGGGGGTTGGGTGGAGGGGAATCCCACCACAATACCAGGGCTCTGCAGCGATCAGGGAGGGTCTGGCCCATCACCATGGAGATTTGGGGGGGGAGCCGGGAGGTCCACCGGACCACCAAGACATCAGTAGATGATGGTGGGTGTCCGCTGAAACACCAGGGAGATTTTTTTAAGGTCTTGTGGGGATCGGGGTCTGCTGGACCTCCAGGGATACCTTAAAATTTGGGGGGCATTGGGGAGGAATCAGGGGTCCATGCACTGAGCACCTATCTTATGGGGAGCAGTATTCTTACACTATACAGCGCAAGCAGACTGTTGCACCTGCCATAACATTTTGCACATTAAAGGTACTCAAAGCCAGATGCACAAAGGTCCCATTAGGGATCCGTCTGCGTTTCCAAATCGGTAAAAATTTAGAAACAGAGGGATTCACAAAGAAAATTGCATGCAAATGAGCTGCTCATTGCTTTTGCGACCTAGCTCATTTGCATGCGAAATGGGGGAAGCAAATCGGTGAGCTGAGCATGCGTAGAACAGTCAATCGCTATGTGTGGCTGCTCTGTGCATGCTACAGAAGGCTCTCATACACACAGACAAGCTGTGTGTATGAAAGCAGTAGATTTAACCTTTTCTTTTTTTTGCAATCACAAAAGCACTTTTTTTTGGATGGGCATACCTGTATTGCAGCTCCCTGCCTCCCGCTACTGGGAAAAAGTGGGAAAAACCTCTCTGCTGCTCTGGCTCTTCTGTGAAGAATCAGCAGCATCAGGGCTTGGTTCCACCCCCAGCTGTTCCTGCTGCTTCCTTCTATTGGCTGGCTGACATCCTAGAACGCTCATCTCCCTGAAGATGGACTCTCATTGGTTGGCTGCTGTCCTAACTCCTCCTCCCTACAGGGAAGCCCTGCAGGTAGGAGGAGTTGGGACAGCAGCCAGCCAATGAGAGTCCATCTTCAGGGAGATGGGCGTTCTAGGATGTCAGCTGGCCAATAGAAGGAAGCAGCAGGAACAGCTGGGGGTGGAACCAAGCCCGTTTCCCACAGAGGCTGTTTCTTTGATGGACCCTTGACTTCCTTGCATTTTTGGTAAGTCACTATTAATTTTATGCGGGAGGTGGTGGAGATGAAAACGGTAACAGAATTCAAACATGCGTGGGATATGCATAAAGGAATCCCGTGCAGTAGGAATGGATCCTCAGAAGCTTAGCCAAAATTGGGTGGCGGAGCAGGTGGGGGAAGAGAGGTTGGTGGTTGGGAGGCGAGGATAGTGGAGGGCAGACTTATACGGTCTGTGCCAGAGCCAGTGATGGGAGGCGGGACTGGTGGTTGGGAGGTGGGAAATACTGCTGGGCAGACTTGTATGGTCTGTGCCCTGAAAAAGGCAGGTACAAATCAAGGTAAGGTATACACATATGAGTTTATCTTGTTGGGCAGACTGGATGGACCATGCAGGTCTTTTTCTGCCGTCATCTACTATGTTACTATGAGCTGCCATGATTCTTACATCTTGTCTAACAGTGTGCTGGGAAAGAAGTTTGCAGAGGGGCAATTCGGACAAGGGTGGCTTCTTGGTGAGTGTTTTTTTGTTTTCTAACAGATGTGGCAGTGGTTCTGGAGGGTATGCATATGACACCCGTTTTAAAAGTGGCACTACACTTTTAAGGTGAGAGGCCTTTGTTTAGCATACTGTTATGTGTTGATAGCAATGTATTGTTGTGTTCCTGCAGGGGATGCCGGATATGGATCTAAAACATGGCTACTGACCCCGCTCGCAATGCCCCGGTCGGAGGCAGAGAAGCGCTACAACAAGTCACACATCTCGACTAGATGTACTATTGAGCGGACTTTCGGGGTACTAAAGAGCCGGTTTCGCTGCTTGCACATTTCTGATGGATCCCTGAAATATTCCACTGATAAGGTGGCGGATATAGTGACTGTGTGCTGCATGCTGCATAACATCGCACTGAAGCATCACCTAGAGATTGAGATTGTAGTCCCTCCAGAAGTGGACATAACCCCCTTGGACAGAGGATCTGATGTAACCAGGGGAAATGCCGTGCACCAGCAGCTGATCCAGGAGTACTTTTCCAGAGTTCCTCAGCCTGTGTAGCCACCTATATGAGTTACCAAGGTAGAAAATAGAAGGCATATATGAGTGGAGGAGTGGCCTAGTGGTTAGGGTGGTGTACTTTGGTCCTGAGGAACTGAGTTCAATTCCCACTTCAGGCACAGGCAGCTCCTTGTGACTCTGGGCATGTCACTTAACCCTCCATTGCCCCATGTAAGCCACATTGAGCCTGCCATGAGTGGGAAAGCGCAGGGTACAAATGTAACAAAAAAAATAGCTTTATTTAAACCACAGCTGATATGTAATTCATCAGACAAGACAATACAATCTGTATGAATACTTGAAATGTTCATTTATTTATATCACACAAATAAAAACTTGTGAGTAAACCCTTCTGAGGGGTACAATAACTTAAAGAAATGCATTAATAAACAGACAAACTTTGCTTTTCAAGGTGTTTCACTTGCACCGTCACACAGGATCTTGCTGTTTCACTGCACCTTTAAAACAGAAAAAAAAAATCTGTTGTGAATTCAGAACGCATGCATCAGTGAATGTTGTTAGGGGGGTGGGAACAGTGTAATACCACAGCTGATAACTGGGGCTGTGAGGAAACAACAGAAAAAAATCTTTAAGTAGTGAACATGTACTAGTTTACTACTGAGACAAAGAGAACGCAAACCCATCAAATAGGAGGTAAAATAGGGGAAACAAATGTACGAAACAAATAAATGCATCTGTGAAACTGGTTTTTACTTTATTTGTCAATGATAAGAGAGTGAACAGAATGTTGAGTATTATTAGGAAAGGGTTGGAAAACAAACACGAGGATGTTATAATGCCGTGGTATCGCTCCATGGTGCGACCGCACCTCGAGTATTGTGTCCAATTGTGGTCACCACACCTCAAAAAAGATATAAAGGAATTAGAGAAGGTGCAGTGAAGGGCCACAAAAATGATAAAGGGAATGGAACGACTTCCCTTTGAGGAAAGGCTGAGAAGGTTAGGGCTCTTAAGCTTGGAGAAAAGGCGGCTGAGGGGTGATATGATAGAATTCTACAAGATAATGAGCGGATTCGAGCGGACAGATGTGAAGCATTTGTTTACACTTTCAAACAACAACAAAACAGGGGACACAAGATGAAGCTAGAATATGGTAGATTTAAAACAAATAGGAGAAAGTTTTTCTTTACTCAGCGTGTAGTTAGACTCTGGAACTCGCTGCCGGAGAATGTAGTGACAGCAGCTGGCCTTACGGAATTTAAAGGGGGTCTGGACAGATTCCTGAGGGAAAAGTCTATTGAACGTTATTAATTTTTTTTTTTTTTTTTTGGGGGGGGGGGGGGTTGCCAGGTTCTTGAAGCCTGGATTGGCCGCTGTCAGAGACAGGATGCTGGGCTTGATGGACCCTTGGTCTTTTCCCAGTATGACGGTACTTATGTATTTATGTACTTATGATACTTACTATTGAGAGAGAGGCTGCCACACAGGGGAGGTACAGGAGGGTGTTCTGTGGTCCTCCCTGTGATTAAAAAAAAAAAGTAAAGGTTGAAATTGCCATAAGTGTGCATGAAAGAATACCAACTATTGAGAGAGGTGCATGGGACACAATCACGTGAGATACTTACTCGGAACAGCAGGCCCATGAGACCAGGAAGGGAAAGGGGGGGCGGATGGCTTGTCCAGGCTGAAAGAAAAAAACATTCGAGGTTTCACTACATGTGGAGGGATAGTGAAGAGGAAGCAAACTGTGCTCCTGAGGATATGAAAAACAGGTATAAACACAATAAGCACCTGAGATTACTACTTACTTGGAAGAGCAGGGATGGGAGTCCAGGAAGGGACAGCATGGCTGGGAGACCATGAAGGGACGGGGGGGGGGGGGGGGGGGATTGTCGACCGCCGTCAAATAAGGGGAAGGCCCCAATGCACCCCCTATTCCCCCTTCTCTACCAATCTCAAGCTTGTTTTAGTGGACGTATCATGGGCTGCAGATCTTCCCTACGACCCGCTGGTGCCTGCAACCGATTAAAGATCGAATACGACAAGGACCCTTCCTCCCAGATAGATTGTGGTGCGAACCTCCCGGCCCCTGTATGCATCTCATTGATCCAACGAATCAAGCAAGCCACATTATACAATCGAAGAGCTGGCAAATTTAACCCACCCCTTGCTCTAGACTGCGTAAGTTTAACAAATCCAATTCTAGCCCCATGACCCCCCCAAAGAAAAGTTCCAATGAATCCTCTGTTATAAAGTTCATCACTTTTCGCAATCCAGAGTGGCAACATCTGCAAAGGGTACAAGATCTTTGGCAACATTACCATTTTCACTAGCGCCACCCTACCTAGCAATGAAAGTGGCAACTCGCGCCATCTGTGGCACAGCGCTTTAATACTGCTTAGCTTGTCCTGTATATTCCGCCGGTATATTTCTCTTAAATCTCTGTGAAGATACACTCCTAAATACTTTAAAGTGCCCGAGGACCAGGTAAAAGGAAACGTCATCCGCTGATATGCACACGGTGAAGAGACGGCTAAAGCCTCCGACTTGTCTAAATTTATTCTTAACCCCGAAAAAGACCCAAACTACATAAGCAATGCTATTAAATTAGGAATTGACGTGGCAGCCTGATCTAAATATACAAGCATATCATCAGCAAACAGATTGATTTTGAGCTTCTGTCGTCCTACCTTGATACCTTGCACCTGCTTGGACTGCCTGACTTTTACAGCAAACGGTTCAAGTGATAATACAAATAACATGGGTGAAAGTGGGCATCCCTGCCTAGTACCCTGATCCAGTCCAAATGTCACGGATAATGCTCCGTTGATCAATATTTGGGCTGTAGGGTTACTGTACAAAGCTCTGATCCCCCCCAAGAATGCACCCATAATCCCAAATTGAGGAAGCACCCAAAACAAGTAGTCCCATATGATTTTGTTGAACGCTTTCGCCGCATCCAAACTCACAATGATAGCATCTCCTGGAGTACCTCCCAATCTCTGTAATACTGTTAATGCCCGAAGGACGTTAGAAGAAGCGTATTTACCCGGTACAAATCCTGCTTGATCCGCATGTATTAATAGAGGTAACACCTTCCCCAGCCTATGAGCCTGAATATTCGCAAAAAGCTTTATGTCTTGGTTGAGAAGGGAGATTGGGTGATAAGACCCCAGCAATTCCTCATCTCTCCCAGGTTTTGGGAGCACCACAATATGTGCATGCGTCAATTCCCTCCCCGCCTCCCCCTCTACACATAAATGATGACACAGCTCCTGGAAGGGTGTACAGATTTTCAATCCCAAGATTTTGTAAAACTCAGGCCACAACCCATCCGGGCCCGGTGCCTTTGCTAATTTTAAACGCTTAATCGCCTGCCCAACCTCTACCCCCGTCACCGGAGCATTCAGAGCATCCCGTTGCTCCTGCGACAGCTGAGGGAGATTCAGATCATGAAAAAAAATCATCTCTCTGCCCCTTATCCATGTCTCCTTTATCATAGAACGCTTTATAAAATTTCACAAACTCTTTTTGTATATCCTCAACTGCTGTTACCACCCCACCCTCCATTGATCTTACCTTGGTAATAATCTTTTTTGCCCCTCTATTTTTAACTAGAGCAGCCAACAACTTCCCCGCTTTATTTCCCCACCTATAAAGATTATATTTATACATTTGGATATCTTGTAATGCTCTGGCGTTCAAAAGATCATTTATCTGCCTACGGATTGCATAGTATTCCCTTTCGCTCCCTCAGCTTTAGTAGTGATATGTTTCCCCCGCATTTGCTGCAGTTGACTTGACAGAGTAACTAACTGGTGCTCTTTTTCCTTACGGGTTTTTGCTACATAAGCCAATATGTGCCCCCGCAATACTGCCTTACCCGCTTCCCAGTACGTAATGGGGTCTACTGACTCAGGATCATTATCCTTTAGATAGTTATCCCACATTTTCATCAAAAAAGAACGGAACTCAAGATCCAAATATAATGTGGGATTCATCCGCCACAGTCGGGCCCCCCCTTGCTGCTGTTATCTTACATCTACCCATACTAAGCAATGATCTGACACTGTACCATCTACAATATCTGCCGCTACTATCTTCGAAAGGAGAGAGGAATCCAAAAGCAGATAATCAAGCCGTGCGTGCACACCATATACCTGGGAAAAAAAGGTGTAATCATGAGATTCCAGGTGTAACAATCTCCAGACATCCAACAGGCCCAGCTCACGCATCAAAAAATTCACCCCCTTATCTTTCCAGGCTGGGGGTCTGGGTTTTGCAGGTTTGCAATCTATTAGGGAGTCCGCCGAGATATTGAAATCCCCACCCAACACCAGTTGGTATCCATTAACTGCCACCAGCTGCGCAAGGAGACCTGAAAAAAAAAGAATGTGAATATACATTTGGTGCGTATACAGAGCAAAGAGCAACCCTCTGGCCCACTACCTCTCCCAGCCATATAACATATCTACCCCCTGGGTCCTGAACCAATTTGTGCATACAAACATGGTGCTTCTTGTGGATCAAAATAGCAATGCCCCGTTGCCTACTATTGAAAGACGTGGAAACTACCTCTCCTACCCACCCTCTCTTTAATTTTTGTTGCTCCACTTGAGAGAGACGCGTCTCCTGCAAAAATAGTATGTCTACTTAGAGCAATGGGACAGAATTTTAGTTCATTTTATGGGAGAATGAATCCCATCAACATTCAGTGACCCAAATTACTCATATGAGAAAAAGAGATATAGACCATGTAACAAGACTTCCCATAGTTTTCCTGGGGTGATGTGCCAGCTCATCACCTCCTTCCTTCCTCATTTCAAATGTGCTTCCTGCTGCAAGTTACTCACCCAGCCAAACTGCCCTACCTCCAAGAGTAGTCTCCCAACCCCCCCCCCCCCCCACTTCCTTAAACCCCTCCCCTGTCCCCCATCCCCCACTCCCCCCCTCTACAAAGACAACCTTTAAGTACCTTATCCTCCTCCATGCACTTCTCCTCATCCATCACTCTATTCCCCTGTCCACCCTCCCCCTCCTAGAATCTCCAGTATTACAATCCCCTCCAAAGAAAGCTGCTCCCCTGCCTCTTCCTCCCTCCCCTTGCCCCCTTCCAACCCACACTTCATCATTACACTGTGCATTGATTTATCTGACCCCCGTAGTTCCCTGTGACTTTCCAACCTGTGTCAATAACATGGGTCAAACGTACCATAATTCTGTCTGATCGTACCTACTGCAAATTTATGCTAGAGAAAAAATACACATCAGTACGCTTATGATCAGCTCTCCACAATAAGACTAGTAAGTATTGGGCCCTCACCATTAAGTACTCCATTTAGACCTGATGCTTTAGCCACTCTTCCTCCTCCATGTTCCCCATGTCTATTATGTCTGCAGCCTCCCCATGCTATAACCAACCCACTATAAACATCCCTCCCTGAAGATTGTGATACTATTATAGAAAATGCATATGAAAACCTGCACATATAAAATTATATAACCCCAAATAGCCAAAACATAAACAGAGCAAAAAAGCGCAAACAAAACTTTGAAACATCTCAACTTCATCCCGTCTGATCTGCAGTTCCACAGGCGAGGGTACGCTCTGATGCTGCAAATCTCCCAGCGCTCTTTCCCAACAATAAACATCCTGACTTGCTGAAAAAATATCAGGCCTTCGTCCAATTCCCTGTAGAATGTGTAGGTTGATATGATCCCACGAGTAGCCCATTACTTTTGCCGAAATGGAACAATCCCCTCACAGCCTCCACCAACATCCATCCACACCACAACACTTCTCATTGCAATTTGTCCATAAAGGCTCTAATCTTGTCGGGATTCTCCATAAACAATACAGTACCCTCATGCAACACTTGGACCTTGGCAGGATATTGCAGTGAAAACTTCACTCCCTTATTGTAGAGTTGGGAGCAATACGGTGACAAGCGTTTGCGCATCTCAGATACTCTGCGAAAAATCCTGGAATGTCAGTATACTCACACCATTATGTACCAAAGTCCTGCGCTGGCCATCAGCTGAGCCTTTTCAGCATAGTTGAAAATACGGGCAATCACCGGCCGCGGCCTGCTGTTCAGCTCCTTGAAGGCCCCCTTTCAGCCCGCAGGTTCTGCCCCTCGACCTCAAGGCCCAGCTCCCGAGGCAGCCACGACTCCACCAATTCCCACAAATCTTTCTCCTTCACACTTTCCGGGATTCCCACCAGCCTGATATTGTTCCTCTGACTCCTACTCTCTTGATCTTCTACCTTGTCCTCCAGAACTTTGCATCTCTTCTCCAGCGCAACTATCTGCGAATTCATTGCATTCGCCAGACCCTCCTGAAGGGATATCCGCTCTTCAGTATGTTGTATGCGGTTACCTTGCACTGTGATATTTTCTTTCAGATCGTCCATGAAAGCGTGCAGGGCTGACAGCTTATCATCTAACACCGCTGCCATATGCCTCATTATTTCCTTTATCGCTGCTTCCTGCAGTGCGATCATTGGCGGGGCCTGCTGTGAAGTCTCCCCTGCGGGTGTTTCACTGGTCGCCACCTTGGCTGCATGCTTCGCTCCGTGTTTCTTCTGTGCTCGCGGAGTCCGAGCTGGCATACCCAGAATACCCTTTCCAGTTGCCTCCACAGCCGACCAAGCAACTCCAGATATATTCCCCTCCAACTCCTTCCTCCTTTTCTTCCTTTTCTGAAATCACTGAAGAGGAAACTACATATCTTCTTTCCTCCTCGAAACTAACTACCTGTTCCTCTGATCCTATTCCCACACATCTACTTAACACTATCTCTCCTACTGTCATCCCGTTTATCTGCCATATCCTCAATCTTTCATTGTCCACTGCAACTGTTCCTGATGCCTTCAAACATGCCGTAGTCACACCACTCCTTAAAAAACCTTCATTGGACCCTACCTGTCCTTCCAACTATCGCCCTATCTCCCTCCTCCCTTTCCTATCCAAGATACTTGAACATGCTGTTCATCGCCGTTGCCTTGACTTTCTTTCATCTCAAGCTATTCTTGATCCACTTCAATCTGGCTTTCGCCCCCTTCATTCAACTGAAACAACGCTTGCTAAAGTCTCCAATGATCTGTTCCTAGCCAGATCCAAAGGTCTCTATTCTATCCTCATCCTTCTCGATCTATCTGCTGCTTTTGACATTGTTGATCACAGCCTACTCCTTGATACGCTGTCCTCACTTGGATTTCAGGGCTCTGTTCTTTCTTGGTTTTCTTCTTATCTCTCCCAGCGTACCTTTAGTGTATACTCTAGCGGATCCTCTTCTATTTCTATCCCACTGTCAGTTGGTGTACCTCAGGGATCTGTCCTGGGACCTCTTCTCTTCTCCATCTATACTTCTTCCCTTGGTACTCTGATCTCATCCCATGATTTTCAGTATTATCTTTATGCTGATGACTCCCAGATCTACCTCTCCACACCAGAAATCTGAGCTGAAATCCAGGCCAACGTATCAGCCTGCCTGTCTGACATTGCTGCCTGGATGTCTTAGCACCAACTGAAACTAAACATGACCAAGACTGAGCTTCTTATCTTTCCCCCTAACATAGGCACCCGGTATAAGAGGCTTGGGGAGGCTATGCCTCCCCAGCCACAGCAGGATGGATCAGCTGTTTCTATAGAAATGCTAAATAGTATTAGTAGTAGTTCTCCTGCCAGTCCTGCTGATCTGGGGGGTTTAAATAGCAGCAGTGAAAGCTGGAGGGGGGCAGGGGAGCGAGGACAAGAAATGAAGAAGAAAGGCAGAAAGTAAAGAAATAAATGGAAAGGAAGCCCTGGAAACGAAGTTAAGAGGACAGATAGCAGCAGAATCGGATACTGGGCCAGCATGATCAGAAAAACAAAGTCACCAGACAACAAAGGTAGAAAAGATCATTTTATCTTCATTATAGTGTTTGGAATATGTCCACTTTGAGATAAGGTGCTCAACATTAAATGTTTATATTTATTTACTTATGTATGGCATTTTATCCCACATTAAACATGAATTAGGATGTTTTGTGGCTCTACATGAGAATTGTGATGATATGATCCCTTGTTTCATATTGTTGACGGTCTGCATTTTCTGTATGGGTGGTATATTGGTATATTAGGTTCTGCCTAGTGTAATATTTATGGTACAGTAAGGTTCTGAGTGTGTTTTTGCACAAAGGTGTGCATAGTGTTTTGTAGTTGAGCGATTGTGGTTAGTATATGCTTTCAGCAACCACTTTATTCTTTGACATATGATACATATCTATATCTAAATTTAATAAAAGGTATTAATTGTGACTTTTATTTATTTATTTTTTCTGTGTGTTATCAGACAATTATGGATTTAAGCTCCACCCCTGGCCCCACCCCCTAACCCCACCCCCTTTAGCCTCCCCAAACAGTTGGGCCACTGACCGCCTATGCTCCCTAAACCAACCTCTCCTCCTCCCCCATTCTCTATTTCTGTGGATAACACTCTCATCTTTCCTGTCTCATCAGCTCGTAACCTTGGGGTCATCTTCGACTCCTCCCTCTCCTTTTCTACACATATTCAACAGACTGCTAAAACCTATCGTTTCTTTCTCTATAATATCAGCAAAATTTGTCCTTTCCTTTCTGAGCACACTACCAGAACCCTCATCCACGCTGTTATCACCTCTCGCTTAGACTATTGCAACTTGCTTCTCACAGGTCTCCCACTTAGCCATCTCTCTCCTCTTCAATCTGTTCAAAATTCTGCTGCACGACTAATATTCCGCCAAGGTCGTTATGCTCATATTAGCCCTCTCCTCAAGTCACTTCACTGGCTTCCTATTCATTTCCGCATACAGTTCAAACTCTTCTTGTTGACCTATGTGCATTCACTCTGCAGCTCCTCAGTACCTCTCCACTCTCATCTCTCCCTACATTCCTCCTCGGGAAAATCTCTCTTATCTGCACCCTTCTCCTCCACTGCTAACTCCAGACTCCGTTCCTTTTATCTTGCTGCACCATATGCCTGGAATAGACTTCCTGAGCCTGTATGTCAAGCTCCATCTCTGACCGTCTTCAAATCTAAGCTAAAAGCCCACCTTTTTGATGCTGCTTTTAACTCTTAACAATATGAATAAATGTTGGACATGTGAAATGGATGATGGAAATCTTAAACACATTATTTACTCTTGCCCAATCATTCAAGAATACTGGAACTCTGTATGGGACACTGTCAGGCTTATTTTCGAAAGTGATCACTGGGCATCTTCCGACATAAATCGGGAGATGGCCGGCGATCTCTCAAAAGCGGCGAAATTGGTATAATTGAAAGCTGCTTTTTTGACACCATCGCCGCTTTCCTGTCGCCGAGCCAACGAAAGTTCAAGGGGGCATGTCGGCAGCGTAGCGAAGGCGGGGCATGGGCGGGCATGGGCGTGGCTACCAGATGGCTGCCTTTCACGGATAATGGTCACCAACCCCCTCCCACACTAAAAAAATAAAAATAAAAACCTTTTTTGCCAGCCTGTATGCCAGCCTCAAATGTCATACCCAGCTCCCTGACAGCAGTATGCAAGTCCCTGGAGCAGTTTTTAATGGGTGTAGTGCACTTCAGGCAGGCAGACCCAGGTCCATCCCCCCCCACTTGTTACACTTGTTGTGCTAAGTGTTGAGCCCTCCAAAACCCCCCAAAACCCACTGTACCCACATGTAGGTGCCCCCCCTTCACCCATAAGGGCTATGGTAATGGTGTAGAGTTGTGGGGAGTGGGTTTGGGGGGATTTGGGGGGCTCAGCACCCAAGGTAAGGGAGCTATGCACCTGGGAGCTATTTGTGTATTTTTTTACAATTTTTAGAAGTGCCCCCTAGGGTGCCCGGTTGGTGTCCTGGCATGTCAGGGGGACCAGTGCACTACAAATGCTGGCTCCTCCCATGACCAAATGCCTTGGATTTTGCCGGGATTGAGATGTCCGGCATTTTTTCCATTATCGCTGAAAAACAAAACCGGCGATCTCAAACACGGCGAACTCTGGCATTTGGCTGGGCGAAACCGTATTATCGAAAGAAAAGATGGCTGGCCATCTCTTTCGATAATGTGGTTACGGCCAGCTGTTATGTCGCCGCCAAAATAGATCGCCAGCGCCGTTTGATTATGCCCCTCTGTATCATCTACTTTGAATATCCTGGACACTTTATCATATAATACAGTCATTCTAGGATCTCTAATGATACAATCACCACTAGATAGCTACCAAGCACAACTATTGGATATACTGTTATACCAAGCCTTAAGAACCCTTTTCTTTTGTTGGAAAGACCTATCCAAAGCAAATGATCTAACATGGTGGAATTCTGTGTGTATATTAGCTAAATACGAATATGCAGCGGCTGAAAAATATGGTCTCCTTTGCTAGATCAACTACATAATAACCTCTCTCAGAGCTGAAATGTGTGTATGTATACTCCTGTGACTACTATGATTTGTTATTGCAATAATTATTGTCTAATCTTGACTTAAGCATGTATACTGATGCTTTGTCATTGTTATCCTGTTATGTTGGCTAATTGTATTTATTTTAGCCATTTTGTTATCTTCCTAAAACTCAATAAAAATATTGGAACAAAAAAAAATTAGCTCTTGCCATTGATGTTGCCCCTGTCTTCCCTGTTGGTACCTTGGGGCTGAGGACTTTGATAAGGCGGATGTTCTGTTTTATTTGGGGTGGGAAGATGGAACGGCTCAAGCGGGAGGTCATGCGCTACCCGCTTGAGTGTGGGGGACGGAAGGTGCCTGATTTGGAAGTGAAGTTATTGTGTCTGTGTGTTTAAGGCAGTGGTGGAGGTGCATAGAGAATTGTGGTTATGGTCTTATTTTGCCCGGTTTTATTTGCAATTTTTTGTTTGTAAGGGCTGGGGTTTGGAGATCCAGCATATTGTTCCTCATGCTGAGTCTTGTCCATATGTTTATCAAATGGTAAAAGATTGTGTTAATACATTTGCATTACGGGGGCTAGAGAAAGTCTTTTTGGCAGGCAAAACAAGAATGTCCCCTGTTGGGAAACTGAGTGCAGAGGGATGCAAAGCAGTGTGGGAGATGGTTAATGCCAAGTATCTCTTGAACGCTCAGAAAGACCTTGCTTGGGGAATTGTGCATGGCTGTATTCCTACAAGTTTCTTGTATTGGAGAAGGTTAGCGCCTACCGCTGCTTGTGCCTGGGAGGGCTGTGAAGCAAGGAGTCACCTGCTCATTTCTTCTGGCATTGTAGGTGGCGCAGTCTGTTTGCTGTTTGGATAAAGGCAATGAATCCTGACATCCGGTTGGTAGAAGAGGGGGTCATGAATGGACAGCTGGCCTCAAAGACTTCATGTGCATGCCTGTGGATTTTTAACTGTCTGAAAGATGCCCTGTGGGAGAGCTCGATGTTCATGCTGGCACACGTGATATGTGGAGGATGATCCTCATTTTCAGCTTGGCACTGGAGCTTGTTATTTCTGCATTGCTGAGGTTAATTCTTTAGTATTCTCCAAAGTGGCTATTAGTTTCCCCCTTGCTGAATAGATTGGCCAGGGGTGTGGCTTAGGTGTATGTACTAATTTTTTTTTTGTACTTGTTGTATTTGCTCAAAATGCAAGTGCTGTTTTTTGTTGAGTTTGTGTTCCTAGCTTTTGAATGGGCATTTTGAAAATGTAAAAGGGTTAGCGCTGATGGGGTGGCTTTGGTGTTGTAAAAGTTTTTCTTTTTGTTTTTCCTCAGACTAAAAGTATTTTTATTTTTCTGTTTAGTTTATATTCTTAGTTTCTGAATAAACATTTTGAAAAAAAGTATCTGTTCTTATTAGTTTAATATCTGATATGTCCCCTATCCGGGGATCTTATATTAAATGGATTTTTGGCACAGGGAGACGGAACTGGAGTTTGCTTCGTCTGCTCCATGCATCGACCTGGTATTGCCGTACTTCCAGGCACGGTGCACTTCCTTATACGGAAAATCAGAGAAGTAAAATACAGAGCCTGGTTCTTGGAGGTTTTTTTCTGACGTGCTTTTGCAGCAGACTGATGAGGTCTTCTAGAGTCACTTTTGCTTTTAGGATGCATGTGCAGCTACTCCCTGGATACCTCTTTTTCCCCACCCCCACCCTGTTCTTTTCCCTTCTGTTACCCTTGCAGGCCTTTGCTTACCCCCATCTGGAATTGAATTTGATTCCACTCCTGACCAGCTTGGACTCAATCCCACGACCTCTGGATTTGGTGGAAATTTGTCCTCAGAACAGCAGGCAGGTGTGAGCATTTTTACAACCAGAAGAACTCTGTAACAATGGTCTTAGGGATTCACAGGGCTCGACTTTGATGGCATCTCTGATCTTATAAAGTCACACGAGCACTTGGTCTTTTCCTTATTGGGCTATGCACTCATACATAACACTTTTCAACTGACCTGCAACCAATTAGTACTTCACAATCACTTTCTCCAAGGTATAAGTCAACATCAATGGAGAACTGGATCCAGCATTCACTGTCCAAGCTTTACAGGATTCCACCCTGAAAGGAATCACCAGCTGTGGAAAGACAGCATCCTACCCTTAAGCCCGGGTTGCGGTGAGACTCCCCAATCTCCAGCATGCAGGTTGACTACTCAGTACAGCTCAGGTGATTAACAGTAAGCTTAAATCCTGCTCCTCTCTCAAGGTTCTTAGCAGGTACCCTCTTTAACTCCAACGGGTCACTTGGTTGGGGTTATGAACTTCTTGGATATAGGCAACCAAGGACAAGTTTCACAGCACTGCCCTTTCCTTAAATAGTACTTCATCAGCTGCACCCCACACTGTGGCTCCACGAATCAGGACATCCTCCAGTGTGAGATGGATTCATGATTATTTCTATTCTGGGTTCTTCCAACACAGGGCTCAAATATAACAGTGGGTTACACAGGCACTCAAAAAGACAGGCTGAGACACTGGAACAGGGCCAGGCAAGAACAGACAGGCAGAAATACTGGCAACTGCAATGTCAGGGCAAGGACAGGCAGGATCTCTGGAACAGGGCAAGACACTTGAACAGGACAAGGCAGGCATGTACATGCAGACGGGCAGGAATGCAGGAACACCACTGGAGTCAGCAGGACACCAAGAAGCCTGTTGCTGAGAGTGAAGAATTTCCTTATTTATTCCTAGGCAGGATGTGATGTCATCAGTCAGTGCCCTCTTGCAGAGCTATAAAAAGGAAATGCAGCATTCCAGGAAGTAAAAGAGATTCCTCAGGCATGATGAGAGACTGACAGAGCCCATAGGGAGTTTCTGGAAACAAGTGAGGAGCATGACACCCATAGCTGCTTAACAGTGGCGTAGCTAGGGTAGTTGACACCCGGGGCCAGTCATTTTTTAACACCCTCCCCCCCCCCCCAAATCCAGTACTAGGCATACCGAGAATACAAAACACTCAGGACCTATATATAGAGCAATTATACCATACCATAAGCAGTAATTTGTACGAGTCACACAAGGAAAAGGAAAGCATCTTAAACACTACAGTGAACACTAGAACATCAATTCACCTATTGTAAGACAGATTAGTACAGATCGTCGATCCTGCAGTCAATGCCAACCGAAAGCCATGTCTTTTTCACAAACACAGATACACCCTAATCCACTATAGAAAAAGTAATAATAAACTTTCTATTTAGACAAAAATTAAACTGAACCCCCAATGCCAGACTCTGCATACAATGCAACACCACACCACAGAAACAGAAAATGTCCCCTAGTACTGTGCAAAATATAAAGAAAGCAGATGTAAATTTGAAACAACTAACACATACCAATCACCACTTTACAAATTAACAAATAGAAATAAAACAAATACAGAAAATAAAATACCATTTTATTGGACTAATACATTTAGCTTCCAGAGGCCAAAATCTCCTTCCTCAGGTCAATACAGTATAGTGCTGTTACAGTATCCTATCCTGACCTGAGAAAGGGGGTTTTGTTCTCTGAAAGTTAAGTAAAAATGTATTACAATTAGTCCAATAAAAAGATTACCTTATTTACATGTTAAAGCAAAAAAATAAAAATATGTATTTTATTTACAGTTTGTTGTCTAATCACCATGGGAGGGAATAACAGCCATCATAATGGTCATAAATCTGTGTCACACCCCCTTTTGATTTCTTTATTGCTGAATTCCTTTTCTCAGTGCTAACTCAGAACTAGGAAGTTTGATAGGAATCAGATTAATCATTCTTTCAGGTTACTTAGAAAAGGATGTAATTTCCTATAAGAATTCAGCTTCACTGACCTAATTTCAAACATTCATCATCTTCTTTAAAAAGTCTAAAAGAAAATGCCATCTTCTCATCTTCTTTTCACAGTCTTCCTTCCATCCAGCATCTGTCTTCGCTCTCTCTCTCTCTCTGCCCTCCACTGTCTGCCCTCTCTCTCTCTGCCCCTTCCATCCACTGTCTGACCTCTCTCTCCCTTCCATCCACTGTCTGCCCTCTATTTCTGCCCCTTCCATCCACCATCTGCCCCAGTCTGCCATCTCTCTCTCCCCCTTCCACCCACCATCTGCCCTTTCTCTCTGCCCCTTCAATCCGTCTGCCCTCCCTCTCCCATCCATCCAGGGTCTCCCATCCATCCAGGGTCTGTCCTCCCTCACACTCCCCCCTTCCATCCAGGGTCTGTCCCCTCTCTCTCTCTCTGCCCCCTCTTTTCAGCCCCCTTATTGCACCTGCCCCTAGATACAGCCCCAGCCCACATCTCCCACCTGCCCCCCTTTTTAGCCCCACTATCCCACCAGTCCAGTCCCCAGCCCTTTTCTTCCATTAGTCCCGAGCTTCAGCCCCCAGCCACTTCTCCCTATCCCCTTTTCAGCCCCCAGTTCCAGCCCCCTTCATCCACCACATGCCTTGCATCCCCCCTTTTCAACCCCAAACCCATTCTCCCACCTGCCCCAGGCATGGACCCATTTTTCCTCTTGCCCCTTGTCAGACCCCAGTTCCAGCTTCAGACCCCTTCTCCCATCCGAGCACTCCCCTCTGAGCACCCCCATCCCTCCCCAATCCCCTTCTCCCCTCTGAACACCCCTCTGGGCTCCCCCACCCCTTCCCAATCCCCTTCTCCCCTCTGAGCACCCATCTCGGCAGGCTCCCCCACCCTCCCCAATCCCCTTCTCCCCTCTGAACACCCCCACCCCTTCTCCCCTCTGAGCTCCCCCTCTCCCATCTGACCCCCCCCCCGACCCGGTCCCGTCCCCCCTCGTGGAGAGCCAACAGAGCCCTCGTCTCCTGCCTTCACCCTTCGTTTTTTTTTAATCCATTGCAGCGACGCACGCAGCGCTTTGCGTCTGCCCTGCGTGTGCTGTGAAGAGAGAAAATCACCTCGCTGGCGTTGGGCCTCCCTCGTTGTGTCCCGCCCTCTTCTGAGGTAACTTCCTATTTCCTCGAGGGCGGGACACAACACGGAAGGCCCGAAGCCAGCGAGGTGATTTTCTCTCTTCACAGCACACGCAGGGTGACGCGAAGTGCTGCCTGCGTCGCTGCAATGGATTAAAAAAAAAAACGAAGGGTGATGGCAGGAGACGAGGGCTGTCTGGAGCACCCCCCCACCCACTGACACCCGGGGCGGATCGCTCCCACCGCCCCGCTCTTCCTACGCCACTGCTGCTTAAGTTCTGAATATTGACTTAACTGGCTATGCGTTAGCTCGCTCCTCATAAACCAGATATTCAGTGCCAAAGCTCAGACATGGCCCAGCATTGAATATCCGGGAATAATGCCGGTAGTAGTCAGAAAAATTAGCACTGCCACTGGCTGAATATTGACCCCATGGTTGCCAGACATATGGTATATGTAAGTCTGCTTCTTTATAAGTCCATTAAGTTGCCATCTTTGTTTCTATTTTTATCACAATGTCTATATTTCAAATTTCTTTTTTTGTATAATAGTGATACTTATACTATTTTGCTTCAATGATTGTTCATATTTTATTCAGTGAAAGATAATTATGAATGGTCTTAACTTTATTTAGTTGGATTTTGATCACACCCTTTTCAGTACTAGCTCAAGGTGAATTACATTCAGGTACTCTGGATATTTCTCTGTCCCAGGAGAGCTCACAATCTAAGTTTGTACCTGAGGCAATGGAGGGTTAAGTGACTTGCCCAAGATTACAAGGAGCAGCAGTGGGATTTGAACTGGCCACCTCTGGATTTCAAGACCAGTGCTTTAACCACTAGGCCACTCCTCCACATAAAGACTCATGTTTTAAGTTTTTGTTCCGCCATCTTTTTACCCCAATGCAGTCTATGAGTGAAATATTAAGCAAAACAAAAATCGCATCAAGAGCTTTCAAAAACAGAACAATTCTTTATGTTTAAATCTTTTTTATTAAATGCTCAAGTATACAATATTCAACATTGAAACACATATATTCATATTACACAAGATCTGCGACAGGTCAAAGCAATCCTGATCATAATTCTGGACTCTTTTGTTTATACTGAAACCTTTCTCTCTGTCTTAGTCTATTATGTCTTCTGCTACAGGATCATGAGTCCTACTTCAGCTACATTCACTTTTCAGGTAAGCGTATATCTGAATCCAGATTTTATGTTGAACCTCTCTATGGCTCTTGCCTCGTCTCTGTCACCAATTCTACTTAATTTATTCAACCCATTAACATCAATGTAAACAGTTTAACCTTAATTAGCGTTTCCTTTTATGTGCACAACCTTTAAGATCTACTTCATCTATGCGTATGAATCTTGATCATTTCTTTTCTTTTTCTCCCCCCTCCCTTTCCCTTCCCCCCTCTCCCTTGCTACCCCTTCCCTCCCCTTCTTCTTGGTCTATTGGGCTCAGAACAATTCTTTAATTGAGAAAACCAACACCGCCAAGACCTGTCGTTTCTTTTTTTACAACATCCGTAAATTCCGCCCCTTTCTTTCTGAGCACTCTACCAAAACCCTCATCCACACCCTTGTCACCTCTCGTTTGGACTACTGCAATCTGCTTCTTGCTGGCCTCCCACTTAGTCACCTCTCCCCTCTCCAGTCGGTTCAAAACTCTGCTGCCCGTCTCGTCTTCCGCCAGGGTCACTTTACTCATAATACCCCTCTCCTCAAGTCGCTTCACTGGCTCCCTATCCGTTTTCGCATCCTGTTCAAACTTCTTCTACTAACCTATAAATGTACTCACTCTGCTGCTCCCCAGTATCTCTCCACACTCGTCCTTCCCTACACCCCTTCCCGTGCACTCCGTTCCCTGGATAAATGCTTCTTATCTGTTCCCTTCTCCGCTACTGCCAACTCCAGACTTCGCTCCTTCTGTCTTGCTGCGCCCTATGCCTGGAATAGACTTCCTGAGCCCCTACGTCTTGCCCCATCCTTGACCATCTTTAAATCTAGATTGAAAGCCCACCTCTTTAACATTGCTTTTGATTCATAACCACTTGTATCCACTCACCTCCACCTACCCTCCTCTCCTCTTTCCTCTCGCCTCCACCTACCCTCCTCTCCTCTTTCCTCTACACATTAATTGATTTGTTTGCTTTATTTTTTGTCTACTAGATTGTAAGCTCTTTGAGCAGGGACTGTCTTTCTTCTATGTTTGTGCAGCGCTGCGTACGCTTTGTAGCGCTATAGAAATGCTAAATAGTAGTAGTAGTAGTAGAAGGTTTCTGTGCACAGTGCCTGTGTCAGGGGTAATTTAGCAAGTGTCTGTCAGATAATGTAAGCCCAAAACTGGGCTAACAACTATAGTAAAAATCAATAATATTTTGCCTACAAATGCTCACAGTGTTTGTAGGCACAATATAATTGTTTTTTCACTATAGTTGTTGAAACTTGGCTTACTTTGTCTGACAGATGTTTGCTAAATGACCCCTGACGCAGGTGTTGTGTGCCGAAACACTGCCCGTGTTGGGTTTCTGAATTAAATAATTGTTCTGTTTTTTAAGGCTCTTGGTGCTTTTTGTTTTGCTTTGTGCTTTGACCCTGTCTGTGTTGCTATGAGTAAAACATTGCCATCTCGAGTCTTATTGTACACAGCAACACGGTGGCTGATAAAGACCAGCACAGTCTATCCAGTCTGCCCAGATTTTATTGACTTTTATTAAAGTGGTACCAGCACATCATTTCTACTCACCATTTGTTGCTGCTTCTGTTTTTGCCTTGATGTTTCCACAGTACCAGCCTCTTTCTTGTTGCCTTGCCAATGTTTTACACAATAATTTTGGGTGGGTGTGTGTGTGTGTGTGTGTGTGGGTGTGGGGGGGGGGGGGGGTTACATAATTTTGTATTTCAGATCTGGAAAAACTGCTTCCACCCCACAAGTTGAAGTTAAGCAAATACGGAAGATCCAGAACTGAGAGCATTTATCATCCAATTACTTCACTGCAATGTAAGTACTATTTTTATGAATGTCATGAATTAGTTTACACGAAACATAAGAATGAAGTGCTAAATAAACACTAACAAGAAATAAATTTAATATTACATAGTAAGAGTTCCGGAATCATCGGATAGATTCAGGTCACAAAAACTACAAAGCCATAGAGGCAATCAACTCCCTGTTCTGTTCTTTCAGCGTGCGACATACTGTCTCTGCTATCTCTCTATCCCAGGATGATATCAGCAAGGGGGAGGGGGTGAAGAGCTGAGCATGCTCTCCTGCTTTCTTTTCCTAGTGTGCAGGGCTGACTGAGCACAGCAGCCTGGGCTGCAAAGGGCGGAAGAATCCGATTAGAACAAAAGGTGAAACTTTCTGTCTGTTGGGATTGGAAATCTCTGCAAGCTCCAGTAAGTCCCAGATCTGCAGAGGGAGAGAGGAGGAATCAGCACAGGCTCCTCCTGTCTTACTTATCTTTTAGGAACAGGGAAATCTGCAGCGTGAACCCATCCCAGCAGCTGTAAATTTCAGAGGGAAAACAGGAGGAAAATGTCTGCCTTGGTTTCTGAGCAGGTAAGCAACATGATGAGAGATTTTCTGAGAAACACTGAACAGGAACAGGAAATCAGTCCAAAATACTTCAGATTAAAGGGAGCAGAGCTGTCTTCAGATCTCACAGACAGAAGTCATATAATAGTCTATTATTTTTTTTAATTTATTGGTATGATAATAAGTAGAGAGGTGTGGTAGCCGTGTTAGTCCACTTTTAAAGGTTATCAATAGAAATCAAACAAAATAAAACATGGAAAAGAAAATAAGATGATACCTTTTTATTGGACATAACTTAATACATTTCTTGATTAGCTTTCGAAGGTTGCCCTTCTTCGTTAGATTGGAAATAAGCAAATGTGGTAGCTGATAGTATATATATGTGAAGCATTTCATTGACAGTCTAGCAGGGTGGGGGCCAGAGCCGCCGAGAGCCAGAGCCGGGCCCGGGACAAGGCCAGAGCCGGGCCCACCCACCCCACCCGAGGTTATCGTCGCCGCTGGCCCCCCCCACCCCACCCGAGGTCGCCAGGCCTCCACCCGCTACCGGGCCCTGAACTAACCTTAAATGCCTCCTTCCTTTCCTTTCACCACCTTCGCAGCAAGCAGCAGCAGGGCAGACCTCTCCTTCCTTCCGTGCTCCGCCCTCACGGACGTTACTTCAGGCGAGGGCGGGACACAGAAGGAAGGAGTGCCCTCAGTGGTGTGCTGGAGCAGGCTCTCACAGGCTCTCGAGAGCCGTTTGTTAAGTTTTTAAGAATTTTGGGAGCCGGTTCTCCATGGCTACTTTAACAAATGGATCCCAAAATGTGGGCTTGGGCCCCTCCTGAATTCTCTTTTACTTTGCTGGCGAGAGAGAGCCCCCTGTTAACAATTTACCAGCACACCCCTGAGTGGCCTGCCCTGCTGCTGCTTGCCACGAAGGTGGTGAAAGGAAAGGAAGGAGGCATTTAAGGTTAGTTAGTTCGGGAGCGACTGCGGGCGGGCCTGACTGCGGTGGCGCCGGGCCCCCTCCGGAGGCCTGGGCCTGGGGACTTTTGTCCCCCCTGTCCCCCCCTCTCAGCGGCCCTGGTGGGGGTGGGTAGGAGGTATGCATGGGTACATCAAAGCATTTAATTGATAGTCTAACAGGTTGGGTGTGGGTAGGTGCGAGGAGGGTGATAAACAGAGAAATACAACTTTATGGTTTATAATGGGCTAGAAAACCCAGATCCTTGTTAAGTCCTGTCTGTTGGGTGTCAAAATATTCAATCATTCTGACTTCAAAGGTCTTACGTACCTGTATTGTTTTAAAGTTACCTTTCAGGATTCTTACTGTGAAATCACTGGTGCAGTGTTCTGGTCTTGTAAAGTGCTGGCCCACAGGGGTGGGAACCTGACTGGCACCAGCTTTCTTCATGTTATGTCTATGTAAATTAAATCTTGTCTTAAGCATCTGGCCTGTTTCTCCAATATTTATTTATTTATTTAATACATTTGTATCCCGCGCTTTCCCACTAAAAGCAGGTTCAATGTGGCTTACATAGTATTAGGTTATACAGAATTTTGTTAGATAGGTAGGAAAATTAAATGTAGCATAGGAATAGCTTGGAGGGGTCGGTAAATATAGGCGATATGGGGTAGTGACTGGATGGATAAGTGGAAGAATGGATGGGTTGGTAGGGATAGGTGATGTGGGGGGTGATGTGGGAGATGTAGTCTGGGTCAATGTCATTGCTTCTTCGGTGTTCGTTAGGTAGATCGGTTCATAAGTTTAATCTGGGTAGGCTTGCTTGAATAAATGGGTTTTTAATGCTTTCCTGAAAGGTAGATGGTCATAGATTGATCGGATATGTCTAGGGAGGGCGTTCCAGAGTTGGCTGCCCAGGAAGGAGAAATTGGATCCATAATAAGTTTTGTACTTGAGACCTTTACAGTTGGGATAATGCAGGTTGAGGTAGTTTCGCGAGAATACAGACATGTTTCTTGCTGGGAGGTCAACTAGATTTGTCATATAGGCCGGAGAATTGCCGTGTATTATCTTGTGGATTAATGTGTGGACTTTAAAGTTGATACGTTCTTTGATGGGGAGTCAGTGTAGTTTTGCACGGAGAGGAGTTGCACTCTCAAAACGTGATTTGCCAAAGATGAGTCTCGCTGCTGTGTTTTGGGCAGTCTGAAGTTTTTTTCAGGATGTGGGCTTTGCATCCTAAGAAGATGCTGTTACAGTAGTCAACGTGGGTAAGTACCGTGGATTGCACCAAGTTCTGGAATGTTTTCAGGGGTAGATATGGTTTTACGTGTTTCAGTATCCATATCATTGTGAACATTTTCTTCGTGGTGGTTGTGGCGTGTTTCTCGAGGGAAAGGTGTTGTCTAGTGTCACTCCAAGGATTTTCAGGTTGTCGTTACATTTTTTACACTGAATGATATATACCACATTGGAAGATGAGCATGTGAAAGATCCCTTTATGTTGAATATTTTTCCTTTGTGAATGACTGTGGGGTCCTGTGAAATGTTTTGGCATAGCTTGCAGCTGGATATATTACAGGGAAATGTGCCCTTCTCTTCCTTTTCAGTCTGTGTTGGGAGTTTACTTCTGATTAGCTTGTGTTTTAAGTTGGGTGGCTGTTGGAAGGCCAGCACTGGTGGGGATGGGAATAAATCTTTAAGTAATTCATCCTCCTGGAGTAGAGGCTGTAGATCTGTTATGATTTTCCTCAGTTTCTCCAGCTCTGGGTTGTATGTCACTACAAGGGGGATTCTGTCTGTGACTTTTTTTTCTTTGTACTGTAGCAGATTTTCCCTGGGTGTTTTGAGGGATGATAATGAAATTGTGGCTAAGGGTGTCCTGTGTGCTGTTCCAGTTACCGGTCGCATTCAAGAATGTTGCTGCTTATTTCTTGGAAGTGGAGTGGGACATTCTGGGAGAATGGCAGAAAGAGCTCTACAAGAAGGTTATCAGGGAGATTCATGACATCCTCATCTCACGAGGTAAATATGCTTTTTCTGTCTTACCACACAGGCACATTATGGAATAAATGTTATTTTAACTGAGGTAAAAAAAAAATCCCAGGTACCAAGCCCCGTGATCACCTGAAATTTAGAATGTAGCTTCTGATTCCATCCCATATCCAACAGGAGCCAGTGAGAGACGTTAGTAGCAAAAGATTCTGCTCTGTACTGTAAGGTAAAATATACATCTTAAACTGGAGGCTTCATACAACACCAGTTGCAGTTTCTCTCTCTTTCCTATACAACAAAAATGTGGCACAGAAGACCAGAGAGTGAATGTATCTGTCAGATTGCTGAGAACTACAGCTTCTGTGTAAGGGCATGACATGTCAGCTGTACGTTACTCAACAGTACTCTATATGTATAACCCCTTCAGATGGTAAATAAGTATTGCAGAGAAGTTTGGCACCTGCAAAGGCTTCACCTACAAAGTTAATGAATAGAGATAAGTGTATCAGAAAACCTCCAACATTTAATATTAATCAAGTGGCAGATTACAGCCTTTTCCAAACATTGTCAGGTAAATACACACTACTACTACTACTTATAATTTCTATAGTGCTACTAGACATTCAGCGCTGTACACTTGACCATGTAAGAGAGAGTCTCTGCTTGACAGAGCTTACAATCTAATCAGGACAAACAGGACAAATAAGAGATAAGGGAATTACTTAAGGTGGGAATGGTACAATAGACATGGGTACTGAACAAGTGAATAGTGGCTAGGAGTTAACAGCAGCATCAAAATGGTGGGCTTTTAGCCTAGATTTGAAGACGGCCAGAGATGGAGCTTAGCGTACTGACTCAGGATTTTTTTTCCAGCAAGATAAAAGGAACAGAGTCTGGAGTTGGCAGTGGAGGAGAAGGGTACAGAGAAGAAAGATTTACCCAATGAACGGAGTGCCCAGAGAGGAGTGTAAGGAAAGATAAGAGTGGAGAGATACTGAGGAGCTGCAGAGTGAGTGCACTTGTATGCTAGAGGACTATTAACTGTATATGAAAATGGATATGGAGCCAATGAAGTGACTTGAGGAGAGGGCTAATATGAGCATAGTGACACTGGCGGAATATAAGTTGTGCAGCAGAATTTTGAACAGATTGAAGGGGAGAGACATGGCTTAATGGGAGATCTGTGAGAAGCAAGTTGCAGTAGTTTAAGTGAGAGGTGATGAGTGTGGATAAGGGTTTTGGTAGTGTGCTGAGAAAGGAATGGACAAATTTTGGTGATGTTATAGAGAAAGAAACGACAGGTTTTAGCAGTCTATTGGATATGTGCAGAGAAAGAAAGAGAGGAGTCAAAGATGACCCCAAGGTTACAAGCTGATGAGACAGGGAGGATGAGAGTGTTATCCACAGACATAGAGAATGGGGGAAGAGGAGAGGTGGGTTTAAGGAGAAAGATAAGAAGCTCAGTGTTGGTCGTGTTTAGTTTCAGATGATGTTGAGACATCCAGGCAGCAATGTCAGTAGGCTGATACTTGAGCCTGAATTCCTGCAGAAATTTCTGGTGTGGAGAGGTAGATCTGGGAGTCATCAGCATGAAGGTGATGCTTAAAACCATGGGATGAGATCAGAGCACCAAGGGAAGAGGTATAGATGGAGAAAAGAAGAGGTCCCAAGACAGAGCCCTGAGGTACACCAACCCTGAAATCCAAATGAGGACAGCGTATCAAGGAGTAGGTGCTAATCAACAGTGTCAAAAGTAGCAGATAGATCAAGAAGGATGAGGGTAGAATAGAGACCTTTGGATCTGGCCAGGAACAAGTCATTGGAGACTTTAGCAAGGGCTGTTTCAGTTGAATAAAGAGGACACAAGCCAGATTGAAGCGGATCAAGAATAGCTTGATTTGAAAGAAAGTCAAGACAATGGCGGTGACCAGTATGTTCAAGTAGCTTGGTTAGAAAAGGGTGGAGGGAGATGGGTGATAGTTGGAAGGACAGGTAGGGTCCAATGAAGGTCTTTTTTTTTGAAGAGTAGTCTAACTATGGCATGTTTGAAGGCATCATGGACAGTTGCAGTGGAAAGTGAAAGACTGAGGATATGACAGATAGAAGGAATGACACTAGGAGTGATGGTGCTGAGTAGATGGGTGGGAATAGGATCAGAGGAACAGGTAGTCAGTTTGGAGGAGGAAAGAAAATGTGCAGTTTCCTCTTAAGTGAATTCAGAAAAGGAAGAAGAAGAGATAGGGGTTGAAGGAGGGTTGACAGAATGGACTGGGGGAAAAGAACTCAAGGTTAATCTTGTGAACCTTATAATGAAAGTAGTCAGCCAGAGTCTGGGGAGAAAGTGAAGGTGGGGAGGGGGTTGGAGGCAAAGGCATTTTGAGGAGAGAGTTCAGTGTGGCAAAGAGATGACCAGGGTTTGAGCCAAGAGAGTTTGTCAACTGAAAGAGCAAACTGGAAGGAGGTCAGCAAGAATTTGCAGCATGGGCACGGGATTTCAGCCAAAGGCATTCAGCAGATCGGGCACAGAAACGTAGGTAGTGGATTCTAGAGGTTAGCCAAGACTGGGGTTTGGTATGCCTTACAGAACGGGGAATGGGATGAGCGAGAGTATCCATTGCAGAGGAGAGAATAGTATTATCGGAAGAGACAGCCTCATTGACAGACTTGGATAACAGTGGTTGGGAAGAAGGTTGAGAGAGTGCAAAAGTCAGTAGCCTGAAGATTCCTTAGTGTATTGGTTGAGATTGGATGGGACTGGAGGTGAGGGTGTTTAAGTGTGAAAGTTATCAGATAATGGTCAGAGAGGGGAAGAACTGAGGTGCAGAAACTAGAGAGCGAGCAGTTGGAGAAGACGACAAGATCAAGACAGTGGCCATTCTGGTGAGTAGGGGTAGTGGAGTACAGTTGAAGATTGAAAGAGGATGTTAAAGCGAGAAACTGAGAAGCATAAGAGTCAGAGGAATCATTAGCATGAATGTTAAAATCCCCAAGAATGAGGGAAGGAGTTGAAGGTTCAAGAAAGAAAGAAAGCTGGAGTCAAAGTCATTGAGAAAGGAAGAATGGGACTTATCAGGAGGTCGATAAATGACTGCTGCTCGGCAAAGTACAGGAGTGAATAGATGGATGGAGTGGACTTCGAAGGAAGAAAAGCAGTGAATGAGGTGGAAGAAGAGGTTGAAATCTACAAGAGGGTGAGAGTAGTAGCCCAACACCCATCTCCGCGACTATCCAGGCGAGTATGGGAGAAAATGCAACTTCCGTGACACAGGGCCATAGCTGAAGCAGAGTCTTCAGGGCAAAGCCAAGTCTCAGGGCAAGCAGATGGAAAGTACGAGAGATAAAGAGGTCGTGGATGTAGGAAAGTTTGTTGCAGACAGAGTGGCCATTCCACAGAGCACATGAGAAAGGCAGAGAAGAAGTGGAGAGGAGAGGAACAGAAATTAGATTAGAGACATTGCGGTGTGACCTGCACGAATAGGATGACAGCTGATGTGGAGGACCAGGATTGGGATTGATAATCCCCAGCAGAGAGCTGGAGAAGCAGCAATAGAGTATGGAGAAGAGTAAGAGAGGCATGATGATCCCAAGATAAATATACACATATGTCCATCTATACTCTCTTACACTGCTTCTTCAGATCAGGAAACAGATGTCACAACCCCAGGGGGTTTATATTTAAATTTAAATGTCATTTTCCTTCTTATTATTGACAGGTTATTCAATTGTTAATCCTGATGTTATATTCAAGATTAAAAAGGAAGATGAGAAATATTTCACACAACACTTTGAGTGGGAGGGAGAAGAAAAACTGAATGACTCCAGCATGAGTAAGTAACTGTTTTGGATTTAAAGGGCTTTGAATTTTCAGATCACAGGAAATGGGTCATTCACATCAGACATTTGGAGAGTTAAAATCCATTTCCTAATTTAGGGGTCTTTTTACTAAGCCGCGTAAGCGTGTACGCGCACCAAAATGGAATTACCGCTCGACTACTGCGAGGCTCTTGCGTAATTTAATTTTTGGCGCACGGCTGATACATGTGTCTGAAAAATATTTTTCATTTTTGGACATACGCCAAGTGGCATTTGACGTGCGTAGGTCATTACCACCTGGATTACTTACCGCTAGGTCAATGGCTGCTGTAAGGTCTCAGACCCAAAATGGACGCACAGCAATTTTGATTTTGCCGCCAAAAAAAAAAAAGGCCTTTTTCACATGCACGCTGAAAAATGGATTGGCGTGCGCCCAAAACCCACACCTACACAGCACGCCTTTGTAAAAGGACCCCTTATTATTACAAGCTCTTTGGTGAATCCTTGTAAATGAGTTTTCTCATCACAGGACTTCCAATTGTAACATCTGTGTTCTCACTGAGCATTAAACAAGAGGAAGATCTCCCCTTCATGGATCATCCTGAAGCAAAGATATCTGAACAGACTCACTTTCCTGTAATTAGTAAGTATAAAATTTTTCCCTCTCATCTTTACTAAGGTCAGCTGGGACCATTAAGAAATTTAGTATTAGTAGGATAAGAGGCTGTCATCTTCTGTCCTCCTCCCTCTGTTTCCTTACTTTGGATAGAATAGGCTACCCATGGAGACAGAGAGGCACCTGATTGAGGTTGGTGTCCTGGGGGAGGGGAAAATGAGATCAGACCTGTAAAACCCTTTGTCCTACAGTGTCATGATTTTTGAAAAATCTGTATTTTTGAAAGGGCTGGTGGGAACGGTAATGCTTCTCCATTGTTGTGGGTGAACAAGACTGATGGACATGGTGCAGTTCAATTTAACCATGGAGTGTTTGTATTGGTGGGTTAGTGCAGATCTCTGTACATCATGTAGTTTACAGTAATGCAATTAAAATTAGACTGATTTGCATGATTCTGCATGTGATGAAGCTCATTACATTTTTCATTAATCAACTTTAAGTCTGCATTAAAGTTAATGAGAACTGGCCCAGACTAGATTGCTGATTTACATTAATGGAAGGGGGGAGGAGTAGAAGGGGTTTGGATCTTTTTGAGGGCAGGGCTTCAGCCGAGGAGCTGGGGGGAGGTGCTTAAATCGAGAGGACCCTGCTCTACCGACCTGGGAGCACTAGGCCATGACTTTGCAGCTTGATGTTCTGGGCTGCTGGAATAATACTGCTTACAAGTAGTGTAAGTCTTATAAAAAACAGGATTCACCAACCTCCAGGACAAAGATACCACAGGTTGCTGAATCCTGCGGTAAATCGAGGTGTAGTAAAAGTTCATGTTTTACTGCACCTTGATAACTCCTCCCACTCCCCTCCCCCTGAAGTGTTAAATAGAACGACCCAATGTTATCCTAAATAATAGGGAATGGTCAAGATCGCATATGTAAGGAGAGGTATTGAACAATCACAGAATGAATGAAATCAAGTGGCAAATTGGGCAGGACATTTTTCAGATGAAGATCGTTAATGATGATAAAGAATAGTAATTAATAAAAGGTGAAGGAAGTCAAGAGAAGTAAGATATATTTCAAAACAGGTGCAAGAATGAGGGTGACAAAACGAGGCTGAAAATACAAAGAGTAAAAAATAAATCACATTACATCATCATTTATTATTTTATTTTATTTTGATTTTTTAAATGTCTGCAAGTCCAAAAGCTATCAAAATAATGTACATTCAGGTACAGTAGGCATTTTTCAGTCTCTGGAGGGTGTCACAGTCTAGGTTTGTACCTCAGGCAATTGAGGGTTAAGTGACTTGCCCAAGATCACAAGGAGCTGCATTGGAATTTGAACCAGGCTCCCCAAGTTCTAAACCTGCTGCAATACAAAAGTTTGTAATCACATAAAATAAATACATATATAAAAAGCATATAAAATGTTAAAAAACATACAATAAAGCGGGCTGCCAAACAACAAAAATTGTGCTACCTTAAATGAAATCTCTACCCACTGTCAGTTCGTTGTAACTATTTTCACCATGTATGATTATGTTTTGGTGGAAAGTCTACTTCATGAAAACTAGCCCCCCCTGTTTATTACGCCAAGACAGCAGCTGCCGTGCGCTAATGCCAGCATAGCCCATTCACTTTCAGTGGGCTGTGTTGGCATTGCCACGCAGCAGTTGCTAGCATGGCTTAGTAATCAGGGAGGTAGGTATCACAACAATACCAGGGCAGTATACCATCTGAAAGAAGGGGCAGAAAGGACCCTAAAAAAATACTAAACAGATATTACCAGAAAAAAAATCAAAGACAATTAAGAAAGAAAAGACCAAAATCAAAATAAACAACAAAAAAAAAGGTTTGGCAAATCTGCACGTGAGAACCAAGATGCGTTAAAGGAAATATTTCCTTAGCAGAAGAAATTGATAAATCTTGTGTATAAGAGTTTTATTCTGATTTGAATGGGCATCGGTGGCATACAGGATGAAGCAGACACTGTCAGGTTGTGTGATTGAGCAGCAGTGAGGAACTGATTTTAGAAAAGGAGGAGAATGGAAATAACACATTTGGGACTAAATTCTATATATGACGCCTAAAAAAATTGGTGGTGAAAAAAAAATATTCAGGCTATTCTATAAACGGTGCTTAAAGTTGGGCATAGTTTATAGAATAGCACTTAATACTTGGGAATTTATTTTATTTTTATTTATTTATTTATAGCAGCATTTATATCCCACAATTTTCAAAAAACAGGTTTGGTTCAATGTGGCTTACAAAGTTAGTTAGTGGAGAGGGAGAAATACATTTTGAGAAAGTATGGGGAGGGGGTAGAGAGTCAAGAGAGTACAGCGAGGCCTGTAGAATGGGGTGGTCCAAGCGAGGAAGAGTAGTAGAGAGGAGGGTCTGTTGGCATGTCCGTGGATGCCTTAGTGACAAGAATGTTCGTGTTCGAAGTATGTTGGTTCTGGGGTTTATGTGTCTTGAAATCTGAACTGACTTTGTGTGACGGTTATGCTGTGTTTGGGATGGATGAGTATAGTTTGTTTCTGGGGGTAGGAATTTTTGAACAGGTAGGTCTTGAGGTATTTCTGAAAATTGATGTGGGATGTTATGGATCTTAGTGCCTTTGGAAGGGTGTTCTGTAGCTTGGAGCTTTGGTAGGGGAAGTTCACTGAGTGAACGGACTTGTAGATGAGCTTGTCACATCTGAGGTAATGAAGAGTCAGGTAATTCCTCGCCTCCTTCATTGTGTTCTTTAGAGGTAGGATGATCATGACTGTGAGGTATGCAGGTGCTTCTCCATGAACTATGAGCCAGACCATGGTGCAGAGTTTGAAGGTTTATGCGGGCTTTTATTGGGAGCCAGTAGATTGCTTGTAGTAGTGGGCTCATGATTTCCTGAAAATGAGTCTGGCAGCTGTATTTTGAGTTGAGTCTTTTCATGAATTGCTTCTTGCATCCTGCATATATAGCGTCGCATTAGTTTATATGTGTAAGAACTAAGGATTGTACTATAAGATGGAAGACTTTTATGGGAAAGTTGTTTCTAATTCTCAGTATTCACATTGTATGGAAAGTGTTCATTACTACCTTCATGATCTGAGGTTCAAAAGTTAGTTTTTGATTGATGATGACTCCCAGGAGTTTTAGGTTGTTAGAGAGGGGGTAGACGGTCCTGTCTATGTTAATGTTGGGTGTGATGGTTCGATTGTGAGGTGTTGTTATTATCAGGAATTTGGTCTTGTCTCTGTTGAGTTTGAGCTTGAATGTGGTGGCCCATTTTCCTAGAGTGTTTAGGCCTCTTTTGATGATCTCAGAGATGTCCTTGATGTTGCTTTTGAATGGGATGTAGATGGTCACATCACTGGCATATATGAATGGATTGAGACCTTGTTTGGCTAATGTTTTGGCTAATGGGGTCATCATGGTGTTGAATAGGATTGGAGAGATGAAGGATCCCTATTGGACTCCTTAGGATGCTTTCGAGGGGGGAGATAGTTCATTTTTCATTTTGCTTTGTTATGTTCTCTTGATCTGGAATTTTTCGAACCATTTGAGTACTGGCCGGTTATAACAATCTTATTGAGTATTCGTAGTAGGGTGTAGTGGTCGACCATGTCGAAGGCTGAGGACATGTCAAATTGTGGTAGTAGTATGTTCCTGCCCTGGCTAATTTCTCTTCTGAAGTTGGTGATGAGAGCAATTAGCATTGTTTCTGTGCTGTGGCGCAATCTGAAGCTTGATTGAGAATCAAGGAGTATTGAGAAGTTGTTCAAGTATTTGGTGAGCTGCTTATTGACTAGACATAATAGCTTGGCAGTGAGAGATATGGAGACTACTGGTCTGTAGTTGTTGATGTTGCTTTTGCTTGCTTTAGGATTTTTGGGAATGGATGTTAGAATGATGTCTTTTTCTTTGGGGAATATACCTGCAGTTAGCAGGTCAGTTAGGTAGGCTGTGTTGCTTTCTAGGAATTGGGCAGGGGGTTCTTTTAGTAGGTAACTGGGACATGTATCCAGTGAGCAGTGAGATTTGGCTGTTATGGATAGCAGTTGCTGGACTAGTGTCGTGTTTGGGGGAGAGAATGTTGACCATGATTTATGTCGAGTAGTTTGTTGGTTCTGGTGAGTTCATTCAAAAATGGTTCTAAGTCTGTGACGTCTTTTCAGAAACTAGCCCTCATAGATATTATTTTATCTTCAAAGTATTTGTCAGGTCCTGTGCTCTTGGAGTGTTTTCTGTTTTGGTAGTTTGTTGGTCTGTAAATAGGAGAGAGTTGATTATGCTGTAGTTTTTTAGTGTTTTTGTAGTCCGAGCCAATTATTTCTCTGTAATAATTGTATTTGATTTTCCTCACTTTCGCTTTGTATTGTCTATTTTCTGATTTTCTTTTTGTTTTGATATTGTCTGTTTTGTGTTTTTGCCACTATCTTTCCAGTTTTCTGCATTCTCTCTTATGTTTCTTTAGTTTGTTGTTGTACCATGGAATCACCTTGGACCTGGTCATTTTTTTCATTTTCACTGGTGCCATATTGTTGAGGACAGACAGGTATCTGTCCTCCCATGCTGCTAGGAAGTATGAGGTAGTGTGGGGAGATGACCAAGAATTGGGATAGATGTTGGTCCAGAAGGTGTAGTTGTCGATTCTGTCTCTGGATTTGTATGTCATGTGGAAGGTTGTGGTTTGGGAGGTGGCCTCTTTCCAGTTCAGTGTTGCAAGTAGTTTGAAGTGATCGGACCATTGTGTTTCTTCCCATTTTAAGTCATTGGGTGCTATGTGGTGTGTTTCTGCAAATTTGTGGCTATTAGGTCGGAAATTTTGACATTCTGTGGTGCTTGCATCATTTGTGTCTTCTAGGTGGATATTTAGGTCTCCAAGCAGCAGTATGTTTGTGTATGATATGCATGTGTTGGAAATGAATTCAATTAATTCCAGATGGGATTCCAACCATTTCCCCAGTGGTCTGTACAAGAGGATGCAGCACAATTGATCTTGGAGGGCGAAGTCTCATATAATGCATGATAATATTTCGAGTTGGGGAGAGCTGAACTTGGAGACGATTTCTGTTTTAAGGAAGGATTTGAAGATCACTGCTATCCTTCCGCCTCCTCTTCTGTCCCTCGTGATGTGTAAGATTTTGTACCCTGGGAGGCATAGTTTGTTTAGGATCGGATTGTCTTCAAGTTGTAGTCAGGTTTCTGTGTTGAATAAGAGGCATATTTTCAAAGCACTTAGCCTTCCAAAGTTCCATAGGTTTCTATGGAACTTTGGAAGGCTAAGTGCTTTGAAAATGAGCCCCAAAGGCTCCTAGTTTTTCTTCTTCAATCCAGTCCCTGATGATTTATTTTTTTGTTTACAACTGATCTGTCATTACATATGCAATTGGAGTCAGTACGTAGCTGGGGGTTGGGTCATTGTTGCAGCAAATTTTGATGAGGTTACGTTTGACAGTTTTATTCAGTTTTGTTTTTCTTTTGTGTATGTCTTCTTGTTTCTATGAGTACTGACTGTGGGTGTTGTTGGGTAGTATTGTGAGGTTGGTAATGTTGGAGTGTCTTGACATGTTATTGTATTGTGAGTGGGAGATGATTAGGATGTTGTGGATTTCATTTGTGCAGAAGTTAGGTGTACTTGAGGTGGAGGAGAGGGAGTAGTAAGGCGAGTAGGATTGTTCTGAGCTCTGTGTGTTTGTTGGTGCCACTGTAGCAGGGGCGTAGCCACGGGCAGGCCTGGATGGGCCCAGGCCCACCCACTTTCCCTCCAGGCCCGCCCAGACAACATGCTCATACCGAAGGGAGGGGCGGTCCGCATCAGCGCCTTCCACTGTCAGACGAGATGACCCTCTTCTCCAGCACCCAGCCTTTAAAAAAAAAACCAAAATCGGCGAAGCACCTCGCGTTGGCTCTGCACTGTTGTACAGCAAAAATTGCCTCGTCGCGTCGTCGGCCTTTCTTTCACTGTGTCCCGCCCACTGATGTAACTTCCTATTTCCGCGAGGGCGGGACACAGTGAAAGAAAGGCCGATGACGCAACAAGGCAATTTTTGCTGTACAACAGTGCAGAGCCAACGCGAGGCGCTTCGCCGATTTTGTTTTTTTTTTTAAAGGCTGGGTGCTGGAAAAAAGGCTACGTGTAGCTGCTCAAGATGCGGAGCAATTAGGAAAAGAAAGAACCAGTTGGAAAAACAAGTCGGGGAGCTTCAAGCAAAGTGTTCAGATCTGGAAGAAGAGAGATATGAGGCTGTGCAAGAGTGCGAGACAGCATGCAACTGGTGGAAGAAGCAAACTTACAAAAAGATCAAGTGAGATAATGTCATTTATTCATGAAGGCTGAATACTGAGGGGCCTTTTTAGTAAGTTTAGTCCTCACTTTGGTATTAATACAGAATTAACATGCTTTACAGTCTGTATGTTAACACTGATTCAGTCCGGTTTTTATATTTTAATAATACTGACTTCCTTGTTGAAATTTAAATAATTTGATTAATATTAAAAAATATAGTGCATATCAGCTTGGTTTAATGCAGAAATCTATGTTAACTTTTCACCTTCATGATTATATTAACTGAACCTCCCTGTTTCAGAGTATTGGCACACTAATATGCATGCCAATACTAAGCCCTTCCTTCCTTCAGTCTTTCTTTCTTTCTTTCTTTCCTTCCTTCTGCTGTCCCTCCCCCCAGCAGTTTTCATAAGGGATTGCCAGGCAGCCCAAGTATTGACAGGTCACCCCCCCCCCCACACACACACACACACATACACACACACACACACCACAATGACATCCCAAGGTTTAAAGAGACTTGGAGCCCTGATTTCTCTTCTTTTTTTCACCAGAGTTTCAAGGGGAATTCCAGATCCTCTCTTTTAACTCCTTTTAAACTGCTTGTAACTCCTAACCTTTATTCACTTGTTCAGAACCCTTATTTTATAATCCTCACTTTAATATTCCCTTATCTCTTGTTTTTCCTGTTTGTCTGTCCTAATTAGATTATAGGCTCTTGTTGAGCAGGGACTGTCTCTTCATGTTCAAGTGTACAGCGCTGCGTACGTCTAGTAGCGCTATAGAAATGATAAGTAGTAGTAGTAGAAGAGGGTCGTCTGACAGTCGTAGGAGCTGGTAGGCAGGTGGGGACTATTTGGTGATTGGTATTTGCTAGTTTTTTTTTTTCAAATTTACATCTGCTGTCTTTATATTTTGCACAGTACTAGGGGACATTTTCTGTTTCTATGGCGTTGCATTGTATGCAGAGTCTGGCATCTTGGGGGTTCAATTTAATTTTTGTCTAAATAAAAAGTTTATGATTACTTATTCTATAGTGGATTAGGGTGTATCTGTGTTTGTGAAAAAGACATGGCTTTCAGTTGGCATTGACTGTGCAGGATCGAGGATCTGTACTATTCTGTCTGGTTTCGTTTTACAATAGGTGAATTTATGTTCTAGTGCTCACTGTAGCGTTTAAGATGCTTGTGTGACTTGTAGAAATGACTGCTTATGGTATGCTAGAATTGCGCTATAGGTCCTGAGTGTTTTGTATTCTTGGTATGCTTGGTACTGGATTTTGGAGGGGGGTGTTAAAAAATGACCAGCCCCAGGTGTCAACTACCTTAGGTAAGCCACGGTTTTGATCGCTGTTGCTGCCTATTCTCTCGCGGCTGATGCCAAACTATGGGGGAGGGGGAAGGGCAGGGTTGATGCCAGGCTACAGTTCCAGGCTGGAGATTTTGGGACAGTCCTGCATTTCTGACCATCCCATTGATATGGGACTTGCAGCACTGATTTCCATGGGCAGAATCAGGCACTGCAAATCCCACACTGATTTGGGTTATAAAGTTTAAATCAGGACTGCACAAAATCTCAACCCTGGAACTGGGTAATTTGCCATCTCTGTGATTTCTAATTTTTTGTGTTTTATTCTGCAGTTTGTAAGGGGTGGTCTGTTCTGCATGTGACCGACGTAAAAGATTGTGTGTGCATGTAGTTCGTGTGGGGATCTATATGAGTCTGACTTCTCTGGCTTTTTAAATGGGAATGTCAGTTTCAGAATTTACTTGTTTTATGAATACAGCTTAATCAGGCATTTGCATTAGTTACAAAGCAAAGTTTGAAAGATATGTGCCATTGATATATTTGCCTTATAGCAGTCATATTTGGTCAAGTTTAAGATATGGGATAAAATCACTATATTTAAAAATGTCAGTGTTCCATGAACCAGGTATGTGGTTTGTGTTAATGCAGGAGAGCTGTTGCACAGACTGTTTACTTAGAAATCCATCATCAAGTGCATTCTAAGGCATTATTAAGGAGTATCCCAAGAAACACTACTCACACCTAGTGCCCACCCATATCAGCTCTGGGCCCACCCAAAATGTCAGGTCTGGCTACGCCACTGCACTGTAGGCCATTATGTCGATGAGGTTTGGTGCTTTCCTTTGTATTGAAGGAGCTATTGTTAAGGTATTGTTGGCCTCTAGAGTTTGTACTGCAGTTAGAGAAACTGACTTAGATTGGGTGGAAGGTAGTGGAGTAGAATTGTGGTCGTGAGGATTTACTTAACCAAGTTTAATTTAGGCTGTATGCCGTGACCCTGAGTAGCATTGAGCTCAGTAGTTAGGATATGTAATTTAAGGTTTGTAAGGAGGATCTTACCTGCAAGAAGTAGTAGGTGAGAGAGAGCGAGGGCTGGGAAAGGACAATGTTTAAGGCTACGTGCCATAACCCCGAGTAGCATTGAGTGCATTGGGTAGAATTTGTAAGTTAAAGTTTATAAGGAGAGATATTGCCTGAGAGAAGTAGTAGGTGAGAGAGCGCGAGAGTTGGGTCAAGACAGTTTTGAAGCAGTATTGAATAAATCTTGAAGGATGATAATTGTCCGACTATTGGATGTTGCTATGCAGGTGCTGAGTGAACTGTCTCCTCTGTGTAGTGTCCCAGCGCAGATGATGCATGTTCCACACTCTCGCTTGTAGTCCCGATTCGCAGTGGGCTGACTGGAATGGTAGTCTTGTTCATAGTGATCTGGATGCAGCAATCTGGGTGGGAGGCTGCAAAAGCACCAAACCATGAGGGAGGGAGCGACGCTGGATCTGGTGCTCACAAATGGGGATAGCGTGTCAAATATCCGAGTGGGTGCCCACCTGGGCGGCAGTGACCATCAAACGGTTTGGTTTGATATTACAGCTAAAGTGGAGAGCGGCCACTCAAAACTCAAAGTTCTTGATTTCAAGCGTGCTGACTTTAGTAAAATGGGGGAATACCTGAGGAAGGAGATGATGGGCTGGGAGGAAATACGAGAAGTGGAAGGACAGTGGTCCAGGCTGAAAGAAACTATAAATAGGGCCACGAACCTTTATGTAAGGAAAGTAAATAAAAGCAAGAGAAAAAGGAAACCAATATGGTTCTCCAAGCAAGTGGCTGAGAAAATAAAGGCTAAAGAGTTGGCGTTCCAGAAATACAGAAAAACTCAAGAAAAGGAACACGAGGAGGAATACCGGATGAAACTGAAAGAAGCCAAGAGAGAGATACATCTGGCGAAAGCGGAAGAACAAATGGCTAGAAATGTAAGGAGGGGTGACAAAAATTTCTTCAGGTATATAAGTGAAAGGAGAATGACTAAAAAGGGAATTGTGAGACTGAAAGATACTGCGAACCGCTATGTGGATAATGATGAAGAAAAAGCAAATTTGCTAAATAGATACTTTTGTTCTGTTTTCACAGAAGAAAATCCTGGAGAAGGACCGCGATGGACTGCAAAAAGTACAAATGAGATTGAAGTGGATAGAGCACCATTCACGGAAGAGTGTGTATGAACAGCTTGAAAAGCTAAAGGTGGACAAAGCCATGGGACCAGATGGGATCCACCCTACGATATTGAGGGAGCTCAGAGAGGTTCTGGCGGGTCCTCTTAAAGATTTGTTTAATATATCCTTGCAGACGGGAGAGGTTCCGAGGGATTGGAGAACGGCGGAGGTGGTCCCTTTTCACAAGAGTGGTGATAGGGAAGAAGCTGGAAACTACAGGCCGGTAAGCCTCACTTCGATTATTGGAAAAGTAATGGAAGCGATGCTGAAGGAAAGGATAGTGAATTTCCTGGAAGCCAATAAGTTGCAAGATCCGAGACAACATGGTTTTACCAAAGGGAAATCGTGCCAAACGAATCTCATTGAATTCTTTGATTGGGTGACAGGAGAATTGAATCATGGACGAGCTATAGACGTAATCTACTTAGATTTCAGCAAAGCTTTTGACACGGTTCCCCACAGGAGGCTCTTAAATAAACTGAATGGGCTGAAGATAGGACCCGAAATGGTGAACTAGATTAGGAACTGGTTGACGGACAGAAGCCAGAGGGTGGTGGTGAATGGAATTCGCTCGGAAAGGTGAGTAGTGGAGTGCCTCAAGGATCGGTGCTGGGACTGATTCTGTTCAATATATTTGTGAGTGACATTGCCGAAGGGTTAGAAGGTAAAGTTTGCCTATTTGCGGATGACACTAAGATCTGTAACAGAGTGGACACCCGGGAGGGAGTGGAAAACATGAAAAAGGATCTGAGGAACCTAGAAGAATGGTCTAAGGTTTGGCAATTAAAATTCAATGCGAAGAAATGCAAAGTGATGCACTTAGGGAATAGAAATCCTCGAGAGACGTATGTGTTAGGCGGGGAGAATCTGATAGGTACGGACGGGGAGAGGGATCTTGGGGTGATAGTATCTGAGGATCTGAAGGCGACGAAACAGTGTGACAAGGTGGTGTCCGTAGCTAGAAGGTTGTTAGGCTGTATAGAGAGAAGTGTGACCAGCAGAAGAAAGGGGGTGTTGATGCCCCTGTATAAGTCGTTGGCGAGGCCCCACCTAGAGTATTGTGTTCAGTTTTGGAGGCCGTACCTTGCGAAGGATGTAAAAAGAATTGAAGCGGTGCAAAGAAAAGCTACGAGAATGGTAAGGGATTTGCGTTACAAGACGTATGAGGAGAGACTTGGACCTGAACATGTATACTCTGGAAGAAAGGAGAAACAGGGGTGATATGATACAGACGTTCAAATATTTGAAAAGTATTAATCCGCAAACAAACCTTTTCCGGAGGTGCGAAGGAGGTAGAATGAGAGGACATGAAATGAGATTGAAGGGGGGCAGACTCAAGAAAAATGTCAGGAAGTATTTTTTCACGGAGAGAGTAGTGGATGCTTGGAATGCCCTCCCGCAGGAGGTGGTGGAAATGAAAACGGTAACAGAATTCAAACACGCGTGGGACAAACATAAAGGAATCCTGTTCAGAAGGAATGGATCCTAAGGAGCTTAGCCGAGATTGGGTGGCAGAGCCGGTGACGGGAGGCGGGGATAGTGCTGGGCAGACTTATACGGTCTGTGCCAGAGCCGGTGGTGGGAGGAGGGGCTGGTGGTTGGGAGGCGGGGATAGTGCTGGGCAGACTTACATGGTCTGTGCCCTGAAAAGGACAGGTACAAATCAAGGTAAGGTATACACAAAAAGTAGCACATATGAGTTTATCTTGTTGGGTAGACTGGATGGACCATGCAGGTCTTTTTCTGCCGTCATCTACTATGTTACCTGGTGCACTCGCCTGGGCACACTCGTGTCCGGCTGACTGAGGTATCTTCCAGGTGATTGAGGAGGGTATCATTCGGTGTGGCTGTGTCTGCGGAGAGAACAAGCTAGCGGTTCTTAAGACATGAGTGGAGAGGCTATGCTGGTGATACATAGGCTGTGCGTGGAGTCTTCCTAGCTTCCGACTCCTCTCCCGGTGCAGTTGCCTGGGAGCGCGTGAGTTCGTGTCCGACAATGGGGATTCCCTATTGCCAGGGTGGCATACCTGTGGCAGCGGTCAGCGGGTCGGGTTCTAAAATCTTTAATCCGTGGGCACCCCCCTCTGTCTCTGTGCTTTGGGTCTGTGGTGATGCAGCCGTCAGGGAGCAGTGCCTAGCTATTTGCTGTCTCAAAATCTCTAGAGGGGTCTTCGTCTCTCTTCCCTGACAATCCCGCACCAGTAGTGTGTGTTTCTCTGGAGCCGCACAATTCTCCGATTGTCTACTGCTTTGACAGCCATCTCTCCTCTCACCAGTTGGAGGTTGGCTGGGACAGTCCTGGCATTGGCCTGTTGGTCTCGCCTACAGTGCATGCTTCACAAGAGTCACGCGATGCAGCGTGACTATTTGCACCAATACTCACACATAAATTTAGGCACAAATCCCCTTATTCTATGAGTACGCACGTAACTTAATGAAATGCCCCATATTCGCCCATGACCCACCCATTTCCGCATCCCCATTTTTTACTCGTGTGTAAAATTTTAATTTACTTGCATGCATTTTAATTAATTCTAATTAGCGCTAATAATTGCTTGTTAAAATGCCATTTATCAGTGCTAATTAGCTTGTTATTTAATTCAATTGTGTTTGCAAATTAAAATTTGCACGCATAATTTTTAGCGCTTTTTATAGAATTCGAAGGTTGATGCCTTCTGTAAGGCCGAATTGTTTTCCACACTGCTTCTCTCCTATTTTGAGTAGGTAAGCACGACCTTATTGAAATTAATACAAATTCCCTCAATGTCTCTCTTCATATCACTTCCCTCTATATCTGCCCCAGGTATTTCTATATTCTGTTTCAGTACTGGCCTCTGTCCTAAAAGACTGTCCTAACTTTTTCCGCCTACCTAACTGGCACTGGTCTGAATATCAGCCAGTTTCTGATTATTTATTTATTTCACCATTTATGTTCCATATTTCTCCAATGCAGGTCACAATAAGACATATATAAAACTGTAAAATAATACAACATAAATGGACTAATAAAACAATGACTACAATTAACTTCAAATTCAGCTAGTCACTCTACCACATTCATTTTCTAAAAGCCTTAGGTTAACTTCTCAGTGACTGCACTTACCTAGAGATGGCCCAGCATTAAATATCTGGGGTTAATTCAGCCACAGCTGTAGGCAGCATAAAAACCGCTGAGCACTGAATATCTATGCTATAGTGATTTAGCAGATTTCCAACTAAAGGGCTTATTTCCAAATCCTGGTAAGTCCACATTGGACTTTGAGGGTTTTGGAATATCAATAGAAATCAAACAAAATAAAACATGGAAAAGAAAATAAGATGATACCTTTTTTATTGGACATAACTTAATACATTTCTTGATTAGCTTTCGAAGGTTGCCCTTCTTCCTCAGATCGGAAATAAGCAAATGTGCTAGCTGACAGTGTATATAAGTGAAAACATTCAAGCATTACTATGACAGTCTGACAGGGTGGGAGGAGGGGGATAGGTAGGAAGTATGCATGGGGACATCAAAGCATATCATTGATATTCTAACAGGATGGGTGTGGATAGGTGAGGGGAGGGTGATCAACAGAGACATACAGCTTTATGGTTTATAATGGGCTAGGAACCCCAGATCCTTGTTAAGTCCTTTCTGTTGGGTGTTAAAATATTCAATCATTCTGACTTCAAAGGTCTTACGTTCTTGTATGGTTTTAAAGTTACCTTTCAGGATTCTCACTGTGAAGTCACTGGTACAGTGTCCTGGTCCTGTAAAATGTTTCTATTGATAACCTTAAGAGTGGACTAACACGGCTACCACACTCCTCTACTTAAGGGTTTTGGAATAAACCCTTTCATTGTTGGTGTCTGGCAAAATCTGATTTCTAACCTACAGAAACTAGTTGGAGAACACTCTGTCAAAAAAACTCCCGATGACAGAAATTTCCATTATGCAGTATCCACAACAGAGCTGTTTGTAGCTTTTGAGAAAGAAGTTGCCCACCTCAGTATTAAAATGATCACAGTATTGCTAGAATTAATTTCTGATAATGATTAGTACAGTACCTCCCCACTCCTTTTTTTGGCTCTGTACTGATGGAGGTACCTATGAAAACAGCATAATTCTGAGTTTAGTTTATTTGGATTTGATATATCATCTCTGCTGACTGGCAGATCAAAGCAGTTTACAAAAGAGAAATAAAATATTCATAGAAACAGAAAAGAACTACAGTACGCAATAGGATAAGTATATACTCATCAAGAGAGAAGAAGAAAAATCAGAGGACAAAACATAAGCAGATGAACATCACAACACCTCAGACATTCTGCTCTTAAACCCCAAAAACCTTTTGAAAGAGGTATGTTTTTAAAGAGGTCTTGAAGGATTTCAAAAGGGGCTTCTCTCATGGGTAGTGAGGGAGGTTATTCCATAGAAACATATAAATATGACTGCAGATAAAGGCCAAATGACCCATCCAGTCTGCTCATCCTCCGTAACCCTTAACTCCTCCTTTTCCAAAGGGATTCCTCATGCTTGTCCCATGCTTTCTTATGTTTCAACATTTTTATTGATGACAACACAGTACAAAACATTCCATTTTGGCCTGAACAAAAAGGCCAACATCAAAATCCACAGTCAAACTAAGTGATAAGATCCGTCATCAAACATTTTACCAATTTTTCGCCTCACCCCCCTCTCCCCCTCCCCAACACGTTTATGTTTCAACAGTTTTTTATATATAGGTCAATCAAAGGTGTACAACCATTAAACTCCTAATACATTGCATCAGTACTTTTAGCATACATTGGTGTAAGCCGTATAAAGTCTACAATCAACAAAGTTTTTCATGTTTTCTTCCCCCCCTAGTCCCCTCCTTCTTCCCATCCCCCCCCCCCCCCCCCCCCCCGCCACATCAGGGACAGGCGCTTAACCACTTGTTGCACTTCCTTACCCTGGATGGGTGCGTTCAACCCCCTCTGCTGTTCCTCAGAAATCCGGGGCAGCCCTATCCCTTCCAAGAATTCCAGACATTTTTCCTCTGAGAACTCTCCTGCCTGATATAACTGTGAGTAATACTGAACAAATTCTTTTTTAATGTCAGACAACTGGGTTTTAACCTCCCCTTCCCTGTTTCGTATTTTAGTTATAAACCTTTTTACCGTTTTTTGCTTCACTAGGGACATCAGGGACAGGACTCACTTATGAATCAGGTTATCTGAAAACAAATTACAGATGGTTAAGCAATAAACTTTTACCTCGTGGACTCAGCCCTTGTATGTATTGACCCCATATTTGCATGAAAATGTTTTTCCTTTTTGGGTTACCTCTCGCCTCTCTAGCTTCCCAGGTTGCCATTTCATGTATTTGGTTCCGCCAGTGCCAATATGCTGGTGGATCCTGGGATATCCATTTTTGTAATATGGTCTTTCGAGCCAACAGGCAGACTTTACGGCACCACAGCCTAGGTCCTTTCGCCTGTGAGCTAAACGCAGACTGTGTATCCAGCACGTTATGGTCCCACGTCCCCCTTGTTGTTAACTGTACCGTTTTAGTCAGGAAGCGCTGAATTTGCCTCCAGAATACACGAATGCTCGGGCAAGCCCAAAAGGCATGAAATAATGTTGGGAGCTTTATTGTCACATTTAGCGCATTTCGCATCCCTGGTAGGATTCATATGTCCCCATTGTTGCCCTGAAATATAAGCACACATTGTCACTCTATATCCGCTCTCTCTGAGCCTCTCGTCTATGGTGAGCTTCGGAATGCGTCTCAGTGTGGCCCCGACATCCCAGTTTCCCAAATGCCCCCCCCCCCCCCCCCCCCGAGTCCTGTTCCCACTTGCTTTTGATGTATCCTAAATCTTTGGTGGGGCCCCTCTTCACCAGTGCACGGTTTATAGTTGACACTGCCACTCCTACCACCTCCAAGGCCTGAAAACTTTTTTTTATCTGTTCGCCAATTTTCAATCGTAGTGTGTTTTGATTGAGGCTCAAAATGTAATGTTTGATTTGTACATATGCAAAATGATCCCCCCATGCACTTCCTATCTTATTGTGCAAATCCTCAAATTTGATGATGTCTCCTTCTTTACTAAGCAAATGGTCCACCTTAGTGATTCCCTGTACCTCCCACCTATAAAAGGCCTGGTTTGTTTGTCCAGGTTCAAAACTCGGGTTCCCTCTAATCGTTAAGAGTTCTGATGTTTCTGGCGTGCCCCCCATAGTCCTAATAAGTGTCTTCCATGCCTTACGCATGGGTTGCAACAAGTGACAGTGTTTGAATGGTGTCGGAATTTGTCCCTGGTCTAAATGTAACAGTGTAATAACATTGTATGGGGTAAAGTATTTGTTCCAACTCCAATGGCGTAAATGCATTGGATTGGCTTACCCAATCTCCTATGTGTCTAAGTAGACATGCTTGATTATATGCGGCTAAGTCTGGCATTCCCAAGCCCCCACTATTCCATCCTCCCTTCATTACTTTAGCCTGTATTTGAGGTTTCTTTTTTGCCCTCTGTTTATGTGTGCGAGATCTTTATTTTTCAGACGCAGGGGCAGTGTCTGCAGGAGATATAACCATTTTGGGAATATCACCATACGTATTAAATTTATCCTGCCATTCAGAGATAGTGGCAGGCCCTCCCAATTGCGTAGCCAGTGCCTTGTTCCCTCTAATAAGACATTAATATTTAAGTCATGTAGCTTCTCTAGTTCCATAGTCATGTGAATTCCCAGATACTTAAATGATCCCTCTGCCCAACTCAAAGGGAAATCCTGGTCCCAGGATTTGCTCACTTCCTCAGATGAGGCTAGTGCCTCTGATTTAGTCAGGTTCAAGCTCAACCCTGCGTAGTCCCCATATTCTTTTAAAGTCTCCATTAACACCGAAAACGATTTCTGGGGGTCTGTGATCAGTACCAAAAGGTCATCGGCAAAAGCTGCTATTTTGAATTCGGCCTGACCCATGTGCACACCTTGTATCGTCGGGCTAGCTACGATATCCCGGATCAGTGGGTCAAGTGACAGGACAAACAATAATGGCGACAAGGGGCAACCCTGTCATGTTCCCCTATGTATTGGGAATTCCGCCGATTCCATCCCATTGACTCTTATCCTCGCTTTGGGCTCGTGGTAAAGGGCCGCACTGCTGATACAAATCGACTGCCAAATCCGTATTTCTCTAGTGTGGAGAATAGGAATGTCCAGTGGACCTTATCAAACGCCTTTTTGGCGTCAAAACTAATCAGAAGGGCTGGCGTATTCTCATACTTCCTCCTCTCTAAGGCCCCTATGATTTTCCATAGGTTCTTAGCTATTGCCCTACCTTCTACGAATCCGGTTTGGGCTTCATGTATTAATTTTGGCAGGACCTTTTTCATACGATTGGCCATTATTTTCGCAAGTAGTTTAATTTCCACATTCAGAAGGGAAATTGGACGGTATGATTCCACACTTTGTGGGTCCCTGCCTGGTTTTGGTAGCACCACTATTCGTGCAAGGGACAGACCCTCCGGAGGTTGTTCCATGTCTATTATTTTGTTGTAGTAATTAGTTAACGTCGGGACAATATGGTCGCCTAATATCTTGTAAAATTCTATGCGTAAACCGTCTGGGCCGGGTGCCTTTAGCAGCTTCCCTTGTTTTATACCCAGTGTTACCTCCTCCACCGTAATTGGTAGGTTTAATTGATCTTTGTCTCGTTGGTTAAGGGCCGGTACTTCTAGATTATTTAAATATAAAGATTCCGGCAGTCCCTGTTCCCTTGGTTTTGCATAAAGGGTACTGTAATATTTGGCGAAGGCCTCACATATCTTCTCCGTTTTATGTTCCATTCTCCCGTGTTCTCCCTTCACTTGTAAGACCTGTCTCTTGTTCCCTTTCGGGGCGGCCAGTCGTGCTAACAGGCATCCCGCCTTGTTCCCAAATTTGTGTAATTGAAATTTATAATAGGTTTGAGACTTTGTGGCCCGCTGGTGTAACAACATGTTTAGTGTGGTCTGGAGTTCTAGGAGATTAGTACGGTGGCTCTCAGCATGTGTTCTGCCATAGGTCTGGCGGGCCTTACATATTAGTTTACTTAACCTTATTATTTCTTTGTTACAGGCTGACCTCAAGTGGTGGTAGTAACTGATTATTTCCCCACGCAGCACTGCCTTCGCCGCTTCCCAATATATAAGAGAGGGTTCTCTGTGTGTGTTTGATTCAGTACCGCATAATCCTCCCATCGTTCTTTTAACTTAGCTTTAAATTTCTCATCTCCCACTAGATCTAACAGGAACTGCCATGAGTTCCCCTGGGGTTTCCGCTCTCCCCATTCCATTTCGAGACATAACCAGGCATGGTCTGAGATCGTGTAGGGCCCTATGCACGTGTCCGTAACCTTATCAAGCATATTTTCTGGTATGAGTATGTAGTCTATTCGCGCTTGAGAAGCATGTGCTCGCGCATGATAGGTATAATCTCTGTCAGTGGGATGTAATACCCTCCACACATCTATGAGCTCTAACAACTGTCCTAGTCTTTTCAGACCTTTATGGGATGTCACAGAGTCACTTCTCTTACCCTGTGTACTGTCCACCGAGGCATCCCATACTGTATTGAAGTCTCCCCCCACCAGCACCTGCTCCCCCTGATATGAGAGCAGGCGCTGTAACAAGTGGTTGTAAAATTGCTTATTACTACTACTACTACTTAACATTTCTAAAGCGCTACAAGGGTTACGCAGCGCTGTACAATTTAAACATAGAGGGACGGTCCCTGCTCAAAGAGCTTACATTGCTTATCATAGTGGTTGGGGGCATACACATTGCATATTAATATTTTCCGGCCCATGATTTCCAATTCCACCAGTACATATCGGCCTTTGGTGTGTGCCTCAAGGAGGCGCGCCACTGCTGGCAGTCCCTTGCGGATTAACACCACCACCCCTCCTTTTTTCCCTTGTACTCCCGCCGAGACGCATTCCTCCACCCACCACGTTTTAAGTTTTGCATGTTCCTCTTGGCTAAGATGCGTTTCTTGCAATAGGGCAATATCTACTTTTTCTATGTAGGTGCTCTAAGATTTTTGTTCTATTTATTGGCGAACTGATCCCACCCACATTCCAAGTGACAAGTCTAACCATAATCTATAGGCAGGCCTGTTCGCTGTTGCGGTTCTCTTAAATCATGTATTTTTCTCAGGGTGGCACCACAGCCTGCACCCCCCCAAAACCACCGTGGATGTCCCTCCTGGCTCTGTCCCATTTGGCTCCCCCCCCCCACTCTGATTAATCTTGATCCACTTTATCCCCTCCTTTCCCCTTCCTTCCCCCACCCCCTCCCACCCCTCCCGTATTTTGCCCCTCCCTCTCACCCCCTTTCCCCTGTTTGGTGTTCCCCCGCATGGGAACAGATCACTTTTCCCGCCTCCCGACCTCCCTCCCTTACATGCAGTGTTATTGCGGCCCGTGGCCCCAACCCCTAACCCATCCTTCCATTCACCCATCCCTCCCGACAAACAGTCTCCAACAAACATTGTGCCCTTCTAACACGTCCACTTGACCCGTTCATCCCGATCCCCTCTCTGAGTATGTTACAAAATAAAACTTATGTACAGTTAACCTGACTTCTGGTTTGGAGAAGCTCCATGCTGCTATATTCTATTCAGTCCGGGTCTTCAAGCGTGGGTGTTCCACTATCCGATCGGTCCTGTCTGGATTCCAGGGTTGTCCAACCCTGCCCGGGCCAGTCCGTGTAATTTGTAACATGCAGGTGTAAGTCTCTCAAATTGTTTAGACCTCCTTGGCTCCTCAACCTAAACAAGCTATTGTAGCCACCAACGTCCCGAACCAGCTAGGGGCTTGCGGTAGGCCTCAACTTTTTACTCCATGAGCGCCCCAGCCAGGCCAGTCATTACTTTAACAACTGAAGTCCATATGTCCATGAAAACTCCCTCTGACCGGGAATCCATCGTTGTCTTGGTCTCCTCTTTGACTCAGTTCGGGGTGTCATTCCTGTTGCTTCCCAGTCCGTCTGCTTCGATCTTGGCCACAAAATTTTTCACCTCCTCTACCGCATCAAACATATATGTTGTTCCCTTGTGAGTGATCTTCAGTTGGGCTGGGTACAGCAAATTGAATCTAATCTTCCGATTAAACAATGCAGTGCATATCGGGGAGAAAGCTCGTCTCCTCCCCGCTACTCCAGCCGAGTAATCCTGAAAACACAGGATTCTTTTTTGCTCATAAAGCAATACATTATCTTTCCTAGAGGCTTGTAGAATGTATTGCTTGTGATTAAAGTTTAAGATTTTCATGATGAGCACTCAGGGTTTGTTGCTGTTATCCGTGTGGGGACCAAGCCGGTGGGCTCTCTCCACTCTTAAGGGTCCCAGGCGTGCAGGGAAATCCACTCTGGCTGTGAGCCAGCGTTCTTTTTTTTTTTAATTTTTTTATTTTTAACTTCTTCAGTACACAATACACTCATAAAAAGCAGGAAAGACATCATCTAGTTCACTCTGCACACCAATACTGGTACAAAGTTCAACAAAACAATGAAGCACAATCATAAAAGTGAGATGCATTCCATACTGAGTTTTCATTTATAACCCCCTTTTACACTTTCACACACTAGCAAACCGTCATTCATATACATCCCATCACAACATTCGTACTCCATACACCCTTCTGCCCTTGCCCTTCCCCATATCCCCCCTCCCTTCCTACTATCATAGAAACCTTAGCCCATGATATTTAAACATGAAGCCCATATGTAAACGTACTGTCTATTGGCCAATTTGGGGGATCCCCTGTAGATCTGACTCTCATATTTGCCTACTTCCCTCATTTTTGCCTTCCATGCTTCTGCAGGTACGGGCTCTGGGGATATCCAAAAATGCAAAACTGTTTTCCTAACCAGCAGCAGAGAGACATACACAAATCGACGCTGTGGATATCGCAGTCCCTGGGCCACCAATAATGACTGATCCCCTAACAATAAAGTTGCATAGTCCCACTCCAGTTCCCGCTGCAACACGGCAGCCAATAATTGAAAAGCCACATTCCACAGTGATAGAGCCGAGCATTCCAAGAAAGAGTGTATAAGGGTTCCCCCCTCAGTCCTGCACTTAAGGCATCTGTCATCTGTCCAGAGTCCTATGGCTGCCCCCTTTGCTCTAGAAATATATGCTCTATGGAGGATCTTGTATTGTGTCTCCTGCAGGTCAGCAGCTCTAACCATCTTATACAGGTTAGTGAAAAGTTTCCCAAACTCCTTTTCGTGTACCTAGATCCTACTTCCTCATTCCAGCGCATTACCAGCTGTTCCATTTCCCCCCACTGCCCGTTCGTTGTTAGGATCTTATACCAAGTAGATAAACTATTAACCTTAGTGGGTATACGTAACAAAATCTTATCTAAGGGGCCCCAAAGCCAACCGTCTCCGTGTTGTGCCTGTATAGTAGACCAATAGTGTCTGACCTGCAAGTACTGTAATAAGTTGTTATTCGGTACGGCCCACTGTGCCTTAACTTGTTCAAAAGACAAGAAGACGCCCGACCCTTCCTCCAAAAATTGTCCCAATATCCTGCAGCCTAAATCTGCCCACTTAGAAAAAATAGAAAATCCCATGCCTGCCGGGAATGCCGCATTACCCGTCATACTCAAATATGGTGAGGCATCCGAGGAGCGCCGCTGCTGACCTCTCCACCACATCCAAGCTCTCCGTAGGGGTCGTAAAAAAGCCAGCTTATGTGACATAGAAGGGTCACTACTCGATCCCACATGAAGCAGGTTAAGAAAAGTCCACGGGTAACTCCAGTCCCCTAATCCCTCTCTAGGCAAGAAACGATTGCTCCCTCCCATTCCCTCATAAATAAGGCGCATTAACGCCGCTACGTTGTACCGGCGTAAGTCCGGTAATCCCAGACCCCCTCGGTCTTTATTGTGACATAGTTTGGAGACCCCTATTTGTGCCCCCTTCCCCCTCCATATGAAAGCCCTAATAAGGGACCGAAACATGCATTCTTCCCGTCTGAGAACCCAGATTGGTGCAGCCTGTATCGGGTATAAAATCTTGGGAAGCAACACCATCTTTACTAATGCTATTCGTCCCATCAGCGAAAGGGGCAAGTCCCTCCATCTGTCACACAAACTCTTGATTCTGTCCAGAGCATCTATCACATTTTTCCTATAAAATGTAGTTCTATTAGTACTTAAATAGATGCCCAGATATCTCATTGCCCCTGCCACTGGTTGTATCGGAAGTCCCACCATCCCCCTCGCCCCCTGAGTATCCGCCATGGGCAGCAGCTCCGACTTAGTATAGTTAACTCTGAGTCCTGAGATATCCCCGAAGCCTCTAACCACAGAGAGTGCCTTCTCCAAATCCCTTGGGGCATGGGTTACATATAGTAAAATATTGTCTGCAAAGAGGTTCATCCTCAGCTCCCTACCCCCTACCCGAATACCTCGAACCACTTCACTGCCACGGATCTTTGCAGCCAAAGGCTCTATAGCTAGCACAAAAAGGAGTGGCGAAAGGGGGCACCCCTGCCTTGTACCCCGCTGAATTGTAAAATAATCAGTGAGCTTCCCATTTATCTGTAATTGTGCAGAGGGATTGGCATAAAGTGCCCGGATCCATTCAGAGCAGGCCCCACGAATGCCGAACCGCTCCAGCACCCCAAACAAGTATTGCCACGAGATACTGTCGAAGGCCTTTTCCATGTCCAGCCCTACTATAGCCGCCGAGCCTTCCGTCCTCTTACACTCATGGATGGCTTGTATGATGTTCATAGAGGCTTGCCTCCCCGGCATAAAGCCCACCTGGTCTTCATGTACTAAAGTATGTATGACCCGGTTCAGACGCCTGGCCAGGATAGCCGCCAAGATTTTAACATCCTGATAGCAAAATTGGTCGGTAAGACCCCACCCTGGCCACATCCTTCCCCGGTTTCGGTAAAAGCACCACATGGGCCTCATTACGCTGCAGAGGCTCCCCCCTGTCAACCAGATCATTAAACCAGGCCCTCATTGGTGGTGTCACCAAGTCTGCCATAATGCGATAATATTCAGGCCTTAGTCAGCTTCAGGGCCCCTATGCCCTCCCTTATCTCCTGCTCCGAAATGGGGGCATTCAGATGGGCCAGCTGCTCCCCATCCAGGCGTGGGAGCCGCAATCCTTGAAAAAAATCCTCATACTTGGTCTGGTCAAAATCTCGAGCCCTGTACAGGGAACTATAGAAGTCCACAAATTGTTGTTCAATTTCGGACTCTGTAGTGTATGACTTCCCCTGCTCATCCTGAATAATGGAAGTAATCTGTCTCTTTCGCGAGGGCCGCACCAAATTGGCTAACAACTTGCCTGCTTTGTTACCCCATTTAAAAAGTCGGAACCGCTGGTAATATATATCCCTTTCAGCCCGTTGCCGCAAGATCTCATCTATCTGCTGTTTAACCTGCTTCAGGGCAAGCTTATTGGCCTCGTTCATCTGAAAAATGTGCTTCCGGCGTAACTGGTGATATTCTTGAGACAGGCGCAACAAATCCGCGCCTCTCTTCTTCTTTGTACCTGCCGCGTATGCTATGATGTGCCCTCTCATAACAGCCTTGGAAGCTTCCCAATATGTTCCCGAGCTCACATCTGGTGTCTGATTATGCTGTTGATACTCCACCCACTTAGCCCGCATATACTCCTGAAAACCTCTATCAGTGCTTAACAGAGGGGAGAACCTCCACACCCGCTCGCTCGGCTCCGCACTCCACGGGATAACTATCTCCACTGCCTGGTGGTCGCTTAAAGTATGATTTACTATTTGCGCTCTAGAAATCCGAGCAGACAGGGAGAGGTCCACCAAGAGGTAGTCCAATCTAGAATAAAACGTAAACTCCTCCTGCTGTGGGTTCAGTAGCCTCCAGATATCCACTAGCCCCATCTGATTGCATACAAAATTCACCCCTTTGTGCTCCGAATTCCCACCCTTACATTTCGCTGGCTTGCAGTCGATTGAGGGGTCTGCTACAACATTAAAATCCCCCCCTACGATCAGCTGGTATTCAGAATAGGCGACCACTCTGGCCACTAACTCAGAGAAAAATTTATGGGAGTATACGTTGGGCCCGTACACATTACAAAGTAAGAGTTTTTGTCCCCAAAGTTCTCCCAGAACCAAGACATACCTCCCATCTCTGTCAGCTACTGTTTTATGAACAATAAAGGGGAGTCTTTTATGTATCAAAATAGCCACCCCTCTCTGTTTTGCATTGTAGGAGGAATATCCCATCTCCCCCACCCATCCCCTTCTGAGTTTTTGATGTTCTGCCGCTGACAGATGTGTCTCTTGTAAATAAGCAATCTCTGCCCCCGCTTTAGACAGCCAGGAGAGTAGTTTTGTACGCTTGATGGGAGAATGGATCCCATCAACATTAAGGGTGATGATCTTTAAATTAACCATATTTTAAGCATTCACAAATTCTAGCACTCAATTCTTGATGAAAGTTCTCACAGGCCTCCCAGCACAGCCTGCGGGAACAGTTGCGCCAACCATCCGGCCACCAAACATTCATCAACAAACATATGCTGCGTCTGACTGCTTCGCTTAGGTTAACCACAATTTTAGGCTTCAAGGTTCGCGTATCTTTCAAACTCCCCCCAGCCCCCCCCTGCCCTACCCTGCACACACACACCTTCCACTCCCTCTCTCCCTTCCACCCCCCAACCCTCCCCTTTTACACATCCATACTCCCCCCTCCTCTCCCCCTCCTCCCCTTCCCTCCCGAACCCCCACCCAGGAGCTATTTTCCCTCCTATAACCCACCAGTAACCGCCCGCCCGTGGCTCCGCCCCCCTACCATCCATGCATCTAACTACAAATGGAAATAAGAAGAAAGGGAAAACCCCCAATATCCCCTCATGAAACCTATACACAGTCTCGTAGTAAACTATATGACAATGCAACCAATATAATTTTCAACTATCAATGCATCGACTGGAGCCATACTTTGTATAACATAGCAAGACCATCCTCATAGTCCAGGTGCCGGCGCCCCGTTCCAGCCCCGGCCTCCCCCCCTCCAACGCTTGGCTCCAGTTAAAGAAAACCTTAAGAAAAACAACTTAGAGTAACTGTGCTCCCCCTTAACACCCACAGGTTTAAGGCACCCGTTAATATGTGCAAGCGGCAGCTTGAAGCGCCCACAAAACCGCAGAGGCCACATCATCCCTGGGCTGCTATTATGGTTCCTTTATCCACAGGGCCCCCAGTGCTTACGTGCCATCTGCCACAAACACCAAGAAGCCCAGTTTCTCAGTTCAGTCCTGTCCTTCAAAGCACGCTCCCTGAAGAACTCCTCACGGCAGGCGTTTGACAAAGGCCTCCAGCTCTTTAGGGTCCGTAAAGAATAGTGTTTTGTTGTCGTGGAGGATCCTCACCTTCGCCGGGAATAGGAGGGCGAAACGCACCCCCTTATCAAACAGTCTCTTGCAGTGAGGGCCCATCTTCTTTCGCTGCTCTGTGACCCGTGCAGAGAAATCTTGAAACAACAAAAGCTTGTGGCCATCATACTCCAATGTTTTCTTGCTGCGATAAGCCTGGAAAAGCTTTTCCTTATCAGCATAGTTAAGGATGCGCGCAATTACTGGTCTCGAGCGCGTGTCTTTCTCGCGCTGGGACCCCACTGTATGGACCCTCTCGACCAGCATCCTTGTGTCTGCCGACTGGAGTCCCAGCTGGCCAGGCAGCCATTGTTCAACTAAATTCCGCAATTCAGCATCCTTAACCACTTCTGGCAGGCCGATAATTCTGACGTTATTGCGCCTGCTACGATTTTCCAAATCATCAATCTGCTGGGAAAGCTGGGCCTGGCGCACTTCCAACGTTTCCACTCGGACCTGCATCTCCTCCGATCTATCCTCTTCGCGGGAAATTTGATCCTCCGCCTGCTGCAGTCTGGCATTTTGGCGTTCCATCGCATCTTTAGTGGAATCCACTGAAGTCTGTATTTTAGTTAGTCTTTCATCTAAGCTCGCAGTGATTTGTTGTGTGATTTCTTGGATCGCCGTGGTCGGCAGGGTCAGGATCCCCGCGGGCTCTGTTTTGTCCGCCATCTTGGGACTTGCCATGGCTACGCGTTGCTTACTCTGCCGCTGTGTCTTCACGGGCATAACACAGCTCCCTCTCGCCGCCAGCGCTTATTCAGCTCTCCGATTGTTGCCGGTAAGGAGCGGGTAGCCCTCAGCTGTTCCTGCGGCGTGCTCGGGGGGTTTTAATGCGCAAAAACAGGGTTTTTTACAGCAGTGGGAGCGGAGCCCGAGCCGGAGACGTCCACTCAGCTCGCAAGCATCACATGACCCCCCGTGAGCCAGCGTTCTAATTCTTCAATTAAGTCTTTGCCTCCCATGGCCTCCGGAAGCCCCACCAGACGCAAATTATTACATCTGGATCGATTTTCCAGCTCTTCCAGCTTTTGCTCTAGGGCCTCAATTTGTTTTTTTTGCTGTTTTTTGCTCAGCTTCTACTTCCCGCAGCTTGTCTTCCACCACCCCCGTTCAGGTCTGGCAGGCCACACATTCTCTCATCAGTTCATCCATACGTGTATGCAGCTTCTCCAAAGTCGCGTCGATGGGTGTGAAACGTCTTTCTAAAAGCTCCTCCATAACTGCGGACATCTCCGCAGTTATCTCCGCCACCCACGTTGAAGGAACAGTGTTGCTTGGTACGCCGGGTGAGGACGCCATTTTGGGTTCTGCTTGTTTTTGCCGCAGCTTGTCCTTCTGGGCAGATTTCGCTGCCATTCCCTGCTCCCACCATCCGATTGCCGCTTGTAAAGGTCTCGCCTGTGTTCCGGTATGTTTTGTTATGTGTTTTAAGTCCGCTATCGGCTTGTTATTTCTGGGAGGGAGGATCGAGCTCTTCAGTTGCGTCTGCTCTCCGCCATGGCGTCACATGATCCTCGTCCCATGCTTTCTTAAACTCTGACACAGTCCTCGTCTCTACCGGGAGGACATTCCACGCTTCCACCACCCTTTCCATAAGTGAAGACTTTCTTAGATTCCTCCTAGGCATGTTTCCTCTTAACTTCATTGTATGCCCCCTCATTCCAGAGTTTTCCTTCATTTGAAAAAGGCTCTCTTCCTATACATTAATGCCCCTGAGATATTTAAATGTTTCTATCTCCTTTTTCCCTCCTGTCTTCCAACGTATACATGTTGACGTTCATAAGCCTGTTCTTATATGTTTTATGTCCAAGACCGCTTACCAATTTTGTAGCCGCCCTGTGGACCAACTTCATCCTGTTTATATCTTTCCATGCGGTCTCCAGAATTGCACACAGTACTCTAAATGGGGCCTCACCAGAGACTTATATAAGGACACCATCACCTCTTTCTTCCTGCTGGTCATCCCTCTCCTTATGCACCCATGCATCCTTCTGGCTTTGACCGTCGCTTTTTGTACCCATTTGGTCACTTTAAGGTCATCAGACACAATCACCCCCAAGTCCCTTTCTTCCTTTATACACAGAAGCACTTCAACCCCTATATTTGTCTATTAGATTGTAAGCTCTTTGAGCAGGGACTGTCTCTCTTTGTTAAATTGTACAGCGCTGCGTAACCCTAGTAGCGCTCTAGAAATGTTAAGTAGTAGTAGTAGTATATTGTACCGTTCCCTCGGATTCTTGTGACTCAAGTGCATGACCCTGCATTTTTTAGTATTAAATCTTAGTTGCCAAATATTGGACCATTCCTCAATCTTCACTATGTCCTTCCTCATGTCATCCACACACTTTGGGGTGTCCACCCTGTGGCAGAGTTTGGTATCATCTGCAAAGAGACAGACCTTACCAGACAGCCCTTCCGCAGTATCACTCACAAAGATGTTAAAAAGAGCCAGTCCTAGGACTGATCCCTGCGGTACTCCACTGATAACATCCTTATCTTCAGAGCAAGCTCCATTTACCACTGCCCTCTATCTCCTTCCGTTCAACCAATTTTTAACCCAGTCAGTTACTCCCATACTGAGGGAACTTTATTTATGAGTCGCCTGTGCGGAACCATGTCAAAAACCTTGCTGCAATCCAAATACACCACATCCAGAGCCTCTCCCACGTCCAACTGTTTGGTCACTCAGTCGAAAAAATCAATCAGATTCGTCTGACACGACCTGCCCTAGTGAAGCTATGCTGCCTTGGGTCCTGCGTTCCATTCAGTTCAAGAAACCTCACAATTCTCCACTTTATAAGTGTTTCCATTAGTTTATTCACCACCGAGGTTAGACTGGCAGGTCTGTAATTCCCAACCTCCTCCTTATTTCCATTCTTGTGCAGGGGGACCACATCCGCCCTTCTCCAGTCCTCCGGGACCACACCAGACTCTAAGGAAGCATTGAAGAGGTCAGTCAGCGGAGCTGCCAGAACTTCTCCGAGTTCCTTGCGCACCCTCGGATGTATTCTATCAGGCCCCATCGCTTTGTCTACTTTTAGTTTAGCTAGCTCCTCACGAACACAGTCCTCCGAGAATGGGCCTTGGTCTATCATACATCCATCCCCTTTTGCATTTGTTTTCTGTGGTTCTACTCCCGGCCTTTCTTCCGTGAACACAGAACAGGAAATAATTGTTAAGCAGTTCAACTTTATCCTTATCAGCTTCCACGTATTCCTCCCCTTATGCTTTGAGCCTCACAATGCTATTTCCTCCTGTTACTTACTTATCTGAAAAACGTCTTTTCCCCCAATTTTACCATATTAGCTCTTCTTCCATTTGCCTCTTTGCTTTCCTGACAGCTTTTCCAGCTTCTCTAGGCTTATTGAGGTATTCTCACCTGTTTTCTTCTTTCCAGAAGGAGAGAGCTAAGGAAAAAAACATCAAGCTGTGCCACAGATGGGGGAGGGAGAGTTAAATGATGATCATTAAGGGACCCTTTTACAAAGTTGCGGTAAGCACTAACGTGTGCTTACTGCAACATAAAATGGTGTAACAGGGACACTGAGGTGTCCTGCGGTAATTTTGGGATGTGCACGTGCTACCCATAAAATTTATTTTTTTGGCAAAGGGGTGAGTTTGGGGACACAGAGTGGGTGTGGTTAGTACAACTACATTGCCACACGCTAACCGATTAGCACATGCTTAGCGCATGAGCCCTTACCACCTACATAGTGAGTGGCAGTAAGGGCTTGCACGCTAATTTGTTTTAATGGCCTCCCACTAATGGCAAAATTAATACAAAAATAAGAAATTCAATCATTTTACCCTAGCAGTAAAAATGGCCCTAGTGCACGGGAAAGACCTGTGTAAGGGCGCGTTACGGCCACTTTTTACCGCTGTTTGGTAAAAGTGTCCTTAAGTGATCTTAAAACTTGTGAGAAAAATATGGAACCACCAGTGAGGCCAGATAGGATGGAGTCCCTTCTCTCTAGGCCTTAAAAGCTAAGAGAAGAATTTGAATTTATGCAATATTGGAATCGAAACGAATATAAAGGAATCAAAAATGGACATAGACCCTGTGATAACTTTTTAAAAAAACATATTGTTCTGTCTTTCTCCTATGATAGGCTCCTACAAAGTCAAGCCTGATATTTTAATTCAATTTGAACAAAAGGGATTTGGGACTGAGGCTCAGAGATCCAAGGAAAGAGGAAATCTGACCATCACTAGTACATGTGAGGAACTGCATGAAACATGTGATGAAGCTTGGATTAAAACTAGTAATGAGGTAATACAAACTTTTCCTATAAGAAAGATGCCTACTCTGGACCAGGGATAGTGAGAATGAGGAGTTACAGTCACGGCCCCTGAATTCTAACCTTTGTTGTGACGATAATGTGTTCTATTTTTCTTATTTTTACTTTTCTCCTTTCATTGTCAGTTCTGCCTTTTCTGCCTTTCATTCCTTCTCTTTCTCTTATTCTTCCCCACCGTTATCCCTTGTCTTTCTGTCTCTTCCCTTCATCTTCTTTCAAAATCTACTGTCTCTCCTCCATTGTCAGTTTTGAAATTCTTCCTTGTATCTCTCACTATTTCTGACCTCTAGCTATCCATAATGATTACATATTGCAACTGTTTCCTGCTGAATTTTTATTCTGTTTGTCTCAATTCCCTTTTTAGCCTATAGCGCTACCACCCTCCAAGTTTATCCACTCTACCATTATGATATAATTTTTACCTTATTACACTTCTTATTAGTTATCCTCCTTTCACAGATCTCTGAGATGCCTATTATATATACCTCTGAATTTAGTGTAATATAATCTAACACTCCAATCCTATTGTTCAAGCTTTGAGGGTTTGTATACAGACATTTCAGAGTGTGTTTTTTGTTTGTATTTACAACCTGTTTCATAGTTGACAGGAATAATTAGCAGTAATTACTCTCTGTTTGTTCTTCCCTTAAAGGCATTTGGCCTGCTTCTGCCTGTGTTGCAACTACCCTATTGGGATGCTCTTACTTTCCTGTTTGGATTGTACACTTCAAAGATAACTTACTCCAATCTATGTGCTCCTGAGGAACTGTCAACTTTTCCCCAGGTTACAGTTTAAAAGCTGCTGTATCTCCTTTTCAAACATTAGTGGTGGCAGACTGGTTTTGTCCTGGTTAAACTGGAGCACACATTTTCAGAATATGCTTCCCCTTTCTCAGAATGTTGTCCAGTTCCTAAAAAATCTAAATCTTTCTTCCCTGTACCACTGTCTTATCCACACTTTGAAACTATGGAGCTCTGGCTATCTCTTTGGTCCTGCGTGTAGAACAGGGAGCATTTCTGAAAATGTTACCCTGGAACTTCTGGATTTCAGCTTTCTGTCTTAAGAGCCTAAATTTAGCTATCAGACCTCCCTCCTACTCTTTCATTTCTTAGGTACTTACATGTGCCAAGATAACTGGATCCTCCCAGCACTGTCTAAAACCTTAACTAGATGAAGTACATAAGTAATGTCATACTGGGAAAAGACCAAAGGTCCATTGAGTCCAGCATCCTGTCCCCAACAGCGGCCAATCCAGGTCAAGGGCACCTGGCAAGCTACCCAAACGTACAAACATTTTATACATGTTATTCCCGAAATTATGGATTTTTCCCAAGTCCATTTAGTAGCGGTCTATGGACTTGTCCTTTAGGAAACCGTCCAACCCCTTTTTAAACTCTGCCAAGCCAACCACCTTCGCTACGTTCTCTGGTTTGCCATCTTTGCATCTGGAAGGCAAGTGACCAAGCAATCCTCATGCCCACAAGCCATCCAGCTATCTACATGCCTAATGATCGATCCTATAATTAAAATGGGCATCCTAACTCTTCCCTCCCAGGCAGGAGGCTCTGGAGACACATCCTCAGTGCGATAGGATATTGCATCCTTTGGCGGGTCAGTCCTGGCTATAGAAGTACTTCCTGTCTTACCTGTGATGCTTTCCTGTTAGGTGACCTCTCTCCTCCAAGGCAGCACAGAGGCTTCCAGACTGGAGATGGGACTTCTGTACGATTTCCCTGTAGATCTCTTTTATATACCTCTCTGCGTCGGTGCATCCAAATCTGCAACTCTACCCTCAACAAATGAGAGTTGTTTTGTGAGACCCAGTTGCTCTTTGAGGTGAAAACACACTTCTGATATCTCACCAACTGGGCAATAATCATACATGCGACACTTAATACAAAAGACTGGATAGCACCCATCTTGCTGCTGGACTGCTTGTCTGGATCTTACAGTTTGTTAATTGCTTAGTTACTCAGATTTGCTAAGGGATGCCTAAACTAATTTAAGGGGCCTTAAGATTATTTGGAACTACAAATAAATCTAATATAATAATTTGCACCTCCAACGTTCTGAAGCTGACTCCGTGGCAGCGTGGCAGTGAAGCCGTGTAGTGTTCGTTGGGTTCGTAATCGCCCCGCCCTCGAGGGAACTCTGTATAGTTGCCAGGGAAAGAAATGCGACGTCAGAAGGAGAAGGGACCAACCACAGGCACTCGCACTCGCTCTCAGTGCCCGGCCCTCAGAGGGAAGGGAAGGCTGCATATAATATTCACCCACCGGAAGTTCGTTCTCTCCCTCCGAGTTCCAGGGTCATCGTCCGTCCCCACTCCCTCCCAGTTTCAGCGTCCCCCCTCCCTCCCTCCCAGTTCCAGGGTCGTCGTCCCTCCCTCCCTTCCAGATCCAGGCCCCCTCCCTCCGAATTTTAAAAGTCATCCTGACTTACCTCGATCGGTAAAAAGCGTGCAGGCTCGGCACTTACTTCAGGTTTCCTTTCTCTGTCTCTCAGCTCTGGTCCCGCCCTTGTGGAAACAGGAAATGAGGGCGGGACCAGAGCTGAGAGACAGAGAAGGGAAAACTGAAGTAAGTGCCGAGCCTCCACGCTTTTTACCTCTGCTGCCGGCCGCAGTAACCCCGACGAGGTAAGTCAGGATGACTTAAAATTCAGAGGGAGGGGGCCTGGAACTGGAATGGAGGGCGGGAGGGACGACGACTCTGGAACTGGGAGGGAGGGGCGACCCTGGAATTGGGAAGAAGGGAGGGGGGACCCTGGAACTGGGTGGGAGGGAGAGAGGGGGGACCCTAGAACTGGGAAGAAGGGAGGAGGGACCCTGGAATTGAGAGGGAGGAAGGGGGGACGCTGGAACTTCCCTTAAAAACATTAATGACGGTCACGTGACACCATGATCAGGAGCAGCGGCTAAGTTTCTCTGCTTTTGCCACCTCTATACAAAACCCTGCTAAAATCCGCGTTCTTCGCGCATCAGAGTCAGGCAGGCGAGATCCGAAGATGTCCGGACATCGGGGGGCCAATTTGGTGCAGGTGTGGTGTCTGAATGGCAGCAAAAAGCCTCCAAAAAGAGAAAGATAAAGTGAAAGCGGCCACGGACAAAATGGCGGCGCTGGCGAGCCCAGGGTTTTTTTTGGTTAGCTCCGCGTAGGTGGTGGAGATCACCACGGAGGTGGTCGGTGCTTTGGAACATATTCTAGACACACGTCTGAACCCTATCGATACCAAGCTGGAGCAGCTGCAGAGTAACCTGGACCGTTTGGTTGCCGATATGGGAACCTATCGCCAGTGCACTAGTGATCTGGAAGACAGGACGACTAAGACAGAGGAACTGCAAGCTTTGCTGCAAAAAGCCATGGCAGAGTACACGGAAAAACTCGAACACTTGGAAAACCGTTCGCGCAGGAATAACCTGTGCTTTGTGGGGATCCCAGAGTCGGTGGAAGAAAAAGACCTGAGGAAATTTTTGGCGGACTGGCTGTCATGCCAGGTTGAAGGGCCTTTTCACTGTGGTCCCTTACTGGTGGAAAAGGCCCATAGGCTGGGTCAGAAGCCAAGGGAGGGTGGCAGACCGTGAGTAGTAATTTGTAAGATTTTTAATTTTGTGCATAAAACGTCAATCCGGCAGGCGACCAGAGGAGGGAACATGTTGCAATACGAGGGGAAAAACGTACTGTGTTTTCAAGACTACTCCGCTGTAGTTGCAGCTCAGAGGAAGACATTTTCCCCCGTGTGCTCTCAGCTTTATAACCTGAAGATCAAGTTTGCCCTGATGTACCCGGCTAAACTGCGGGTGCAACATCAAGGCCGGGTCTCTTTTTTGGCATCGGTGGCGGAGGCTCAAATGTTTTTGCAGAAGTGACCGCATTGGAGCAAGAGGGACGGAGCCCGTGACTGGAAACAGTAGATTGCAGAGGAGCTAGTTTGGCAGCAGAGACGGTGTGTGAATTTTTTTTTTTATGTACTGCTGTGGAGTTTCGGGGGCTCAGAAATTGGAGTGGGGAGTGTAAACTGGGACAGTAGAAGCAGCACGTGTGTCTGCAAACCTCAGTGGATTACAAATATAATTTTCCACATTGAGTGGCTCTGGTTTTATTGGATATTGGTGAGCAGTGGTTGGCAACTATGGCGAGCTGGGGCCGATATGGAGTGTCAGCTGGCGTGGAGAGAAAATGGACAGCTGCGAAGAGACACCTGGTAGAGCATGGACATTTGCTGAGTTATTTCGGGGTGATTTGTTAATACCAGGCAGCCCTGACTGGTTGAGGACTGATTGGGGAGGAGGTGTTAATGAGAGTTGTTGGGGAGTGGAATTTTTATATTTTCTTTGGGGTTGTTATATAGGTGCGAATGGTGAGATAGGGGGAGGGGGAGTGGGGAGGGGGCAAGGTTTATGAGACGTGAGGAGGGAGCGTGCGCAAATGGATTAATGGGGATAGTGGGGGATGGGGGATAGGCACCGTTCTGGTACAAGGGGGAGTCTAGAGGGAGGCGTCGAGAAGTGACCAGATCCATGGGGATTAATGTAGATGGGGGGGGAAGGAGGGTGGGCACCTACTGGAGGCTTATATGGGGGAGGGGGAGCGTAAAGCAAAAGTTGGGAGTTGGGCTGGGAGGAAACGATATAAGCAGATAGGTATGGTCTCGTATGGGAGGTTAGCTATGGGGGGGGGGGGGGGGTTGGAGGCTGGGCCAACCCTCCTATACATATGGGATGGTACAGTTGTTAACTCTATTCTTGCAATCAATGTCATGGTAAAAATAGTCACTTGGAACGTGGGAGGAATTTCCTCCCCGGTAAAACATTCAAAGATTTTGCAACACCTTCAGAGGATTAAAGCTGATATTGCACTGCTACAATAAACCCACATGTTGGAAAAGGAACATGAGAAGCTGGCTAAGTGGTGGGTGACGGATTGTGTGGGTTCTCCGGCAGAGGGGAAAAAGGGAGGAGTGGCTATTTTGTTTCGGAGAGGAGTTACAAGAAATAAAAGCCTGACTGAATCCTTCAAACAGGCTACAACCCCAAAATAATCTCCAAGAATATTGTCTCCTCCCTCAAAACACCCAGGGAGAATCTGCTACAGTACAAAAAGAAAAAATCCACAGACAGAAGCCCGCTTGTAGTGACATATAATCCAGAACTGGAAAAACTGAGGAAAATCATAAGAGATCTACAACCTATACTCCAGGAGGATGAATTACTGAAAGAGATATTCCCATCCCCACCAGTACTGGCCTTCCGACAGCCACCCAATTAAAATCACAAGCTAATCAGAAGTAAACTTCCATCACAGACTGAAAAGGAACAGAAGGGCACACTTCCCTGTAATTTATCCAGTTGCAAACTATGCCAAAATATTTCACAGGACCCCAAAGTCATCCACAAAGGAAAGATATTCAACATAAAGGGATCTTTCACTTGCTCATCTTCCAATGTGGTATATATCATTCAGTGTAAAAAATGTAACGAAGGATGCTATATTGGAGAAACAGGCCAGATGCTTAAGACAAGATTCAATTTACATAGACATCATATGAACAATACTGGTGCCAGCAGGGTTCCCACGCCTGTTGGTCAACATTTTACAGGACCAGGACACTGTACCAGTGACTTCACAGTGAGAATCCTGAAAGGTAACTTTAAAACCATACAAGAACGTAAGACCTTTGAAGTCAGAATGATTGAATATTTTAACACCCAACAGAAAGGACTTAACAAGGATCTGGGGTTCCTAGCCCATTATAAACCATAAAGCTGTATGTCTCTGTTGATCACCCTCCCCTCACCTATCCACACCCATCCTGTTAGAATATCAATGATATGCTTTGATGTCCCCATGCATACTTCCTACCCACCCCCCTCCTCCCACCCTGTCAGACTGTCATAGTAATGCTTGAATGTTTTCACTTATATACACTGTCAGCTAGCACATTTGCTTATTTCCGATCTGAGGAAGAAGGGCAACCTTCGAAAGCTAATCAAGAAATGTATTAAGTTATGTCCAATAAAAAAGGTATCATCTTATTTTCTTTTCCATGTTTTATTTTGTTTGATTTCTGTTGATAACCTTAAGAGTGGACTAACACGGCTACCACACTCCTCTACTTAAGAAATATCCAGAAGGTAGTAAGGGACCCAGGGAGGAGGTATGTTTTTTGCCAAGTACAGGTGGCTGGGCAGTTAGTGTATGTGGGTAGTGTTTATGCCCCCAATCAATGGTGCAGTCAATTTTATAAGAAGCTGTTGGATCAACTTACGGGGGTGTCACCTTGTCCAGTAATCTTGGTGGGGGGGGGGGGGGGATTTTAACATAGCATGGGACCCAGAGCTTGATAGGTCCACCTCCACAGGGGCACCGAGAAATTGGTACACTAGAGGCCTGCCTAATTTATGTGACATGTTAGATCTCCTAGATGTGTTTCGGGTATTGCGCCCGCAGGAACGGGATTATACCCACTTATCAAGGGAACATGGTACTCAATCCAGAATTGACTATGTGTTAGTCTTGGATTCTCTGTTTTCTTCAGTAGTAGATGGCCAAATAGGGCCTTGTGTTATATCCGACCATGCAGCGGTCTGGGTTGATTGGGTTCCTCAGGGTGTGAGGCAGAGTGAACGAACCTGGAGGTTTCCGGCTTATCTGTATACCAATAGAAGGTTTAGGGACAAACTGCAGGAATGCTGGTGGGAGTACAAACGGTTTAATCAGGATAGCGAAGAGGATGCGGTTTTGTACTGGGAGGCGGCAAAGGCACTCATGAGGGGGGAAATTATTAGTTTTGCGAGTTATCTTAAGAAGTCAAAAGATAGGGAGATTTTGAGATTGGAGCGTGAAATCAGGGAGGGGAGACGCCATTATGATAGGCCTACAGTGGCTAGGCGGCAAGATCTGATTGCATTGCAGGTGGCCTTAAACACTTTGATCCATGAGCTGACGGTGAAATCTCAGGCGTATTACAAGTATCAGTTGCACAGATATGGTAATAAGACTGGGAAGCTGCTAGCCAGGTTGATTGCTAAGAAACAATCGTCAAAAGTTATTACACACATCAGGAATAAGGCGGGTAGAGCGGTAACAACTAGCAGGGATGTTTGCGAAGTGTTTGGGGAGTACTATAGGGATCTGTATACGCCTCCGCAGGGAGGGGAGATGCCGGGACGACTATATATAGAGGGGAGAGATTTGCCTTGTATTTCGGAGGATCAGCGAGAGTGTTTGAATGCGCCGATAAGTTATGATGAAGTTTATGGAGCGATTCAGGGTAGTGTCTTGGGAAAAGTGCTGGGACTGCCTTCGGGCAGAATTTTACAAGATTCTTGGAGAAGACATAGTCCCTTCTTTGGCTGCAGTGTTTAATAGATGGGTGAAGGACGTTAAGTTGTCTAGGCATTTAAACTTGGCTCAGATCATAGTCCTGGCTAAACCAGGTCAGGACCCTATGCTGCCAGCGTCTTACAGACCGATCTCGCTTCTTAATCATGCGGTAAAGAAGTTTGCTAAAATTTTGGCAAATCTTTGGGCAGAGTACTGCCTTCGTTGATACATGAGGTGCAGGCTGGATTTGTGAAAGGGCACTCGGTGAGTATGAATATCAGGAAAATCCTTGCCGCGTTGGACATGGTGGCTGCTGATAAGAGGCCATCTTTGTTAATTAGTTTCGATGCCGAGAAGGCATTCGATAGGGTGTCTTGGGATTTCCTGTTTAGTACGATGGAGGCATGTGGTATGGGAGGATGGTTTATGGAGGCGACTAAGGCTCTTCATGCAGACCCTAGGGTGCGAGTGATGGTGAATGATCAGTTCTCACGGGAATTTGCTACAGCTAGGGGTACTTGTCAAGGATGCCCATTGTCGCCTTTTTTGTTCATTTTATTACTCAATCTGCTTATCCGCACTCAATCTGCTTATCTGCGATATATATACTAACGGGGATATCCAGGGGGTTTCGATTGGTGACAAAAAGTTTAAGTTGGCTGCCTTTGCGGATGATTTGTTAGTGATATTGACAAAGCCTTGGGCATCCCTGAAGGCTCTCTTGGAGAATTTGCAGGAATATGGGGAGTTTGCAGGACTGCGATTAAATTTGGACAAGTCAGAAGCCTTAGCAAGTACCAGGGATTTAGAAGTACATTGGGATGAGGCCTTTCCTCTGAGGTGGGCGAGGGGGGCATTCGTTTATCTAGGAGTGTTGCTTACGATGCAGTCATCGGAGCTTTATGAGATTAACATGCAAAGGATGTTACGGAGTATGGAGGAGCAACTAGAAAGGTGGCAATCATTGCCGCTTCCTCTTATAGGCCATATTAGTTTGATTCGTATGGTAATATTACCCAGGTGGCTTATTGCAGACCTTGCCGCTGCGTTTGAGGAATAGAGAGCTCAGTAAATTTAATCGTTTAGTGAGTAAGTTTTGTTGGGCAAGGAAGAAACCTAAGTTACAATATAAGTTCCTCTTGGGGCCCTGGGAGAAGGGGGGATTGGGCCTGCCGGACCTCAAGACTTATAGTTGGGCATGTTTGCTACATCATGTGCGGGACTGGTTGTTCTCTAAAAATAAATTCACCCCCCTGCAGTTAGAACGGGAGTTTTTCCACATCGTTTAATCTGATCACCATATTGCAAGTGAAACAAACTCTGTTACCAGACAGGATGCGCAAATCTTGGTTGTTGAAACCATTAAGGGACGCCTGGTCATTTTTGGTGAGAAGGTTGGGAGGGGATCCTGGCTGTATGGAACTGTTATCATTGCGGGGGAACCCGGCGTTTTTGCCCAGGATGGATAACAAAACGTTTGTTGAATGGGAGGAACAGGGGCTTACTGGTTTGGGTAAAGTGTTGAATATGGCAGGGCAATTGAAGCCGCTGGTAGAGTTGAAGGGTCAGGAGGGGGTTAGATGGGGGGATACCTTTGCTTATTGTCAACTTAAACATTATGTGGGTTCCCTGGAAAGAGCCTCATTATGTCAAAATATGGGGTCGAAAGTTAAAGAATTTTTTGATAATATTGCGCGACACTCAACGTCTGTATCTGGTTTACATAAGGCATTGTGGGACTTAGCAAAAGTCAGGTCTTTGGATGTAGTTCAGGATCGCTGGGAACAGGATATGGGCCAAACACTTAGGACTTGGGATGTATGGGCCTCCATTCAAAGGATTCCGAGGATTACAGGGAATGCGAGTTATCGGGAATGTTATTTCAGAGTTATATACCGAGCATATTTTTCTCAGGTGCAGTTGGCCTGTGCTGGGGGCGTGGCTTCTGCTATTTGCCCCAAGTGCAATTTGTTTGACAATATGTTTTATCACGCTTTTTGGGGTTGTGATAAAGTACAATTGTTTTGGGAGCAGGTGGTAGGGTGTATGTCATAGATCCTGCACTACAGAATATTATGCAACCCCTGGGTGTTGTTGTTAGATAGTGCTGGGCCGGGTGAAGGAAGAGAGAGGCCGATTGGGATGTTGGCCCGTAAGGAGTTTCCTTGTCATCAAGCAGATGAGGCCATTACGTATGGGTTGTGTCCATCAACCAGCAGGGGAAGATAGAGAGCACTCAACTTTTCACAGTGCCTCATGGCAAGCTAGCTCCACTGCCTCTTCAGTATTCTCTATCTTCCCAAGCAGGGTGGCTGCAGCTTCTTCGAGCTCCATCAAAAATCTGCCTGGGGGTGGCTCCTGGCTTGCCAGTTGTTAGCCGGGATGTTAGAGGCTAAAGCAGCTTCACTTTGAAGGCACATAGGTCAGCCCTTTCCCTGCCTTACCCATGCCCCCGTGGATGTGGACATATTAGCTTGCTTTTCCCTGTCCTTTCCCACTCAGTGGATGCAGGCACATTGGTTTGCCTTTCCCTGCCTTTCCCACTTATCTGAGCCTCGAGTGTTTTTATTTGCCTCTTTTGCCTCTGCTTTCCTCACAGCGTTTAAAAAAAAAAAAAATAATAATAATAATTAGTTAATTAAAGTCGCGTCGCGCTTTAGCGCAGCGATCTTGGAAAAGAGGTTTTTTTCTTGAGATTCTTCTGCAGGACCGGAGCTGTGATACTCGGTCTAGTGAGGTAAGAGTGTTTTCTGACTCCTCCGGGGTGGGCCCGCGATCGGGACGTTTTTGGCACGAACCGCCATTTTTGAATTTTACCGCCGTTTTCGGCGATGGTTGCGGAGACTGTAAAGCGCTGTTCTAAATGTGGCAAGCGCAAATCAGCAGCAGGGCTCTGTAATTCGTGCTGTACAGACGGTAGAGCCGGCCCGAGCATGGCGAGTGGCGATCTTTTGCGCTCTGAGCTGGCAGCGGACGCCATTTTGGATTTTTCACATGGCGCGGCCTCCGTTGCGACGGAGAGCCCTGAATCCGGGGGGGGGGGGAGGTCCTCTGAGTGAGGCTGATAGCCCTGGGCAGGATCCGGGCGGTCAGGGAGCGGTTTTCTCCCCTGATTTTGTTTTAATGCTGCGTAGGGCGTACATGCTTAAAAGAGCTCTTCCACAGGGATCTTCGGACCCTCTGCCTGCCCCCCCGGTGGATCCTGGTGTTTTGGAGTTTGGCTTTGCCTGTTTCTTATCTTCCTGATAAACGCAGAAGGGCTAATTCCCCTTCTGAGTGTGGCGCACCCCCCTTCCCCCCCCTCCCCCCCCCCCCCCCCCCCCCCCCCCCCCCCCGTGATCGGGCTATGAGGATTCTGAGGGGTCTGGCAGAACTTCTTGGGCTGAGGAGCCAGCGTCGGGTGCAGAATTGCCACAGGAGCTTGATGATCCATCTGCGGTGAGGATTTTCCACCGCGAGGAGCTGCCAGCGCTTATTTCGGATGCCTTACAAGCCCTCTCGATTGAAGATCCTGGGAGTGCTCCTCTGTTAATCCACGGATGGCTAGTACCAGAAAGCCTGCTTGAGCCTTTCCTTTGCATGACTCCATCCAAGAGCTTATTTCGGCTCAATGGGCTGACCCCGAGGGACCTTTGAAGGTTGCCAGGGCTATGGGGCAATTATACCCTCTGAGTGAGGAACATTTGGCTCGCTTTGCAATGCCTAAAGTGGATGCCCTGGTCACGGCTGTGACAAAGAGAACTACCCTCCCTGTTGAAGGAGGTGTTGCCCTGAAGTATATTCAAGACCGCAGGCTTGATTCAGCTCTGAAGCGATCCTTTGATTTGGCAGGTCTCACTGTTCGGGCGTCTGCATGCAGTTGTTATGCTGCTAGAGCCTGCCTGGCTTGGTTACAGCAGGCAGTGGAACAGCCCGGTGATGGAGCGGAGACCTTGTCTGAAGTGGCTCCGCGGATGGAGTCGGCCTTGTCCTTTTTGGCTGATGCCCTTTATGATATGGTCAGAGCTTTGGCTAAACAAATGGCTGTAGCAGTGGTGGCTCGCTGCACTCTTTGGCTACGACATTGGGCGGCGGACATGGCCTCTAAGCAAAGGTTGGTGAAGTTGCCCTGTCAAGGCCTTCTCCTGTTTGGGGAGGAGCTGGAAAACATTGTTAAAGACCTGGGGGATTCCAAACCTCAGCGCTTGCCCAAAGATAGGCCGAAGCCTTCCTCTAAGGGTCAGGCGGTCCGCTCCTCTTACAGACCTCGCTTCCGTGAAGCTAGAAGGTACCGCTCGGGGCGTGCTGCTGGGTTCACTTCGCGTGCCCGCTTTCAGCAGAGAAACTCCTTTCGCTCGGACAAACGTTCCGCAGCTGCCGGTTCAAGGCCTGGAGTTCAGGGGCGACCCTCTCAATGATGGTGCGCCGGCCCTCTCCTCGTTTCCTGTCATCGGAGGAAGACTTTCCCTCTTTTTCGAGGAGTGGGCCAAAATCTCCGCAGATCAGTGGGTCTTGGACCTGATCAGAGACGGATTCCGAATAGAATTCGATGCCCCGGTGAGAGACGTGTTGGAGTCCCGATGCGGTTCTGCCGCTAAACGGGCGGCGGTAGAGGAGACTTTGCACAGTCTGTGCCAGATAGGGGCTGTGACCCCGGTGCCTCCCGCCGAAAAGGTCTAGGCCGCTACTCCATTTACTTTGTGGTGCCACGAAAGGTGGATCTTTTCGCCCGATCCTGGACTTAAAAGAGCTAAACAAGTCCTTAAGAGTGCGGCATTTTCACATGGAAACTCTGCGCTCCGTCATTGCGGCGGTACAGCCAGGAGAGTTTCTCACGTCTCTGGACCTGAAAGAAGCTTACTTGCACATACCAATTTGGCCCCTGCACCAGAAGTTTCTGCGGTTTGCAGTGTTGGGAAAACATTTCCAGTTTCGGGCCTTGCCTTTTGGCCTCGCCACAGCTCCCCGAACCTTCTCCAAGGTAATGGTGGTGGTAGCTGCCTTTCTCAGGCGAGAGGGTATCCGGGTTCACCCGTACCTAGACGACTGGCTCATCAGAGCAGACTCAGAAAAAGAGAGTCATCTAGCTACAGCCAAAGTGGTTTCAGTCCTTCAATCTCTGGGCTGGGTCGTCAATATGGCCAAAAGTTACCTGACCCCCTCGCAATCTCTAGAATATTTGGGGGCCAGGTTCGAGACAGCCTCGGGCTATGTGTTTTTTCCCGAACAAAGGCGGTGCAAGCTTCAGAATCAGGTCTGTCTGCTCCTGAGGATGCCCTGCCTGCGAGCTTGGGACATTGTCCAGCTGTTGGGATCAATGATGGCCACCTTGGAAGTGGTGCCATGGGCGAGAGCGCACCTGAGACCTCTACAGTATTCTCTACTTCAACGATGGTCTCCAGTATCTCAGGATTATCAGTGCAGACTTTCTTGGCTCCCTGTGGCCTGCCTCAGTATGGAGTGGTGGCTCTCGGACAGCATGTTGCGGCGGGGAATGCCGCTGGCGCTCCCCGATTGGTGCCTGGTGGTGACAGATGCCAGCCTGAAGGGCTGGGGCGCACATTGCCAGGGGAAGCATGCCCAGGGTCTGTGGACGCCCGACGAGTCGGAGTGGTCTATCAACCACCTGGAGTTGAAAGCGGTGTTTCTGGCTCTTCTGGCCTTTCAAGTGACCCTGGAAGGATTGGCTGTCCGAGTGATGACGGACAACACGACAGCAGTGGCCTACATAAATCGACAAGGCGGCACTCAGTGCAGAGCTCTAGCCGCGCAGGCCGAACAAATTTGCCACTGGGCATCTACAGTCCCTGTCAGCAGCTCACATTGCAGGTCAGAGCAACATGCAAGCCGACTATCTAAGCAGGCATCAGATCGATCCAGCGGAGTGGGAACTAGCAGACGATGTATTCCTGCAGATATGTGCCAAATGGGGCAAGCCAGTGATGGATCTTATGGCGACCAGTTCCAATGCCAAAGTCCCGTGCTTCTTCAGCAGACGGAGGGATCCTCGCTTTGCCGGGTTGGATGCCTTGGCTCAACCCTGGCCCCTGGGCTTGCTGTATGTCTTCCCTCCGTGGCCCTTGATAGGGCAAGTGCTCCTGCGGATTCGGCTACATCCAGGAGAAGTGGTGCTCATTGCCCCAGATTGGCCCAGGAGGCCTTGTTATGTGGACATCCGACAGATGTTGTTGGAGGCTCCCTTTCCGTTACCTCTGGTTCCGCACCTGTTGTCACAGGGTCCGGTGGCCATGGAGGACGCCTGCCGCTTTGGTCTTATGGCATGGCGATTGAGAGGGGGCAATTGAGAGATAAAGGCTACTCAAGGTAATTTCCACTCTCCTGCAGGCCCGTAAGCGCTCCACTTCCATGGCTTATGCCAGGATTTGGCGCCAGTTTGAAGTCTGGTGTGTTTCAAGAGCGCTTTCTCCGTTGCGGGCTCCTGTCTCACCGATTCTGGACTTTTTGCAGGATGGTGTACACAAAGGCTTGGCCTATAATTTCCTGCGGGTGCAAGTGGCAGCATTGACCTCCCTGCGTGGCACGGTTGAAGGCGTGTCCTTAGCTGCTCATCCAGATGTGGCACGGTTTCTTAGAGGGGTGCTTCGGCTCCGTCCTCCCGTGCAAGCACCTTGTCCAGCTTGGAACCTGGGGTTAGTATTGAAGGCCCTTCAGGGGGCTCCCTTTGAACCGCTTCGGCGTGCTTCAGAGAAAGATTTGACACTGAAGACCGTCTTTTTAGTGGCCATTACCTCGGCGAGACGGGTGTCAGAGCTCCAGGCGCTGTCCTGTAGAGACCCTTTTCTGCAGTTCTCAGAGTCAGGGGTCACGGTTCGGACCGTGCCTTCCTTCATGCCTAAGGTGGTTTCAGCATTTCACCTAAACCAGCCTGTTTTTCTTCCCTCCTTTGTTGAGGAGGAGTTTCCAGATTCATTTGGGCAGTTGCACCTTTTGGATGTGCGCAGGACTCTGTTGCAGTATCTGCGAATTACAAATTCTTTCAGGACCTCTGATCATCTTTTTGTGCTGTTTGCAGGTCCTCGCAGAGGGTCTTCAGCGTCTAAAGCCACTTTTGCCCGTTGGCTCAAAGAAGCTATCTTTTCAGCATATCTGCTGTCTGGCCGGGCTCCGCCTGAAGCCTTTAAGGCACATTCCACGAGAGCGATTTCCTCTTCCTGGGCGGAAACTGGAGCACTATCTCTTCATGAGATTTGCAGTGCTGCAACATGGGCTTCTAAGCTCTCTTTCGCCCGACATTACAGGCTGGATGTGGCTGCCAGGAGGGATGCACGTTTTGGAGCACAGGTGCTAGCGCGTGGTGTGGCTTGTTCCCACCCTATTTAGGGATTGCTTTGTTACATCCCATATGTAATGGCTTCATCTGCTTGATGACAAGGAAGGGAAAATTAGGTTCTTACCATGATAATTTTCTTTCCTTTAGTCATAGCAGATGAAGCCATGAGCCCTCCCTGTATGATTGTCTGTATTGCAGTGATTCTGATTTTAGGTGCTGTTCTTGTTTCCTGAAGTTATATTCCTTCCTTGGGGAGTCGGAAAACAGTCTTCAGGATTCTTGTTACAGTTATAGGAGGATGAGTTCATTCCCTCCAGTTCATGTTTTGGGAGGATGAGTTTATTCCCTCCAGGCGGATGCAAGTATTCCCTCCGTTTATACAAAGTGGAGGACGAGTTTATTCCCTCCAGGAGGATGAGTTCATTCCCTCCTTTTTTGAGTTTATGCCCTTGTTAAGGGGCCTTCGTTCACTGTGAGGAAAGTTCATGTTATTCCCATTGCGGTTTGCCATACTGCTTTGGAAGCTTCAAATACTGAAGAGGCAGTGGAGCTAGCTGGCCATGAGGCACTGTGAAAAGTTGAGTGCTCTCTATCTCCCCCTGCTGGTTGATGGACACAACCCATACGTAATGGCTTCATCTGCTATGACTAAAGGAAAGAAAATTATCATGGTAAGAACCTAATTTTCCCTTTTGCTTGCGCGAAAATGTATTTTGCTAGGTTGGGTATCTGATTGCCCCCCAGCTTTTTGGCATTGGAGGAACATGTTGCATCAATTGATGGTGTGGGAGGCACAGGAGGCCAGAGGTTCTGCCAAACGGAGGGTGGGGTTTTTGAAGCTCTGGGGCCCATGCTTGTCGATTTTGTCCCCCAGGGGGAGGAGCTTGGTGGTTAATGGGTTATAATTAGAGGAAGGTTTTGGGTAGCACCAGTAGGTGAGGGTAAGGGGTTGGGGTGGGAGGGTAGGCTACAGGGGGATCGGGGTGTGAATATTTGATTGGGAGGTAGGGGTTGTGGGGGGGAAGAAAGGGGGGTGTTCGCCGGAGAAATGGGGACGGGAGGGTGGATGGGGGGGGGTTTATTGAGGGGTTTGATATCTTGGGGGGAACGGGAGGGGAGGTTGGGCAGTTTATATTGTCTTTGGATAATGTAGAGATTGATGAAGTTGGGTAGTGTTGGTTATTTCATGGGGTATATTTGGGTGGGGGGTTGCGCAATGGCAAATGAGTAGTGTTGAATCTGCTTTCTCTTTTTGGCTGGCAAAGCTGGGAACTTCAAGTAGTTTTGGGAGGGGGAATTAGGATGGGGTACCAGGGGGGGAGAAGATGAAAAAGTTTTGTTGGGACATGTGGAGTTATGCTAAATTTTGGTTGTTCGGATATACTTGTGTTGTGTATATTACTGTTGGATTGTCAAACTGTTGGTTCCTTCAATAAAAATTGTTGAAACATAAAAAAAAAAAAACATTAATGGCAGAAGGTGATTACCTTGCTAGCGCCCGTTTCATTTCAGTGAGAAACGGGCTTTTTTTTACTAGTTGTTGTATAAAGTGAATCATTTGCTGATGAAAATACCCTGTGGTGTGACAAATTTCTCTCCCTTTTTCTGTCATCTCTATCCTTTCTAACAGATTAAAGCTTGATAATAGCAGCAATGCACACACATACATACAATCTTAGACTCTCTCTGTCTCTCACACATACTTACACTCTGCTCTCTCCAGGGCTGACCCCAGCTCTTTCCACTTTCTTGTGTTTAGATACAAATCCACCAGCCTCTCTTCCCTCATTGCTGCCGCCTCTTGTTTCATCCCATACAGGCCAAAATCTCTGATGCACATGTGCCAATTCCTACTGCTCCTCCTTCCAGCTGTTGAATTAGCCAGCATGTTGAGATTTCTACTGTGTTAACTGGGAACCAGGCAATCTATTCAAAATACTAGATAGTTGAGGGTACAGGGCTCTCTTTGCACTAAAATTTACTGTAGACATGATTTCACAGATAGAGGTCATATGGCAAAGTCAATTACGGAAATATGTGTTTCTTGGCATCTCAGATGCTTTGACTCAGTATTATTTCACGTTCTCTTAGAACACAAGCTATAAGTATAGATGGGACAGTTTTACAGTGGTTTGCCTCCTTTTTAGAAGGTTGTCTCCTTCAAATATGTTTTCCTCAGGAAGTGTCACATTGGTTCAGTTGGGGAAGGGGGGAGTCCGTCAGGGTTCTGCACTCTCTGCTTAATACTTAATATCTGTATGTCCCCTTTATGTGATCTTTTGTGACAAACAGTATTGTTTTTCAATTTTACGCTGATGCTACTTTATTGATTTTGCCTTTTTCTAAGTCTCTTGGCCCTTATCAGTCACAGTTAATTCTGCATTTTAGTGAAATTTCAGCTTGATGTGCTCAAAATGGCCTAACAATTACTTTGGAAAAGAGTGGGGTGATGGTTGTATTCTCTTCCACTCTTTTTGTCTTTGCCTTCTTTTCTTGAGCCTGTTCCAATTCAGAATCAAATCCGTTATCAAGGAATTGACTCTGTGCTGACATTTTGCTGACTTACTTGATGTCTTCATTAAGATTTGTACGTGGTGTCTTTTATTTTAAACTTCACTTGCTGCTTTGTTCTCAGTATGTCATAGAAACAGATGATTTTTGCTGGTTGACTGAATTGTTGATTTTACCTTCATTTAATTATTGTAATATTTAATATTCACGTTGCCTGATTTCTGGATATGGATGTTTTGGAGGTTGCGTTATAGAATACTAGGTTGACACGATATTGGTGCACATAACATCTAAGCATCCACAGTTTTATACCAGCCGTAGAGCTGGCGTAAGTGGAGGCACCTAAATGAGGCATGGAGGCACATAACTTAGCTTTCTGTAAGTTACACACATAAGAGGGAGCCCCACCCCGTAAGTGCTAACATTCTAGACATTTCCACATGCAGGAGCCTAGATTATACACTTGCCCTTTTAGTGCAAAGTTCTCCTATTCTGAGGGAGCTGAATTGGCTACCTATAAAAATGACACACTATTTCAATGAGTGTCTGATTTGTAAGATAGTACACAAAGATGGGCATAATCGAAAGGGGCGCACAAATTTTCCTGAGAATGTCCTCGCAGGTCGTCCCAGCGAAGGGGCGGGGAAGCCCGTATTATCGAAACAAGATGGGCGTCCATCTTTCGTTTTGATAATACGGTCGGGGACGCTCAAATCTTGACATTTAGGTTGTCCCTCGAGATGGTCATCCTTAGACTTGGTCGTTTCTGATTTTCGGCGATAATGGAAACTAAGGACGCCCATCTCAGAAACGACCAAATTTGTAAGCCCTTTGGTCATGGGAGGAGCCAGCATTCGTAGTGCACTGGTCTCCCTGACATGCCTGGACGCCAACCAGGCACCCTAGGGGGCACTGCAGTGGACTTCAGAAAAAGCTCCCAGGTACATAGCTCCCTTACCTTGTGTGCTGAGCACCCCCAAAACCCACTACCCACAGCTGTATACCACTACCATAGCCCTTACGGGTGAAGGGGGGCACCTACATGTGGGTACAGTGGGTTTGTGGTGGATTTTGGAGGGCTCATATTTAACACCACAAGTGTAACAGGTGGGGGGTGGGCCTGGTCTGCCTGCCTGAAATGCCCTGCACCAACTAAAACTGCTCCAGGGACCTGCATACTGCTGCGATGGACCTGAGTATGACATTTGTAGCTGGCATAGAGGGCAAAAAATATTTTTAAACTATTTTGTTTTTGAGGGTGGGAGGGGTTTAGTGACTACTGGGGGAGTAAGGTGGTCATCTGGTCAGTTCAGGCACCTTTTCATGGCTTGGTCGTAACAAAAAAAAGGACCAAGTAAAGTTGTCCAAGTGCTTGTCAGGGACGCCCTTTATTTTCGATTATGGGTCGACGATGCCCATGTGTTAGGCACGCCCAAATCCCGCCTTCGCTACACCTCTGAACACCCCCAGGAACTTTGGTCATCCTCGCGATGGAAAGCAGTTGGGGACTCCCAAAATCAGCTTTCGATTATGCCGATTTGGGCGACCCAGGGAGAAGGATGCCCATCTTCCGATTTATGTCGAAAGATGGGCGTCCTTCTCTTTCGAAAATAAGCCTGAAAGTATATGTTACTGATTGTTTGGTGAGTGATTATCTTCCTTCTAGAACTCTTTGTTCCTGCTATCAGTGACTATTGACTGTTCCTGTTAGTGCTGTGATACGTAAAACTTTCATGAGGTTACATGTGTTTTCACTATGACGTACACAACTGTTGAACAGTTTACCCTTGAAGTTGCAGTGTGGTATAGATTTTTTTTTTTAATGTTTAAATCGTTTTTATTGAACAGAACAATAACAGAATCGAAAGCATGTGTATACAGACTTTCTAAAATACAACTTCAATCCTTCAACATTCTCACACACCTTGAGTTATTTCTTTTTATTGTTTCCACTCCTCCCTCCCCTATTTCATGTGCAATACATTCATCTGCTGAGACAACATAACAATTAACAACACATCACATTTTCTGTCTCCATTCCCCTGAATCTCCATGCCCTCCCCTCACCCGCCCTGTTCCAGCCCCAGCCCAACTTTCTCTATCTTTTCCTACAATGTAAAAGGTTTCAAAAGTTTAGGAGATAACTACGTGCTGCAGGTGTCATAGTATCCCAAAATGGATGCCATCTCTGTTGAAACTTTTCACCCATCTTTGAATCAAGATCTGTTATGGCCATACGTTCCATACGCAACAAAAGTACCATGCGAGTCCGCCACTGTTGCCATGTAGGATACCGATATGACATCCATTCAGATAATATTGTTTGCTTGCCAACAATTATCGCTCGCAATGCAAATGAAGTGTATCCTTTTCTAGGCCTTGTCCCCAGCTTAGGTTGTCCAAAGAGCAAAGACAAGTCGTAGTGCCACAGCTGACCCCACATCTTGGTCACATAAAGTATAATCTGTTTCCAGAACTTCTGGATACCCACGCAGGACCAATACGTGTGACCTAAAGTTGCTCCATCAGCGCCACACTTTGGACATTCCCCCCAGGGTGATAGTCCCATATAAAATGCTCTCTTCGGTGGGATGTGCAAATGTAAAGCCATCTTATATTGTAATTCCCAGTGTACTGCTAAGTCTGTAACTCGTCTTATCTGCAAGATATGAGTTTTCAACTGCTGTGCTGTAATTGTATCCTGCAAATCTGTTGACCAGTGTTGCGCCAGTCTGTGATATTCTAACTCCAGGGCTGTTTCTCGTATGTGTCTATGATGATATGACATAGGCACCTTTTGCTGCGACTCCAGCGAAAAGGCCGTCGAGAGCTCCTCCTGCACGTCCTCTGTCAATGATGTCCATGGCAGGGATGATATATAGTGCTTTAATTGTCCATAATAAAAGTGATCCCTGTCTGGCAGAGCATATTCTTCCTGTAGGTCAGAGAATGGTCTAATATGGCCCTCTCTAGTCACCACTTGGAGCAGGTACACAATTCCTTTACCTTTCCACCTCCGAAAGACATTATATAATTGTCCCGGGACAAAGGCGGGATTATCACATATAGTTAAATAAGGTGTTATCTTTGTCGAGAAATGATGCAAGCGGCACACCCATCCCCAAACTGCTTTCGCAGTGTTCATGATCCCAGAATATTTCAGGATATTTGGCATGGGTGTACCGGTGCTATGCAAATAATAACTAAAATGAATCCCCGGAGTTAAGCCCAGCTCCATGGATGTATTGGTATAGTCACTTGTGTGCCTATACCAGTCATTTATGTGGCTCATGCCACTAGCGATATTCAAAAACCGTATATTTAAAAGTCCCAGCCCCCCATATTCCACTGGCATACTTTAAGAAGAAATTGGGAGGCGAGCTTTTTTCCCCTTCCAAAAGAACTGTTGTAAATGCTGGTTCAAAAGTCGCTCATCCCTCCTTCTCAAGTACAATGGGACTGTTTGGAATATATAAATCCATCTCGGGGCAATGACCATGTTAAACAGTGCAATCCTCCCCAGCAAGGACACAGGGAGTGCGCTCCAAGCTTGTAACCTCAGTTTAGTTTCACTAAGCAGCTTTTGCAGATTAAGTTCATATAATTGTGTAAGATCTGCAGGGATGCGCACTCCCAAATATTTAATGAAACTCTCTTCCCAGGTGAGGGAGAATTTATTTTACCAACCTTGGTGTTCTCCCCGCACCACCTCCAGAGCTGACGACTTGGATAGATTTAGCTTAAAGCCCGCAATCCTACCAAATCTCTCTATTTCTTTTAACAATGTTTCCATGGAGCTAGGCGGATCCGTTATTGTTAACAATAGGTCATCAGCAAAGGCAACACCTTTACAGTCTGGTCCGCCACTGACACCCCTGAAATAGTTTCATGGTTCATTAGTGTACGTAGTAGTGGCTCTAGGGACATCACAAACAAGGCGGGGGAGAGGGGACAGCCCTGCCTGGTTCCCCTCATAATCTCAAACTCTTTCTCTCTTATCCCATTTACAAGCAAACTTGCTCCTGGCCTACTGTAAAGCATTTTAACTGCCTGTACGAACCAGCCCGTAATCCCCATCGCATTCACAGTCTGGAATAAGTATCCCCATCCCACCCTGTCGAACGCCTTTTCGGCATCCATACTCACGACTACTGATGGGTCCTTCCTTTCTTGACAGCTCGACATTGCCAACAATAAGCGACGGACGTTATGTGTTGCCTGCCTATTTCGCACAAATCCTACTTGTTCTGTGCTAATCAATTTCGGTAAGTACTGTGCTAGTCTTTTTGCAAGTATCCCTGCCAACAGTTTAATATCAACATTTATTAATGATATTGGCCTAAAGTCCTCAGCTCTATTCAATGGCTTTCCCGGCTTAGGTATTAACGCAATTAAGGCCGAGTTTGCATATCTCGGAAACACCCCTTTCGCTATCACCTCTTCATAATATTCCAGCAGTGCTACTTGTGCCTCCTGGGGCAGTGTTTTATAATATTCCCCTCTGCAGCCATCAGGGCCTGGTGCGGAGCGCTGCTTTAACCCTTTGATTGCCTGTTGTAGCTCATTTAAATTCAGTGGGGCATTAAGGGCAGCTAATTCCTCGGTTGACAATGTTGAGAGCCCCGCCTTTGCTAAGTAATCTTGTACCAGGCTGTCATTTGGCGGTGCATCAGACGAGTAGAGCGAGGCATAGTATCTGGTGAAAATTTGCCCAATTTCTTTTTGCATTACAGTAAGTCTGCCTCTCTCATCCCGTAGGGCAGCCACCACCCGGGGTCCCCCCCAGTTCTTTATTACTCTAGTCAGCAGGCGCCCCGCCCTATTCCCAAAGCGTTGTAGCTTGTATTTATAATATATCGATGATCTAGTCTCATTTTCATAAAGTAAGGTATTCAAAGTAATTTGTACTGCTTTCAAGTTCTCTAAAGTATGTGGTGTGGGTCTATGCATATGGGTGCGCTTGACTTTAGCCAGCTGCTTTTCCAGTTGTAATATGTGCGCAGCGCGGCGCTTCTTTCTTAGATTACAGTAAGCAATATCCCCTCTGAGGACTGCTTTCGATGCAGACCAAAATAAAGTAGGATCTGTTTGCGCATGTTCCCCATTATGATATGCATACTCGTTCCATCTACTTGCTAAGTATTCCTGAAAGTGGGGTTCCTTATAGAGATATGCTGGGTATCTCCATCCTGCCCCCCAACGCTATCTCCGGGCGCCTCCAGATCGATCCACACCAAGGCGTGGTCTGATATCTCCTCCGGCCCTATGCAAGCTGCCCGCACCTGTGAAAACATAGACCTCTCTAGTAATATATAGTCTAATCTCGCTAAGGTACCGTGGGCTCTGGATCTGTATGTATAGTCCCGGTCACCGGGATGCAACCCCTCCACACATCCACTAAATTCAAAGTTTTTACAAACATTGGCAACTCTCCCGCCCTTTGACCAGAATAGTGTGTCGAAGTCGGATTTGAAGAGTCTTCTTTTGGGTCTAAGACTAAGTTGAAGTCCCCAAGAGCTAAGATCTTATCTATTTTATGCTGAAGGCACCTGCTCCCCAGAGCCCGGAGAAACTCTCGATCATAATCATTAGGGTCATACACTCCCACCAGCATAATTCCATACCTTGTACCCATACCCGTAGTATAATGGATTGACCCTGCTTCCCTTTCTCCACCACAGATACCTTACACGCTAAACCTTTTCGAAAAAGCATCGCCACTCCTCCCCTTCGCCCCTTAGCAGCCACCGCATAACATTCTCCCACCCATGATCTTTGTAATTTTGCGTGTTCCTCATCGCTAAGGCATGTTTCCTGTAAACAGGCAACATCAGCCCGGTGTCTTTTAAGAGCCGTCAGAATTTTATTCCGCTTCATGGGGGATGTTATACCCCTACATTCCATGTTATTACTCTGAGTGGCATATCTTTAAATCACATCTGTAATCCTATCATCTCTAACCTTCGGGCTTTGTCCTATAACAAGCATATGGAGAACCATTACAATCTGGATCTCTACCTGCCTCACTTGTATTTGCGTCATGTGCTGGATTAGTAGCAAGGTCCCAATATTTATTATTTGTAGTGGGCTTCTCCCCCCTCTAATTCCCCCTCCCCCTTCCCACCCCCTTAGCTCCCCAACAATACAATCACCCACTTTCATCCCCCTAGTCAAGCCAGGCGGTGAAACTGTGACCCCAGTAAACACTAGAGACCCCAAACTCCGCAAAGTAACAGACTATTATACATACTTTTCTCATAAAGAACTTATACATCCTATTTTCTGCAAGGCGATCCTCTGGTCCTCAATTAAGTCCAGGTCAGACAGCGTCAAGTACCTTGTTCTCTATTAAGCACTTTTTGGCGTCTGCCACTTTAAGGAATGTCTGCCATTTGTCTTGCACAAAAATTTTTAACTGAGCTGGATATTGCAACCTAAAGCGAACCTTCTTCTGCACCAAAGATGAACAGAGGGCGTGGAATTGTTTTTGTTTTTCTTGCACAATTGTAGAGTAATCCTGAAATATCAAGACATTCCTGTTGTTATGCTTTAAAGCATCTCGTTTGAGTTTAAAACCTTGGAGTATTTCAATTTTGTGGCGGTAATTTAATATCTTCGCGATGACCACACGTGGTCGGTTTTGATCTTCCGCTCTTCAGCCCACGCGGTGCGCCCTTTCTATCACAATTGGGCCCATTGTGTCTGTGAGGGCTAGTTCCTTAGAGAGCCATGTTTCTAACCACGTTTCAAGGTTGCGCTCAGGTAATGCTTCGTCCAGTCCAACAATACGAATATTGTTCCTACGTGCTCGATTTTCGTAGTCGTCCAATAAGTTTCGTTGTTCCACCAGTTGTTGGCGCAGGTTTGCAATGTCCGGGCCATACACGCGGGAGTCGTCTTCAACCGCCAAAACCCTGGTCTCCAAATCACTCACTCGGATTCCCAAACCGTCCAGCGCTGTCTGGTATGTCTCCAGTTTATTGTTTAACGCTATCCACTTCGGTTCCCAGGCCCTTTTGATCGCTTGAGTTAGTTGTGATAATTGGGAATCTGTAATTATGGGCCCTGGCGCCACGATTTCTTCCGTCATCTTAGTCTCTCCGCTACTCACTTTGCTCTTATCTTTCCTCGCGGATTTTTGCACCATATCAGCCAGCGGCGTTTTAAGATATTTTTCCATATAATGGAAACGCGTTGCAGAAGTTTAGCGTACAATAATTAAGATTTAGTGGAGTCGGGGTCTCGGAGCTTCGGGAGTGTGCTGCTTCCTAGCTCATGACGTCACCGGAAGTCCTTTTTTTTTTTTAATAAAGATAGATTTTTCTGTTTTGGATCTGCTTACCCATGATAGTTTCTGTTATTGTTTTGTTTTTATGTGAACTATTATGCATTTTTATTGTAAACTACCTAGAAGTATGTTGATAGGCAGGAAAAAATGAAATGAAAAAAATAATGGAACAACTTAAGGAGTCCTATTTTGATATTCCAGGTGTCGATCACATTCAATGATGTCTCTGTATATTTCTTGGAAGTGGAGTGGGACATTTTGGGGGAATGGCAGAAGGAGCTTTACAAGACGGTCATTAAAGAGATTCATGACAACCTCATGTCACGAGGTAAATATGTCTTCTCTGTCATCTATGGCAGAGGCACATGGAATTATCAGTGGAAAAATCCCCAGTCCCAGATCCCATGGGATCTAAAATTTAGAACCTGGCTTCAGATACCATCGAATATCCAACAGGTGCCAATGAAATACCTCACTGTTGCACTGTTCAGTAAGATAAAATGTAGACCTCAAACTGGATACTTCATGTAAGACCAAGTGGAGTCCGTCTACCTTTTGTATACAAAATAATTTAGCTTAGAAAACCAGAGAGAGGATTCACCTTTCAGATTTCTTTTTTTTTTTTTTTTTGTTATTATTTAAATTTTCCAATATATCACCACATAAAGTGAATATGCAATCGGCATTATTTAACATTAGGAAACAAAAATGATAAGTATATATCTTTACAGCCCATTTGTCCACAAGTTAAAGAAATTTGATTCCAAGATTAAGGAAATTAAAAAAGAAAAAAAATACAAAAATTAATAATCAATAGATGCTTCCTCTGGTTCAGACCCCAGCCTGCTAAATTAGGGAAGGTTTACTATATTCACATCAACTCTTGCATCAATAAACTCTTTCAACTGTTTTGGATCTACAAACTGAAAATGTTTACCCTCAAGCATCACATTACAAAAACAAGGAAATCGCAAAACAAAATTTGCTCCCAATGCCACCACCCTGGGGCGAAGTTCCAAAAAGGCCCTTCGTCTCATCTGTGTAGGCCGTGAGAGATCTGGAAAGATATGGACCTTTGAGCCCAAAAACAGATTTTCTAAGTGTCTCAATGAAAGCCGTAGTACGGCATTCCTATCAGGCTCCAACGCGAAAGTGGCAAGCAGAGTTAACCTCTGAGTAACTATTTCTAATTAGCTTTCTAGGAATGAGGTAAGATTCATTCCCTCCCCTATTACGGGGGGGGGGGGGGGGGGGGTTTCCCACCTCCACTCCAGTACTCCCGATGTAATAAGCCCGTGTAATGGGAGGGAGTGAGTCCTTGTCCATTCCCAGGATGTCCACCAAATATTTTTTAACCATCTCCAAAGGAGAAATTAACGGCGATTTGGGAAAATTAAGAAACCTAAGGTTAAGCCTTTTAGTCTGATTTTCAAGGTATTCAAGTCGTTTATGTAGGAAATTATTGTCTTTAACCAGAGCTGTTTCTATAGATCCCATTTCTTGAATTTTGATATCCACACATTCCAATTTCTGGGTTTGCTCTGCAGTCACTTGTGCTTGAAGCAGGGCAGCCTCAGAAAGAACTTCAATATCAGAAGAATTCTGCTTTAAAGTAGTTTGCATAGAGGTTTGGATATTGTAAACCATATCCCATAGTGACTCCAGTGTCACAATTGCTGGTCTAATCACTCCACTAGCCACAGGAAGAGATTGAGGTAGACTATCAGCCCGAGCTAACTTGGAAACAATAGCTTGACACAATACCTTTGAAGCCTGTTGTAGTAATGTTTCCCGAAGTTGAGAATCTATCTCCGTTGCTGCAGTCACTCCCTCAGACAGGACCAGCTGAGCCACTTCGGCGTCTGTCTCTGTTTGAACAGCCAGCAACTCTCTTCCAGGCTGGGGAGGTGCAATTCGCTCCACAGGGCTCAAGGAAGCCCCGTTTCCACTCTCAATCGACTCCGAAGGGCCGAGAGCTGCAGTGGGGGTCGAAGTTCCCTGAGGACCTGGTTGCTGCCTGGGAAATTGCAGGGTTGTTTGTTTCATCGTTGAGGAGGTCACAGGAACCGAGGGAAATTCCTTTACCTTCCCCCTCCGCTTCCCCATGGTTAACGAGGCTACCGAGGCACCGAGAGAAACTCACAAACACAGCAGCCTCCAGGAGCAAACACAGGTGCGTCTATTCACAGCACCATCTTGGAAACTCTCACCTTTCAGATTTCTTGCTGAGAACTACAACTTGTGTATATGTTCATGACATGTCAGCTGCACACCAGTCAGCTATATTGTACAACATGTAACCTCTCCAAATGGTAACCAGATATCACAGAGAAGATTGGCACCCACAGTGCCTCCACCTTGGAAGGTCATAAAGAAAATATTTGTACCAGTTTTTAATTTAATCTAGTTGTAGGCCACAGCTGCCTTTTCTCTCCAAGCTTTGTCAGACAAATACACACAGTCCAAGATATACAAGACAAACACATATATATACACACACCTCCATGTACACACTCACACACTGCTCCATCAGAACAGGAAACAGATGGAACCGCCCTGTGGATTCTGTAAATACAGTTTAAATGTAATTTTCCACCATCTTATTGACAGGTTATTCAATTGTTAATCCTGATGTTATATTCAAGATTAAAAAGGAAGACGAGGAAAAAGAAAACCCAGATGACCCTACCAAGAGTAAGTAAATGTTTTGGATTTATAAGGCTCTGCATTTTCAGATCACATGAAATGAGTTGTTGACATCAAATATTTGGAGAGTTAAAATATATTCCCTGTTGCTTTTTTTTTTTTTTTTTGCTAGTTTGTACCTCCTTAATGGCCTAATGAACAGTGTTGTTCTTATTCCATTACAATTGTTTAACTGCTGCATAGTTTGACTTGTATAATTTTGAGTCTGTGGTATGTGTTTTTTCATAACAGGCTTTCCGATTGTGACTTCTGTATTCTCAGTGAGTATTAAACAAGAGAAAGATCTCTCCTTCATGGATCCTTCTGAATCGGAGACACTTGAACAGACTCACCCTTCTGTAACAAGTAAGTTTTCTTTTCATAACCTCAGATGATTCCAGAGACTTGAGGGTTGTGGCTGTCTACCAGCAGGTGGAGAAAGAGAGCATTAAACTAAACTTTGTGATATAGGATGGTATGCTCCTTTGTCACCCAGTATTCTCTATCTCCAGCAGGCAGATGGATGGTCTCTCACAAGCTCCTGGTCTCATTTTCTGTTTTATTCCTGTTGTGGGTTTCCCGGTTCAGTTGAGTCGGGGGGGGCGTCTAGACACTGTGTTTGCCTGTTCTAGGGGTACACCTGGTGGTGCCAGGTCCCATCCCCCAGCTCCTGCCTCTTCCTTCTCCTTCCTCACATCTACAACAACAAAGAGAGATATGGAGGAGAGCAGTTCTACTGCATCGGCTTTATGTGGGAGTGAGGGGTTTCCCTGTTCCTTGGCAGTGTTTCATTCAGCCATGTATGGAATGGTGATGGTGAGGAAGTTGCACGCTGAGATTGTGAGTACTGCCTTTGTTTTCTCCACTCTTCGGGTTTCTGGAGCAAGTAATGATACAATAGATGTAATAAGATGAGTGCTGTGCCTATTGCTTTCAGATTTGGTCCAGGCACTGGCAGGGACCGTTCAGTCCCTACGTGAGTGTTTTTTGGCGCGCTTTTCCTATGGCAGCGGACATTTTAGTTTCCCACTTCTAGCCAAAATTTGTGCCATTATTTGGGTCTGGCCTTCTTCGGGATAGGTCCCTTGGACTCCTTTCTCTTCTGGCCTATTCTGTTCCACTCACGGTTGGCACCAGTTTTCATGGAGGGTGGCGCCCTGGCTGCCTTGCGGGCACCGTGACACCAGGTCCTTCTGGTGCCAGCTTATTTTGAGCTGCCAGGCCTCTCGCTCTTACTCGGGACCTTTCAGTGGGGGTGCCAGGGCAGATGTTTGGCAACCAAGGATCCTCTGAATACAGTATCTGCTTACCTTGCAAGTGGTGGGTTACTGTGTGGACAGTTCTATGCTGTGAAGTTTGGCAACTCTGGAGCATCACTTGTTTTTTTTTTTTTTTTAGATATCATAGTTGTTGCCTGAATTAAAAAAAAAATAAAATAAGAGGCACCACCGAATACCAGACAGGGCATATGTATTGTAGTTCCGTACCTCGGTTTCTGATGCACCTTGCTTTTCTGGGAACCTGAGGGCTATATGTAACTCTCTCAGCACTTAGTGCGGTTATTTTATGTGATCCGCAGGCGAGCCGTCTACTACGGCTCGTGTTTCATTCCGGCTTTCTTTCATTGCTTCCTCAAGACCAGCAGTTATTGGCGCTTGTTTTCTGTGTCATATGTCTTGAATCAGTTTGTGGCCCTGATAGTGTATTGGTGACTTGTCTAGTTGCTTGCAAGTTCTTCCAGGCAGGAGGGTACTACTCGCACCTGACTGGCTGCATTCTCCTTGTCAGCCCTCCTTGCATGGGCCTTCCATGCAGTCTTTGGGGGGATGCAGCATGAGCATCCACCTTCTTCTGGCTGATTTTCAGCTGCTTGTTCACTTTGCCTATGCTGCACTATGGTGGCTACACCTGCAGCCCATTGTGCCCTGCTCGGACACGGGCTGTCTTACAGTCTGCAGCAGCAGTGTTTCTTTCCTCATTTGGGCCCATGGCCTCTGTGTCACCAGTACTCTTAGGGCTCTGTTCCAGGGGACAACTCCAGAGCATCCATTGCCCTTCTTGGAGGTTTTCTATCTTTGGGTTGTAACAAAGGTTGAGACATAGAGGGGCATAATCGAATGTGAATGCCTATCTCCATGGGCGTCTATGTCCGAAAACGGGTACGTGAAGAGGCGGGACAGACCGTATTTTCGAAAAAATGGACGTTTTTCAGCTGGGCGTTTGTTTTTTTTAGCGATAATGGAAACTAAAAACACCCAGCTCAAAAATGTCCTAATCCGAGCTATTTGGTCATGGGAGGGGCCAGGATTCGTAGTACACTGGCCCCCCTGATATGCCAGGACACCAACTGGGCACCCTAGAGGTCAGTGCGGTGGACTTCAGAAACAGCTCCCACATGCATATTTCCCTTACCACGGGTGCTGAGCACCCAACCCCCCTCCCCCAAAACCCACTACCCACAAATGTACAACACTACCATAGCTCTTAGGGGTGAAGGAGGCACCTACATGTGGGTACAGTGGGTTTTTGAGGCCTCCCATTTACCAGCACAAGTGTTACAGGTAGGGGGGGGATGGGCCTGGGTCCACCTGGCTGAAGTGCACTGCGGTACCCACTAAAAGTGCACCAGGGACCTGCATACACGCAGGCCTCTAGGACCTGTTGCTGCTATATAACATTGGCATACCAGTTGATACCTGAAGACTAATCTCTCCGAAAATGTCCTTTATTGGAATAAGCACGCTTATTCACAGTTAACTGCAGATCAGAGGTTGTGCCCCACTGGCAACGAGTCTCCCTGGTACTGAGATGAGCAGTAGGTCCGAGCTGGCAGAATGGTGTACAATGCCCTCTTTCAGCCACATTCAAGGTAAGAACTAAGTTCTGTAACGTGGCTAACACGTGAAAGGGATCTAAAACTGGCTTACAAAAATGGCCACTATCTCATGGACTACCGGAAACAAAACAGGGCACACTCTGACCCAGTAAGCAGGGGGAAAAGCACTATGGGAGTAGAGCCTACCAACTACCAACATCATGAGCATTTAACACAAGCTAGTGGAATCATGGAGCCCAATACCCTACACCCACCACAATGCATTGCTGATGTGACTCTGCAGTGCGCATAACAGAAAAGGTGTCACACTCACCCGAGAGCCACATCAGAACCAGGGAAAGGCTGTTACAGGATAGAACACATTCTGCTGTCATGGAGGTGGGTACGGCATTTGAGGCTGGCATACAGGCTGGAAAAAAAGTTTGTAAAGTGGTTTTTTTTTGGTGGGAGGGGGTTAGTGACCACTGGGGGAGTCCGGGGAGGTCATCTGGTCAGTTGGGGCACTTTTTTGGGACTTGTTCGTGAAAAAAAAGGGTCCACAAAAAGTGACCCAAAATCACGTAAAAACGCCTTTTTTTCGATTATCAGCTAAAGATGCCCATCTCTCCTCGGCCGATAACCACGCCCCAGTTCCGCCTTCACCACGCCTCCGACATGCCCCCGTCAACTTTACCCGTTTCCGCGATGGATTGCAGTTGGAAACACCCAAAATCTGCTTTCGATTATATGATTTGGGCGCCCACGGGAGAAAGACGCCCATCTCCCGATTTGGGTCGCAATATAGGCGTTTTTCTCGTTCGATTATAAGCAGGATAGGGATAGGGAGTCATAGCCCTACCATCGGGGAGGGAGCTTGCTTTTCTCCGGGCAACTTATTTCCCAAGAATCCTCTGGGTGCAGCTTCTTCATTGCTGTTCTTGCCCGTTTAGCGCTTATGGCTCAGGTCTCTACTGTAGTGAATTGGACTGCTAGTGCCAGTTTACCAGTCCTGCCCTTAGGCGTCCTACTGTGTTGGCATATAGAACACAGCTCCATCCCTGGATTTAGAGCTCACTTCCATCTCTGAACATAGAGCACGGCTCCATCTCTGGATGGGGAGCATACCTCCATCTCTGCTTATGCATAGCTCCATCACTGGATGGGGAGCACACCTCTGTCTCTGATTATGGTGCACAGCTTCATTTCTGGCTCTGGAGCACTTCTCCACCTCTAGATATAGAGTCCAGCTCCATCTCTGGATATATGGCATAGCTCCATCTCGGGAGGTAGGACACAGCCCCATTTCAGAATGTGGGACGGATGTAGGGCGCAACTCCATTTTTGCATGTTGGGCGCTACTCTTGTCGCTGGTTCTGGAGCTCGTCTACTTCTTTTGGATGTAGGACATCTTTCCATCACTGGATATGGGGCGCACCCCGGCTCTGGTGCGTGGCCCCCTTTCTAGGTGTCCGACTCAATTCAATATTGGGATGTTGGGCGCAATTCAGTCTCTGGGCGCAACTTCTTTTCAGAGGATTGTGCACTTTCCGTCTCTGGGTGAGTACTCACTGCTGTCGCTGGCTGTGGAGGGCAGCTCAGTCCCTGAATGTGGAACGCAGCTCTCTCGCTGTAGGAAGGGTGTCGCTTCATCTTTGGGGGTGGACTCAGGTTAAACTTGGGCATGTACAGCACTGCTCTTTCTATTTCTCTTGAGCACTACTTTTCCTGTAGATGTAAAGCACGGTTTCAGCGCTGCATGGAGAGCACGGATTCCTCTCGATATGCAGCTTCTTCCTGTAGGTAAAGTGCAGATTCATCTGTCTGTTGTTCTCACCTTCCTCGCTGTTGTAGGCCTCGTCTTCATCTTGGTATGTGGAGCATAGCCTTTCGGTTAGTGCTGCTCAGATTCTCGCTGTTTGTAGCTGTAGGCAAGGCAGTTTCATTCCTACAGGAATTTCTGCTCCAGCTGGGATACTTGGGCGCAGCTCTGTCTTTGAGGATTGGGTGCTATCTTATTTTGACAGTGCCCCTCATATTCCCCTAGGTCGGGGTACGTCTTAGCTCTGGCAATAAGGCCCAGCTCTGGCTCTGCTGGAGAGGAATGTCTTCTGTCCTGGGGTGGAGTGCAGCTCCAGCACAGACTATGGAGCACTGGTACAGTTTGCTGGGTGCTTCGTAGCTCTGCCTGTGTTCACAGCCCCATTGTTGACATTAGGCTGCGCCGCCTTCTCTACAGGTGCTGTTCTGCCCTTTCTTTGAGTACAGCCCACCACCCCATTATGGGCAGTATGGCTCATCTTTGGCTTGGCTCAGGACCCTCTGCTCCAGTGCTACTTGGTTGACCTAGCACTGTGCAGAGTAGGTTTTGGAGTTTTCTTGCGATTGGTGGCTCTTGCCTCCACTGGGCTTCACTGCCTTGCTCAGTTACGGTATGCCGGTCCCTCATTATAGGTGACACACTGCCCTGTGGCTGGTGTGGTCTGTCCTCTTCCTGGATTGGTTGCCCGTGTCTGTGTGGTGGGGCCCTACCCATCTTCTGGGTGAGACATGTGTCTCTATGTTGACAGTGGCGCACAGCACTTTTCTTTCACAGCTTTTGGTTCTCATCTCTGTGGGCGAAGGTTATCTTCCTTTGAGTCATACTGTTACTTTGTTTCACAGGCTTTCCACCTCCGAGTGACAGATGGCTCTGTGGCATCCCTTGTATCTTTCGCTTCTCACCTTTCACTGTCCCACCCTAATGAGGGCCGCTTTGCTACATCCCACAGGTCTCTAGATTTATCTGCTGTTGATGACAAGAAAGGAAAAATGATGTCTTACTTGATAATTTTCTTTCCTTTAGTTCAGCAGATTAATCCAGGGTCCCTCCCTTTCTGATGTACTCATTTTCTCATTTTTCTTCTCTATCTGTTTAGCCTTCTGGATTCTGCTTGATAATCAGATTCTGATCTGGCTGTGAGAAAGGAGTTCTATTTACTTCCTTGTTTTCCCTGATTCTCCTTCTGCTTTTTTATGGGGAATACTGGTTGACCAAGGAGCATACCATCCTGTATGATAGAGCTCAGTTTAATGCTTTCTATCTCCACCTGCTGGTAGATGGTCACAATCCACAAGTCTCTGTACAGTAGAACTTTCATAATACTGCATCATAACACAAAATAACTAAAAACAGACAAAACAATCTAAAATCAAGAATGCAATAACATCTCCAAATTAATCTAAAAAACATAAAATAAAGTAATAAAAAACAGTTTGCATAAACTCAAAATAAACTGGCAAATTTAGATATAGATATCTTCATTACTCATAAATCCCTATCATGACCAGGTATTCACTCAGTCCCAAAGCTGTGGCAGAATTTATTTTGATTTTACCAAAACTATTTATAATAAAAATGTTTTAACTGTTTCCTAAAAATACTGGTATCTGTCATCAACCTAAGCTGTACGGGAATTTATTTTCATTTCCTTGAGCAATTGAAAAGGAACATTGTTTGTTTAATATCCTTAAAGTGAATCTTTTGAGTGCTGGAATTGTTATAGAACAGTTGTCAAATAAATGGCACATGATGACTCAAAGCCTTAAGGTGGAGACGAAAATAGTATCTGAATTCAGTTTGAAAAAGAGACGGCTAAGGGGGGATATGATTGAGATCTATAAAATCCTGAATGGTGTAGAATGGGTAGAAGTTTATCAATTTTTCACTCTCAAACAGTACAAAGACCAGAGAACACTCAATGAAATTACATGGAAATACTTCTAAAACAAATAGGAAGCCTCATTGGTTATTAATGGGGCTTGATCGGATGCCTTTTCGCTGGGGCGTGGGACATGTCAGGGGTGTGCTTTCTCCCCCCTATTGTTTGCCCATACTGTTGAGCCATTAGCTCAAGTAATTAGAGCTCAGTCATTTATACAGGGCATTTGCATAGGACCAGAGGAGCATAAAATCATGTTACTTGCAGATTACATTTTATTGACATTAACTAACCTTCAGAACTCTTTATCGGTGGTGATGCGAAGTCTTCAACAATTTGGTTATTTGTCAGGCTTTCAGATCAATATGACTTAAGTTGGAAATTTTGGGTCTATGTCTATCACCTGAGATTACACAAAGCCTACAACAGCAGTTCCCCTTTAGGTGGACTACGCGTTCCCTACTTAGGAGTTAACCTGACACCTACAATACAGGGCTTATATGAGGCAAACTTTCCTACTAAGCTGCGGGAACTATTTCAGGGAAGGGATGAAGCTTTCCTGGTTAGGTAGAATACAAGCAGGCCAAACAGGATTACTTCACCCAATTGACAAATTCCCTTGGCTCTAACCCTCGACTTCTCTTCACCACACTGAACTCTCTTCTCAAAGTGCCTTCGTCCCCAATTCCCCCTTCTCTTTCTCCTCAGACCCTAGCTGAGCACTTCCACGATAAAATCCGTAAGATTAACCTTAAAATTTCATCCAACCCTCCCCCCCCCCCACACCTCTCTCTCCCTTAATCCACACCCCCTACTCTCCTTCCTCTCCTTCTTTTTCCTCCTTCTCTGACATTTCTACTGAGGAAACTGCCCTTCTTCTTTCCTCCTCTAAATGTACTACCTGTTCATCTGATCCCATCCCCACTCATCTACTTAGCACTATCTCTCCTACTATCACCCCTGTCATCTGTCACATCCTTAATCTTTCACTCTCCACTGCAACTGTTCCTATGGCCTTCAAACATGCTATTGTCACTCCACTCCTTAAAAAACCCTCACTTGACCCTACCTGTCCCTCCAACTATCGCCCCATCTCCCTTCTTCCTTTCCTCTCCAAATTACTTGAACGCGCTGTTCACCACCGCTGTCTTGATTTCCTTTCTTCTCAACCTATTCTTGACCCACTCCAATCTGGTTTCTGCCCTCTTCACTCTACTGAAACTGCACTTACCAAGGTCTCTAATGACCTGCTGCTAGCTAAATCCAGAGGTCTGTATTCTATCCTTATCCTTCTTGACCTACCTGCTGCCTTCGACACTGTTGTCCACACCATACTCCTAGATACGCTGTCCTCGATTGGATTCTCCTCTTACCTCTCACTTCACACTTTCAGTGTTCACTCTGGCGGTTCCTCTTCAACTTCCATCCTGCTTTCAGTTGGTGTCCCCCAGGGTTCTGTCCTTGGACACCTCCTTTTCTCCATCTATACCTCTTCCCTTGGTACCCTGATTTCATCTCATGGCTTTCAATACCATCTCTATGCAGATGACTCTCAGATCTACATCTCCACCCCTGAAATCACAACTGTAATCCAGGACAAAATTTCATTCTGCTTGTCTGACATTGCTGCTTGGATGTCTCAATGCCATCTGAAGCTAAACATGACTAAAACTGAACTTCTCATTTTTCCCCCTAAACCCACCTCCCCTCTTCCCCCTTTCTCTATCTCTGTTAATGGCTCTCACATCCTCCCTGTCTCCTCGGCTCGTAAACTTGGAGTCATCTTTGATTCCTCTCTCTTCTTCTCTGCGCATATTCAACAGATCGCCAAAACCTGTAGTTTCTTTATCTATAACATTAGCAAAATTCGCCCCTTCCTTTCTGAATACGCTACCAGAACCCTTATCCAAACTCTTGTCACCTCTCGCTTGGATTATTGCAACTTACTTCTCACTGGTCTATCTCTCTCCTCTCCAGTCTGTCCACAATTCTGCAGCACGACTTATAAAATCGTTATACCCACACTAGCCCACTCCTCAAGTCACTTTACTGGCTCCCTGTCCGCTTCCGCATACAGTTCAAACTTCTCTTACTGACTTTTAAATGCATCTATTCTGCAGCCCCCTATTACCTCTCCACTCTCATCTCTCCCTACATTCCTCCCCGTGAACTCTGCTCACTGGACAAATCTCTCTTGTCGTCCCCCTTCTCCTCTACTGCTAATTCCAGACTTCATTCCTTTTCCCTCGCTGCACCTTATGCCTGGAATAGACTTCCTGAGTCTATACGTCTAGCTCCATCTCTACCTGTTTTCAAATCTATGCTAAAAACCCACCTTTTCACCACTGCTTTTGACTCCTAGCCACTACTCGATTTGCCCTCCCCTTGTTCCTTCTCATCCAGTGCTTCCCTTGTCCTTAATTGTTTTGTCTGTCTTATTTTTAGATTGTATGTTGGATGTTCAGCGCTGCATGTGTCTGGTAGCGCTATACAAATGTTAATAATAATAATAATGATGATTTTACCAAAAACTTTATACTTGTTTCTGGCATTGCCACTGCCAATCCCTAAATGTTTCTTTCACCAATTAAAACTAAAAGCTTTCGGAAGGAAGTGACGTCACGGACCTGAATGGCTGCCTAGAGAGCTAGCTCCGTTGCCATCCTCCGTAACTGAGCAATAACAGCGTTCCTCTGCTTGTTTGACGAACTAAATTAGCTATTGCAACGTACCTCGTGGTGTGTGGAATCTAAAGCGACACTCCCTGCTGAAATAAATGGCGGCGTCTCGGAAGGAGAGTGAACACACTTTGGAGAAGCCAGCGCTCCGGACCACGCGGCGCCATGTGCTTTCGTCTGCACCCGCCTCACATTCTGACTCGGACTCCGCTCCCTCCCTGTGCGAATCGGGAAAATCAACCGGTAAGCGGGGATTGCCCAAAGACTTAACGCGATTTTTAATGGAGATCCGCAAAGAAATCAAAGCGTCAAAGGAGGAAATCCTAGAAAAGATGGACGGGTTGAGCGTAGATCTCCGGGAGATGGGAGGCCGCGTGGAAGAGTTGGAGGTGCGGGTGGACGAGAACGCAGAAAAATTGATCGAGACTGAAACCCGTATTTCGAAAATACTCACCTCCTATGCTGAAATGCAGCTTAAATTGGACGACTTGGAAAATCGAGGGCGTCGTAACAACCTGCGTTTTCATGGAGTCCCGGAGGTGGGGGACCATGAAGATGTTGGCGCCATCGTAAAGCTGCTTTGTAGCAAGCTGATAGACTCTCTAGATATTACATTTGAGCGCGCACACAGAGCATTGGGGAGACGGACAGACAATAGACCACGGGACATTGTGGTCTGCTTTACCACTTTCACCATAAAGGAACAGTTGCTACAGAAAGCGCGCCAAGTACAGCACATTGAGTATAATGATGCACAAATTAAAGTCTTTCAGGACTTGTCTGCTCACACTTTGTCCCTGAGGAAAGTGATGAAACCAGCACTGGAAGTATTAACAAAGAATAAAATCCCCTACAGATGGGCTTTTCCATTTGCCCTTTGCTTCACTACAGGTGGACGTATGTACCGAACCCGGACCCTGGAAGAAGTGTGGAAGATACTAAGAACCGAGGAACTGGTGTCCACAGAAGGCCCACCAACTGAACTGGATCCGATCACGCAAGCTAAGCTGCAGAAATGGCAGCGAGTCCAGGGCAAGGGGAAAAAGACTCGAACAGGCACCTGAAGTAATAAAATGAGCTCGTGCTGTGCGTTGCAGTGGAGAGTCGTATAAATTTGTATATGTTAAGTATGACTATATAAGTAAGAGTGCTGGGAATGGGATAACTTGAATTATGTAAAAGTAATATTGGAAAAAGATGAACCACTTTCACAGGGGCGAAAGTTCTGTAACATTGAGGAGGGATTATAGCGTAAAAAGCAGGGGTAAGAAGTGAGGGGGGATGGGGGAGGGGGTCTTGGGTAGCTGTTTGGGTTAATGGGCTCTTCCTTCTATATTCCTAGTCGAGGGACTAAGAACCTCGCTAGTGGTTTCCTGGGAAGGGGGAGATGGGAGGGAGGGAGTATAGGGGGGGATGGGGAGGATTGTTCACTAGGGAATGAATGTACTATGAAGTATAGGATGGGGGGTCAAGAACTATACTACTTGGGGAGAATCCGGAGAAGGGGTAAGAAGGGTCTGACACTAGAAGGTTTGAATGTTCCTCATACACTGTTTTATAGGAATGATTTATTGAACAAGTTTAATGTCTGATTTTAAGATACTTACTTACAATGTAAAAGGGCTCAATTCCCCATACAAACGCCACGCCCTTCAGCGTGAGTTACGCTTAATGTGCCCGAAGGTGGTGTTTTTACAGGAAACGCATATGTTACCAAAGCATGAGGGGCTATTGGCATCTAAAATGTACCCAGGGGTATACTGTGCTTCTGATGTTAAAGGGGGGAAAAAAAGAGGAGTTGCTATTTTGTTTCATAAAGATATCCAGGTACAGGTTCTCCACTTGAAGAGAGATGTAGCGGGGCGCTATCTCTTTCTGCATGTGCAGCTTGAGAGGGAGGAGTTTACTCTGGCCAATATCTACGCCCCTAATGAAAACCAGGAGGGGTTTTTTAGACATCTCCATAGGGAATTGCAATCGTATTCATGGCGGGAGATTTCAATGCAACCATGCAACCTGGTCTGGACAGGTCAGCATCTCCTACTAAAGCTGATTACAACATTTCCCAAGCTTTGCGGAACTTAGTAGAAGAAATGGGTCTGTGTGATTGGTGGCGAGAGTGTCATCCGAGGGGGCGAGACTACACTTTTTATTCCCAAGCGCACCTGTCTTATTCGAGACTAGACTATGTCTTTCTGGACAGAACCCTCTCGGAGGGGGGGGGGGGAATCCGCTATTGGACATATTACAATCTCAGACCACGCTCCGGCGTGGGTTGTGGTTCCTTCGTTAGAGGGAGAGCGAAGAGATTGCAGGTGGTCATTTAATAATTGCCTGTTGCAGGATCCTCAGATTGTAGCGGATTTCCTTCCGGTCCTGAAGGAGTATTTTGAAATAAATATGGATTCGGGGCCAGCTTTGAGTACCGTGTGGGATGCCTTTAAGGCGGTGGCACGAGGATATTTTATTAAATGTGCCAGTCATAGAAATAGGATCCATAGAGAGCGCTTGTTGAAATGTATGGATCTCATTGGGGACCTAGAATCTAAATACAGGACATCGGGTAGGGTGGCTGATTACCGTAAGTTACAAGATGTGAGATTGGAACTGACTGCGCTGCATGAGGAGAGCCTGAAGTTTGTGCATGCACGATTGAAACAGGTGTATTATGAAGGGACTAATAAGCCAGGGAGATTGTTGGCTCGGAAATTGAGAAAGATGAGAGCTGATAGACATATTATGCGAGTGAAAGCTGAGAATGGTACAATGCTGTATAAATCTGCCCAAATTAGAGAACGCTTTGCTCAGTTCTACGAGTCTCTGTATAGAGAAGATGCTGCCGTACAGGTGGGGGGGATAGACCAATATCTAGCAGATAGAGGGCTGGCTGTATTATCCGAAAAGCAGAAAAAAGAACTGGATGACCCAGTGCAACTAAAAGAAGTATTGCAGGTTATTAGGGACTTGCCAACGGGCAAGACACCAGGCCTGGACGGCTTTACTAATGAGTTCTTCAAGAAATTCGCACGAGAGTTGGCGCCCTGCTTAACATTGGTTATTAACTCAGTTAGGGATGGGCAGGCACTGCCTAGGACTATGTTAGAAGCCTGGGTGGCAGTAATACCTAAACCTCAGAAAGATGGAGCGGACTGTGCTTCCTACCGCCCCATATCAATTTTAAATACGGATGTTAAAATTCTGGCAAAAGTCCTTGCCAATCGGCTGGGGAGGTTCTTACCTACCTTGATTCACCCAGACCAGGTGGGATTTGTGCCAAAGAGACAGGCCATGGACAATGTGCGTAGAACTCTGGACTTGATGCATTGGGCTCGGTCGAGGACCTGTCCGTTGGTTCTGTTGGGGCTGGATGCGGAGAAGGCCTTCGACCGAGTCCATTGGGGATTCCTGGATAGGGTCCTGCACGGGCTCGGGATAGGGCCCTTATTTAGAGCTTGGACCCAATCGCTCTATACACGACCGCAGGCATGTGTTAGGATTAACGGAGGGAACTCGGGGACGTTCTCGCTGGGGAGGGGCACCCGACAGGGATGCCCGTTGTCCCCAATGCTGTTTGCCTTGACAATGGAGCCATTGGCTGCTGCCATCCGGGAGAACGTGAATGTAACTGGGGTGGAGGTAAAGGGGCAGGAATACAAAATCGCATTGTTTGCAGATGATGTGTTATTGTCGTTAACAAACCCATTAACCTCATTGCCTAACCTACTAAAGGAAATAGAGGAATACTCGCGGGTCTCAGGTTATAAGCTTAACGCTAATAAGTCAGAAGGCCTGGTGGTGGGAGTGTCGCCACGAGTGTACGAGACCTTGCAGGCGTCATTTGTCTTTAAATGGTCAACTAGATCCATACAATACCTGGGGGTACAGATTCCTGCGGCTCAGTCGGAATTGTTCTCAGCTAATTACCCGATATTGCAGAAAGAGATTTATAGAGACTTGGACAGATGGTCCCTTATCGGACTCTCCTGGTTGGGCCGGATAGCGGCAATTAAGATGAACATCTTGCCTCGGCTAATGTATCTTTTTCAGGTCCTTCCCCTGAAGGTACCCCGGGCTTATCTGTCTAATTTGCAGGACCGCCTGATGCGGTTTATTTGGAATCAAAAGAGACCCCGCTTGGCACGGGCAATTCTGTATAGGAATAAAAACCAAGGAGGTCTATCAGTGCCGAATCTGTGTTGGTACTATTGGGCGGCACAGGCTAGATCGGCGGTAGAGTGGTTCAGAGGGGAAGATCATAAGCTTTGGGTACAATTGGAACAATCCATGGTGGGATCCCGTAAGCTGGGTCATTTGATGTGGCTACCCAACAAATATAGAGGGCGGGTTGAGTGCTTTCCACCAGCGGTACAAGCCACCTTTTATTATTGGGATCGGATGTTTATTGATCGGCAACCGCCTGTCTCGGGCCTGGCGCCCATAGTTGACAACCCGTTGTTCGACCCGAGTGTGGGGAACCCCGTGTTGGTACGCTGGGCTGAAGCCGGACTAGACATGATGGGCCAATTGCATGTAGGAGGAGATGTGGTTTCCTTTGAGGCTTTGAGGGATGATTTTGGGTTGCGGCAAAGTGACTTTTACGTTTATTTACAATTGAGACATTTTCTGAAAGGGTCTGTTTATGTAACTTGTCTTAAGAGGGACACGCACCCAATGGAAGAAGTATGTGTGCGATATCACAGTACACGGGGGATGATCACCTATCTTTATGCAGTGTTAGCCGGGCACCAAAAGCCATCTTTGTTACATAGGAGAAAGTGGGAGCAGGAATTGGGTTTCACCCTAACGGATGAAAAGTGGTTACAGCTGGAAAAGGGGACAATGCGTGCAGCGAGGTCAATACCTATGAAAGAGAATGCAATTAAGGTCTTCTTCCGCTGGTATCTTACTCCGGCGCGCTTGCACCATATGTTTGGGCAGGTCTCAGATAGATGTTGGAGGAGATGTGACGCTATAGGTACAATGGGCCATATATGGTGGACCTGCCCAAAGGCTAGAGCGTATTGGAGAGCAGTCCAGGCGCGCCTTCAAAGATGGATAGGGGGACCTGTACGGTGGCATCCATTAATATACATATTGGGACAGCGACCAGTAGGCCTCAAAGAACATGAATGGCTTCTGACAAGGGGAGCCTTGCAGACAGCCAGAGCGAATCTGGCTCAGAGTTGGAAGTCTCCATTGGTACCACCATTAACACGCTGGCTTACCAAGTTACGATACGTGTGCGAGATGGAGAGATTGATTGCAGTTAAAGCCCAGGTTCTGCCTAAGTGGGAGAGAATATGGGCCCCTTTTTTGAATGCTGAGTAGGGGTATTGTCACCGGAGCGTCTCTAAAACAGGGCTTCATAGTTGGACACGGGGAGTGGGAGAAGGGGGGGGGGGGGTTGGAGGGATGGGTTGGTTTGGATGGGAGGGAGAGTTTTTTGTACAAAAATGAAAAAGTTGAAGTTACTTAAAGAGTTCAGTTTGTTCTGATACAAATTCAGATCATAGTTTACCTTTGTATTCCTATTACCGCTATAATTTTGAAATGTTTCTCGCTGTTACTATTTTGTCATGTATCTGAATAAGTACAATAAAGACTTCTAAAAATTAAAAAAAAAAAAAAAAAAAAAAGCTTTCGCATATATTTGGAAACACAAGCCCCCACGGGCGTGAGCCGATGTTTTATACCAATCTAAATTAAAGGGGGGAATGGATGTTCCAAACTTTTTTCTGTATTTTCAGGCCTCACAGTTGCGCTTCCTAGTGGGATGGGTCGCTGACAGTGATAAACCCTGCCTTCAAATAGAAAAGCATTGGTTGGGAATTATACACTTGGCTTCAATCTTATGGCTACCTAGGTCACGCATTCAGGCCCTTACTGTATGAGTTCCCCCCCCCCCCCCTCCCCTGGCGGTTCGTTTCCCCATGCAGACGTGGTGTGACTTACACCATAAATTTTTCCCTGATCGGCAATACTTTCGGCAAATGCCTATAGGAGGCGTCCCTGGTATTCTCGGGGTGCAGACAATACTGTATATAAGGCTTGAGGTGCCTGGGGTAGCTTTGGGATGAGGGTACGTTAATATCTTTTGAAGACTTGCAGGAGGAATTTGGCCTTCCTTCCCACCACCTGTTCCACTATAGGCAGGTAAGGGATTACATTCATCGTAGAGCTCGGGAGGAGTTACTGTTAGAAGAGACTTGTCTAGAGCGGGCAATGTGTGGTGGGAGTGCTAGAGGATGTGTCTCCCGAATCTATGTGGTATTGTTGTAGGGAGAGTGCCCTCCACTCCCCCCCTCCCCCCCTCACTCTCTCCTCAATCACTGGCTGACTACTTCCGCGATAAGGTACAGAAGATCAACCTAGAATTCACTACCAAACCACCTCCTCCTCCTCACCCTTTAACCCACTCCCTCAACCAATCAACCCAGGCCTCCTTCTCCTCTTTTCCTAATATCACCGAAGAGGAAACCGCCCACCTTCTTTCCTCCTCGAAATGCACCACCTGTTCCTCTGACCCCATCCCCACCAACTTACTTAACACCATCTCTCCTACTGTCACCCCCTCCATCTGTCATATCCTCAACCTCTCCCTCTCCACTGCAACTGTCCCCGACACCTTCAAGCATGCTGTAGTCACACCACTCCTCAAAAAACCATCACTAGACCCTACCTGTCCCTCCAACTACCGCCCCATCTCCCTCCTACCCTTCCTCTCCAAGATACTTGAACGCGCTGTTCACAACCGCTGCCTTGATTTTCTCTCCTCTCATGCCATCCTCGATCTGCTTCAATCCGGTTTTCGCCCTCTACACTCAACAGAAACGGCACTCACTAAAGTCTGTAATGACCTGTTCATTGCCAGATCCAAAGGTCACTACTCTATCCTCATCCTCCTTGACCTATCTGCCGCTTTTGACACTGTCAATCATAATCTACTTCTTGCCGCACTGTCCTCATTTGGGTTCCAGGGCTCTGTCCTCTCCTGGTTCTCCTCTTATCTCTCCCACCCTACCTTCAGAGTACACTCTCATGGATCTTCCTCCACCCTCATCCCTCTCTCTGTTGGAGTTCCTCAGGGATCTGTCCTTGGACCCCCTTCTTTTTTCACTCTACACCTCTTCCCTGGGCTCGCTGATCTTATCTCATGGTTTCCAATATCATCTCTATGCTGACGACACCCAGCTTTATCTCTCCACACCAGACATCACTGCGGAAACCCAGGCCAAAGTATCGGCCTGCTTATCCGACATTGCTGCCTGGATGTCCAACCGCCACCTGAAACTGAACATGGCCAAGACAGAGCTTATTGTCTTTCCACTCAAACCCACTTCTCCTCTCCCTCCACTCTCTATCTCAGTCGATGGCACCCTCATCCTCCCCGTCTCATCTGCACGCAACCTTGGAATCATCTTCGACTCCTCCCTCTCCTTCTCTGCGCATATCCAGCAGATAGCCAAGACCTGTCGCTTCTTTCTCTCTAACATCAGCAAAATTCGCCCTTTCCTCTCTGAGCACACCACCCGAACTCTCGTCCACTCTCTCATTACCTCTCGCCTTGACTACTGCAACCTACTCCTCGCTGGCCTCCCACTTAGCCATCTATCCCCCCTTCAATCCGTTCAGAACTCTGCCACACGCCTTATCTTCCGCATGGACCGTTATGCTCATATCACCCCTCTCCTCAAGTCACTTCACTGGCTTCCGATCAGGTACCGCATACAGTTCAAGCTTCTCCTACTAACCTACAAATGCACTCAATCTGCAGCCCCTCATTACCTCTCTACCCCTATCTCCCCTTACGCGTCTACCCAAAACCTCCGCTCACAGGACAGATCCCTCCTCTCTGTACCCTTCTCCACCACCGCCAACTCCAGGCTCTGTCCTTTCTGCCTCACCTCTCCCTATGCTTGGAATAAACTTCCTGAGCCCATACGCCAAGCCCCCTCCCTGCCCATCTTCAAATCCTTGCTCAAAGCCCACCTCTTCAATGTTGCCTTCGGCACCTAACCATTTCACCTCTATTCAGGAAATTTAGACTGCCCCAATTTGATTGACCGCACATTTTGTCCATTAGATTGTAAGCTCCTTTGAGCAGGGACTGTCCTTCTTTGTTAAACTGTACAGCGCTGCGTAACCCTAGTAGCGCTTTAGAAGTGTTAAGTAGTAGTAGTAAGTAGTAGAGATAAGAGTGGAGGGGTACCGAGGAGCCGCAGAGTGAATGCACTTGTAAGTCAATAAGAGGAGTTTGAACTCTATGCAGAAACGGATAGGGAGCCATCGAAGTGACTTGAGGAGAGGGCTAATATGAGCACAGCGGAATGTGATACTGGCGGAATCGATATCCCCTCCATGTCATAACAGTTAAATACTAATGTTACTGTCAACCAAAATGTAAATTGTAACTTGTTTTTAGGTAACAGTGGGATACAAGAATGTATGTATGTATGCATGCATGCATAAATAAATAAATAAAAGTCATGCAGAAGAATTTTGAACAGATTGAAGGGGAGAGAGATGGCTTAGTGGGAGACCTGCAAGAAGCAAGTTGCAATCGTCTAAGCGAGAGGTGATAAGAGTGTGGATAAGAGTTTTAGTAGTGTGTTCAGAAAGGAAAGGACAAATTTTAGTAATATTATAGAGAAAGAAACGACAGGTTTTAGCAGTCTGATGGATATGTACACAGAAATAGAGAGAGGAGTCAAAGATGACCCCAAGGTTACAAGCTGATGAGACAGGGAGGATGAGAGTATTATCCACGGAGATAGAGAATGGGGGAAAAGGAGAGCTGGGTTTAGGGAGAAAGATAAGAAGCTCAGTCTTGGTCATGTTTAGTTTCAGATTGCAATGAGACATCCAGGCAGCAATGTCAGTCAAGCAGGCTGCTACAGGATAGGAAAAGGGAGGAGGGAGATGGGGCGATAGTTGGAAGGACAGATTGGGTCCAATTAAGGGTTTTTTTGTAACTATGACATGTTTAAAGACATCAGGAACAGTTGCAGTGGAAAGTGAAAGACTGTGGATATGACAGATAGAAGGGATGACAGTAGGAGAGATAGTGAAGTAGATTGGTGGAAATGAGATCAGAGGAACAGGTTGTCAGTTTGGAGGAGGAAAGAAAATGAGCTGTTTCCTCTTCAGTGAATTCAGAAAAGGAGGCAGGAGTTGAAGGGTTGAGAGAATGGACTGAGGGAAGGAGAGGAGAGGTGGAGGTGATTTAGTTGAGAATTCAAGGTTAATCTTGTGAACCTTATGAAAGTAGTCAGCCAGAGTCTGGGGAGAAAGTGAAGGGGGAGCTGCATGTGAAGGCGCTTTGAGGATAGAGTTCAGTGTGGCAAAGAGATGTTGAGGGTTTTAGCCAAGGGAGTTTGTCAAGTGGATGAAGTAGTCCTGTTTGGCAAGTGAAAGAGCAGACTGAAAGGAGGTCAGCAAGAATTTGAAATATTTGAAGTCAGCTTGGGCATGGGATTTTATCCAAAGGCATTCAGCAGATTGGGTACAGGAACCTAGATAGCGGATTCTAGAGGTCAGCCAAGGCTGGGGTTTGGTGTGCCTTACAGAATGGGGAATGGGAGGAGCGAGAGTATCCAGAGCAGAGGAGAGAATAGTATTTCACAAAACACCTAGCCACCCACCTGGGGTTACCCCACAGCCACTTAGAGGGACTATCCCCAGCACAGCTCAGGTCAGCCTGCACCTGCCACTGTTGCTGTACACTAGCACCCTCCTCCCACCAACTGGGTCCCGACCACCTCTGGGCGAGTCTCCCACTCTCAAATTAACCCCAGTGATTTCTAGGTTACCAGAGCCACACTCACAGTGGTCCCACAGTTCCCAGAAAGCACAGACCCAACACACAAACCACCAGGATTCTTTATCAGTCCAGATAGACAGTAAACTAAATATTGTTTATTGTCTTTTAAAAATCGAAAAGTGGAACAAATTAGTGCAAATAGCAAACAATAACAGGTAACTGAAATATGGATCAATTATAACACTAACTATACATTTGTATACTGTCTAAACAGTACCTGGGGAGATCAGGACATATATCTATTCACAGAGCAAGATCTGTCTCTCTCTTCTCCTGGGCTAAGACTGAAGCAACAACTGCTGAGTTATTTCAAACTCCAGATCAATCAGAGCCCAGTCAACAAGATTTGAAAGTATACTGCTGCTTGCTTCCTGCATGTGTTAAAGGAAAAGACCATTCAGTTCCCTGTAACAGCTTTACAGTAAAGAAACACCACCCGCTTGCCAGTAACGGAATTCAAACATGCGTGGGATAAACATAAAGGAATCCTGTTCAGAAGGAATGGATCCTCATGAGCTTAACCAAGATTGGATAGCAGAGCCAGTAATGGGAGGTGGGGCTAGAGGTTGGGAGGCGGGGATAGTGCTGGGCAGACTTATACGGTCTGTGCCAGAGCCGGTGGTGGGAGGCGGGGCTGGTGGTTGGGAGGCAGGGATAGTGCTGGGCAGACTTATACGGTCTGTGCCCTGAAGAGCACAGATACAAATCAAAGTAGGGTATACACAAAAAGTAGCACACATGAGTTGTCTTGTTGGGCAGACTGGATGGACCGTGCAGGTCTTTTTTCTGCCGTCATCTACTATGTTACTATGCCAAATAGGAGAAGTACATACACTTCAGGACATAATTAAAACAGGAAAATATCTAATTCATTTTATGGCTTAAAACACACTGTTTCTTCACAAGTATTATAGGAAGAGACAGTCTCATTGACAGACTTGGATAACATGGAGGGGCATAATTGAACGAAAACGTCTATCTCCATGGGCGTTTATCTCCGAGAACGGGTCCGTGAAGGGGCGGACCGAACCGTATTTTCGAAAAAAATAGACGTCCATGTTTTATTCGACAATTTGTGAGCTGGGCGTTTTTGTTTTTCAGCGATAATGGAAAATGAAAGCGCCCAGCTCAAAAACGAATAAATCCAAGGCATTTGTTCGTGGGAGGGGCCAGGATTCGTAGTGCACTGTCCCCCCTCACATGCCAGGACATCAACCGGGCACCCTAGGGGGCACTTTTACAAAACCAAAAAAAAAGGTAAAAGAGCTCCCAGGTGCATAGCACCCTTCCCTTGTGTGTTGAGCCCCCCAAATCCCCCTCAAAACCCACTGCCCACAAGTCTACACCATTACTATAGCCCTAAGGTGTGAAGGGGGGCACCTACATGTGGGTACAGTGGGTTTGGGGGGTTGGACGACTAATAAGCATTAAGCAGCACAATTGTGACAGGTAGGGGAGGGATGGGCCTGGGTCCACCTGCCTGAAGTCCACTGCACCCCCTAATAACTGCTCCAGTGACCTGCATACTGCTGCCAGGGAGGTGGGTATGACATTTGAGGGTGAAAATAAACAGTTGTGAAACGGCATATTTTGTGGTGGGAGGGGGTTTGTGACCACTGGGGGAGTCAGGGGAGGTCATTCCCGATTCCCTCCAGTGGTTATCTGGTCATTTAGGGCACTTTTTGGGGCCTTATTCGTGGAAAAACAGGGTCCAGGAAAAGTGCCCTAAATTCTCGCTAAAAATGCATATTTTTTTCCCATTATCGGCGAAAGGCGCCCATCTCTGATCGGCCGATAACCACGCCCCAGTTCCGCCTTCACCACGCCTTCGACACGCCCCCGTTAACTTTGTACGCTTCCGTGATGGAGTGCAGTTGAAAACGTCCAAGTTCGGCTTTCGATTATACTGCGTTATTTGTTTTTGGGAGATAAACGCCTATCTCCCGATTTAGGTCGCAATATAGGCGTTTTTGTCTTTCGATTATAAGCTGGATAGTGGCTGACAAGAGGTTTGAAACACTGGAGAACAGAATAGAAGAGTCAATAGCCTGAAGATTCCTAAATGTATTGGTGGAGATCGAGTGGGACTGGGGTGGAGGGTTTTTAAGTGTGAAAGTTATCAGATGATGGTCAGAGGGGGGAAGAGCTGAGGTGCAGAAACTGGAGAGTGAGCAGTTGGAGAAGATAAGACAGTGGCCATTCTGGTGAGTAGGGGTAGTGGAGCACAGTTGAAGATTGGAAGAGGATGTTAAAGCGAGAAACTAAGAAGCATAAGAGTCAGAGGGATCATTAGCATGAATGTTAAAATCCCCAAGAATGAGGGAAGGAGGTGAAGATTCAAGAAAGAAGGAAAGCCAGGAGTCAGTCAGTGAGAAAGGAAGAAAGGGACTTATCGGGGGTCAATAAATGATTGCTACTCGTAGAGGTAGAGGAGTGAATAGATGGATGGAGTGGACTTCGAAGGAAGAAAAGCAGTGAGACTGAGGTGGAAGAAGAGATTGAAATCTACAAGAGGGTGAGAGTAGTAGCCCAACACCATCTCCGCAGCCAACCAGGCGAGGAGTATGGGAGAAAAGGTAACCTCCATGACTCAGGGCCGCAGCTGAAGCAGAGTCTTCAGGGCAAAGCCAAGTCTCAGGGCAAGCATTTGGAGAGTACGAGAGATAAGGTGGTTGTGAATGTAGGAAAGTTTGTTGCAGACAGAGCGGTCATTCCATGGAGCACATGAGAAAGGCAGAGAAGAAGGGGAGAGGAGAGAAACAGAAATTAGATTGGAGAATTCACTGTGTGACCTGCACAAATAGGATGAGAGAGAGCTGATGTGGAGGACCAGGATTGGGATTGATGTCCCCAGCGGAGAGCAGGAGAAGGAGCAAGAGAGTACGAAGAAGAGTAGGAGAGGCATGGCAACATCAACGAAGACGAGAAGTACTCAGACAGAATGGAGATGGTTGAATGAAAGGAAGGAAATGTTGAAGGTTGAGAAGCAGGGAGAAGACAAAAAGGATGGTGAGATGAAAGCAGAAGGTGGGCAATGTGTTCCTGTAGTATACATTGGTTTCAGATGGAGAAAGAGAAGGAAAGGGAAAATACCTAGAGAAACTGTACTGGAGACATAAGAAATAGCAGAGAGAAAATAAACAGTATAGAGAAGATGTTTTGGAGCACAGCACCTGGGACAGAGGCCCTGGATTGATTGGGGTGGACCTGGGACTCACCCTGGAGAAGACTTTGAGGATATGCAGATGGTCCATAGTCTGCTATTGAGACAGACATGGGGAAGCCACGTCTTGCCCTGGGATTGATAGCATGGAATGTCCTACTGTTTGGGTTTCTGCCAGGTACTTCTGACCTGGATTGGCCACTGTTGGAAACAGGATACTGGGCTAGATGGGCCATTGGTCTTACCCAGTATATCTATTCTTATGTTCTCATGTCTTATTTATTTATTTTATTTGTTGCATTTGTATCCCACATTTTCCCACCTATTTGCAGGCTCAATGTGGCTTACATAATACCGTAGAGGCAATCGCCATTTCCGGTACTGAAACAAATACAGAGAGTTGTAGTAGACGAATAAGATTCATGTGTTATAGGCACATTTTCCAATATAAACAGGACTGACCCATTGTCGGATAAGTAAAAAGTTTGATAATACAGAAAACACTGTGTAAACACCTCAAACAATGCATAAACAGAGTTCCAGATTTTCAAAAATGGTGTATTAACATTATAGCCCATTGTGCAGCATGATTGGAGCACTAAAATATAATTACTGTACATGTGCTTGCTCTAGAAAAAAAGATTTTTAATAGAAATAAATGCGATGATGTCACAGGGAGAGGGGGTCGGATATACCAGATGGTTGGATTAGCGAAGGTCAGATAATCGAGACTGTACTGTACTTTTCTTAGGTCTTAAGCTTTCCTTTAAGCCCTGAAGTTATTTTTCCATTCTTCTTACAGGCAGACAAAGTTACCCTGCTGACTCCAAAGTAGAGATTCTGAAAATGGAAGAGGTTCCTCTCAGTGAGCAACTGGAGGGCGGAGAGGAGGATACTGATACCAAGAGTGGTGAGCCAAGAATTCTTTTATAATAACATCCTGGCTATGTGCTGTGGAGTATTTCTAAATGTTCACATAGATGGTGAATGTTACTAGTGATTTTCAGTTACATTTTTAATTCTTAGTAATTCGAATTCAGTTTTCTTAAGCTGCCAGGTGTGAGGTTCAGAGACCAAGTTCTGAAAGAATCCCAGGTCTCCAGTAGGGTGTTCAGAGTTTTTGGTGAGTGAATGTAATCAGAATGAAGAGAATCACTGCAGAGGCTGGAAGTGTTTGTTTGCTCTGACCTAAGAGACAGAAATAAACACCTCAAAATCTTGACTGAATCTTTCAAATGATCTATAGGAAGATTGCCTCTTACACTTAAAACACCCAGAGAAAATATACTTCAGTACAAAGAAAAAGAAGTTTTACGGCAGGCGTAAGCAGTAAATTTGAGAGTCTGAGATCATATTAATGGCTATTGTCATGATGGAATATTGTAAGCCACATTGAGCCTGCAAATGGGTGGGAAAATGTGGGATACAAATGCAACAAATAAATAAATATTATACACACCCTGGTTTATTACTGTCACAGTATGCGCAAAACTAGCCCATTTGGAGAAATTGCCCCTGAGACAAAGGTGACACCTCTGGGTGAGAATTTCTCGGAACCTGGACACTATCAATGACCTTATGGTCAGAATACTAATAGGCAAAATTAAAACAATCCAGGAACATAAGACCTTTGAAGTTCAGATCATGAACCTCACAGGACTTGACAAGGAGGGGCTGATATTCTGTGTTTTTTGGCTGCGGCCAGCATTGTCCCTGGATATTCAGTACTTAGCATGTCCACGAATTGGCATTGAATATCCAGGTATATGCAGCCGGCTAGCACTTATCTGGTTAAGTGTTGATATTCATCACTTAACTGCATAAGCTAGACCGCATAAAGATGGGACTGTGTTTTATGCGGTCCTATTTATCTTGGAGGCCTTTTACCAAGCTGTGGTAAAAAGGGCCCTGTGCTAGGGACGGAGGCTGTTTTTGCAGCCCGCTTCGGCCTTTTTACTGTAGTGGGTAAAAAAGGCTGAAAATAGCCATGGGCATGCGAGGGGGAGCACTTACTGCCACCCATTGAGGTGGTGGTAAGGGCTCGTATGCTAACCTAGTGGTAACCATGTGCTACCCGATTAGCACCATTCTAAAAATTACAGCCCAAGTTTCCCCTGCATGGGAAATAGCATGCGCTGGGGCTGGAACTACCACCGGTGCTCTTGTTGGGCCGGCAGTAGCTCCAGATTAGCGTATGGTAAGTCCATGTTGGGCTTACCGCCGCTTTGTAAAAGGCACCCCCCCCCCCCCCCCCGTTAACATAGGCGGTTGTTGGCCGAGTGCAAGCTGTCTCGCTTCTCCTCCTCCCATCCCGCGAGCTGCAGGCTCCCTCGCTCCCCAGGTCGTCCATCACCTCCTATCTGCCCTCAGCTTCCTGATAGCCCTCGTTTCCTTCCTGCCGCCGTCCTGCCTTTAAATATTGTATTTTTACTCGAGTCGCGGCGCCAGCATTGAAAGCAGCAGGCTCCGCTCGGCTCCAGCCTTCCCTTCCCTCGCATGGTTCCGCCCTCTTCTGATGTATTTCCTGTTTCCGCGAGGGCAGTACCATGCGATGGAAGGGAAGGCTGGAGCCGAGCGGAGCCCGCTGCTTTCAATGCCGGTGCCACGACTCGAGGAAAAATACAATATTTAAAGGCAGGGCGGCAGCAGGAAGGAAACGAGGGCTATCGGGGAGCTGAGGGCAGACAGGAGATGATGGACGACCTGGGGGGGGGGGGGGGGGTTGGAAGAAGGCAGGAAATGTAGGCTACTGGCGTTGTGGGGGGAGGAGCTAGAAGGGAGATGGTTGACATGGGCTGCTGGGGGGGCTGGAAGGAGATGGTTAATATGGGTGGATGGAGGGGAGGGCAGGGGGGAGAGGAGGGTTGCTGGACATGGGTGGATGGAGGGGAGGGCAGGGGGAGAGGAGGGTTGCTGGACATGGGTGGATGGAGGGGAGGGCAGGGGAGAGGAGAGTTTCTGGACATGGGTGGATGGAGGGGAGGGCAGGGGGGAGAGGAGGGTTGCTGGGCATGAGTGGATGGAGAGGAGGGTTGCTGGACATGGATAGAGGAGAGGGAAGGGAGAGAGAGAGAGAAGAAATGCTGGACATGGATGGAGGGGAGGGAAAAGTGAGGAAGGAGATGAGATGAGGGAAAAGGAAGAGAGGAGAAAAACTGCACATGGATGAAGAAAATAGGCAGAAGCTGGATCCACTGGACAGTCAAGTCTGCGGAGGACCCAGCTTTTACTTTCGGATGTAGGGCAAGAAATGAAGAAGAAAGGCGGAAAGTAAAGAAATAAATGGAAAGGAAGCCCTGAAAATGGAGTTAAGAGGACAAATAGCAGCAGAATCAGATACTGGGCCAGCATGATCAGAAAAACAAGGTCACCAGACAACAAAGGTAGAAAAAATCATTTTATTTTCATTATAGTGTTTGGAATTTGTCGACTTTGAGAATCAGGTGCTCAACATTAAAAGTTTATATTTATTTACTTATTTATGGCATTTTATCCCACATTAAACATGAATTAGATTGGAACCTGGAATCATTTAAATTTTTTTCCTGGAGTAATGCATTGCCCCCCCCCCCCCCCCCCCCACCCAGGCTCTCTCCCCAGCTATAGCCAGCTCTGCAATTTGGGGGGGACGCAGAGGTGTATGGGGGCGCAGAGGTGGACCGGGGAGACAGCCTGTTGTTAAACATTTACCAGCACACCACTGCCACAGACTATCTTGTTTCAGTACGGGCGGTCAGAGGGGATATTCAGCAGCACTGTCTAGCTAAGTGTCGCTGAATATCCCTGGTTAGCATCGGTCAAGTGATTAAAGTTTAGTTTATTAGCGCTTCCTATACCACCTTTGCTAACAGCAGGTAAAAGCGGTTTACAAAAATTAAAATGAGGTCAGAGGAGACAGAAAGGAACTACAATAATTATAATAAGGGTAAAAGCTATCCGTACACACTGCAATTCGAGGAAAGCCTGAATCAAAGGCAAGGGAAAAGAGGGGAGTGGAGGGATGGAGGAGAAGGAGAGAAAGAGGGGCAGGATAAGGTACTCTTGGAAAAGAGTTAGTCCAAAAGAGGGGAAGAGAAAGAAAAGACACCCGGTTAGGAAGAACCAAAAGCCAACATAAAAAGCTAAGGCTACTTTAAATTTATCATAGAATGATTCACATCTGATTTCCTTTGGTAGAGAATTCCAGTGAAAAGGGGTAACGAAAAAGAAAGCACAGTGGCATGTGGACTCCAAGCTGGCCTTTTTGGACCCAGAGAAAGCCAAATGGCTTACAAAGCATCATCTAATATTGAATCTGATGATAGCATCTTGGATAACAGGTCATGGGCCAATAGCATTTTTAATAACTACTCTATTTGGTAAGCAGATAGTCCCAGTACAATCCTTTAAATATTTAGGTGTAATTATTGACTCTGCTCTTTCTTTTAATGAACAAATATCTGATGTAGTAAAAAAAATCTTTTTTTCGTCTACGGAAATTGCGTTCAATCAGAAACTCTTTGCGTTCCCTAACATATGCCTATATCATAACACGTCTTGATTACTGCAATATCATTTATGCAGGCCTCACCAAGGTTAATTTAAAACATTTACAAACAATTCAAAATATGGCTGCCCGTGTTATTTGTCGGGCCTCAAAATATGACAGGATCACACCTCTCTTACATTATCTTCACTGGCTTCCGATTGAAGTTAGAGTAAAATTTAAAGTCCTCATTTTGACATATAAAGCACTACACCTATCATCCCTATCGTATCTAGTAAATCTCACTATACCGTACTCACCGACATGTACACTTCATTCGCTTACAGATAACAGATTAGTTATTCCGTCACCCTTAACGGCTAGATGGGAAGCGAGCTTCAGCTTTCTTTTTTTTAATCCTCTACACTATGGAACTGCCTCCCAAAAGCAATTAGAATAGAAGAATCATATGCTTGCTTTCGCAAAGCTTTAAAAACGTATTTTTTTCAGAGTGTATTTGAAAACATCACATAAGGGAAGAGAAAATCAAATAGTTGTAAAGGATGTTCAATTTTATAATGCAGCATTATAATTTTTGGTTTCTGTATGAATGGTATCATATTTGTTTAGTTATTTCTATAGTGTGGATGTTCCTGTTTTGTGCTTTTCTATCAAAAATTGGATTTCTTAGTTTTTATTTGTGTTTTTAAATGTATATTTTTACAATGTAAACCGTTTTGATTTGCTGATGCAATAAGTGACGGTATAGTAAATAAACAATAAACGTAAAGTGTGAGCAGGAGAGTAGGGAATGGTAAGATTTGAACGACAGCAAGGAAGGCCCAACCTAAAAGCCTTGAAAGTGAGCGTGAGAAGTTTAAACAAAATTCTTTGCTCAATAGGGAGCCAGTGGTGCTTTTTAAACAAGGTTGAAGAACACTCAAAACGACATGCATGACAGAGGAGATGAAAAGCAATGTTTTGCAGAGTTTGAAGGTTTTTTAATTGTTAGCGGTGACAACCAAGATAGATAATGTTACAGTAGTTGAGCCTTGTTATTAAAAGGGACAGTATGAGAGAGTGGAAATCCTGAGGGTTGAAATAATGACGAATAGAGCTTAACTGACGTAAGATAAAGAAACCAGTTTTACAAACAATAGAGATATGGGGTGCAGTGCAAAGGAAAATTGGGAGTCTAGAATAACCCCTAAATATCTAAAGGAGTTAACTGGCAGAATATCTGTCCCCATAAACTGAAGGGGAGAAGTAGGAATGGAAGGACCACCAGTAAACCAGCAGGCTGCCATTTTTTGTGGGTTTAAGACCATTTTATGATCAGCGATCCATTCAGTGATCAGGGTGAGACAGCTCTGAAGAGGGGTATTGGACAGAGAATATGGATCTATGGGGAAGAGGAGTAAAATAACATAAAAGTAAGAAGAAATACCTAAAGATTGGATAAGGGTAGCAAGAGGACTAAAGAACAGATTATTAATTTTTTTTTAAACCCTCTCTGGACCCTTAACCAGCTCATTACCATCCAGTTTCCAACTTTTCTTTTCTCTCCAAGGTGTTGGAAAAAGTAGTTTTTCTTCAAGCATCTACCTTTATTGAGAACACCTTTGCTTTGATCCTAGGCAATCTGACTTTAGGGCAAACTTCAGCACCGAAACAGTAATAGCTGGTCTTCTTAGTGAAATTCATACCACCTAGATAGGCATAATATTGTACTTGCTGTCTCACTTGATCTATCGGCTGCCTTTGACTTAGTTGATCACACGCTTTTACTATCTTGCCTCTTTTCTCTTGGTTTCCAGGGTACAGTTCTCGATTCGTTCCGATCTTTTCTTCCTAACCGACCTTATCAGGTTATAACGGACTCCTCTGTATCCTCTCCCCGCCCACTTCTCTATGGTGTTCCTCAGGACCCCGTGGAGGGGAATAATCGAACGGCGCCGGTGAAATACATGGCCGGCGATGTATTTTGGCGGTGCCGCAAACAGCTGGCCAGACCCGTATTTTCGAAAAAGATGGCCGGCCATCTTTTGTTTCGATAATACGGTTCTGGCCAGCCAAATGCCTTGGATTTGGCCGGGGTTTGAGATGGCCGGCTTCGTTTTTTAGCGATAATGGAAAGTTATGTTGGCCATCTCAAACCTGGGAGGAGCCAGCATTTTTAGTGCACTGGCCCCCCTGACATGCCAGGACACCAACCGGGCTCCCTAGGGGTCACTGCGGTGGACTTCAGAAAAGCTCCCACATGCATAGCTCCCTTACTTTGGGAGCTGAGCCCCCCAACCCCCCCCCCCCCAAAAAAAAACCCACTACCCACAAATGTACTGCACCCAGTAAAACTGCCCCAGGGACCTGCATACAGCCTCTAGGACTTATTGCTGCTGTATAACTTTGGCACACCAGTTGACACCTGAAGACTAATCTCTTTGAAAAAGTCCTTTATTTGAATAAGCACGTTTACTCACTGTTAACTGCAGATCAGAGGTTGTGCCCCACTGGCAAAGAGTCCCCTGGTACTAAGATTAGCAGTAGGTCAGAGCTGGCACAATGGTGTACAATGCCCTCTTTCAGCACCATTCAAGGTAAGAACTACGTTCTCTAATGTGGGCAACACAGGAAAGGGAACTAAAACTGGCTTACAAAAATGGCCACTACCGCATGGACTACAACAGGAAACAAAACAGGGCACACTCTGACCCAGTAAGCAGAGGGAAAGCACCAGGGGAGTAGAGCCTACCAACTACCAATACATACACCCACCACAATGCATTGCTGATGTGACTCTGCAGTGCAAATAACAGAAAAGGTGTCACACTCACCCCAGAGCCACATCACAAGCAGGAAAAGGCTGTCAGAGGACAGAACACATTCTGCTGTCATGGAGGTGGGTATGGCATTTGAGGTTGGCATACAGACTGGAAAAAAAAGTGTTTAAAGTGGGATTTTTTTGGTGGGAGGGGGTTAGTGACCACTGGGGGAGTACGAGGAGGTCGTCTCCGCTTCTTTCCGATGGTCATGTGGTCAGTTTGGGCACCTTTTTGAGGCTTGGTCGTGAAAATAAAAGGACCAAGTAAACCCGGCGAAATACTGCTTAACGCCATTTTTTTTCCATTATCGGCGAAACCGGCTATCTGGTAGCCACGCCCATACCTGCCCATGTACCGCCTTCGCTTCGCCACCGACACACCCCTTTGAACTTTCACCGGTGAGGGGAAAGCGGCGATGCTGTCAAAAAAAGCAGCTTTTGATTATACCGATTTTGCCGCTTTTCCGAGATCGCCGGCCATCTCCCGATTTGTGTCGGGAAATGGCCGGCGATCACTTTTGATTATGAGCTGGATAGTAACATAGTCCAGTAAAAAAGATATCCTTTGTTTTTCTTTCTTCTGTTTTGTTTTATTTCTATTCATTACTTTTAAAGTGGACTAGCACAGCACCCACACTGTTTAATCTTCCAGGGTGTAAGACATCTATATTTTGGCCACTTCCACTGTCTGTGCATTTGGTGGGTTTCTTAATAATCTTTAGCAAGATGACTAGATGAATTACAGCACTTATAGCAGATTCTGTATTTTGAACAATTTTTAAAATTCTTTCAGGAGTTTCTCTCTAAACACACATTTTCTCAAACGATGAGGTTTCTTGAACAAGAGGCACTGTTCATTTGGATCCTCCACTTGGCCTGCAGTGGGAAGAAGATATGAGTTTTCTTACATTGCTGTGCTAGTGCTTCTTGGCTAGCAAGGGCCTTGTTTGCTTCTCACACCTCAGTTGAGAAGCTGAGATCATTTCTCCTGTTTGCCAGGTCTCAAATAAACCTTGAGAAGAGCAGAAAGGGGGGAAAGTTCCCTTGGTTATCTTTCTTGTACTCTGTTCCATTTGAGGCCCACTTCAACCATAGCTCGAATGGCAGCTTTTTCATAATTGGCTTTATGCTACCAGATATGTGCAAGCTTTGTCCCTGTGACATTCTCTAAAATGTGGAGACTAGGACTTCCCAATATCAGCTGCTTAGTGGTTGCTATTCTAAAAATATATAGCCTCACACTCGACAGGCGGAATTGCTCCCCAAAATCTTTTAAAAAATTTTTTATTTTTATGGCCCTTCATACCTCTTACAGGGCAGGCGGGATGGCTTCCAGGACGACGCGACAACAGCTGGTATTTCAGCCGATGATGAAGGAAGGAGGCAGTGCACAGCATGGTGATTTGGCTGGATAGCCCTTGTGACGGGGGACTGCCCCTTGGTGTCAGTAAGGAGCAGCAACCAGTGGAGACAGCCAGTGATGAGGTGAACAGCAGCTGAGAGGCCAATATTCGGCTCTGGTGTGGAACGGGCCTGCTGCAGAGAGAGAGAGATAGAGCGTCTCCAGACAGCCCTCAGTTCCTTTGCTGTCAGGGATAGTGAAGGTGGGCTCTTGCAACCGCTGCATTAATTTGTAGGATTCTGTCTTTATTTTCAACAGTTTTTATTGATGACTCAACATTTTAAACATAGCCATTAAGTTTAACATTTGGCATTATAAATGATACATCATACTTGTATACATACATCATTAACTTCTATCATCAATTTTTTATCATTTCTCCCCCCCCCTTCCCCTCCAATCGTTCTCATTATAACCAAAATGTTTACAGTTTTATTGTTAAATGAGCATCACAATAAAATGTTTAATTCAACTTATGCCTCATATTGTGTGGTGTTTATTATTGCTATATGGAAATTTAACCGTTGTTCATTTGAACTTTATAAAGTATACTTCCAAAAATGAACATTCCCTATAATCATTACTCCTTGCCCCTCATCCCCCTACCAGTGCCTCCCCCCACCCTTCTCCCCCCTTATGTCCCAATAAAAGCATATATGTAATTCTCCGAGGACAAGCAGGCTGATTGTTCTCACTGATGGGTGACGTCCATGGCAGCCCCTCCAATCGGAAACTTCACTAGCAAAGGCCTTTGCTAGTACTCGCGCGCCCATGCGCACCGCGCATGCGCGGCCGTCTTCCCGCCCGAACCGGCTCGTGTTCGTCAGTCTTCTTTTGTCCGCGCTCAGTACGGTCTTGTTTGTGCCGTTCGCGCCCCTTAAGTTGACCCTCGCGCGTCTTTTTGACTTTTCGCTACTTTAAAAAAAAAAAAGGGATTTCGGAGAAAGGCCTTTCGGTCTTTTTCCCTTTCCCGTATTTCCAGTTTTTGCCCCGTTAAGTTTCCTTTCGTTTTCGGGGTAGGCCCTTTTGAGGCCTCGGGTCGAGTTTTTTCTCTCCCTCTCTTTGGTGCCTTACCGCAATTACGAGTTTTGATTTCGCCGGCGTGATTTTTCCGCCCATGTCATCGAAGTCTCCCAGCGGCTTCAAGAAGTGCACCCAGTGCGCCCGGGTAATCTCGCTCACTGATAGGCACGCGTCGTGTCTTCAGTGTCTGGGGGCTGGGCACCGCCCGCAGGCCTGTAGTCTTTGCGCCCTTTTACAAAAAAGGACTCAGGTAGCGAGATTGGCCCAGTGGAACGTGTTGTTCTCGGGCTCTTCGTCGGCAACAGCACCGGGAGTATCGAGTGCATCGACGTCGACAGCGTCAAGACCTCCGACCTCGGCGGCGACTGTATCGATTGCATCGAGGCATCGACCCTCTGCATCGTCGGTACCGAGACATCGGAAGGCTGCGTCGGTGGTTCCGGGACCTCCACTAGTGCTGATGTCGTCGGACGGTGGTGCTTCGACTGGAGTGCAGGTGAGGGCTGTCCATTCCCCTGCTGGTGGCGGTGAGCCTTCGGGTGGGTCTCCCCCTACCCTGAGGGCTCCAGCGGTACAGCCCCCCCGAGACCGACCTCCTTCGGCCTCGGCCCCGAGGAAGCGACGGTTGGATTCTACGTCCTCCTCGTCGGTACCGGGAAGTTCCGGTGACATGCTTCGTTTGAAAAAGTCAAAGAAGCATCGACACCGGTCTCCTTCCCGCATCGGTACCGAGAGCTCTGGGTCGCCGAGGGAGTCGGCACCCAGTAGGCATCGGCACCAGGAGGACCGCTCACCCTCTGTTCAGGAGGTGTCGATGCGCTCCACCTTGGACAGCCCGGAACAGACTCTGACTTCGACGCCTGCATCGGCTTCCATGTCTTTCTCCACAGCCGCCCTGCACGAGAGTCTCCGGGCCGTTTTCCCAGAGATCCTGGGAGAGCTGTTGCGCCCTTCCCCTCCGGTACCGGGGGTGCTTGCACCTCCGGTACCGTTGAGTGAGGCGCCGGCTGGCCCCTTGCTTGGGGTGAGGTCTCCGACATCGGTGCCGCTTGCGGTACCGGCTGCGGCCGCCTCCCAGGAAGGCTCCCCGACGACGTCGGTGGAGGGAGCTTCGCCGGTGCTGGTGAGGGAGTCTACCTCTCGACGCTCACACCGTGGCCGTGTTTCCACGGAGTCGAGCCGGGCACGGCTTCAGACACAGGTTCTCGGGCTCTTCGTCGACAACAGCACCGGAGGCATCGAGTGCATCGACGTCGACAGCATCAAGACCTTCGACCTCAGCATCGACTGCATCGAGGTATCGATCCTCTGCATCGTCGGTACCGAGACATCGGAAGGCTGCGTCAGCATCGGTGGTACCGGGACCTCCGCTGTTGCTGATGTCGTCGGACGGTGGTGCTTCGACTGGAGTGCAGGTGAGGGCTGTCCATTCCCCTGCTGGTGGCGGTGAACCTTCGGGTGGGTCTCCCCCTACCCTGAGGGCTTCTGCGGTACAGCCCCCCCCCCGAGACCGACCTTCTTCGGCCTCGGCCCCGAGGAAGAGACGGCTGGATTCTACGTCCTCCTCGTCGGTACCGGGAAGCTTCGGTGACATGCTTCGTTTGAAAAAAATCAAGCATCGACACCGGTCACCTTCCCGCATCGGTACCGAGAGCTCTGGGTCGCCGAGGGAGTCGGCACCCAGTAGGCATCGGCACCGGGAGGACCGCTCACCCTCTGTTCAGGAGGTGTCAATGCGCTCCACCTTGGACAGCCCGGAACAGCCTCCACGCCCGGAACAGACTCTGACCTCGACGCCTGCATCGGCTTCCATGTCTTTCTCCACAGCCGCTCTGCACGAGAGTCTCCGGGCCGTTCTCCCGGAGATCCTGGGAGAGCTGTTGCGCCCTTCCCCTCCGGTACCGGGGGTGCTTGTGCCACCGGTACCGTCGAGTGAGGCGCCGGCTGGCCCCTTGCCCGGGGTGAGGTCTCCGACATCGGTGCCGCTTGCGGTACCGGCTGCGGCCGCCTCCCAGAAGGCTCCCCGACGACGTCAGCGGAGGGAGCTTCGCCGGTGCTGGCGAGGGAGTCTACCTCTCGACGCTCACACCGTGGCCGTGTTTCCACGGAGTCGAGCTGGGCACAGCTTCAGACACAGGTTCATGAACTTGTGTCTGATACCGATGGTGAGGCCTCGTGGGAGGAGGAGGAGGACATCAGATATTTCTCTGACGAGGAGTCTGATGGCCTTCCTTCTGATCCCACTCCCTCCCCTGAAAGGCAGCTTTCTCCTCCCGAGAGTCTGTCTTTTGCGGCCTTTGTCCGGGAGATGTCTACGGCCATCCCCTTCCCGGTGGTCGTGGAGGATGAGCCCAGGGTTGAAATGTTTGAGCTCTTGGACTATCCTTCTCCACCTAAGGAAGTGTCCACAGTACCCATGCATCATGTCCTAAAGAAGACATTGCTGGCGAACTGGACCAAGCCTTTAACTAATCCCCACTTTCCCAAGAAGATCGAGTCCCAGTACCGGATCCATGGGACCCAGAGCTGATGCGCACTCAGTTGCCTCACGACTCTGGTGTGGTGGATCTGGCCCTAAAGAAGGCTAAGAGTTCTAGGGAGCATGCTTCGGCGCCCCCGGGCAAGGACTCTAGAACCTTAGACTCCTTTGGGAGGAAGGCCTACCATTCCTCTATGCTCGTGGCCAAAATTCAGTCTTACCAGCTCTACACGAGCATACACATGCGGAACAATGTGCGGCAGTTGGCGGGCTTGGTGGACAAGCTCCCTCCTGAGCAAGCCAAGCCATTTCAGGAGGTGGTCAGGCAGCTGAAGGCGTGCAGAAAATTCCTGGCCAGAGGGGGTATATGATACCTTTGATGTTGCGTCCAGGGCCGCTGCTCAAGGTGTGGTGATGCGCAGACTCTCATGGCTGCGTGCCTCCGACCTGGAGAATAGGATCCAGCAGCGGATTGCGGACTCACCTTGCCGTGTGGACAATATTTTTGGACAGAAGGTCGAACAGGTGGTAGAGCAGCTCCACCAGCGGGATACCACTTTCGACAAGTTCTCCCGCCGGCAGCCTTCAGCTTCTACCTCCACAGGTAGACGTTTTTATGGGGGAAGGAAGACTGTTCCCTACTCTTCTGGTAAGCGTAGGTACAATCCTCCTTCTCGACAGCCTGCGGCCCAAGCTAAGCCCCAGCGCGCGCGCTCTCGTCAGCAGCGTGCGCCTCAGCAAGGCCCCTCGGCTCCCCAGCAAAAGCAAGGGGCGAGCTTTTGACTGGCTCCAGCAGAGCATAGCCGACATCAACGTGTCAGTGCCGGGCGACCTGCCGGTCGGGGGGAGGTTGAAAGTTTTTCACCAAAGGTGGCCTCTCATAACCTCCGATCAGTGGGTTCTTCAAATAGTCCGGCAAGGATACACCCTCAATTTGGCCTCCAAACCTCCAAATTGCCCACCAGGAGCTCAGTCTTACAGCTTCCAGCACAAGCAGGTACTTGCAGAGGAACTCTCCGCCCTTCTCAGCGCCAATGCGGTCGAGCCCGTGCCATCCGGGCAAGAAGGGCTGGGATTCTATTCCAGGTACTTCCTTGTGGAAAAGAAAACAGGGGGGATGCGTCCCATCCTAGACCTAAGGGCCCTGAACAAATATCTGGTCAAGGAAAAGTTCAGGATGCTTTCCCTGGGCACCCTTCTCCCCATGATTCAGGAAAATGATTGGCTATGCTCTCTGGACTTGAAGGACGCCTACACACACATCCCGATACTGCCAGCTCGCAGACAGTATCTGCGATTTCAGCTGGGCACACGTCACTTCCAGTACTGTGTGCTACCCTTTGGGCTCGCCTCTGCGCCCAGAGTGTTCACGAAGTGCTTGGCTGTAGTAGCAGCGGCACTTCGCAGGCTGGGAGTACATGTGTTCCCCTATCTCGACGATTGGCTGGTGAAGAACACATCCGAGGCAGGAGCTCTACAGTCCATGCAGATGACTATTCGCCTCCTGGAGCTACTGGGGTTTGTGATAAATTATCCAAAGTCCCATCTTCTCCCAGTACAGAGACTCGAATTCATAGGAGCTCTGCTGGATTCTCGGACGGCTCGTGCCTATCTCCCAGAGACGAGAGCCAACAACTTGTTGTCCCTCATCTCGCGGGTGCGAGCGTCCCAGCAGATCACAGCTCGGCAGATGTTGAGATTGCTGGGCCACATGGCCTCCACAGTTCATGTGACTCCCATGGCCCGCCTTCACATGCGCTCTGCTCAATGGACCCTAGCTTCCCAGTGGTTTCAGGCTGCTGGGGATCTAGAAGACGTAATCCACCTGTCCACGAGTTTTCTCAACTCCCTGTATTGGTGGACGATTTGGTCCAATTTGACTCTGGGACGTCCTTTCCAAATTCCTCAGCCACAAAAAGTGCTGACTACGGATGCGTCTCTCCTGGGGTGGGGAGCTCATGTCGACGGGCTTCACACCCAGGGAAGCTGGTCCCTCCAGGAACGCGATCTGCAGATCAATCTTCTGGAGTTACGAGCGGTCTGGAACGCTCTAAAGGGTTTCAGAGATCAGCTGTCCCACCAAATTATCCAAATTCAGACAGACAACCAGGTTGCCATGTATTACATCAACAAGCAGGGGGGCACCGGATCTCGCCCCCTGTGTCAGGAAGCCGTCAGCATGTGGCTCTGGGCTCGCCATCACGGCATGGTGCTCCAAGCCACTTATCTGGCAGGCGTAAACAACAGTCTGGCCGACAGGTTGAGCAGGATTATGCAACCTCACGAGTGGTCGCTCAATTCCCGAGTAGTGCGACAGATCTTCCAGGTGTGGGGCACCCCCTTGGTAGATCTCTTTGCATCTCGAGCCAACCACAAAGTCCCTCAGTTCTGTTCCAGGCTTCAGGCCCACGGCAGACTGGCATCGGATGCCTTCCTCCTGGACTGGAAAAAGGTCTGCTGTATGCTTATTCTCCCATACCTCTGGTGGGGAAGACTTTGTTGAAACTCAAGCAAGACCGAGGCACCATGATTCTGATTGCTCCTGTTTGGCCGCGTCAGATCTGGTTCCCTCTTCTTCTGGAGTTGTCCTCCGAAGAACCGTGGAGATTGCAGTGTTTTCCAACCCTCATCACACAGGACGAAGGGGCGCTTCTGCATCCCAACCTCCAGTCTCTGGCTCTCACGGCCTGGATGTTGAGAGCGTAGACTTTGCCTCTTTGGGTCTGTCAGAGGGTGTCTCCCGCATCTTGCTTGCTTCCAGGAAAGATTCCACTAAGAGGAGTTACTTCTTTCTATGGAGGAGGTTTGCCGTCTGGTGTGACAGCAAGGCCCTAGATCCTCGCTCTTGTCCTACACAGACCCTGCTTGAATACCTTCTGCACTTGTCTGAGTCTGGTCTCAAGACCAACTCTGTAAGGGTTCACCTTAGCGCAATCAGTGCATACCATTACCGTGTGGAAGGTAAGCCGATCTCGGGACAGCCTTTAGTTGTTCGCTTCATGAGAGGTTTGCTTTTGTCAAAGCCCCCCGTCAAACCTCCTACAGTGTCATGGGATCTCAATGTCGTTCTCACCCAGTTGATGAAACCTCCTTTTGAGCCACTGAACTCCTGCCATCTGAAGTACTTGACCTGGAAGGTCATTTTCTTGGTGGCAGTTACTTCAGCTCGTAGAGTCAGTGAGCTTTAGGCCCTGGTAGCCCAGGCCCCTTACACCAAATTTCATCATAACAGAGTAGTCCTCCGCACTCACCCTAAGTTCTTGCTAAAGGTTGTGTCGGAGTTCCATCTGAACCAGTCAATTGTCTTGCCAACATTCTTTCCCCGTCCTCATTCCTGCCCTGCTGAACGTCAGCTGCACACATTGGACTGCAAAAGAGCATTGGCCTTCTATCTGGAGCGGACACAGCCCAACAGACAGTCCGCCCAATTGTTTGTTTCTTTTGATCCCAACAGGAGGGGAGTGGCTGTGGGGAAACGCACCATAACCAATTGGCTAGCAGATTGCCCAGGCTGGGCTGGCTCTTGAGGGTCATGTCACGGCTCATAATGTTAGAGCCATGGCAGCGTCGGTAGCCCACTTGAAGTCAGCCACTATTGAAGAGATTTGCAAAGCTGCGACGTGGTCATCTGTCCACACATTCACATCTCATTACTGCCTGCAGCAGGATACCCGACGCGACAGTCGGTTCGGGCAGTTAGTGCTTCAGAATCTGTTCGGGGTTTAGAATCCAACTCCACCCCCCTAGGCCCATGTTTATTCTGTTCTAGGCTACACTCTCAGTTAGTTTGAAAAATTGTTAGGTCAATCTCAGTTATGTCCTCGCCGTTGCGAGGCCCAATTGACCATGTTTGTTGTTTTGAGTGAGCCTGGGGGCTAGGGATACCCCATCAGTGAGAACAAGCAGCCTGCTTGTCCTCGGAGAAAGCGAATGCTACATACCTGTAGAAGGTATTCTCCGAGGACAGCAGGCTGATTGTTCTCACAAACCCGCCCGCCTCCCCTTTGGAGTTGTCTTCCCTTGTCTTTGTCTTGCTACATATGGGACTGACGAACACGAGCCGGTTCGGGCAGGAAGACGGCCGCGCATGCGTGGTGCGCATGGGCGCACGAGGACTAGCAAAGGCCTTTGCTAGTGAAGTTTCTGATTGGAGGGGCTGCCGTGGACGTCACCCATCAGTGAGAACAATCAGCCTGCTGTCCTCGGAGAATACCTTCTACAGGTATGTAGCATTCGCTTTATTGTTCCATTTGTGTGTACCAGCATCCAATAATCTTATCAGAGCGTGTTAAGTACTAGACTCCGGCCTCTCTGAGATGTGTCTATCATAGGCCCCTAGATTTGAAGAAAACATTTTTTTTTGACGGCAAAAACCTTTTGCGTCTCTTGCTTCCCATGTCATTAAAAGATGTACCTGGTTACGCCAGTGCCAATATTCAGGGGGTTTATCCGACGTCCAGTATTGTAAAATGCATTTTTTTGCCAGTAAGCACAGCTTGCGACATAGCAATATCTCATCTGCCGTAAGGCATCAGAATGCCCCTGGGCTATCCAATAGTAATTGTAGGGAGGTGCCCACTATTTTACATGATATGATTGAGGTCAAAAAAGCCACTATCTTTCTCCAAAAAGACTGCACCTTTGTACATGGTAAAACGAGTTTTCTTCCAGCTTGCATTTCAAACAAGTTGGTGTGTTTATCCCTCCCATTCTAAAGAGCTGGAGCTGTGTGAAGTATGCTCTGTGTACCACCCGAAATGCACATTCTCTATAATTTGCACCACTGATCAGTTTGGGGATGCTCCGAATGTAGGCTGTTGTCCCAATTAGCTAAGTCTGCCCCTGTATCTGCCTTCCATCTTTGACGGAACGGAGACCATTCCCTACTCGACACCAAAGTCCACAGTTTTTTTTGGGAGTTGTGAAATTGTGGGAGCCTTATCTGATATTTCATCGTAAAATTGCTTGACTTTTTCCCCCAATTGAAACTTGAGCACTTCCTCGTCTAAGGTTTGGACATAGTGTTTTACCTGGCCATATCCAAAAATATCCCCCCAGTCCCCGTCTTCAGCAGGTATGAGTTGTCTTAAAGGTTTAATTTTCCCTTCCGTGTCTAATAGTGTCTTCAGACACGTGAGACCTCTTCTTGTCCACTGCTGAAAAACCAGGTTTTCCAAACCTGGTATGAACATCGGATTCCCTCTTATGGTCAGCAATTCTGACATGTTCGGTTTACCCCCCAGTTTTTTCCCCAGAGTTTTCCATGCCTCTTGTAAAGGGATCAGAAGGATACTACGTTTAAAAGCCTTTGGCACCGAGGTATTATTGAGATGCAGCAAGGTGATTAAGTTATAAGAACTGAAGTATGTTCTTTCTAACTCTAGTGGGGAGTGTGTGTTCGTGGAGAAAATCCAATCTCTCACCAGCCATAATAGAGTAGCTAAATTATAGCATTGTAAATTAGGCAAACCCAGTCCACCCTGCTGCCAGGCCCCCAGCAAAAACTGTAGCTTAAGCTTAGCTTTTTTCTTTGCCTAACAGAACCGCCCCACTGATAAAAATGCTTGATGTCTTTCTGTAATAATCTCAGCGGTAGAACTTGTAACACATATAGCCATCTGGGCAGGATCACCATTCGTATGAGACAGACTCGACCGATCAGTGGCACCGGTAACATCCTCCACGCTGCCAGCTGTTGTTCTGTTTGACTTAACAACCCATTGACATTTAGTCTATAGATGTCCTCCGTCTGAGATGCAAGAAGAATTCCCAGATATCTAAATGAACCCTCTGTCCATCTCAGAGGGAAATCACCTCTCCAAAGGGATCTGGTACTTAATGGGATCGCCAGGGCCTCTGACTTATCTAAATTTAATTTGATTCCTGAGTAATCCCCGAATTCCTTGATTACTTCTATAAGATCTTCAAGTGACGTTCTTGGATTAGTAAGAGTCACTAGCAAGTCGTCGGCAAACGCTGCAATTTTAAATTCCATCGTTCCAACCTCTACTCCCCTGATGGATCTAGCTGAGATTGTCTCGAATCAAAGGGTCTAGATATAATGCAAAGAGTAATGGGGAGAGTGGACATCCCTGTCGGGTCCCCCTAGAGATCTCAAAGCTCGCAGACCACATTCCATTTACCAGGACCCTTGCTCTAGGCAAGGTATATAATGCTTTAATTGCTTGTACAAACCAACCAGAGAATCCATAATTATCCAAAACTGAAAATAAAAAAGGCCACTCCTTTTCGGCATCAAAGCTGACCAATAACGCTTGTTCTAAAGACAACAGAATACTTTGCAAGTTCTTAGTTACTGAGCGTCCCTGCACAAACCCCACCTGTGCTTCATGAACCAGGCTTGGTAATACTTTCCCTAATCTCTTAGCTAATATTTTAGCAAGCAATTTTACCTCGTAGTTTAATAGAGAAATGGGTCTGTAGGAGGATATGAGCTGCCCATCACGCTTCGGCTTTGGCAGCACTATTATCTGGGCTAAATTAAGATTGTCCGGAAGCTTCCCCTTTGCCACCCATTCATTAAACACCTCAGCTAATATGGGAACAATGTGGTCCCCCATCAATTTGTAAAATTCGGTTTTTAATCCGTCAGGCCCCGGCGCTTTCCCCAATTTACTTTGGGCAATTGCCCAAGTGACTTCATCACAACTTATGGGTTCGTTCAAGTGTTGCAACTCTGTCTCAGCAATGGGGTGTCAATATTCTGCAAGTAAAAATTATTCTGTAAGCCCTGACTTTCCCCAGCACTATATAGTTGTTGGTAGTATTCCTGGGCAGTACTGCTTATTTCTTTGTCCTTATTTAATAGCTTTCCGTCCTTGCCTTTAATAGCGGCTATGTATCTTGAATTAGATTGTGGAGCTATCAATTTAGCCAAGAATTTACCACTCTTATTACCATGCTTATAAAGTTAAAATCGGTAATAAGTTTGGGACTTTACTGCCCTCGCGTGCAATATTGAATTTACCTCCGTCTGAATCGAGATTAGTTCTCTGTGCCCCCTTGGTGTCGGGTTGTGCCCATATTGTTTTTTCAAGCACGTTAGTTGTTTCTCCAACCTCAATAATTCTCTATCATGTTGTTTTTTGTAGTTACTGACATAGCTGATAACCTCCCCTCAGAGGACCGCCTTTGCTGCTTCCCAATATGTCGGTGCTTCCAGTACTGATCCTTCATTGAAATGTCTATACTCTTCCCATTTAGCTATTAGATATTCCCTAAATTTCCCATTCTTATAAAGATAGCTAGGAAATGTCCACCCTCCCCCTCTTTGGGAATTATCGCCCCCAGCTTGCCAGGTCATCCAAACTGTGGCATGATCTGAGATCACGCAGGGACCTATTTCCACTTCATTTACATACGTAAAAATCTTGCGTGAGATTAACAAATAATCAATCCTGGAGTGGGTTTGGTGGGCCCTAGATTGGTGAGTGTATTCCCTTTCTGTTGGATGTAGTGTACGCCAAACATCTGTCTGGCAGCCCTCTAGTACTAGAGTCCCCTCGCATCAGTGGTGGATGAGATTTATCAATTTGTGAGTCCCATGGCATATTGAAGTCCCCACCTATCATCACCGGGAGTGCCTCCATTTTGGCGATGGTCACAGTTACTTGTTTGTAAAATTTGAGGTCCAGTGTGTTTGGGGCATATACACTACCCAATATTATTTGTTTTCTAGCAATAGTAGCCATACAAAAAACAAAGCGGCCCCCTGTGTCTTTATGCAGATTATGAATTTGGGATACCACCCCCTTTCTGATAAGGATGGCTACTCCCCCTTTGTTGCCCACCGCCGAGGAAGCTATTCAATCCCCTACCCACCATTTAACCAACTTTGTATGCTCTTCCTCTGATAGATGGGTTTCTTGCAATAATGCAATGTCTGCTCTTAATCTTTGTAGATGTTGCAAGATTTTTGATCTTTTGCTAGGGGAGTGTATGCCGCCCACATTCCAAGTAATTATTTTAATCATCTTACATAGTATAAGCTCACATTATCTTTGGATGAAAAAATTGTTTTTATATATGAGAGAAGCCATCTCAGCCTATGGCTCCCCTTCTTCTTATACATTAGCTGCTTGGGGGGTCACGTGTCGTCATGCTGCGTGGCAGATGCTAAAAAGCTAAGCTCCACACTCATTCCCTCAAAACCTAAGCAAACGGATCTAATAACACCTCCAGAGATACAGGGAAATCAGGGGAGATAGTATATACATCTCCAGAGGATCTTGCTGAAATCCGAACTCCCAGTCTGTGAGGATGGCGACAAAAACGGTTCGAAAGGACCGAGAGAAATTGAAACCGCCGGGGCACAAAATGGCGGAGCCGAGTAGTCCAGGAGAATCAATGGCGGGAGCAGCATGGGTCGCCAAAATCACTGCTGAAATAGAAGCGGCTCTAGACAGTAAATTACAACAAATTTATGATAGAACGGAGGAAGCACATGAAAGATTAGATTCGGTAAGCCTGGAGCTGGATGCAGGCCAACAGCATACATCTGACCTGGAAGATCAGATGGCGACGCTTCGGACGGATCATACTGCACTGGAACGGAGAGTGAAAGAATTAGAAGCTCACATTGATGACCTCGAAAACCGCAGTCGCCGGAATAATCTGAGGCTGGTGGGGCTACTGGAAGGTATACTGGATAAAGATGTGCCACGCTTCCTGGAGGAGTGGATACCAAGGGAGCTCCAGCTCGAAAGTAGTCTAACCACCTTTAATGTGGAGAGGGCACATAGAATCGGCCCACAACGGAACACTGGGACTAGACCACGAGTAGTAATCTTCAAAAGTCTGAATTTTCGCCATAAACAACAAATATTGGCCGAATTACGGAAAGGACGCCATCTTCAATACCAAGGTAAAAAGATATTATGCTTTCAGGATTACTCACAACACGTGCAACAATTGCGGAAGGCATTTTCACCGTTGTGCACGGAACTCTACCAGAAAAAGATAAGATTTGCGCTGCTCTACCCTGCCAAAATCAAAATCAGTGAGAATGGTGTTACCAAGTTTTTTGAGCAGGTGGCGGCAGCTAAGGAGTATGTGCAGACTTTACAAGTGTCCCAGCCGGGTGAGAGCAGTAGAGACGCTACATGAGAAATCTGACTGTTTATACATTCACACAGAAGCAGGGTTCTGATGGAATTTGTACTAAGACAGTGCCTCTGCAGAGTATGGGACATTACAAACTGCAAATTGACTTTTAAATTGGGACTGAGGATTAATGAGCCGAGGATCTCCATAGGGGATCATAGAAGAGGTAGAACCATGAGGGGGGGGGGGGGATGATGGTGACGTGAAGTGAACCTCTAACGGGAAGGATGGTTGGGATATGGTACAGAGGGAGGGGTAGGGGGGAGGGGGGGAAGGGAGAGGGAGAAGGACAGGTGGGCTATAGGGTTAACAAGATAAGAGGAGACGTTACTTGCTAAAACATGATGTTTAGATACTATAGTTGTGTGAATATCATAAGACCAATGCTTGGTGGTGGATGGGATGTATGCACGGGTCGGCTGCAGTTGGGACAGCGACCCGCATTATATCGATGTGAATGCTTGCCAGTAGAAATTTTGGCTAGAGGGATAACCTGAAGGGATTCACATTTTATTCATGGAATGTGGGAGGAATTGGCTCACCTATTAAGAGAAAATCTTAGGGGCGTTGAAAAAGAAAGGAGTGTCAATTGCTATGTTGCAAGAAACCCACCTTACATCACAGGAACATTTAAAGCTAAAGTCCTGGTGGGTTGGTACATTGATAGAGGCGGCAGCAGTGGGGAAAAAAGCGGGGGTGGTAATACTCTTTCATAAATCGCTGCAGGTGGAACAAGAACATGTGTATTGCGATCCTGAGGGCAGATACATCATAGCTAGGGTGAAGATTAATGGAATTAGGATGATAATAACTAATGTCTATGCCCCAAATGTATATAATAAAACATTTTTTGGGAAGTTATTAGTCAATATTCAACGGGTCAAATTGCAAGATCCGCACGCTCGGACCATTATAGGAGGAGATTTTAATACAGTGGCGGAGCCAGGGATGGACAGAACTGGGAGCTTAGGAGAGACGGGGGGATCCCACGAAGGGGATTCCACTTCTCTGTGACACGCTGGCAGTGTTAGATATCTGGCGTATATTAAATCCTGATACCAGAGATTTTACCCATTACTCCCGAGCACACCAAACATAATCTCGGATCGATTATATATTGATAGATGAGGACGGAGTTACGGACGTATAGGAGGTGAGCATGGATCCCACAATTATTTCTGATCATGCACCAATATATGTTACATATTACACCACAGGATCACATAGCCAAACACGTAAATGGATGTTCCCCTTAGACTTATATTATGACAGGGATTTCCTTCCATATATTAGAGAGCAATGGGAAGACTATAAGGTACATAATGAGGAACATTCCTCGAACACGATATTATATTGGGAGGCCGCCAAGGCAGTGCTTAGGGGCTCAATAATTTCCTATAGCAGTCATAAGAAAAAAAGTAGAGAAAAAGAAATACTTTGATTGGGGAAGCAACTAATTCAGCTAGGACGGCTATATAGATATAAAGATCAGAGAACAACTGATTGCTACACAGGCGCAACTGAATACATTAATACATCAAAGACCAATGAAATCTGCTACATACTATCAATATCAGCTATATAAATTTGGCAATACACAGGGAAAATTCTTAGCGGGACTAATTCGTAGGAAAAAAGGACCACAGAAAATTCTTGTGTTGCAACACTCCTCCGGGAAAGTGGTCCATTCGGACGAGGAAATTAGACAGATATTTTTATCTTATTATACTAAATTATATAATCCAGATACCGATGATTTCTTAGATCCAGCCATGTATTTATGCAATATCAACATGCCCCAAATAACAGAAGATCAAAAGGTGAGGATTAACAAACCCATTGAAATAGATGAACTCACTAGAGCAATTAAACAAAGTGCCCTCCATAAAGCCCCAGGACCTGATGGATACCGGGCTGAATTTTATAAATTACTTGAGTCAGAAATAGCACAACCACTCATGCTTTCATTTCATAGGGCGGTGGAACAGGAAGGACTCCCAGAAATGTTGAGGGCGGCAGACATAGTGGTGTTCCCAAAACCTGGGAAGGACCCAAGTAGACCGAAATCTTATAGACCGATCTCCCTAATCAATTATGAAGCGAAATTATTTGCAGGGATCTATGCTAACAGGTTGGCAAGGATACTGCCAGACTTGATTGCAACACCACAGGGAGGATTCATTAAAGGGAGGCAAGTAGTCAAGAACATAAGGCAGATACTAGCTTCGATAGAATGGGCAAATACAGAGAAGATAGACTCACTGGTTATAGGTTTTGACGCCGAAAAGGCGTTCGACAGAGTGGATTGGGGGTTTAGTACATTGGGAGTGTATGGGTTTGATGGACAGTTTGTGCAAGCCATAGCCACGTTATATAACACACCATCAGCTAGGCTGTTTATTAATGGAGATCATACATCAGCGCTAAGAATTCATAGGGGAACGCGGCAGGGATGCCCACTATCTCCTCTGCTTTTTGCCTTAACGTTAGACCCCCTGATCCGGACGATTCTGATAGACGCAGAGATCACAGGAGTTCGCATGGGAGATCGGGAATTCTAAATTTCTGCCTTTGCTGATGATCTCTTAGTGCATATAACTTAACCTAGAGAAGCACTACCAGTACTGCTGGAGAGAGTCAAAGAATATGGATCCTTTTCAGGATTCCTACTGAATATGTTAAAATCAGAAAGTATGCCAACTAATGTAAAGATCCTGGAGAGGTGGACGGGGAGTTTCCACTACGGTGGACTATGGGGAAACTTAAATATTTAGGAATCATATTAACCGCAGAACCCCGTAAATTATACCGGGAGAACGTAGATAGACTGATACAACATACAAAGCACATACTGGCTCAATGGCAAAATTTACCGTTAACGCTGAGTGGTAGAATCAGCCTATACAGCATGGTTATCTTCCCTCGGTGGCTGTATGTGCTGCGACAATTGCCGCTGTACATACAAAATACTGATTTGAGATGTCTACGAAAGATACTTTCCCACTTTTGTTGGGGAGGGAGGAAGCCAAAAATTGCACTGGAGAAGCTGATGGGAGGCCTGAGATTGGGAGGACTGGGAGTGCCAGATCTTAGAGGGTACAGTTGGGCTTGTTTGATGAGACACATGGCAGATTGGATATTAGCATCGGATGAGTACACGCCATGGCAGCTGGAACGAATTCTGTTCAGACCATATCATCCATACTATTTGCTACATGCAGCTAATAAGAAAATCCCTCCACAATGGCGGAGGCATGTTTTATTAGAACCCATGAGACGAACTTGGCAATATTTGGTGAAATTGTTGGGGGGCAATCCCGGATATACTGATATGCTTCCCCTAATAGGGAATGCGGAATTTGAACCGGGACTCACATTAGGCAGATATGATCTTTGGGCCAAATCTGGGGTAGTAGTCGTGGCAGATTTATATCATGATACAGGAGAGATGAGATCAAGTGAGGACATAGGGAGGATAGTGGGGGAACCTCATATTGATTGGTACTCCTATCTACAGGTGAAGGTGTATACAACCAGACTGACAGCGATAGGCTGCACAAGGGGAGTGTATCAGATGTTGGAGCAGTTTTTTCTGCCCCCGGGATTCCAACGGGTAACAGTCTCAGGAATATACAGGGAACTCACTAAGGTGATGCCGCCTAAACAATATGTTGAGGTGGTGCAGAGATGGACGCGGGACTTGGGAATGTCAATTAGTGCAGCAGTGATCTTAACAAATATAAGAGCAATTAAAGATCATGTACTTAGTGTACGACATAGAGAGACCCAGTATAGAATAATTACAAGGGCATATTTTTCCCCCAAACAGGCATTCTATGCAGGGATGATACCGGAATGTAAATGCCCTAAATGCGACCATACCGACCCGTCTCTATTCCATATGCTATGGGAATGTGTGTGTGTGTGGGGGGGGGGGGGGGTGGAATGATTCTGGAGACATATACAGAATTATTGTACGTATCTGCTGAACAAGCAAATTCATATGTCACCAGTAGATTGCTTATTGGGCTATAGAGGACTCAGGTCGGCTCTTGGACAGTGGGAACGTAAATTTATATATAAAGCTTGTATAATAGGGAAACATTGTATTATGCAACATTGGCTATCACCTGAAGCTCCATCCTATTGGCAATGGCGCAATAGTTTACACATGTTGGTCCTCTGGGAAGCGAGGGATAGCTGAGGATCGTTAAGACGGACCAAGGAGTTCTGGGCAATACGGGAACCTTATATACAATCCCTCAATCATAGAAATCGTAGTTTAGTGGTAAACAGTACACACATGTAGTTCTGATATCCTGATAGAGGGAATAAAGGGGGTGGGGGAGGTAGAACTTTCTAAGGGGGGAGGGGATAGATGGACGAGGGGAGGGAAGGGATCAATGGGATGTTTGGAGGTTCTTGGGTTCTGAAGAAGGTTGTGTTGGACTGTATTATAGTATCAGTTGGGGGGAATTTAGTGGCACTTTTAGATATGGGGAGGGGGGATACTTTGGGAATGACTTACAATATATATGTACTGGTGGTTGATATATTGACTAAGGTTTAAATGGACAGTGCTTGACATAACGGGCAGTATTCTTGTCTCCCATAGTACTATTGGAATATAAAGTAGGGGTACCAAAGAGAGAAAAAGAGGATATCAATGCCTAAAATCTATTGAGGAATGTTGATTTAGCATATGGGATAATACAGCCTGGCTGTCATTGCGACGAGATTGATTTGTAAGAGGGATGGGGTAGAGGGAGGGGGAGGGATGGGGTACATAGAGAATAAAAAGGGGGGTAAAAATCAATTAAAGACAGGTGAAGAATTGACAGATGTTAGTTACACCAGTTTATTATCACAATTTTCTGTCTGTATCGTTTGAATTCTATGTTAATAAACAGATTTAAACATACATTAGCTGCTTTATGTGCCTGAGTACAATATATTTTATGGTACACCTTGCATATCCAATGACTTCATTCACGTGCTTAACCCTCTGTATTACCGCTCTCCATTGTCGGCTCCCCCCCCCTCCCAGCTTACCCCCCCTTCCCAAATCTCCCTCTTCCCTCCCCTCCTTCTTCCCTGTCCCCTCCTACCATATGCTTCCTTATATGAAGCCGTCACTTTATAATGCTAACCCACCCTTTCCCCTATTCTTATACTTTTGAATTCCCAGTTCCTCCAGAATCTTCTTGTCACTTCAATTTAACATCATAACATATTCCAAATTTTTAATTTCTCTTTATAATCCCCGTCTTGAGGATTCTGTCTTTAATCTGAGCAGAACCATGACTAAGTGGAGAACTGTGGGAGAGTTTGAGGGCAGGTATTGCTGGCAGTTGCAACTCGGCCCTTCTGGTTTGCAAGTGGAAGAAATCAAAATTGTTTGGACTACCTCTATGATACCTGGTCACAGGGAGATCTAGGTTTACCCTGTCTTGAGTGATATAATCAAGCCTGATTATTGAGGCACCTTCAGCACTGAATAATTGTTTCTGAACAATTTACGCTACCCTCAGTGCATCGCACAGTAGTGCTGTTTTGGCACATAGTAGCCATAAGTATATAAGTACATGTGTTGCCATTCTGGCACAGACTGAAGGTCCATCAAGCCCAGCATCCTGTTTCCAGCAGTGGCCAATCCAGTTTACAAGTACCTGGCAATTCCAGATATTGGGAGCAAGTTCAATGTGATGCATGTGGGAAAGAGGAACCCGAATTATAGCTACGTAATGCAAGGTTCTACATTAGGACTCACTGACCAAGAAAAGGGATCCCAGCGTCATTGTTGATGATACGTTGAAACCCTCTGCTCAGTGTGCTGCAACAGCTAAGAAAGCAAGTAGAATGTTAGGTATTATTAGGAAAGGAATGGAAAACAAAAGTGAGGACATCGGTCCATAGTACAACTGCACCTCGAATATTGTGTTCAATTCTGGTCACCGCATCTCAAAAAAGATATAGTGAAATTAGAAAAGGGGCAGAGAAGGGTGACGAAAACAATAAAGGGGATGGGACGACTTCCCTATGAGGAAAGGCTGAAGTGGCTAGGGTTCTTCAGCTTGGAGAAAAGATGCCTGAGGGGAGATATGATAGAGGTCTATAAAATAATGAGTGGAGTGGAACGGGTAGACGTGAAGCGTCTGTTTACTCTTTCCAAAAATACTAGGACTAGGGGGAATGCGATGAAGCTACAAAGGAGTAAATTTAATACAAATCAGAGAAAAGTTTTCTTCACTCAATGTGTAATTAAAGTCTGGAATTCGTTGCCAGAGAATGTGGTAAAGGCAGTTAGCTTAGCGGGGTTTAAAACAGGTCTGGGTGGCTTCCTAAAGGAAAAGTCCATAGACCATTATTAAATTGACTTGGGGGAAATCCACTGCTATTTCTGGGATAAACAGCATAAAATGTTTTGTACTTTTGGGGGGGATCTTGCCAGATATTTGTGACCTGGATTGGCCACTGTTGGAAACATGATGTTGGGCTTGATGGACCTTTGGTCTGTCCCAGTGTGGCAATACTTATGTAAATGGACCAAAGATGTGTATCATTCCAGCCGCAGCAGGAACTACTTTAGTACTACGCATCTTTGGTCTGTTTGGAATTGCTTACTATGTTTTTATTCATGAATTGTGATTTACAGCACTCTAGCTTTGTGGACTCCCGATGCAGGCATTTATGCTGAAACATGAACGCATTGAGTCATGCTTCTTCAGTTCAAGGTCAGACTTTGTTAGATGACTTTTTATTGTGACTTCAGAATAAATAGAAGTTATCATGGCATCCTTTGAACTTCTTGGTTTTCTTGTCTTGGACCTCACTTTTTTCTGCTGTTTGTTGCTCACAAGGATCTTGTTCTCCTTGTTTTTGATGGGGTATAATTAAGATAGGTCCTGGGGAGACAGGAGGTCACATGCAACATTTAATTGATAGGGGTTAAAGGTTACAAGACCAAAATAGGAAATATGTGACATTAGCTGTAGCTACTGAATATAAACATGTATATAGCAGTGGAGGCAGAACAGGGACATTTGTGTGTCTCTCTCTCTCTCAAAATAAATACATATGTAACTCGATAGCTGTATAATTTATGTACATATTCTCATTTTTATCCAGCAGATGATAGATTTGGGAACAAGAGTAAGAGAATGAAAATGAGCAATGAGCAACAGAGGAAGAAATGGAAACATAAAGACTCTTCCAGAAACAGCCCAACTCCTTTAGATGATTGTATGGGAGGTATTAGTAAAGTAGCACTACCCAGAATGAAAGAAAAAGGCCCCAAAGGAGAGAGACCCAGTGCATGTACTGAAGAAGAGAAAAATTCGAACCACTTCTCAAATCGTGCACAAAATCAGAGACACAATGGAGAGAGACTGTTTCAGAACACTGCATGCAATGAAAGGGTCACTGGGAGGTCAAACCTGAAAGGACAAAAAGAAATTCACAGACGAGACAAGCCATTCCAGTGTACTGAATGTGAAAAATGCTTTACTTATAAACCACAGCTCACAATTCATCAGAAAGTTCACAAAGGAGAAAAAACATCAAAATGTTCTGTACGTGAAAAAAGATTCAGTCACATATTTGAACCACGAAGACATGAATTAATCAGCACTAGAAAGAAACGAGTGCCTGAAATGAACCTAAAGAGGGCAAAGCTATTTAAATGTTCAGAATGTGATAAAAGCTTCACTCAAAAAAATACGCTTAGAATTCATGAAAGAATCCACACTGGGGAAAAACCTTTTGCATGTTCTGAATGTGATAAATGTTTCTACTGTAAATCTGATCTAAGAAAGCATGAAATAGTCCACACTGGAGAAAAACCATATAAATGTCCTGAGTGTGATAAAAGGTTTAGACACAAAAATAATCTCAGATATCATGAAAGAATCCACACTGGAGAGAAACCATACCTATGTTCTGAGTGTGGTAAAAGATTCAATTTAAGAAGTACCCTCAAAAGTCATGAAAAGATACACACTGGAGAGAAACCATATAAATGTTCTGAGTGTAATAAAAGGTTCATTGAAAAAAATAACCTCAGAGTTCATAAAAGAATTCACACTGGGGAGAAACCTTATAAATGTTCTAAATGTGATAAAATGTTTAATCAAAAAGACCGTCTCAAAATTCATGAAAGGGTCCACACGGGAGAGAAACCATATAAGTGTTCTGAATGTGATAAAATGTTTAATCAAAAATCCCATCTGAAAATTCATGAAAGAATCCACACAGGAGAGAAACCATATCAGTGTTCTGAATGTGATAAAAGGTTCAGGCAAAAACATAACCTCAAAAGTCATGAAAGAATTCACACAGGAGAGAAACCATATAAATGCTTTGAATGTGACAAAAGGTTCAATCAAAAAAATAATCTCAGAATTCATGAAAAAATCCACAATGGAGAGAAACATTATAAATGTCCTGGATGCGATGAATGGTTCAAACGAAAATATTACCTCACACTTCATGAGCAAATCCACATTGGAGAGAAACTATATAAATGTCCTACATGTGATAAAAGCTTCAAACGAATGAATTATCTTAAAGTTCATGAACGAATCCACACTGGAGAGAAACTATATAAATGTCTCATGTGTGATAAAAACTTCAATCGAAAAAGTTACCTCACACTTCATAAATTAATCCACACTGTAGAAAAACCTTTTTCATGTTCTGAATGTGATAAATCTTTCCGCTCCAAATGTGATCTACGACAGCATAGAGTAGTCCACATCGAAGAGAAACCATATATATGTTCTGAATGCAATAAAAGCTTCCGTCGAAAAAAAGACCTCAGAATTCATGAAATAATCCACACAGGAGAGAAACCATATACGTGTTCTGAATGCCATAAAAGCTTCAGTCGAAAAAATGATCTCAGAATTCATCAAAGGATCCATACCGGAGAGAAACCATATAAATGTTCTGAATGTGATACAAGCTTCAATCGAAAAAATCATCTTAGAATTCATAAAGAAACTCACACTACCTTGGACAATTAACATCCCTGCACATGACATGGTAAACTGAAAAATCAATAGATCAGGTAGCCAGATTTGATACCACCTTGGCTAATAACAGGAAGACTGCTTCTGTTTCGAAAGGAAGATGCAAGTAACATAGTAACATAGTAGATGACGGCAGAAAAAGACCTGCACGGTCTATCCAGTCTGCCCAAGAAGATAAATTCATATGTGCTACTTTTTTTATTTTTACTGTCCTCTTCAGTGCACAGACCGTATAAGTCTGGCCAGCCCTATCCCCGCCTCCCAACCACCAACCCCACCTCCCAACCACCAGCTCCGGCACAGACCGTATAAGTCTGCCCAGCACTATCCCTGCCACCCACCACCAGCTCTGGCACAGACCGTATAAGTCTGCCCTGCACTATCCCTGCCGCCCAACCACCAGCCCCGGCACAGACCGTATAAGTCTGCCCAGCACTAGTCCCGCCTCCCAACCACCAGCCCCAGCACAGACCGTATATGTCTGCCCACACTAGCCCCACCTCCCAACCACCAGCTCTGCCACCCATTCTAGGCTAAGCTCCTGAGGATCCCTTTCTTCTGCACAGGATTCCTTTATGTTTATCCCACGCATGTTTGAATTCCGTTACCGTTTTCATCTCCACCACCTCCCGCGGGAGGGCATTCCAAGCATCCACCACCCTCTCCGTGAAAAAATACTTCCTGACATTCTTCTTGAGTCTGCCCCCCTTCAATCTCATTTCATGCCCTCTCGTTCTACCGCCTTCCCATCTCCGGAAAAGGTTCGTTTGCGGATTAATACCTTTCAAATATTTGAACGTCTGTATCATACCACCCCTGTTCCTCCTTTCCTCCAGGGTATACATGTTCAGGTCCGCAAGTCTCTCCTCATACGTCTTGTAACGCAAATCCCATACCATCCTCGTAGCTTTTCTTTGCACCGCTTCAATTCTTTTTACATCCTTAGCAAGATACGGCCTCCAAAACTGAACATAATAGCCTTTCCGAAAATTACAGACCAATAATTAATCTGCCTATAATCTATAAACTGCTTACTGCGTCAGGTACTGATAGAATACATGTTATTATTGATTCAAATAACATCATCGCAATAAGAGGAGAGCATGTAGAACTAAAGACCAGCTCTTGCTAAATAAAGCCATCATGGCTACTTGCTAAGAAAGCAGAAATCTCAATATAGAATGGATTGATTACAAGTAAGCTTTTGATAGTGTCTTACTGTTCTAGATAGCAAATTACCTTTAAATGTACAAAATAAACTCTAAATTGATTATATAAAAACAGAAAATGTAGGCAGATAAAAACTATAAGTATTGCCATACTGGGACAGACCGAAGGTCCATCAAGCCCAGCACCCTGTTTCCAACAGGGGCCAATCCAGGTTACAACTACTTAGCAAGATCCCAAAACAGTACAATACATTTTGCAGTGGATTTTCCTCATCATTTTAATAATGGCTTATGGACTTTTCTTTTAGGAAGCTATCCAAACCTTTTGTAAACACCATTAAGCTAACTGCTTTAATTACATGTTGAGTGAAGAAATATTTTCTCCAATTAATTTTAAATTTACTACTCTATAGGTTCATTGCGTGTCCCTTAGTCCTAATATTTTTGGAAAGAGTAAACAAGTGATTCACATCTACCCATTCTATTCCATTCATTATTTTATAGACCTCTATCATATCTCCCCTCACCCATCTCTTCTCCAAGCTGAAGAGCCCTAGCTGCTTTAGCCTTTCCTCATAAGGGAAAGGGAAATGGGACTTGATATACCGCCTTTCTGTGGTATTTTGCAACTATATTCAAAGCGGTTTACATATATACAGGTACTTATTTTGTACCTGGAGCAATGGAAGGTTAAGTGACTTGACCACAGTCAAGTTGTCCCTTCCCCTTTATCATTTTCATTGCCCTTCTCTGTACCTTTTCTTTTTTTTTTTTTAATTTTATTTTTGACTAGTAAAAAAGGCCCATTTCTGACACAAATGAAACGGGCGCTAGCAAGGTTTTCCTCGGAGTGTGTATGTTTGAGAGAGTGTATGTGAGAGTGACTGTGTGTGAGAGAGAGAGAGTGTGAATGTGCGAGTGTGTGTGTGTGAGAGAGAGTGAGTCTGGGTGCGAGTGTGTCTGTGAGAGAGAGAGTGTGTGTGTGAGAATGAGAGTGTGTGCAAGTGCGTATGTGAGACACAGTGTGTGAGAGAGAGAGAGAGCGTGTGTGTGAGACACAGACTCTATGTGAGACTGAGTGTATGAGACCAAGAGAGTGTGTGACTGTGTGACACATAGAGAGTGAATGTGATACAGTGTGAGACATAGAGTGTGTGAGAGACAGTGTGTGAGAGTGAGAGAGAGAAAGAAAGACATTGACTGTGAGAGAGAGAGAGAGAGTGTGTGACAGAGATACCTCCCCCCCCCCCCCCTCTGGTGTCAGGCCCCCCCCCCCCTCTCTCTGGTGTCTGAGCGTTACTGTGCAGGACGCTGAGCTCTGCCTGTGCTTCAAGGAACTGACCAATCCTATTTAATAGAATGCACCTCCAACATTCTGAAGCCGAGAAACCTCGTGTGGTTGGTCACTTCTGCTTGTGACGAACCCGGAAGTACGTGATGTCAATTCAGGAGATGGATACAGAGAGCAGGAATGCCTCAGCCATGCAGTCAGCTTCAGAATGTTGGAGGTGTGTTTTATTATATAGGATAATTCTCAATATACAATGCATTTGCAAAAAAGGTATTACAACAACAATCACATCTGGCAAATGTTAATACATATTTTAACACAGTTATCAATAACAAGCTTCATAGCTAAGATGCACTCTGTATCGAATTTTTCTTTTTTACCCCCGCCTTCCAATCACACTCTAACATCCCTACACTTATTATACACCCGTCACAACATGTATTCTCCATACACCCCCCTATCCCTTGCCCCCCTCCGACCCACCGTCCTCTCCCGCTCCCCCCCCCCCCCCCCCCCCCCCCGGAGCCTTACCCAATCATATTTAAACAGGAGGCCTACAAATAAGCGTATTGTCGGTTAGTCAGCTTAGGAGATCCACGATAAATCTGAATCTCATATTTGCCCACCTCTTAGCCTTCCACACCTCCCCAGATACTTGTTCAGAGGAGATCCAGAAGTGAAATATAGTTTTCTGGACTAGCAGTAGTGAAACACAAAAATTTCCGATGCGGATGCATGAGTCCCTGGGCCACCAATAATGATTGATCTCCCAATATTAGAGTTGCATAATCCCATTCCAGGTTTCGCTGCAAGACAGCACTTAATATCTGAAAAGCCTCATTCCACAGCCCCAGAGCCGAACATTCCAAAAAGGAATGAATAAGAGTTCCCCCTGCATTTTTACATTTGCTGCATCTGTCGTCTGTCTACAGTCCCATAACTGCCCCCTTCACCCTAGAGATATACGCTCTATGTAATATCTTATATTGTGTCTCTTGCAAATCTGCTGCCTTAACCATCCCATGTAATGTAGAAAAGAATTTTCCAAATTCTTGCCCCGTGTACCTAGTTCCAAGTTCCTCATTCCAACGGTCTACCAGCTGCTCCATATCCCCTAGTGGCCCATTCAACGTTAAGATCTTATACCAAATAGATAGGCTAGTAGCCTTATTGGGGATACGCAATAAAACTTTATCTAGTGGGCCCCATGTCCACTTATCTCCGTGTTGTGCCTTAATGGATGACCAGTAATGTCTGACCTGCAAATACTGCAGCAAGTTATTATTTGGAACATCCCATCGTTCCTTCACTTGATCAAAGGTAATAAAAACTTCTTGACCCTCATCAAAGAATTGACCCAATATCCTGCAGCCCATGTCCCCCCATTTAGAGAATACAGAGTACCCCATGCCCGCCTGGAATGCATCATTACCCGTCATACTCAAGTATGGGGAGGCATCTGGGGAACGTTGTTGTTGCCCTCTCCACCACATTCACGCTCCCCTCATAGGTTTTAAAAATTCTAATTTACTAGAGATTCTGGGATTACTACTTGAGCCCATATAAAGCAGATTAAGAAAGGTCCAAGGGTGACTCCATTCCACCAGCCCCTCTCTAGGCAGGAAGCGAGAACAGCCTCCCACTCCCTTGTAAATGAAGCACATCAGCACCACCACATTATACCGGCGCAGATCCGGTAGGCCCAGACCCCCCTGTCCTTATTATGAGATAGTTTTGGATACCCAATCCGTGCCCCTTTCCCCCACCAGATGAATGACCGAATAAGAGAGCGAAACAGACGTTCTTCCCTCCTAAGGACCCATATTGGGGCTGCCTGTAGCAGGTATAAAATCTTAGGTAATAAAATTATTTTTACTAAAGCTATCTTGCCCATCAGGGAGAGAGGTAAGTCCTTCCACCTATCACACAATCTTTTAATTCTGTCCAAAGTATCAATCACATTTCACCTGTAAAATGTAGAGCTGCTTGTACTGAGAAAAATGCCCAAGTACTACTACTACTACTATTTAACATTTCTAGAGCGCTACAAAGTGTACGCAGCGCTGTACAAACACAGAAGAAAGACAGTCCCTGCTCAAAGAGCTTACAATCTAATAGACAAAAAGTAAAGCATTTAAATTTAAAATATTTAAGCAGTCAAGCACAAGAGAACAGTCACAGAAGGACTGAAGATGTTGAAGGGTGGTCAGTGTGATTAGGTGTAACTCTGGTTGGAGTAGTGGGAGAAGGTGATAGAAGAATAGAAATGGGTGAGGTAAAGTAATGAGTGGGTTGATAGGGAGGTTATATAAGACATGTCACTCTAGGGGTGGGCGGGATTAAGTCTAAAGCAGGAGAAGGTATTCTCTGCAGCCTATCTGTGAGATGGAAAATGCTCTCTGAAGCTGCTGCTATAAGTTGTTAGTTTTCTCTCCCTGAAAGAGATCCAAGCCACACCCACGAAGTTCAAAGGGGAGGAAATGGCAGTGCTTGATGAAAAAGAGAGCTCAGTTTGATAGGAGATATACTATAGGATGTCATTCTGAGGCCAGGCTAAGTCTAAAGCAGGAGAAGGTATTCTCTGCAGCCTATCTGTGAGATGGAAAATGCTCTCTGAAGCTGAAGTACCTCATTGCCCCTCCCACTGGCTGTATGGGAAGCCCAACCAACCCTGGGTCCCCCTGTATTCCCGAAAGGGGCAACAATTCCGATTTAGAATAATTAACTTTCAGCCCCGATAGATCCCTAAATTCCCTTACTATAGAAAGTACCCTCGTTAAATCTCTAGATGCGTTAGCCACATATAATAGGACATCATCAGCAAAAAGGTTCAAGTGAAGTTCCCTGCCTCCCACTCTTAAGCCCCTTATAGCACCACTATTTAGTATCTTTATGGCCAGCGGCTCAATAGCTAACAAAAAAAGGAATGGCGAGAGAGGGCATCCCTGCCTTGTCCCCCTTTGTATTGGAAAACTGTCGGTCAGCCTTCCGTTTACCAGAAGCCTGGCCGATTGGGCATGTATAAAAGGCCTTTATCCAGGACACATAGGCCCCTGAAATGCCAAACCGTCCCAGAGCCCCAAATAGGTATTGCCACGAGATACTATCAAAAGCCTTTTCCATGTCCAGACTAGAGAGCTGCACGGCTTCTGTCCCCGCGGGTTCCGGGATTCCCACAGGGATGGAAGCAGTTCTGCGGGGTTCCCGCGGGGATGGAACCAGTTCTGTGGGCTTCCCGTGGAAGTGTAAGCTGCACCTGCACCAGCCTCTCATCTACCGAATACCAATTTATTTGAGTGCTGTCTCCTCCTCCTCCTCTTCGTCCTTGCTTTAACAGCATAAATGTGGAAAGTCTTCCATTAAGGAGATGGTAGAGTCACAAATGATGACGGAATTAAAAAAGGCGTGGGATGAACACAGAGGATCTCTAATTAGAAAATGGAAGTTATATAAAAGCTAACCTTAAATGGCTGCATGTGTGTGGATGTGTCAAGTGACACTTAGATTGCGACTGTGGCTGTGATGAACTAGGGCTGATACCTGGCAGACTTGTATGGTCTGTGTCTCATACATGGCAATCTGGTGTAGGATGGGCTGGAAAGGGCTTAGACAGCAACTTCAGTGGCTGGAACATGAGGACAGTGCTGGACAGACTTTTACGGTCTGTGTCCCACAAATGAGAACATGAATAGGCTGGAGTGGGCTTTGATGGACTTCTGTGGTCTTTGTTCCAGAAACACGAAAGAAAGACCATAATCAAGTATATAATATCACACTCGTTGATTTAATGATGAATTGATCATGAGTGTGACTATTGGGCAGAGTGGATGGACCGTTCAGGTCTATTTGCTGTCACTTACTATGTTACTATTAATCCTCTTTGCTCCCAGGCTGGTGCACAGACCTCAGCTCTGACACAGGCACGAGAATCAGATGTCACCTGACCTACTGGCGCGTGCATGTGGCGGCCTCTCAGCACCCACTGCCAATGGATCAGAGACAAATCTTACATGTGCACACCAGACTGTTCCAAGTTCCAACTTCCGTTCCTTCCTTGCCTACAGTGCTGTGGCTCAAATCCAGAAAGAGACTGAGGGAGCTGACTGGAACTTTCTTTTATGTACTTTTAAATTCTTACGGGGATGGGTGGGGATGGGTTAAATTGTTGCGGGGACGGGTGGGGACGGGTTGGGATGGTTTAAATCTTTGCGGGGATGGGTGGGGATGGGTAAGATTCCAGTGGGGATGGGTAAGATTCCAGCAGGGACGGGCGGGGATGGGTAAGATTTCTGTCCCCGTGCAACTCTCTAGTCCAGACCTACAATGGCTTCCAAGCCCCCTTTCCCTTTGCGCTCATGGATAGCCATCAAGGCTTGCATGATATTCATTGAGGCATATCTCCCTGGCACAAAACCTACTTGATCTTCATGCACTAGAATGGGGATTACCTGGTTTTAACATCTAGCCAATATGGCTGCGAATAGCTTAACATCCTGGTTCAGTAATGAAATAGGGCGATAGGATCCCACCTTAGTCGAATCCTTGCCCGGTTTTGGCAAAAGTACTATATGAGCCATATTGCATTGCATAGGCACACCCGCCTCTACCAGCTCATTGAACCAGGCTCTCAATGGGGACGCCACCAAATCAGCCATGATACGGTAATACTTAGGTCTGAAACCATCGGGCCCCTGCACCTTAGTCAGCTTCAGAGCCTTAAAAGCCAACCTAATCTCCCTCTCTGATATGGGAACATTCAATTGAGTCAGTTTCTCTCCCGTAAGGTGTGGCACCTGCAGCTGTTGAAAGAATTCCTCACATTTATTAAAGTCGAAATCTCTAACCTGATACAGGGAACTATAAAAATTCACAAACTGCTGTTGAATTTGAGATTCTGTGGTATATACCTTCCCCTTATCATCCTTAATTGTGGTGATGACATGCCTCTTATGCGAAGGCCTTACCAAGTTAGCTAGCAACTTGCCCGCCTTACTTCCCCATTTAAAGAGCCAAAACCGCTGGAAATATATGTCCCGCTCTGCCCTCTGTTTCAGTATCTCATCTATCTGTGTCTTGACCTGTTTCAAGGCTGACTTATATGCATCAGTCATATGATTTATGTGCGCCCGGCGTAACTGATGGTATTCCTGAGACAGACGCAAAAGATCCGCTTCCCTCCGCTTTTTCTTTCCTGCCGTATACGCCAGGGGCGTAGCCAGACTTGCGTGGGAGGGGGGTCCACAGCTCGAGGGGAGGGGGCACATTTTAGCCCCCCCCCTCCCGCCGCCCCCCTCCCGCCGCCATTGTCACCCCCCCGTCTCTGCCGACCCCCCTCCGCTGCGAACCCGCCGCCGCCTACCTTCCGTTTTGCTGGTGGGGGACCCCACTCCCCGCCAGCCGACGTCCTCTCCCATAGAACGCAGCGGCACTGTCTGGCAGAGAAAAGTCTTCTTCCTTGCATGCTGACGTCCTGCACGTTGTACGTGCAGGACGTCAGACTCAGAGAACAGTTCTGTTCTCTGAGTCTGACGTCCTGCGTACGTGCAGGACGTCAGCATGCATGGAAAAAGACTTTTCTCTGCCAGTGCCGCTGGGTTCTACTGGAGAGGACATCGGCTGGCGGGGAGTGGGGTCCCCCGCCAGCAAAACGGAAGGTAGGTGCCTGATGGTCACTTAGTACACGATCTACTATATGCACTCTAGAGATCCTAGCAATCAAGGGGATAGCTACTAAAAGATAATCCAGTCTAGAATAAACCCCATGAGGTTGGGAGTAAAACATGAATTGTTCCTCCTGCAGATTAAGAAGTCTCCATATATCCACCAACCCGAATTGGGTAGATATAAAGTTAACCCCTCTATTCTCCCAGTTTCCTCCCTTACGCCTCGCTGGCTTACAATCAGTTGATGGGTCTGCTACAATATTGAAATCCCCCCTACGATAAGTTGGTAGCTAGAGTAAGATACCACCTGTTGCCCCCATAGTTCTCTCATTACCAGTATGTATCTCCCCTCTTTATCTTGAACCGTCTTATGAATGTTAAAGGGCAATCTTTTATGTATTAAAATGGCCACCCCTCTCTGTCTTGAATTATAAGATGAGTATCCTATCTCCCCCACCCATCCCCGTCTTAGTTTTTGGTGCTCTATCGCTGACAAATGCATCTCCTGGAGATAGGCAATATCAGCCCCCTCCTTGTTCAGCCATGAAAGTAGCTTAGTATGCTTTATGGGAGAATGGACACCATCAACATTAAGAGTGATTATTTTTAAATTAACCATACTGTGAGCATTTACAGTCAGTCACTAGCACACATCACTGTATTATAGTCCTCACCGGTCTCCCAGCATAACCCGCGAGAACAAGTGTTCCAGCCATCTGACCACCAGATATGTTCTTTTTCTATCCTCCCGCCATGATATTATGTAAACAATAGGCCCCATGTTCTGCACATATCTCTGATACCACCCCATCCCCCTGCCCCTCGATCCCCTCCCACTTCCCGCAATCACTACCTCAGTATCTCTCTCCCCCGCTCAGCACACAGACCTCTATGGCCCACACATCCACACTCCCCTCCCCCCTGTCCCTGCCCCCCTCGTGCTCCCAGAACCTCCTATCCTTATCCTACCCAGAGCCCACCAGAAACCATCCTCCCAGAACCCCTCCCCTCTTATCCACCTATATATCAACAATAGAAAAGTATCCCCTTTCTTAATCCTGTGTTTAACATCATATACTTTACCAACTATAGAACTTACGTAACTTTCAATTATTTAGAGCCAGTAGCTGGGGCCTAACAGCAGATGGTTTGAGATCCCTACCCACGTGGAGCGGGTACCCGCTCTCTATATCAGGCTCCAGCCCATACTTTGGCAATAAGCTCCAATTAGATAAACACTGAAAAAATAACATTGTCCACCCCACCCCACCCCACCCCCATTTTCCTTTATCATATATGCACTTGCATAGTCTCAAAGTGCCATAATGTGAGTCTTGTAGACTTCAAACTCAGCATCGCTCCTGCTGTGTCCAGTCTCTTCACTTGAAAGTGGGAACCCGAGCTATAGTAGAATAAAGGACTTTAAACTGTTATGAGTACTTTTGGCAACATCCCATCAATGTAATCCAACAAGACAAATCCCCCAAAGGTACCTCACGGTAAGCGGTTTACAAAAGAGTCCATCTCCTTTGGAGAGAGGTGGAGTAATGTTGTTGGGGGATGGGGGAGGAGGGAGGGTTATTGGAGGGATAGGGGAGCTGGGGAGGAAATGTTTAAAACAACAAAAATAGGTTTGGATATTGATTAATTTTAAGTATTTGTATACAGCATGGTTTGTTTATTAACTTATGCAGTGGATTGTTTGGAGCAGATGTATAATGCTGAAAATTCATTAAAAATCGTTTAAACATAAAAGAGTCCAGCTCTGTAGGGTCTGTAAAAAACAAAGTTTTATTGCCATGCAAGATCCTCATCTTCGCCGGGAATAGCAGGGCAAAGCGCACTCCCTTGTCAAATAATCTCTTATAGTGAGGCCCCATCTTCTTCCTCTGGTCCCTGACCCTCGCTGAGAAATCCTGAAATAACAGGAGCCGCTGCCCTTCATACTCTAAGGTTCTTTTGCTTCGGTAAGCCTGTAGTAGCCATTCTTTATCGGCATAGTTGAGAATACGAGCCACAACCGGCCTCGGGCGCTGATCTCTCTCGCGTGGCACTCCCACTCTATGCACTCTTTCAACCGTCAGCCTTGCCTCCGCCATTTGCATTCCCAGCTGAGCAGGCAACCATTTCTCGATGAAATTCCGCAATTCCACATCTTTGACAGCCTCTGGTAAGCCTATAATTCTAACATTGTTTCATCTGCTGCAATTTTCCTGATCGTCGATCTGCTGACTTAACTGAGCATGTCATGCTTCCAAGGCCGCTACCCGGGCGCTCACCTCCTCGGCCTTGTCTTCCTGGCGGAAAATTCTTTCCTCCGCCTGCTGTAAACGGGTGCTGTGCCTCTCCAATGAATCCTTGATAGAATCCACTGAGGTCTGCAGCTTAGTCAGTTTTTCATCCAAAATCGCAGTTTTTTTTTGTTTTGTTTTGTTACATTTGTACCCCGCGCTTTCCCACTCATGGCAGGCTCAATGCGGCTTACATGGGGCAATGGAGGGTTAAGTGACTTGCTGCGTGAGTTCTTGTATTGCCCCGCTCGGCAGGACTAATGTCCCCGTGCTCGCTTTCTTCTCCGCCATCTTGGGACTCACTGATACCACATGCTGTTTACCCTGCCTCTGCGCCTTCACGGGTATACCACCACTCTCCCGCTTAGCCAGGGCTCACTCAGCTCTCCTAACTTTTTCCGTGAGAAGCAGTTACCACTCAGTTGCTCTTGGGGCAAATTCGGGGGGTTCTTAATGCGAAAAACAGGGGATTTAAAGCATTAGGAGTGGAGCTCGGTCGTGAGACGTCCGCTTAGCCCAGAAGCATCACGTGACCCCCCTCTCTGAACCTTTTCTAATTCCACTATATCTTTTTTGAGGTGCAGTGACCAGAATGTCACCCAATATTTGAGGTGTGGTCACACCATGGAGCGATACAAAGGCATTATAACATCCTCATTTTTTAAAAAATTTTTATCTTTATTGAATTTTAATTTTTACAAAGAGTAAACTTTGAACAGATATACCAACATAACCACACCAATATTCACAAAAAATATATTTTAAATAGACAAAATGAACATTGTCCACTAAAGATAATGTCTTTATATTGGATTATAGTCCACAATATAGGAGGTGGAAGCAAAAATTATAAATGCCATTGGAAGATGGCTTATATACAGGAAAAATCAAGAAGAATAATCGAGTAGGGATTAATGCTTGGCTGCTGTGCACTGGCTTCCCCTCCTTAGGAAGGAAATTGTGTGCAAATGAGCTAACAGTGAGCAGCTCATTTGCATGTGATTTCCTTCATGCATCCCCGTTCCTTTATGAATCACTAAGGGATTGGTAAGGGAAGGGCTTTTTCCGTTTAGGTAGTGCATCAGTTAGTCCACTGCAGTGCCCCCTAGGGTGCCCGGTTGGTGTCCTGGCATGTCAGGGGGACCAGTGCACTATGAATGCTGGCTCCTCCCACGACCAAAGCGCTTGCATTTGGTCGTTTCTGAGATGGGCGTCCTTAGTTTCCATTATTGCCGAAAATCAGAAATGACCAAGTCTAGGGATGGCTTAAATGTCAAGATTTGGGTGTCCCCAACCATATTATCGAAATGAAAGATGGACGCCCATCTTGTTTCAACAATGCGGGTTTCCCCACCCCTTCGCCGGGACATCCTGTGAGGACGCCCTCAGGAAAGCTTGGGCACCTCGTTCGATTATGCCCCTCTATGTGTGTCAAACCCAGACACCACTCTCCCAGCTTTGTTTTCTATAATTCAGTCCTTCTCACAATTTTCCGGATACAAGCTCAGTCGAACTAAAACCGAAGTCCTACCCCTTAATGTACATGCACATCCAGATTTAATTCAACCATTTGGATTGCTTTGGACTCCCACCAAGATGAGATAATTAGGCATTGACTTATATTAAGACATTTCAGACACAACTCGGAAAAAATGAAGAACATATTCTCACTTTTCTAAAAGCTTTACTCTCAAATTGGCATCCCCTCCATTTTTCCTGGTGGGATAGAATAGAGACAATTAAAATGATGATCTCTCTTAAAATTAATTACATATTGTTAATTCTTCTGCTCCCCCTAACCCGATAAAATGTTTCCACACACTTATACAGTTAGGAAGAGAAGAAGTGAAGGCCACACAAGAATGAGAAAATAGTATTTATTTACTTACCAAGCTATAAAACCAGACTACAATGCTTTTCTCATGAGAGAGGTACAAAAGCTACACACTGGTGCTATCTCTGAGTACTTCTCCAATTTGGTCTGGCTAGCTATCACTTTTTATATTCTTCAATCATTATACAGCTTAAACAGTTTGTTAGCATTAGTTTCAACCACAATGTTGCTAAACATTAGTTTCGACCACTGATCAAGATTATTAGGAAGGTCTAAGGCAACATCATGCCGATTAGCATGTTCCACTTGCTAAATCAGGTTCCATTTCGCCAGCAACCATTTATCTAAGTTTCCAGACATGTAAACTGCAAAAAGCCCCTAACCACATTCTTCAGTAAACACCTTCCATGGAAAATTGCTTCATGTCCTCTTTCTGCAAGCCTGCCAGCAAGCCTGTCACAAGAGATCATGAGCCTCTGGGTCACACAGAGGGTATGATTTTTAGGTTTGGCTGTCAGCTTCAGGCCTCTTGACCTGTTTTTGGAAGGGCCTAGATAGGTCCATTAGTTACATATCCCCCCTTGAAGGCCTGCGTAAGCAAGGGCTTCACGAATAGGGATATGTCACGTTAATGGCGTTGGGAAATTTCCCAATGCACATAACAGTCCAGTCCTGCAGCTGGAACTGTGGTTTGTCTTCAAGTGCAATACGTTAGTGCCCCGGTCATAGGCTGGCTTAGGTCACGAGTACACAAGTTCCCTTAGCAGGATGGGAAGGAGGTGCTTACCTTTACCTGTCCTGGCCACACGACCTTCTGAGCATTAAGATGTAAGCACAAAAGGGTGTACATTTTAAATGTCGTATAAGTAGGACAAGGGCAAACAAAAACAATGTGGTCGGAATGTGTATCTAATGGATAATTGGAAACCCCCCCCTTTGGGCCTTTTATAAATTACAACTTTCAACGTTCCCATGGTTGCTGAGGAAAAGGACTCAGGAATAATGAGATAAAGTGTACCATATAAATTTACTAGCACATATGTAGCGAAATAAAAGCATAAAACCAATAAAGCGTAATAATCCTAAAATTAATATGTCTTATATATATATATATAAAGGAAAATATGTATTGGTATGTAACTTTTCATGCAGGACAAAAGCTTGTCCTGTAGGCCTTATTTCTTACTATGAGCAGTTTCAGTTATATATTTCCGCAAGATGTTGCAGCAATGGATTACGTGGAGGGGCATAATCGAACGCGAACGCCTATCTCCATGGGCGTCTATGTCCGAAAACAGGTACGTGAAGAGGCAGTACAGACAGTATTTTTGAAAAAATGGACGTTTTTCAGCTGGGCATTTGTTTTTTTTTTTTTAGCAATAGTGGAAACTAAAAACGCCCAGCTCAAAAACGTCCTAATCCGAGCCATTTGGTCATGGGAGGGGCCAGGATTCGTAGTACACTGGCCCCCCTGATATGCCAGGACACCAACTGGGCACCCTAGAGGTCAGTGCGGTGGACTTCAGAAACAGCTCCCACATGCATAGTTCCCTTACCACGGGTGCTGAGCACCCAACCCTCCTCCCCCAAAACCCACTACCCACAAATGTACAACACTACCATAGCTCTTAGGGGTGAAGGGGGCACCTACATGTGGGTACAGTGGGTTTTGGAGACCTCCCATTTACCAGCACAAGTGTTACAGGTAGGGGGGGAATGGGCCTGGGTCCACCTGGCTGAAGTGCACTGCGGTACCCACTAAAAGTGCTCCAGGGACCTGCATACACGCAGGCCTGTAGGACTTGTTGCTGCTATATAACATTGGCACACCAGTTGACACCTGAAGACTAATCTCTCCGAAAACGTCCTTTATTGGAATAAGCACACTTACAGTTAACTGCAGATCAGAGGTTGTGCCCCACTGGCAATGAGTCTCCCTGGTACTGAGATGAGCAGCGCTGCGTATGCCTTGTAGCGCTATAGAAATGCTAAATAGTAGTAGTAGTAGTAGGTCAATGATATTGAGAATTTTGATTGGAACCTTTGTTTCTTCCGGGGCTTTGGGTACTAAGGGGTTCTTGGGATCTACTCCTGGTACTAGGGGACGGGGAGTAGGTTTGGCCTTCGAGGGTTAAGTGGTCAGGATCCTAAAGCGGGCCATGGGGTCTCCATTGGTGGCGTCTATTCCAATAACATAGGTACGATTCATTTCTCTGTACACTCCTTTGAAGGTGAGGATCACTGGATTACATTTCCCTATCTCACAGGTGACCCGGTTGACATATGGCTCATGTAATTTAATCATCTTTCTTAGGTCATAATTCCATGTTATGTGAGAGGGGTCAGGCCAACTGGGTGACCCAGTGTACCAATATATTCCAGTGTCCCACCTGTCGCAGGGGTGATTGATCCAGTTTGGGTAAAATTTCGGGAATGTACACAAGTGTACAGCAAATGCTGAATAGTGCCTTTGCCAAGCTAAATTCCCACAGTGGGCAAGGCTACAAATATCAAATTGAACTGAAACAACATCATGGGTTAACTCGAGTCTTATAGTAGTTTGAACTGGGTAGGGGGTATTAGCATAGAAGGATTCATCCGGAGCATCATCATCTCTGGGATCATACCTGTGTGCTCTTTTGTGAGGCACAGGCAAAAAGGATATCCTGTGTACATGTTGGGCAGCTATTGTGCTAACAGATAATCAATGGATGCTAATATGTCAGGATTGAATAGTGGTGTTAGGGCCCCTGTGCTGTAGGAGAGAGGAGTTCCAACCTGAACAAGTTTAAATGGTTCAATGATTCTGTTTCCTCTTTTTCATAGGAAGTACAAAGGCCAAATTCCACCCCTCTGTCTCACATGACATCAACCAGAATGTTACCAATTCCCCTGTGACGGGTCGGGCAGTGCTATGGTCCCTTGCTCTAGTCGTATGGTGGTGCCCTCAAATAGGGTATATTCAGATATAATGGTTCTGCCAGGGACCTTTGTCCAAAAGTCTAATAGGGGTTCACACAGTGTGTGAAATCTGGTCAGAGAGTCCCAGGTAGGATTATCACTGGGGCCAGGATCCCAGCCTAAAGTATGGGACATGTGGTGTCTGTCAGTTTCTAGTCAAGTACCCCAGTTAAAAATCTTATCAGCAGCAGAAGCTTATTGCAATATAATATGAAAAGCAATAACAGTATTAATGCTAATATGGTTGTGTCCATACCCAATAACAAAGCAAGCATGAGAAGGAAGAGTGTATTATTCTGTGACCATCAGCAACACAATCAATTTAAGAATAAACAGAAAGCAATGCAATACTAGTAATGTATCTTCGGTGAAGATAATACCAACAGTGTATATGGTAATGCTCCCAACCAGGAGTCCTAAAATGATGACAGTAAATTCAAGAGTCAGCGCTTCCTGGCTCTGTCTCAGTGATTCCTGGCTCTGGTGCAGTTGTTTCAGAGCTGGGATTTTTGGTTGTGGGTTTATCCAGTTCCAAAGTGTGGTAAACTCAAATGTCCTTGAGGTGCACCCAAGAACTGTGGTCTTGCAGCTTTGCTGCTGTTGCTGACAATGCTTCAATTCTGAAGGGTCCAACGTAAATTGGATCCTTCCACGTTTTGTGCATGAAGTATTTTCTGTGCACTAAATCTCCAACTTTCAGAGTCTTTAGATTTGCTATGTTGGCTGTACTATCTTTATCCCCCCTTCTGGCTGGCAGTTCCTGTGAAATGCGAGACAGAGAAATTATCACAGACTGTAAGTAGTGGTCAGGGAGGTGATTTTCAGGATTTCCTTTCAGTAGACGCATTTTACGTCCAGTGCAAAGTTGAAAGGGTATCAATTTAAGAGAGGCGGATGGGGTGGCACGCAAAGTAAGCAGCACCTGAGGAAGTACATCCAGCCAGGTTTTAATTCCATTAGCCATGAACTGGCATAATTTAGTTTTTAACAATCCGTTGTACCTTTCAACCAGGCCATTGCTGGTGGGTTTATAAATGCTCACCGTCCGGTGAGTGATTCCCAATTTATCAGTCAATGTGTGAATTAATTCATTGACAAAATGGGTACCATTGTCAATTGTAATTTTGCATGGTATCCCAAACCTGGGGATTAAATCATTACAAAGTACTTGAGCCATCACCTGACCCGTCTCTTGGGTACAGGGGATAGCTTCGATCCATTTTGAAAAACCATCAACACAAACAAGTAAATATCTTTTCCCCTTAACTGGTGTAATCATATCAGTGAAATCGCAGTACCAGTGAAGGCCAGGTCCTTGGACAGAGGGCAAGGAGCCAACAGGTACAGCATTTCCCCACTTAGGAGTGTTTAGGAAACATTTGTAATGTCCCCTAACAACAGAATGACAAAGGGCGAGCATCTGTGGTGCCCACAGTGTCGGGGAAAGTTGATCATACAATGTGGCTGCATTTAAATGTAAGGAAAAATGTAAGGAGTGAAGCAGAAGGAACAAAACATGGTGCACTACACATTGGCCAGCAGGATGTACCCACAGACCATTAGTGCTGAGGGAGCAGCCTGATAAACGCCAGCTTTTCAGTTCAGATTGGGTGATGAAAGACTGTAACTCCTCGAACAAATTGGGGTTTGTCAGAGGGGGAGGCTTTGCAGACTCAGAATCCGTAAGGACAAGGGCCTCATCCGAAGACTGAGGGTCTGGAGGGGATTCAGTGACCTCTCTTGCCAAACTATCAGTGAGGTTATTTCCATTAATTTCAAAAGAAAAAACTGTTTCCTGATGAGCTTTGATCCATGTTATAGCTGTGCGAAGCCCTTTTTTGTGACGCTCTTGCAAGGCTTCAAAAAGTTTGGTCCACAGTGTAACATGGGTCAAAGGATGGCCAGTGGAAGAGACCATACCTCTCTGGTTCCACTTCCGCATGTGGGAATTTAGGGAGGAAAAAAACGTAACTGGAATCAGTAACTATGGACAGGTTGTCTTGTAGTGTTTTAGACTGCAGACCATAAAAAACAGTCTGGGCCGTATAGGAGTTGGGAAGTCTGTACTGCATAATTTCAATGGCTTCTTCATCAGGTGTATAATGTACCGCCGCAAAACCAATGCTGCCATTCTGGCAGGAACCATCTGTAAACCAGACGGGTCCATTTTGCAGAACAAATTGAATGCTCAAAGAGTCAGGCAACGGGGGTAGTTGGGCTGTACATTGATGGGGGAACAAAGCATTGTTTTCAGTGACTGTCACCAATGGGTCTAAGCGCTGCAGATCGGACACAGTCAAGGGCTGTATCCGGTGAACAATGCTCAATAAAACCACTTGGTATTTATGTAGGCAAGAGACAGTCATGTGACTAATGTTTTTATCTAAAAGGTACTTAATGTCGTGAGATGTATGGATAACTACAGGAAGATGAGGTACATAGCTATACAGCTTTAAAACAGCTGTGGCTGCTGCCATCAGGCCTCTTTCGCAGGAAGCAAATGCCAATTCCACAGGGGTAAAATTACCAGACAGGTACCCACAGGCTATATCCTCATCATCCTGAGTTATTAATGCAGACCAAGTTTTCTCGCTATGGGTTATCCATAGGTGTACATCAGTAGACACATTAATAGTAACAAGGGGAGAGATCAGCATTACATCCTTAACTAACGAAAGCAAAGCAGAAGCATCAGCATCAGAGGAATCAATGGGGTCATGCTTACAGTTTTGTTTTCCCAGCAATTTCTGGTAGCACGGTTGTGTGCGTTCAGAATAGGAAGGGATCCACAAGCGACAAAAATCTAGCATGCCTAACAGCTCTAAGCTCAGTGACAGTGGTAGGCATTTGAAGGGTAGAGATATGTTTTAAAGTGTCAGGACCAAGATTCCTTACTTGGGAACCCAGGTCGTGACCAAGGAAAGTGACTTGGGTCTGTGCACTTTCAATTTTTTCTTACTGACTTTCTGAAGTCGCACATGACCTGTACACAAGTATCAAACTCATGGGAAGTAATTAGCATGTCATCAACATACTGCAGTAAATGAGTCTGAGACGGTAAGGCATATCGCTGTTTAAATTCACAGATATGGCCTACCAAGGTCTGGGAGAAAATTGTTGGACTATTGGCAAAGCCTTGTGGCAACCGAGTCCACTGGTAAGTATTGTTATCAAACTGAAAAGCAGTTAAAGGTCTAGAATTGGGGTGCAAAGGGATAGAGAAAAATGCATTAAAGAGGTCAATAGTAGAGTGGTATTTCTACAGCGTTACACTGTATAACAGGGTAGTGGGGTTCTCAACATTGGGAAAAATGTGTTTAACAACATCATTAAGTGCGCATAAGTCCTGGACAATTCTCCATTGTCTGACATCCTTTTTTCTGACCGGGAATAAAGGTGTGTTATATTGGGAGTGACATTTTTCTATAATGCCATGCTCTAGCAATTTCTGTACTTGTTCCTGTGCTTCTTCCACTACCTCTGGCTTTAAGGGGTACTGGGAAACTTTGGGTCCATCACACTGATGTAGTAACTCAATGTAATGGGTCTGTGTGAGTACTTCGCCTTAAGGTGAGTCTGGGGTTGCCCAGAGAAAATCGGGCAATTTGTCCAGTGCTGTAGCTATCTGCTGCTCAGTGAGGGCTGTAACGGCAAATATCAGAGAAGTGTTCTGAGTAGGCTCAGGTATGTCAAAATGAATTTGGAATTTAAATTGAGTCAGTAGGTCCCTGCCCAGCAAATTGACAGGACACAAAGGGGCATACAGCAAAGAAGGAGGTAACTCCTGATCAGCAAACTGTATTGTCATTGCTTCTAACATAGGAGTATCAGTAGGTACCCCATCAAAGCCAGTGGTAGTGATGTTTTCATGGGACAATTTCAATTGTTGTCATAATCTGTTGGGGGCATCAGCCAGCACCGAGCGTGACGCACCAGTGTCTACCATAAAGGGTACGGGGATGCCCTGTATATGTAATGTAACCATAGGATCAATGTACCCTGCCTGCATGTGAACCACGCCTAGTCATTGTGTACGCTCGTGGTTGTCAGGGTCCCAAAGAGGGAAGGACTGGCATGGTGGTGGTGGGTTACGGTACCCCCCTGCTCCTTGTCTGCACTCAGTCGCATAGTGGCCGAATTTGTTACATTGAAAGCATTGGACCCCAGCCCGTTGGGAGGGGCTGGGTTGGTTGCTAAAGTCACGAGAGCATTGATCCCGGTTAGGGAACCCTCTCTGTCTTTGTCTGCCCCGGGGGTTTTGTGGGGCCCTGTAGCCCCTGTCTCTAAAATCCTCTCTATAATTGCCCCTATTCTGTCTCCTATCGTTGTTCACATACAGTGTATATAGATGCATGGCACTCAGATGCATTTCATCAGAGAAAGGGTAGCGATCGCAACCGGGGGCACAGCCACGCGAGCCCCCGTGATGAAAGGGATGGAAAGAATTCTCTGAGATGGAGCTGCTAGAGCTACATAAGTACATAGTACATAAGTATTGCCATACTAGGAAAGACCGAAGGTCCATCAAGCCCCGCATGTGGTTTCCAACAGTGGCCAATCCAGGTTACAAATACTTGGCAAGATCCCAAAACAGTACAATACATTTTATGCTGTTTATTCTAGAAATAAGCAGTGGATTTTCGCCAAGTCCGTTTTAATAATGGCTTATGGACTTTTCTTTTAGGAAGCTATCCAAACCTTTTTTTAAACCCTGCTAAGCTAACTGCGTTTATTACATTCTCTATGAACTCCAGAGTTTAATTACACATTGAGTGAAGAAATATTTTCTCTGATTCATTTTAAATTTACTACTTTGTAGCTTAATTGCGTGCCTCCTAGTCCTAGTATTTTTGGAAAAAGTAAACAAGCAATTCACGTCTAGCCGTTCCACTCTACTCATTATTTTATAGACCTCTATCATATCTCCCCTCAGCAGTCTTTTACCCAAGCTGAAGCGCGGTAGCCGCTTTAGCCTTTTCTCATAGGGAAGTTGTCCCAGCCCCTTTATTATTTTTGTTGCCCTTCTCTGTACCTTTTCTGTTTGCACTATATCTTTTTTGAGATGTGATGACCAGAATTGCACACAATATTGAAGGTGCAGTTGCACCATGGATGATATAAAGGCATTATAACATCATCATTTTTGTTTTCCGTTCCTTTCCTAATAATACCTAACATTTTATTTGCTTTTTTAGCTGCCACTGCATGCTAACCAGAGGATTTCAATGTATCATCAATGATGATGCTTAAATCCCTTTCCTGGTCGGTGACTTCTAATGTGGAACCTTGCATTACATAGCTATAGTTCAGGTTCCTCTTTCCCATGTGTACGACTTTGCACTTGCTCATATTAAACATCATCTGCCATTTGGATGCCTAGTCTCCCAGTCTCATCAGGTCCTCTTGTAATTTTTCACAATCCTCTTGTGATTTAACAACTTTGAATAACTTTGTGTCGTTAGCAACTTAATTACCTCACTAGTTATTCCCATCTCTAGATCATTTATAAATATTTTAAAAAGCAGCAGTCCCCACTATCTACCCTTCTCTTTTGAGAATACTGACCATTAAACCTACTCTCTGTTTTCTATCTTTTAACTAGTTTTTAATCCACAATAGAACACTATCTCTTATCCCATGACTCTCCAATTTCCTCTGGAGTCTTTCATGAGGTACTTTGTCAAACCCCTTCTGAAAATGCAGATACACATTATCAACTGGCTCACCTTTATCCACATGTTTGTTCACGCCTTCAAAGAAATGTAATAGATTGATAAGGCAAGATTTCCCTTCACTAAATCCATGTTGGCTTTGTCTCACTAATCCATGCTTTTGAATATGCTCTGTAATTTTGTTCTTTATAATAGTCTCTACCGTTTTGTCCAGCACCAACATCAGGCTGACCGGTCTATATTTTCCCAGATTACCTCCGGAACCTTTTAAAAAATCAGCGTTACAATGACCACCCTCCAATCTTCTGGTACCATGCTTGAATTTAAAGATAAATTACTTATTACTAACAATAGTTCTGCAAGTTCATTTTTCAGTTCTATCAATACTCTGGGATGAATACCATCCAGTCCAGGCAATTTGCTACTCTTCAAGTTGTCAAATTGTGCCATTACATCCTCCAGGTTTATAGCGATTTTGTTCAGTTTCTCCAACTCGTCAGCTTCGAATACCATTTCTGGCACCGGTATCTCTCCCAAATTTTCCTCAGTGAAGACTGAAGCAAAGAATTCGTTTAATCTCTCCACTATGGCTTTGCCTTTCCTGAGTGCCCCTTTTACCCCTTGGTCATCTAGCGGTCCAACTGATTCTTTTGCCAGCTTCTTGCTTTTAATATATCTAAAAGAAATTTTACTATGTGTTTTTGCCTCCAACATCCAGTCGTATGACAGAGTACATAAGTACATAAGTATTGCCATACTGGGAAAGACCAAAGGTCCATCGAGCCCAGCATCCTGTTTCCAACAGTGGTCAATCCAGCTCACAAATACCTGGCAAGATCCCAAAAATGTATAAAATATTTTATACTGCTTATCCCAGAAATAGTGGATTTTCCCCAAGTCCATTTAATAACGGTCTATGGACTTTTCCTTTAGGAAGCTGTCCAAACCTTTTTTAAACTCTGCTAAGCTAACTGCCTTTACCACATTCTCTGGCAACGAATTCCAGAGTTTAGTGGAGCTAGTAGTGTATGTGGAGGTTACAGAGTCAAGGCTGGCGCTGCGGGTGGAACTGCCGCTGGAGCTCCGGCTAGAGCTGCCGCTGGAGCTAGAACTTTGAGGGCTACTAGTTTGTCCTTTAATATGTTGGATTTGTAAGGACATCAAATGAGCCTGTAATTTCTGAAATTCTTTGGATTTATTCAAGTTATTTTTAACAAACGTTCTGCAGTGATGCAGAATATGCTCTTTCATTTCTGGCCAAAGCTTCTGGGCAATACCCATGGTATTATCCAGTCCTTCTTTAATCTTAGAAGGTAAAGTTTCTTTAAACAGATGGTAAAATATAAGGAGACTGTTTGGGGCATCAAACCTTTCTTCAGTCCCATCCCTGTATAACTGCTGCAGTTTGAGCATGTATGTTTCAATGGGTTCAGTGTCTGATTCCCAGCGCTGTGAAGTAAGGATAGAAAAATCCTTACGGGTGGGAAAGGTGGTTCGGATGGTGGCAAACATGCCTGCCTCAATGATCGAGAAGGGATTGCCATCATACATATTATCTGTGATGGCATGGCCTTAGCCAGCTTGGGCGAACAGGTCAGAGACATTGGCATGGGGTGTGCGCCCTAACAGCGCTTTTATGTCCCCAACAGCAAGAGTTGTCTCTAGAGTAGCAGTTTTAAATTTACAGATCCATTTATTCCCTCCCTCAGTGAGATCTGGTAATTGTTGAACAAACCCATTAAGTTCAACAGCAGAGTATGGAGTATATTCAGTGTGGGGATTACCTGCCGACATTTTGTGCAGCAAGGGCAGGACTTTATTGACTTTAATCCCTGTGTTGGTGGGAAATTTATTTTCATATTTTTTCCAGATTTTAAGACCCTCAATCATATAAGTGAGAACCCTAGGACCCCAAGTGGGATCGGGGTAACAGTGGATTAGGCGGTGCGCCAGTTGGAGCATGACCGTGGAAACAGAGCCCTCGCGGGGGTACACATCAGACTGGGGCTGTAGGGACTCGGACCACTGGGCAAGGTTATCAGCCCATGGATCCACAAAATAATAAGAATTTTCTTGTTGTGCCATATATATCCGGGGCGAGTCTGAGTGAGTGCCAGTATACCCCAAAAATTGGGAGCCAGTGGCGCCTTCAATGGGGATGATGACAGACCCATCCTTGTGGCGCGGCGCCTTTATGTGACCGTGTGTGATGGGCAATGCAGTCACTGAAGTTCTATTCCAGGCATGAAAGAGAATGATTGGTATTTTGAAAAGCGCCAACGGCGGCGAGTTCAGCCTTCCATAAAGTTCTAAGGGTGTCTTTTTCTACCTGCAAGTTTGTCCACAGCAAGGGAAGAGTCCACTTGCACCTGTGTGGAATTAACAGGGTGGTTAACCGGGAGTAGCTCATTGAAGGGTGTGAGCTTAGGGGACGCGGCATTAACAGGGCGGGTAACAGGGAGTGACTCATTGAAGGGTGTGAGTGTAGGGGGCGCATCCCACAAAGGAGAGGGGTCCATGGGAGATAGAGCCACGATTCCCTTAATCTGGACCCTAGTGGGGTCAGATAGCTTAATGGGGTCATGTGTAACGTTGATAGGAACGTCCTCGGATGACAGTGGAGGAGCGTCCTCACGCTTGAGTTCCGGGGATAATTTCATGTAACCCACAGCAGTACCACAGGTCATTACTTTGGTGGTACATGGGCTGTCATAAGGTGGTGGGGCAGTAGCCGCCAGTGGAGGAGGGAGGTGAATCCCTGAAATGGGTAGGGATTTACACTTAGTATCCCTGTCAGCAATTAGAATCCATTTATTTATAGCCTGAAGGTGCTTAGAACGAGGTTTCCCTGTTTTATGGTTCTCGTTATACATTATCAATTTCTGTAAGACAGCTGGGTCAAAGGAGCCATTTAAAGGCCAGTGGAGATCAGGTTCAGTCTTATTCCACTTTTTATACCATTTGTTACAAATTAGTGTAAGTTCTTTTTCCTCACCTGGGAAGAATATAACCACAGTATCTAGGGGCATGGTTATTCTTAAACAAAGTAATTCAGTTCAGCCAAAAAGAAATTGGTACTTACCAACCTTCGTGCAACCCGGCACAAGTGTGATCGGGACCGAATGGCTATCCAGAACTCCTGTCAGCTTCAGGCCTTTTGACCTGTTTTTGGACAGGCCTAGATAGGTCCATTATTTACAATATTAAGCATGATTCCTGTACTATTTCATAACTCATTCTATAAATAAATTGATAAGTTCTTAACAGTATTTTTATGGAAAGATAAACCTGCCAGAATTTCATTAACCATACTTATAGCACCTTTGAGCAGATTTGCCATATTTTTCCAGAGTTCCTTCTCTATCATAAGGCATTTATTATGCAGCAAGGCTGTCTTTGGTTTTCTTCTTCTGCTGAATATCTCCCTTCATGGCTTCAGTTAGAGCAAACTCTTGTTAACCCTTTTTCACTAAGCATGTTACCTTGTATGTCTTTATCAGTTTCAAAACAAATTAGTTCATTGATCACCAATACTCAAAAATGTATGCTTGAACTGGATAACTTTATGACCAATCCCTTACACAATTCAACTTCTACCTCATTATGGAATAATTCACGCACCGAGGTAGACAACGTACCAGTATATTGGAAGCAATGGCATCATAAAGGGATATCAACAGTAGTGGACATATGTGATGTTTCATCCAAAACAATTCTGCCATTTGATTATTTACAGAAGTCCTTCTCTTTACCTTCTTCACAATAGATGGTTGCAGTTGAAAACTTATATTCAGAAGTCTAAGCTCCTATCAAGCCTATCATGTTCCTTTCCAAGCATTAGAACTCAAATAGTAACTATGGGGCCCTTTTACTAAGCCATGGTAGGCTCTACGCGCATGCAGCACACATTCAAATTAGACTACTGCCAGGCCAGCGCGCCCCCTGGTGGTAATTTCAGATTTGGCATGCATCCAAAATGCCTGGATGAATTATTTCCTCCCACATGTGCCGGTAATCGGCAGTTGGCGTACACAGACTGGTCACCACGTGTGTAGCATGTGAGCCCTTACTGCTAGATCAGTGGGTGGCATTAAGGGCTCAGGTCGGTTTTAGACGTGCACTGGTTTCAGTTTTACCGCATGCCCTTTTCCCATCACATTTTTAAAAAAACCCATTTTGCAGACACGGTAAAAACTGGCCCAGCACGTGCCTAATATATGCATCTACACTGCTGCAGGCCACTTTTTACCGCGGCTTAGTAAAAGGGCCCCTGTATCAGCAAATGGCCATATAGCATCATCTTTATACAAACGTTTGCTGAATAATAAATATAAACATAGTGCTGGGAACTCAGTACTAACTTCAAGCTAGATAAATCATTATATGATTCTCTATGGTACACTGTTTTGAAACCTATTTCTGCAGCTCGTTTCCTACAATCCATGCTGTTTATTCATCATAGGGCTATGTGGACTCCAAGGAAATTTCACTTGGCTAAATTAACCATACACACTTGTTGGAACTGTACTTCTCAAGTGGGTACTTTTACACACATGTTGTTTGAGTGTAGATGTCAATATCGGTCTTGACAAACATTTTTAATCTTAATATCTCCACCTCACTTTCCATAGTCATTTTTAAGTCTCATTCTATACTTCATTTATTATTGGACACACACAAAAAACGTTTTGATACACTAATTACTATTTCTCAAAAATTCATATTTACCAATTGGAAGTCTTCCTTTAATATAAATACTAATTTTTGGTGGCAAAATGTGCAATTTTATCATAAACTTGAGCTAGCCTCAGCGGAACTAATGGGTATGACTATAAAGAAATATCTACTTTGGTCAACCCTAGAGAAGTATCTGCAGTTACAACAACATGTGTGAAATTCACATTTCAACTTTTGTACTACTTGATCTGTTCACACAGATTACCACCTTCCTTTTTTCCTTTCTGTAACCTCATTGCAACAATCCAGCTCATTTTCAAAAGAGATCCCCGGCCATCTTCCAACACAAATCGGGAGATGGCCGGCGATCTCCTGAACCCGGCCAAATCAGTATAAGCGAAAGCCGATTTTGGCCGGCGCCAACTGCTTTCCATCGCGGAGCTGGCGAAACTTCAAGGGGGTGTGTCGGTACAGTAGTGAAGGCAGGGTGGGGCGGGACAGGGGCGTGCTCACGAGATAGCTGGCTTCGCCCAATAATGGAAAAAAAAAGCCAGGCTTGACGAGCATTTTGCCGGCTTTACTTGGTCCCTTTTTTGTTCATGACCAAGCTTCACAAAGGAGCCCCAACTGACCAAATGACCACCGGAGGGAATCGGGGATCACCTCTCCTTACTCCCCAGTGGTCACCAACCCCCTCCCACCCAAAAAAAACCAAAACCTTTTTTTGCCAGCCTGTATGCCAGCCTGAAATGTCATACCCAGCTCCCTGACAGCAGTATGCAAGTCCCTGGAGCAGTTTTTAGTGGGTGCTGTGCACTTCAGGCAGGTGGACCCAGGCCCATCCCCCCCTACCTGTTACACTTGTGGTGATAAATGGGAGCCCTCCAACCTCCCCCCCCCAAAACCCACTGTACCCACATGTAGGTACCCCCTTCACCCCTTAGGGCTATGGTAGTGTTGTAAAGTTGTGGGTAGTGGGTTTGGGGGGGGGATTTGGGGGGGATTTGGGGGGGCTCAGCACACAAGGTAAGGGAGCTATGTACCTGGGAGCTATTGTTATTATTTTTTGTTTTTTTTAGAAGTGCCCCCTAGGGTGCCTGGTTGGTGTCCTGGCGTGTGAGGGGGACCAGTGCACTACAAATGCTGGCTCCTCCCACGACCAAATGCCTTGCATTTCGCTGGGATGGCCGTGCCCGGTTTCCATTATGGCTGAAAAACGAAGCCAGCCATCTCCTCTACACCTGGCGATACATTTAGCCGGCTCCAACCATATTTTGAAAATACGGTTGGCTCCGCCCCCTTGTGGCGCCGGCCCCGAAGATGGCCGGCCAGCTATTTGGCCGGCGCCGTTCAATTATGCCCCTCAATGTCATCTATTTTTACTCATATAGTTGTCTTCAAAGTGACTTTTTTCACTCATTACACTTAACATTGAGCCTCTAGTTTACATAGAGGGGCATAATCGAACTTCGCCGGTGAAATAGTTCGCTGGCGATCTATTTTGACGGCGGCGCAACAGCTGGCCGGAACCGTATTATCGATGGCTGGCGATCTTTTTTTCCGATAATACGGTTTAGCCTGGCCAAATGCCAGAGTTCGCTGGGTTTGAGATCGCCAGTTTTGTTTTTCAGCAATAATGGAAAAAAATGCCGGCCATCTCAAACCCGACAAAATCCAAGGCATTTGGTCATGGGAGGAGCCAGCATTTGTAGTGCACTGGTCTCCCTGACATGCCAGGACACCAACTGGGCACCCTAGGGGGCACTTCTAAAAATTTTTTAAAAATACAAAAAAAGCTCCCAGGTGCATAGCTCCCTATCCTTGGGTGCTGAGCCCCCCAAATCCCCCCCCCCAAACCCACTCCCCACAACTCTACACCATTACCATAGCCCTTATGGGTGAAGGGGGGCACCTGCATATGGGTAAAGTGAGTTTGGGGGGTTTGAAGGGCTTAACATTTACCACCACAAGTGTAACAGGTAGGGGGGGGGGTGGACCTGGGTCTGCCTGCCTGAAGTGCACTGCACCCATTAAAAACTGCTCCAGTGACTTGCATACTGCTGTCAGGGAGCTGGGTATGACATTTGAGGCTGGCATACAAGCTGGTAAAAAAAAGGTTTTTATTTTTATTTTTTTAGCGTGGGAGGGGGTTGGTGACCACTGGAGGACCTGAAGAAGGGAAGAGTTTACTCCTTGAATGGCATCCCACAAGGCTTCCAATGTTACTACAACTGGTTTCTTAATTCCTTCATTTCCAATTGAAGCAGCTCCCAGATTAAGAGAAAGTATGGGGTTATTCACCCTCAAACTCCCTGATGTCATCACTCCTGGAGTCAAGGTAGCGGCAGGACCTCCTCCAGCTGCTTCAGAAATCAATTCCACATCGGGCGATTCAAATCACTGCTCCCCTGCTGTCTCAAAACTGCTTCCAGGTTGCAGAGGCGCTGTACTCATAGGCGGACTAAGTGAGGCCGCCTCTATGCTGTGATCCCCCTGCAATAAGGGGGATCCAATTGAAGCAGGTGTCTGTGCTTCTAGCGTCTGAACGCCAAACATCTCGAGGGTTGTCTGTCGGGCAGATGACTTCCACCAGGGTTCGAGGAGGTATTCACCCTGGTTTTCCCTTTCCTTTTCCCCATGAAAAAATCCAGGGAAAAACACTGCCAACTCAAACAAACTCAAGGGATTCAGAAGCTCAGACACATACAACCACTCGCACCGCCATCTTGCCTGTTGTACACTGTTGGCTTGCTCTATCCCATCTCCTTTTTAACATCTTTCTTAGTTCACTTGCCTTCTTTATCTAAGACCTCATTGTCAACTTTTACATTTACACACTGATAGTACATCTTGGAGCGTTGCGTTTTTCATTCTATGAACTTTGTTTGACTGATTGGGTCATTTTTGACTTTGGATAATATAAAGAGAACTGACTGCAGTTGGATCATTGTCAATTTTTTATTCTTTGAAAGTTGTTTGACCGATTTGGTCATTTGTGACTTTGGACATGATAAGAAGAACTAACTGTGGTTGGACTGGATGAATTGGTGGGGTTGTTGGAAATAAATATGTGAGATTTGATGTGTTTGTATGAAGAAAAGTTTTTTTAATAAATATTTTGTAATAAGTAAATTAAGTGGTAAATAAATTAGTTTTATATTGATGTATTGAATGCTACCATTTACGAGGCAGGCAATGGCTTCCCCTATGTCCATCTCAATACAGACTATAGACTTTTCCTCCAGGAACTTGTCCAAACCTTTTTTAAAGCCAGATATGCTAACCGCTGTTACCATATCCTTTGGCAACGTTCCAGAGCTTAACTATTCTATGAGTTGTTTGGGTCTGGGGGTGTTGGGGTCTCAGAACCAAAAAATCCCCATCACCTCACCCATACAAATTCCTCCAACTGATTTTCTTAGTACGTTCTTCCTGGGCCCGCCCTCCTCTGACGTAAGTTACCTACAACTTACGTCAGAGGAGGGCGGGCCCAGGAAGAACGGAGGGACGTCAGAGGAGGCATCACTGATCGCCGATTAGCTGTTCTTGCCCATGCAGCGCCTTCACACAGAGGTGAGAGGCGCTGCGCGGGCCCGGTAAGGCAGAGGGGGGGGGGGTCCGGTAGAGGGGGGGAGCGGCGGCGACAACCTCAGGGGGGCGGGGCACGGGGGGCGGAGGATGGCGGGAGGCGGAGCTCTGGGAGAAGGAGAAAGAGAGAGAGAGGAAGGGAGGGGGACTGGGGCTGCTAAACTTTTGATTTTTGTTTTGATTTTTTATTTAATACAGGCGGAAGCGGGGAGCAGCGGCGACCTCGGGAGGGGGGGGGGCAAGGCCGTCCATACAGGACACTCCTGACGAGTGCCTTTGCCCCCTCCTGATCCTTTTTCGATTTTTGTTTTACTTTTCTATTAATGCAGGGGGAAGCCTATGAAGTACTTCATCCACCTTGTCGTTCTTTATTGGTAGCGTTTTTATTTAATCTCACTTAAACATGCCAGCTTGGATTTTTATGGTGCAGGGGGAAGTGGGGAGATGACAGCTCAGCTCTTAACGACAGGTCTGACCTCACGTTAAATTTATCACGGTAAATGATTCGTTGCAATCGTCAGTATGGTTAGTGCATCCCGAATTGTCCACATTTCAATGGTAGTTACTCGTTTGCATTCCGTTTTCGTTAGTTGCTAGCATCGTCGGAAAATGGTCTTTAATGTATGCTACGGTTGAAAATTTCTTTGTTAAAGGGTCTTAAAGGGTCCTTAAGGTTTAGTGCATCTGGGCCTCAGTTCCCACGGCCCCCCTGCAATAGCATTTTCTTATCCCGTCCTGACTGCAGGATTTCTGTCCCTTCTCCTCTAGGGCCGTGCCAACACAGTAAGCGGGGTAAGCACCGCAGGGGAGCGCTGATCTCTGGAGGGCACCGCCGCGGTGCTTACCCTCACCGCTTACCTCAGCTCCGCGCTGCCCTGGGGGCTTTAAATCTTTTACCTCCGAAGTCGCAGCAGCTGAGCAGCGTCAGTGAAAGCGCTGCTGACGTCTCCAGCCTTCCCTTCGCGCTCGTTCATTCCCTCAGTGTCCTGCCCTCGCAAGGAAATGATGTCAGAAGAAGGCGGTACATTTATGGAACGAACGACCGCGAAGGGAAGGCTGGAGACGTCGGCAGCGCTTTCACTGACGTTGCGCAGTTGCTGCCACGATGGAGGTAAATTTAAATTAAATACAAGAAACCAGACTCAGAGGGTGGGCAGATGGACGTGGGAGGATGGATAGAAGAGGGAAGGGCAGAGAGGAGCATCGATGGACAAGGATGGACATGGATGGGAGGGCAGGGCCCATGGAGAGGATAAATTGCTGAAAATGGAGCGGAGGGGAGGGGAGAGAGGAGAATTGCTGGATATGGATAGAGGAGGGAAGGGCATAGAGGGACAAGGATGGACAAGGATGGGAGGACAGGGCCCAGGGAGAGGAGAAATTGCTGGAAATGGAGGGGAGGGGAGAGAGGAGAATTGCTGGATATGGATGGAGGAGGGAAGGGCAGAAAGGGACAAGGATGGACATGGATGGGAGGACAGGGCCCAGGGAAAGGAGAAATTGCTGGAAATGGAGGGGAGTCGAGAGAGGAGAATTGCTGGATATGGATGGAGGGGAGGGAAAGGAGGACAGAGGAAGGAGATGCACATAGATGGAGGGGAAGGGAGAGAGAAGAAATGCTGGGCATGGATGGAGGGGAGGGAAGAGAGAGGAAGGAGATGAGATGAGGGAAAAGGAAGAGAGGAGAAAAACTGCACATGGATGGAGAAAATAGGCAGAAGCTGGATCTACTGGACAGTCAAGTCTGCGGAGGACCCAGGAAGCCCTGGAAACAGAGTTAAGAGGACAGATAGCAGCAGAATCAGATACTGGGCCAGCATGATCAGAAAAAGAAAGTCACCAGACAACAAAGGTAGAAAAAATCATTTTATTTTCATATTAGTGTTTGGAATATGTCCACTTTGAGAATTTACAGTGGTGGAAATAAGTATTTGATCCCTTGCTGATTTTGTAAGTTTGCCCACTGACAAAGACATGAGCAGCCCATAATTGAAGGGTAGGTTATTGGTAACAGTGAGAGATAGCACATCACAAATTAAATCCGGAAAATCACATTGTGGAAAGTATATGAAATTATTTGCATTCTGCAGAGGGAAATAAGTATTTAATCCCTCTGGCAAACAAGACCTAATACTTGGTGGCAAAACCCTTGTTGGCAAGCACAGCGGTCAGACGTCTTCTGTAGTTGATGATGAGGTTTGCACACATGTCAGGAGGAATTTTGGTCCACTCCTCTTTGCAGATCATCTCTAAATCATTAAGAGTTCTGGGCTGTCGCTTGGCAACTCGCAGCTTCAGCTCCCTCCATAAGTTTTCAATGGGATTAAGGTCTGGTGACTGGCTAGGCCACTCCATAACCCTAATGTGCTTCTTCCTGAGCCACTCCTTTGTTGCCTTGGCTGTATGTTTTGGGTCATTGTCGTGCTGGAAGACCCAGCCACGACCCATTTTTAAGGCCCTGGCGGAGGGAAGGAGGTTGTCACTCAGAATTGTACGGTACATGGCCCCATCCATTCTCCCATTGATGCGGTGAAGTAGTCCTGTGCCCTTAGCAGAGAAACACCCCCAAAACATAACATTTCCACCTCCATGCTTGACAGTGGGGACGGTGTTCTTTGGGTCATAGGCAGCATTTCTCTTCCTCCAAACACGGCGAGTTGAGTTCATGCCAAAGAGCTCAATTTTTGTCTCATCTGACCACAGCACCTTCTCCCAATCACTCTCGGCATCATCCAGGTGTTCACTGGCAAACTTCAGACGGGCCATCACATGTGCCTTCCGGAGCAGGGGGACCTTGCGGGCACTGCAGGATTGCAATCCGTTATGTCGTAATGTGTTACCAATGGTTTTCGTGGTGACAGTGGTCCCAGCTGCCTTGAGATCATTGACAAGTTCCCCCCTTGTAGTTGTAGGCTGATTTCTAACCTTCCTCATGATCAAGGATACCCCACGAGGTGAGATTTTGCGTGGAGCCCCAGATCTTTGTCGATTGACAGTCATTTTGTACTTCTTCCATTTTCTTACTATGGCACCAACAGTTGTCTCCTTCTCGCCCAGCGTCTTACTGATGGTTTTGTAGCCCATTCCAGCCTTGTGCAGGTGTATGATCTTGTCCCTGACATCCTTAGACAGCTCCTTGCTCTTGGCCATTTTGTAGAGGTTAGAGTCTGACTGATTCACTGAGTCTGTGGACAGGTGTCTTTCATACAGGTGACCATTGCCGACAGCTGTCTGTCATGCAGGTAACGAGTTGATTTGGAGCATCTACCTGGTCTGTAGGGGCCAGATCTCTTACTGGTTGGTGGGGGATCAAATACTTATTTCCCTCTGCAGAATGCAAATAAATTCATATACTTTCCACAATGTGATTTTCCGGATTTAATTTGTGATGTGCTATCTCTCACTGTTACCAATAACCTACCCTTCAATTATGGGCTGCTCATGTCTTTGTCAGTGGGCAAACTTACAAAATCAGCAAGGGATCAAATACTTATTTCCACCACTGTACATCTGCTATCTTATTTTGCAATGTATAGCAATTTGTTTCTAAAAATATTGCTAACAATTCCTGTCATAGTAACATAGTAACATAGTAAATGACGGCAGAAAAAGACCTGCATGGTCCATCCAGTCTGCCCAACAAGACAAACTCATATGTGCTACTTTTTGTGTATACCCTACTTTGATTTGTACCTGTCCTCTTCAGGGCACAGACCGTATAAGTCTGTCCAGCACTATCCCCGCCTCTCAACCACCAGCCCCGCCTCCCACCACTGGCTCTGGCACAGACCGTATAAGTCTGCCCAGCACTATCCTCACCTCCCACCACCGGCTGGCTCTGCCACCCAATCTCGGCTAAGCTCCTTAGGATCCATTCCTTCTGAATAGGATTCCTTTATGTTTATCCCACGCGTGTTTGAATTCTGTTACCGTTTTCATTTCCACCACCTCCCGCGGGAGGGCATTCCAAGCATCCACTACTCTCTCCGTGAAAAAATACTTCCTGACATTTTTCTTGAGTCTGCCCCCCTTCAATCTCATTTCATGTCCTCTCGTTCTACTGCCTTCGCACCTCCTGAAAAGGTTCGTTTGCGGATTAATACTTTTCAAATATTTGAACGTCTGTATCATATCACCCCTGTTTCTCCTTTCTTCCAGAGTATACATGTTCAGGTCATCAAGTCTCTCCTCATACGTCATAACGTAAATCCCTTACCATTCTCGTAGCTTTTCTTTGCACCGCTTCAATTCTTTTTACATCCTTCGCAAGGTACGGCCTCCAAAACTGAACACAATACTCTAGATGGGGCCTCACCAATGACTTATACAGGGGCATCAACACCTCCTTTCTTCTGCTGGTCACACCTCTCTCTATACAGCCTAACAACCTTCTAGCTACGGCCACCGCCTTGTCGCACTGTTTCGTCGCCTTCAGATCCTCAGATACTATCACCCCAAGATCCCTCTCCCCGTCCGTACCTATCAGATTCTCCCCGCCTAACACATACATCTCCCGAGGGTTTCTATTCCCTAAGTGCATCACTTTGCATTTCTTCGCATTGAATTTTAATTGCCAAACCTTAGACCATTCTTCTAGCTTCCTCAGATCCTTTTTCATGTTTTCATGTTTTCCACTTGTCAGTGTGGCAAGTGGTGAGCGATTATTGTCACGGTTAAAAATCATAAAAAATTATTTGCGATCAAGTATTTCGCAAGAAAGGCTTGTAAACCTTGCCATGATTGCTATTGAGAATGATATATGTGCCCAGTTAGATATCAAAGATTTAATTACTAATTTCGTGAACATGAAAGCACGAAAAGCTAAGTGGTTGTAAACCCTCTATTTGTTCAACAATCCAACAAAGATGAACTCCATCTTTCAGCTTCTATTTCCTTTGCATCTTGTGCAACATGGGGGGGGGGGGGGGGTGCCAACTGATAGTCTGCAGGGGGGCATCAGAGACCCTAGGCATGGCCCTGCGTCGGGGGCCATACCTGGCCCCATAGCCGTGCCTCTAATCTGCTGATAAAATGTGTCTTGGAACAAAAAAAACATTCATTGTAAGTGCTAAGGTAGCGCAGGTCAATATGAGATGATTGGGAATCCTCCTGTGGGTGGTCCTCTTCTGAAGAGTGCTTTCTATAATCCTTAGAGCTTCAAACTGGGGAATATTGGTATAGAGAGACTCTATATCAAGCGTGACCATATTAGTATCTAGCAACGGACCATCATATTCCTGTACGGTGTTTATCATATCAGTCGTATCCCGTACATATGATGGGATCAGTGGGATGAAAGGTCTAAGGAAAAAATCCACAAAAATAGAAAGGGGTTCTAAACCGGAATCATCTCCTGAAACTATCGGTCTGCCAGGTGGATTTTCAAAAGTCTTATGTATTTTGGGTAACACATATATTGTTGGGATGACTGGGTATTTGACTTGGAGGAATTCTCTTTTTTAGTTAAGAAGTCCATACGGGAAGAGATGTCAATCAATTCTTGGATATCTTGTTGTATATCTTGTGTGGGATCTTTATCAAGTGGAACATAGAATTTTAGGTCTGTCAGTTGTCTCATGATCTCATTGATATAATCACTACGGTTCATAACCACAATTCCTCCTCCCTTGTCTGCTGGTTTGATGACTATATCTTGATTTTGTCTCAAATGTCTTATAGCTTCCTGTTCAATCTTTGAAGTGTTGTAATATCGCAGACGTTTCTTTTTCTCTAAGTTGGCGAGATTCCTTTCTACGTATGAATTAAATGCTTGAATCAATGGATTTATTGGGCATGGAGGAACCCAAGATTATGGTTTCTTGACTATTGAAATATCTGTGGGAGTGGTGGAATTATTTGAAAAGGCGCGGATTATCTGTAGTTTACGGTTGAACTTGAATAAATCAATTCTAGTTTTGAAAGCATTATATTTGACCACTGGAACGAAGGACAGACCTTTATGTAAAATCTTCATTTCTGGTTCTGTGAGAGTTGAATTTGACAAATTGAAAATGGGGACCGTTATCTCCATTGATTGTTGTAATTGAACCTCTCCTTGTTGTAATGGTAAGTTTGCGGTCCTCTGTACATACCTCTGCCCCTGCCCCTCCCTCTCTGGGGGAATATCTCTCTGGGGGAATATCTCTCTGGGGGGATAGTGACCCCCCTCTGGAAAATGAGTGGGTATGGGAATTCTTGATCATGACATCTTTTTTCCATAGTTCTTCTAAAAAAACATTTGGATTGTCACGTATATGGTCACCTGGAGATGGACACATATCATCTGGTGGCGAACGTGGTTCTCTACTTCTATTCCTTTGTAGTTGTGGTTGGTTGGGTATACAAATGGGGCTACAAAAGGGTGATGTATATAGGGCTCCAGAATCACTCCTAATTCTCTTGCGTCTTTGTTCAGTGGGGGTCATATGTTTCGAGGGTCTAGGTTCTGAAGGTGTGATCTCTCCCTTGTTTCTTTGGTGTGATACAGTGTTCATCATTGGATAGATAAAGTTATTATCTTTCTGCTTAGAGTGACATGTTCTGGCCTTAGAGAAAAGGTAAACTATGCCTCTCTTATAGTCTATTTCACCTCATTGGAATTTGCAGGATTTGGTCTTCTTGTTTTCGTTCTTAAATGTAATCATTCTAAAATTAACATCCTTAGATACACATTCAAAATTAGTGTCTAAAGATCGTGCAGTTCCAAGTTTGTTATCCAAGGTTTCTTGTAAAAGTGTACTCTTCTGTTTAGAGGTTTCCGCTATTAAAATCATCAAATCCAGGCTGCATTTATTTAAAATAGAGCACCACTTATCTAAAAAATCTTGATTATCTAAAAACATGGTCGGTGCCTTAGTAACTCTAAGGCCCCTGGGAATTCTTTTCTCTTTACAATAATTCAACATGGTATTATCTTTCAACGTTTTTATTGATGACACTTCAAAACAAAAATAAACAAATAAGGCAATTTGTTACGTACAGTCATCAAACTTTTATCGTTTTATCCCCCCCCCCCCCATTTCCTCCCTCTGTTTATGCTTCAACATTTTAACATTAGAACATTGTACTTCCTTCTAATGGATTGACTTTATTAGGCAGTAACATCCCGCTGCCCAATTAGGCTATAAATGTAACAGCAAAACAACAATAAGACCATATGTTGTGCAGGAAAGAACAGTACATAGGGGAGTCCCCTCCCATCTCATGGTCTCCCCATCATATTATCTCACTGACCCCATCAGCTGGCAACAATTATAATTAACATTCCAATGCTGTAATCATTTGTAGTAATTCAAAACTATATAATTTGGGCCTCCTAATACACCACTTCCTCAATCCCCTTCCCTCCTTCATTACCCACCCTTATATAAAGTATTCGTCTTCGCACATTCCACACGTATCTACCTGTCTCGTCAACTTCCCAGGCAGCCTGTACTCTTATGACCACCTGAGACCATCAACAGCAGTGTAGCAGACTCTGCTTCTTATCTTTTTCCCTATCCCCCTCCTGCCCCCCATCCCTAATTCATATCTACCCCCTTCCCCATACCTTCCTGCCTTATCCACCTTGTCCTGTTAACAAACATTATCCTGTCGGTCTGACCTCCCCACAGAAGAGTATTTAAAACTTCACTCCGCGCTCTAGGAGATACTTGATTTAGATAAGGCCCCCACACTGCTAGGAATTTCTGTTGCTGCTTAGGCGAGTGTCGTGCCCCTCGGGATTCCCATAACATAAGCTGGTGAATTTTGTTTCTCCAGTACCAATAGGAGGGAGGTTTGTCCATAACCCAGTGATTAAGAATACATTTCTTCCCCACTATACACGATTTGCTTAAAAACATCCTTTGAGCTTGAGTTCCTACCCTCCATTGATTGGTAGCACTATATAGCATCTTTTCAAATTCAACATGGTATTAAAATGCAAACCATCCTATATAATAAAAAGCACCTCCAACGTTCTGAAGCTGACTGCGTGGACACAAAACCTTGAGGCATTCGTGCTCTGTAACTCCAACTCTTGAAATGACGTCACGCACTTCCCGTGTGCGTCACCAGCAGCAGTGCCCAATCACAACTCCAACGGACTAAAAAAACAGCATAACACGCGTGCCCGAACTTCAATCAATGAACGAAAGAAGACAAGCAGCATCAGCCACACACGCAACAACACCCCCCTCCCGGGGTTCTCTCCCTCTCCCATCCAAAGTTGCCACTGGACCCCGTCACCTGCACACAGCCCCCATCACCCACCCTCCTCCCCAAAGCACACTCCCGCCTACCTCCCTCTCCTCTCCGAATTCAAAACATTTTACTAACCTGACTGAAGCATTTACCTTTCCCCTTCTCTATCAGCATCCTGCCCTTGCATAAACAGGAAATGAGGGCGGGACCACAGCTGAGAGAGAAGGGGAAAGGTAAATGCGAGCCGGCTGTACTGTGCTTCAGTCAAGAAACAGCAACAAAGAAAAAAAAAACGAAGCTCTTCAACGCTGCCACAACAACTTTTGCACAAGGTACAGTTTACTCAAACAAAAAATGTGACTTACTCTGACACTCCACCTCTCTCACATACTCAGTCAGTCACTATCACACACACAAAATCTCTCTCATACACTCTGTGACACACACTCTGACACAGTCACACACTCTCTCTCTCTCACACACACACACACATACCAGCAATAGTAAAAAAAAAAAAAAAAGGTTCTGCAAGTACCTGCGCCACAATAAAGATAAACTCCCCTATAAAGAAACAAGGTACAGCTTAATTTAACTAAAAAAAAAAGATGCCCTCACTCACAATGGTGTCTGTATCACTAACAACCCAGACAATAAAACATTCACTCTATTTGTCAGACACAGAGTCTAACACTCATACACACTGTCTCTCTTTCTCTGACACACAGAGACACACAAGCCCAATACTACCCCCTCCAACTTCACCATCCATGCCTCCAACCCCCCCCCCCCCCCCCGGGAGTTCCCAAAAAACACCTCTATCAGTAACACACACATACACTCATTCAAACGCCCCTCCCAACCTCCACCCTCCCACCACAAAACAAACACACACACAAAAAAAAACTCTGTCACACACACATACTCGCACATTCACTCTCTCTCTCTCACAGAGTCACTCTCACACACACTCTCCCAAACTTACACACTCCGAGGAAAACCTTGCTAGCACCCGTTTCATTCATGTCAGAAACGGGCCTTTTTTACTAGTTTCTTATAATATTCTTTTTTAAAGTGATAATCTCTAGCCATAAGTCCATTATTATAAAGAATAAAATTGTCTTTGTGGGTTCATCCCAAATAGTAGCTCAAACTTGATCATGTTATGATCACTGTTTCGCAGGGGACCCAACACCGCCGCCTCTCAAACTATGCCATGCATGCCATCAAGGACCAGATCAAAAATGGCTCCCCCTCTTGTCAGTTCCTGGACCAGTTGCTCCAAGAAGCAGTTGTTTATTACATCTAGAACTTTTATCTCCCTGGCACTCCTTGATGTAACATTTATCCAGTCAATATTGGGGTAATTGAAATCAAAGAAAAAAAATCACCTATTCAAGGTATCTCCTACTGCCTTTTAGTCCCCCCTCCCCCCCCAAAAAAAAATGTGGAGAAAAAAGACTTCAGAAATAACAGGGTTTTAAAACAAACAGCCACAGCTGATAGTAGTGAAAAGCTCCCCTTCAACCATTGGTCAAAAAACTCCACAAATATAATAATTACAAAAGATTGCAAACAACAGACATCTACCACATGAACAGGCAAAAAAAGTTGTAGGCAATGAAAGTTTTCAACAATCCAGTCCAGCATATCTATGATAATGGCAGTAATGCAGCTATAAAAAGCAACTCTCAAAATATTCATCTGAAGGCTATCCCTAGAATGTAGTTGACAAAATGAACTATCCAGTTCAAAATCTCATGAGGAGGATTACATAACAAAAAAGATGGACAACTATCTAGTACACAAGAGGACTTAGAACATTGAGTTGTTTTTCAACATCCTTGAGGTAATGTGCCTGAAAGTAGACCATAATCTGTCAGAATGCGAAGCGGTTGGAAAATTAGGATGGATTTTCCTGACTGCTCTCCCCTGCATAGATGAGAAGTTGAAACTGTCTAAGACCATAATCTCAGAATGGGCAGGTAAGCTTAGTACGCTAGAAGAAGCACACATGCTCTCTAGAGAAAAATTGGCACTTGCAATTAAAAACTTGAATAAAGAAATAAGCATGTTGCCAATTTCAAAGCTCAATTAGCAATCACAGCTAATGAATGAGATGAGCAGGTTACAGATTTAAAAGCTCAGATTCACACTCTAAAAGGGACCTTAAGGCTGGGGCTGGACCCTGCCGGGAAACAGACTGAATAATAAAAAGAAAGAATATGATTTACCTGATTGGCCTGTCTATTAATTAACAGAATACAGACAACAGATAAAAGGTTGTCATTTGGGAAACGGAACTGTCTTGAACAAGCAGACAATGCAAATTTAAAAGTTACTTTCACAGAAAACAACAGTGAGACATGCTTAGACAGCACACAATATGCTGAAAATGAAGGCACACAGGCCAAAGAATTGTTTTCTGTAGTGAAACACCATGAGGGGCATAATCGAACGGGGCGGTCATCTTTCGTTTCGATAATACGGTCGGGGACGCCCAAATCTCCACATTTAGGTCAACCTTAGAGATAGAGATGGTCGTCCCCAGTTTTCAGCGATAATGGAAAGCGAGGACGCCCATCTCAGAAACGACCAAATCCAAGCCATTTGGTTGTGGGAGGAGCCAGCATTCGTAGTGCACTGGTCCCCACTGCCGCTTCTTGTGACTCTGGGCAAGTCACTTAACCCTCCATTGCCCCTGGTACAAAATAAGTACCTGAATATATGTAAACCTCTTTGAATGTAGTTGCAAAAAAACCTCAGTAAGGCGGTATATCAAGTCCCATTTCCCTTCCCTTCCCCTGATATTCCAGGACACCAACCGGGCACCCTAGGGGGCACTGCAGTGGACTTCAGAAATTGCTCCCAGGTGCATAGTTCCCTTACCTTGTACACTGAGCCCCCCAAAATCCACTCCCCACAACTGTACACTACTACCATAGCCCTAGGGGGTGAAGAGGGGCACCTACATGTATGAACAGTGGGTTTGTGGTGGGTTTTGAAGGGCTCACATTTACTACCACAAGTGTAACAGGTAGGGGGGGATGGGCCTGGATCCGCACAACTCCCCACTAGAGAACTGCCTTGATAACAACAGTAGTTAGCTGACACTTTGGGAGGACTTCACTGCACAGCAGGAGATAGGTTTGGCCTCTGAAGGGGGAGACAAACCCACTTGTGTTTGTAACTTTCCAGGTATTGGACCCCTGAATCCAAACTCCTGCACAGTAAAGTAAACTCTGACCTTTAAATTCCAAACTTCTCAACTTTCTGGCTATAGGTGAGATACCTGATATTCTCTTTAATTTAATGCTTATTGCTTAATTAATGAATTTGCCCTGTGAAACCTTTTATTTCTTTCTTTCTTTTCCTGTCAAGCTCTGATTGATAGAGAGAGAGGAGAGGCTGTTTAAACAGCATTGCATTCAATTGAGACTCAAAAGTTACATTTTACACTGCTGAAACTGCTATAATTATTGGGAATATTTAGATTTATATTACCAAGAGGAAAGTTATATTCTAAGACAATTTTAAAAGTTAAATCAATTGAAAATTCTTTGATCAGACTACCATTTCTGGTCCCCATCTAGAGAATTGCCTTGATAACAACAGTAGTTAGCTGACACTTTGGGACTTATAATCCCACCCACCCCAAGGTTTTCCACTCATATATAGACAAACCAAACCTCATTACCTTTACTCCTCAATCATACACAGGCAGTCTTGCAGACTGTTAACCCAACATAGTACACCTGTTCATACCCATTTCAACCAATCAGGATGACTTTTATTCTCTGTAATAATTGTGGTGCTTTAGTTTCAAGGCCAATCATCTGGAGACTTAAAGCTTGTCCTATCTGTCTTCAGCTATCTAGTTTACAACAAGAGCTCAGTAAAGTAATGCAAGAATTGTATGCAATTAAAGCAGCTTCTAGAACTACACAGAAAAATAACTTCTCACCACTGCCTCAAAGAATAAAACCACATAAGAACAGATGGTTCACAGTAGGCTCAGGCAGACTTCGTCAGGTGACACAGAAGCATCCACCCGCACAAGTGTTGTCACTAAAGAATTCTTTTGCTCCATTACAATACTGTGATGCTCCTGAAAATAGAACTGAGGCAGAGGAAAAAGCAATAAAGTTGGAACAAAAAGACACGAAGGTACCCAAAGTAAAAATACCCCCCCAAATCACTAATGTTGGAACACATAACAGGAAATATAGATGGAAAGCGATGGCCACAAATGCTCGTAGTCTAAGCAATAAAGTTCACGACCTTCAAGCCCTGATGTTGGAAGCAGACTTAGATGTTGTTGCAATCACAGAGACGTGGCTCAACAGTTCCCATGCATGGGATGCAAGCATACCAGGCTATAATCTATTTAGGAAGGATAGAGAGGGTCGTAAAGGTGGAGGAGTAGCTCTGTATGTGAGGAACGATATCACGGCGACTGAAATGACAGGGACCTGGGGAAAGGAAGAAGCGATATGGATCACCTTAAAAAGAGATGATAGAACCTCTGTCCATGTGGGTGTTGTCTACAGACCCCCGACACAAACTAGATAAAGATCTGATCGCAGATATTCAAAAATGAGGAAAGAAAAAAGAGGTTCTGTTGATGGGAGATTTCAATCTGCCAGATGTAGATTGGAAGGTTCCGTCTGCCAAATCGGAAAGAAGTAGAGAGATCGTGGATGCTTTCCAAAGTGCTCTGCTCAGACAGATGGTGACAGAACCCATGAGGGAGGGAGCGATGCTGGATCTGGTGCTCACAAATGGGGATAGTGTGTCAAATGTCCGAGTGGGTGCACACCTGGGAAACAGTGACCATCAAACGGTTTGGTTTGATATGACGGCTGAAGTGGAGGGCGGCCACTCTAAACTCAAAGTCCTGGATTTCAAGCGTGCTGACTTTAGTAAAATGGGGGAATACCTGAGGAAGGAGATGATGGGCTGGGAGGACGTACATGAAGCGGAAGGGCAGTGGTCCAGGCTGAAAGAAGTATGTAAGGAGAGTAAATAAAAGCAAGAGTAAATAAAAGCAAGAGAAAAAGGAAACCGATATGGTTCTCCAAGCAAGTGGCTGAGAAAATAAAGGCTAAAGAGTTGGCGTTCCAGAAATATAGAAAATCTCAAGAAGATGAACACGGGGAGGAATACCGGATGAAACTGAAAGAAGCCAGGAGAGAGGTACATCTGGCGAAGGCGCAAGCGGAAGAACAAATGGCTAGAAATGTAAGGAGGGGTGACAAAAATTTCTTCAGGTATATTAGTGAAAGAAGAATGACTAAAAAGGGAATTGTGAGACTAAAAGATACAGCGAACCGCTATGTAGATAATGATGAAGAAAAAGCCAATTTGCTAAATAGATACTTTTGTTCTGTTTTCACTGAAGAAAATCCTGGAGAAGGACCACGAGGGACTGGCAAAAGTACACCTGAGAATGGAGTGGATATAGCACCATTCACGGAAGAGAGTGTGTATCAACAACTTGGAAAGCTAAAGGTGGACAAAGCCATGGGACCGGACGGGATCCACCCCAGAATATTGAGGGAGCTCAGAGAGGTTCTGGCGGGTCCTCTTAAAGATTTGTTTAATAAATCCTTGGAGACGGGAGAGGTTCCGAGGGATTGGAGAACGGCGGAGGTGGTCCCTCTTCACAAAAATGGTGATAGGGAAGAAGCTGGAAACTACAGGCCGGTAACCCTCACTTCGGTTATTGGAAAAGTAATGGAAGCCATGCTGAAGGAAAGGATAGTGAATTTCCTGGAAGCCAATAAGTTGCAAGATCCGAGACAACATGGTTTTACCAGAGGGAAATCGTGCCAAACGAATCTCATTGAATTCTTTGATTGGGTAACTGGAGAATTGAATCATCGACGTGCTATAGACGTAATCTACTTAGATTTTAGCAAAGCTTTTGACACGGTTCCCCACAGGAGGCTCTTAAATAAACTAGATGGGCTGAAGATAGGTCCCGAAGTGGTGAACTGGATTAGGAACTGGTTGACGGACAGACGACAGAGGGTGGTGGTAAATGGAGTTCGCTCGGAGGAGGGAAAGGTGAGTAGTGGAGTGCCTCAGGGATCGGTGCTGGGGCCGATTCTGTTCAATATATTTGTGAGTGATATTGCCGAAGGGTTAGAAGGTAAAGTTTGCCTATTTGCGGATGATACTAAGATTTGCAACAGAGTGGACACCCGGGAGGGAGTGGAAAGCATGAAAAGGGATCTGAGGAAGCTAAAAGAATGGTCTAAGGTTCGGCAATTAAAATTCAATGCGAAGAAATGCAAAGTGATGCATTTAGGGAGTAGAAACCCATGAGAGCCTTATGTGTTAGGCGGGGAGAGTCTGATAGGTACTGAGGGCGAGAGGGATCTTGGGGTGATAGTATCCGAGGATCTGAAGGCGATGAAACAGTGTGACAAGGCGGTGGCCGTAGCGAGAAGGTTGCTAGGCTGTATAGAGAGAGGTGTGATCAGCAGAAGAAAGGAAGTGTTGATGCCTCTGTACAAGTCGTTGGTGAGGCCCCACCTGGAGTATTGTGTTCAGTTTTGGAGGCCGTACCTTGCGAAGGATGTTAAGAAAATGGAAGCGGTGCAAAGAAAAGCTACGAGAATGGTATGGGATTTGCGTTCCAAGACGTATGAGCAGAGACTTGCTGACCTGAACATGTATACCCTGGAGGAAAGGAGGAACAGGGGTGATATGATACAGACGTTCAAATACTTGAAAGGTATTAATCCGCAAAAAAATCTTTTCCGGAGATGGGAAGGTGGTAGAACGAGAGGACATGAAATGAGATTGAAGGGGGGCAGACTCAGAAAAGATGTCAGGAAGTATTTTTTCACGGAGAGGGTGGTGGATGCTTGGAATGCCCTCCCGCGGGAGGTGGTGGAGATGAAAATGGTAACGGAATTCAAACATGCGTGGGATATGCATAAAGGAATCCTGTGCAGTAGGAATGGATCCTCAGAAGCTTAGCCAAAATTGAGTGGCGGAGCAGGTGGGGGAAGAGAGATTGGTGTTTGGGAGGCGAGGATAGTGGAGGGCAGACTTATACGGTCTGTGCCAGAGCCAGTGATGGGAGGCGGGACTGATGGTTGGGAGGCAGGAAATACTGCTGGGCAGACTTGTACGGTCTGTGCCCTGAAAAAGGCAGGTACAAATCAAGGTAAGGTATACACATATGAGTTTATCTTGTTGGGCAGACTGGATGGACCATGCAGGTCTTTTTCTGCCGTCATCTACTATGTTACTATGTTTGGAGGGGGTTGGTGACCACTGGGGGAGTATGGGGAGGTCATCCCTGATTCCCTCCGGTGGTCATCTGGTCAGTTCAGGCACCTTTTCACGGCTTGGTCGCAAGAAAAAATGGACCAAGTAAAGTCGGCCAAGTGCTCATCAGGGACGCCCTTCTTTTTTCCATTATCAGCCGAGGACGCCCATCTCATTATCACATCCCAGTCCCGCCTTCGCTACGCTGCCGACATGCCCCCATGAACTTTGGTCGTCCCCACGACAGAAAGCAGTTGAGGACGCCCAAAATCGGCTTTCGATTATGCTGATTTGGGCGACCCTGAGAGAAGGACGCCCATCTCCCGATTTGTGTTGGAAGATGGGCGCCCTTCTCTTTCGAAAATAAGCCTGCATGTGTCTGTAGAAGGAAGAAATACAGCAACTCTTAGTAATCTGAAGGCATACTAGCCACACAAACAGATTATAGACTACATCTTCCTACAGGCGGGGGGCCCTGTCTGCTCTGTGGAGTCTGCAGCAGTGGCATGCGGTCAGGGCCTTCAGGGGATTCAGTGAATCCCCAGCCCTGCCATCATACTATAAATTGTTTAGTTGTTTTTGCTTTTTTTTGGGGGGGGGGGGGGGGAGGTGGGATGGAGATTAAACTTTTTTGCAACGGTATCTCTCCTTTTCCTGTCCCTTCATCTGCAGATCCAGCACTTCTTCTCCTCCCTCTCCCCAGTCTTTCAAACCTATCTGCTTCAGCAGCGAGTAAACAAGAAGTTGAGTCACAAAGGGTAAGATGCACCATGGATTTTGGGCAGGCTGCAGGCAGCATATGTTTATCACTGCCACTGCCGCCACCAGAGCAAATACGTTTGAAAGACCATGAGGGGAGAGGAGGAGGTGCTGGACCTGTAGGGGGAGGGGGTGGATCAATCTGAGGGAGTGGATGAGAGAGGTGCTGTTCTGGGAGAGGTGAAGAGGAAGAGATCCTGAACTCACGAGACTGGGGGTGATAGGAAGAAGTGCTGGAGCTGCAGGGAGGAGGGAAGAAGAAGAGGTGCTGGACCAGTGGGAGGGGGGATGGAAGGAAGGAAGGAAGGAGAGAAGTAGAGGCACTGGATATATCTGGGGGGGAGGAGGCAGAGGCATTGGATCTATCTGGGGAGTGGAGGCAGCAGGAGAGATGCAGAATCTGCAGGGCAGACAGGAGAGATTCTGGAACCTTGTGGGTAGGACAGGAAAGATGCTGGACTACAAGAGGAGACTGGAGAGGAGAAGATGCCAAACTCAATCCTCATCTTTCTTATTTGCTTTTGATGGTCACTTGAATTTTAGGACTCTTCTGTCTTGGTTTTCTTCTTACCTCTTCCATCACACTTTTAGTGTGTGCTCTGAGGCATCCTCCTCCACTGCAATCCTATTAGTCAGTGTACCTCAGGGCTTTGTCTTGGGATCTCTTCTCCTCTCTCTATATATATTTAGTCCCTTGGTGCTCTGATGTCCTCCCATGGTTTTCAGTATCTTTACAATGATGACTCCCAGATCTACCTCTTTACACCAGAAATTTCAGAAGGAATCCAAGGTCCAATTCTAAGCCTGCTTGTCTGATGTTGCTGCCTGAATGTCTCACCGCCACTGTGCAAATATGTCAGCAGACCCTTAGAACACCTGCTATCTTTTAATTGACCCTTGTAGTTTGTGCATTCTCTGTTGCTTTATGTTATAAAAATTGCTTTAGGTTATACACAAACTATCTGGAGGAAAAATCCAAATCCACCTGTATTTGTAAGTCCAATATTCAACCACAGAAAATACCGTGGTTCCTTAAAGGATCCTTTAAATGAATAAATCAACCAAGCAGTTGCAGTCCAAAAGAACAACTTTTGATGTGTGCAATAGTCTTCATAGAAATGAAGATCTAAATGCCAATTGAAAGATATCCTGCTGACTGCTCTACACAAGACTGTGTTTTGCCAATTGGCGTCTTTAGGAGCACAGTGCAATGGCTACTATTCACCATCAAATAACATTTTCAGCATGTCTGTGTCCCATGTATGGCAAGATAGATCAAGATCAGCACGACTTTGATGGCAGTAGTTGGTCATATGGGCAGCACCGGGAGGACTTCTATTGTCTGTGTCCTGAAAATGGCAAAGTAAGGTCAGGATCAATTAATATGTATTTATTAATTTCCAAATAAACATCAAGAAAACAATCATCTGGAAAAATTATAATTTTATATCCAAGAAATTCTACATTTTGAAAATGCAAATGCAACACTGAGCCTTTATCTTGTGCAAATACAAAGGAAACAATTAAAGTTGCAGTCCCAGTCATGTGGAGGCGTATTTTCAAAGCACTTTGTAAGTCTTGAGTACTTTGAAAACGAGCACCACACTCTCCAGAGGCTTCCAAAAGGCCTGTAACATCTAATTCAGAAGACTCGGCTTATATAGGGCCTCCTTGATCTTTCCCAGCAGGTAGAACATAATATATATTATTTAAAGGAGGCACAGTATTTTCTGGAAACTTCAAGATATCCTTTAAGTACTTATGAAAAACCCCTCTAGGTGCCATGGAAATTATTCGGGGAAAATTCAGAAGATGAAGATTTAAAAACCTAGCGCTGTTTTCCATAAGTTCCAACCTCCAGTAAATAGCCATCTTGTCCACTACTAGAGAAGATTGGGTTCTTTTAATAGATTTTACCTCTAGATCCAAATTAACAACCTTTTCTTTCAAATTATTAACCCCAGGCTCAGTGGACTGTGATTTGGCCAAAGACTGAGAAGCAGTATGTGCAAAATATTCCACAGAACTTGTGTATAGATTCCACTGTCTTCCAAAGATCTTCTAGAGTGACCACCAAAGGCTTAAGCAAAGGAGGAACAACACATGATGGCAATGAAGCATGGGCGTAGACTGGGGGGGCAACCCCCCAAACGATGACGACAACTTAGTCTTCTTACCCGCAGCGGCGAACTAGCGGGTGGGGCACCACTCCAGTAGTAAAAGCAGCAACCAGCCAGGATCGACTCCGTCCTTCGCTTCCCTGCCCTCTCAGCGTCCTGCCCACCCGAAAGGAAATTACATCAGAGGAAGGCGGGACGCAGAGAGGGCAGGGAAGCGAAGGACGGAGTCGAGCCTGACTGGTTGCTGCTTTTATTACCGCCACCTGCCCGTTCGCCGCTGCAACTTTGGTACTAGAGTAGAGTGGAAGTGAGCCAGCCTATCTAGTCCACTGTAAGGAAGGAAGCCATTTGGTAAATCTCTGTTTCCACTCCCCCATGCAGCCGTCACCGTTCACTCAAAACACAGCAAGCAAACCTGTGAGCTGCTGCATCCAAGTTGTTGTTCTTTATTGAGAGAGAGAGATGAGAGATGCTGTGAAGGAGGAGAGGGGGGAGGAGACGCTGGATAGAATGTGGAAGGGGGTGGAAAGAAACAGGATGGGCAGGGGAGAGAGGAGAATTGCTGGACAACAGGGATTGATGGAGGGGACAGGGGAGAGAGGAAATTTGCTGGAGATGGATGGAGGAGAAGGCAGGGGAGAATGGAGAGTTGCTGGACATGGAGCGGAGAGCAGGGGAAGGAGGAGAATTGCTGGACATGGATGGATGGAGGGGAAAGGAGCGAGAGGAAATTTGCTGGAGATGGATGGAGGAGAGGGCAGGGGAGAATGGAGAGTTGCTGGACATGGATGGATGGAGGGGAGGGCAGGGGAGAGAGGAGAATTGCTGAACATGGATGGATGAATGGAGGGGACAGAGGACATTTGCTGGATATGGGTGGATGGAGGAGAGGGCAGGGGAGAATGGAGAGTTGCTGGACAGATGGATGGAGGGAGGGGAGAGAAGTCAGGGAGGAGATGCACATGGATGGAGGGGAGGGAAGAGAGGAGAAATGCTGGACATGGATGGAGTGGAGGGCAGGGAAGAGAGGAGAAATGTTGGACAAGGATGGAGGGAAGGAAAGACAAAGGAAGGAGATGCACATGGATGGAGGGGAAGGGAGAGAGGAGAAATGTTGGACAAGGATGGAGGGGAGAGAAGACAGAGGAAGTAGATGCACATGGATGGAGGGGAGTGAGGAGAAATGCTGGATATGGATGGAGGGGAAACTGCTGAGTTTAAGGGCTGGTTTGGAACACGTTGAGGGCAGATACTGAAACTCGAGGAAGGATAGGGACAGGGCTACAGATGGTAGACAGGATGCATAAGGACACAGGAGGATGGTGGACATGGTGAGAGAAAAAATATCAAATGGAAAGAAGACACTGCATAAAACAGAAGACACTGGGACCAAAGCGAATAGAAAAACTAAATGATCAGACAACAAAGGTAGAAAAAAGTATTTTATTCAGAATTTATTAATTGGAATATGTCAGCTTTTTGAAATGTGCATCTATGATATTTTGCATGTAAGTTTCAATTTTTCTGGTATTGCTGCATGCTAAGTCTGACTTCTTGAGTTAACTTTCCAGTTCAGTATTTTGCTGTCACGTCTGTGGCCTTGACCCCCTCAGCCTTACCTTCTTTCTGGGGGTCAGCAGCTCTGCTGGCTTCTGTCTGTGTTTGTGTTTGTGTTTGTCTTGTCTCTAGTCTCTGTGCTGATTGCTTCACTAGACCTCACCTGTGTGGGCTATGCCTCTCTAGGGAGCCAGCATCTAAGATGGCTGCCACCGGCTCTGTGCCAGCTTCCAAGATGGCTCCTGCTTGTCTTTCCTGTGGGCTCACTTCCTATGTGTGTCAAGCCTCTCTTTGGGGTCAGTGTACTTCCTGCTTCTGTCCTACTGCTGGTGACTCATCAGTGAGAGCCTTCATAAGGAAGTGCTGGGCTTGCAGTCAGTGCCTTTTGCATAAGTGTTATGCTCTTAGGCCAGGTCAGGTTAGTAAGTGTCTGCTGCACTACTGCTTAGCCTCTGTCTGGGTTCCAGCCCAGTTTCTTTCTGTGTCTGTGTCTCTGTTGTCCTTCCATGGGGGGCCTTCCCTGCCACTGTCTGTCTGTGGACTGCAGGTCCTTCCTGGCTTACCCTGTGTTTGGGGTGAAGCCTCTGCTCCAGGCTTACCCTGTGTTGGGGTGAAGCCTCTGTTCCTGGCTTACCCTGGGTTGGGATGAGGCCTTTGTCCGGGTTTGTTCTCTGTCTGTGTGCGAAGCCTCAGCCTTTGTGGGTTCCCCAGTCAGTGTGTGGAACGGCTGTGGCTGTGTGTGGAACTCCGGTTCCGTTCCACCTCGAACAGCCACTCGACCAGTGCTAGAGGGTGGAACTTCCTGCTCCTTTTCCCGCCCTAGGATCATTCTGACTATTCAGTTCTAAAGGGGGCAGAACCTAGGAGAAAAGACTGTGCGTCTCTCCAAGGATAAAGGTTAGCCTGAGCAAGGAGACTGAAGTATTTTTAACCTCCTTGAGCCTGAGCCTCCTTGAGTCTTTCAGTAGATTCAGCCCCAAGGAGGTTGGATAAAACAGGAGACAAAGTGAGCCTATCTAGTCCATTGTATGAGCTGAAGCCAGTAGGCGGAGCTTGCCGCGGTTTTAGTACACCCAAAACAATAGCAAAAGATTATTAGAAATAAGGGACTGCCTATGCGTGGTCCATTTGTAACAAGTCTAAAACTGTTTCAGTTGGCTAGGCAGTGCTTTAAAAGGTGGAGGAGAAAAGTTGTTTTTTGTGTGGTTTTTTTTTTAATTTATTGGCAGCTTTTTAATTATTTGAAAGCTTCCCTTATCTAGATATAAATATCATGAAATAAAAATTGAATATCACTAAAACAGCTTAAAAATTATTGTAGCTGGTAGCAAAAGCAGTTATAAACTCTGTATTGTGTGCTCATTTTCTACAATGTTCTATACAATACAGATGGCAAAACTTTCAGTGAGGATATTCTGTTTCCTGATGGGTTCTTCTTAACTGTAATGGGAAGCCTGGTGTTATAAATATGGAATATATTGAAATTAAATGGATGTAAAATTCAACTCTTCTTTTATTTGGGCATATGGAATCACATCTTCATCTGTTTTGTAGAATTTGACATGTTCGATACACAAATGGATTATTCTGTTTTGAACATGTTCCAGGAGCAAGTGGTTTTATAAGTCAAAATAAAAATAAATATTTTGTTTCATGCAGATCTTTTTTGTTTAAACATAATTAAATGGGCTATAAGCCCCAATACGGTCCACTGGTTTTCTTATAGTTTGTTCTTGTGATGATGTATATTGTGCCCAAACTGAAAACTTTTATCTCTATCTGGTTGATAATAAAAGGAGCTCATTGTGAACACTATCCATCCTAAAGGGTAGTTTTGTGGCTATACACGAGGAATTGTGATATTGAATAAGTTCGTGTATGTTTATGTCCCTTGTCTTGCATCCAAAGTTTATTATATAATCCTTTCAAGAAAGCCAGTTAATTGTTTTAACTTATTAGTGGAACATAACCACAGAGGCATGGTATGGTCACATTTTCAATATGGTAATACTAGGGCCCAGCTAAGAAACAGGTTACTTTGAGTTAGTCTTCACTGGACCAAACTTGCTTTCCTTGTGCCATCACCATCCAGATGGATATGTATATGTCTGAAATATTTAACAAAGTTGAGATTAGCATATATACCCAACTGGGCATTTAAAAGTCTGTCCTTTAATGATGCCACATGTTTAGAAATCTTAGCCATAAGTATAGACAGTTATTCAAATATTATCGCATACACCAGAACAGGCATTCATACACACATTGCAAAAGTAAATACAATTTCTACAGCGTACATTAATTTTTATTTTCTCATTTTCATCTTCCAAAATGCCAGACAGCAGATGTACAGAGTCAGTAGGACCCAAAGCAGTCCAAAACAAGTAAATTCAGAAATAAAACAATTTATACTTAATTGTACCACCAACTTTAGGATTCACCTTTGGGTTTAAAAAGCAAAACCATGTGCATGAAAGAGTTGGATAAACAAGTTTAAAGCAAATGCCCGTAATATGTGGTAGCAACAGGGCTTTTTTTGAGGGGGTACTTGGGGGTACTGAGTACCGGCACCTTTTCCATTGTCTGCTAAAATTGACCCATGGACTCCAAGCTTTAATGAAAGATCTCAGGCTCTACACACCAATTCTGCCTTGTCATAGATTCTGTGACTGGTTGCAGGAGGCCTGGCTATTGTGGGTGGGTTCCTCAGTGATCACTCTCATCTTTGAAGGGTGGCCTGGCATTTGAGTACCAGCACCTTTTTTGCTAGAAAAGATGCACTGGGTAGCAATATGAAACAATTACGGAATATTCATATAGCAAGCAACCTGAGGCAACAGATTTATTTTCCACTAAACGTAATTAACTTTGTATGAACTTGGTTGCTAATATTGTGCTGAACTGGACAATGTTGGCACATGTAGACTGACTCTGGACTTCTGCATGAAGGTATCTCTGCCCTCATTATTTAATATCTTTTAAATAGTAGTAATAAACAATATTAAATGCATTTTTATAATATAACTTAATATAGTAGATGATGGCAGATAAAGACCTGTACGGTCCATCCAGTCTGCCCAACAAGATAAAATCATTGTATGAGCTACTTATGGATACCTGACCTTGATTTGTCTTGCCATTTTACTGCAATCCACAAAACAAGAGGATCAAGTTCCCACAAACCATCTTTCTATTTTGATCTAGGCACAGGAGAAAAAAATAAAGATTTTAAATGATCCCAGGTTTCAACCTAATTATAACAAATTACTACTCTGCCTATACGGTTCTTATATTTCCTTTTTGTACATCCTTAAGCTGTACAAGCTGGCATGTTTGAACATATAAGTATGATTAAATAAAAATGCTACCAACTATAAAGAACGAATGTGGATGCAGCAGCTCATAGGTTTGCTTGCTTTGTTTTGAGTTTACTAGAGATAACGGCAGGGAGAGGGAGTGGAAATTTCTTGTTTACAGTGGACTACATGGAGGTTTAATAGACAGGAGTGCAAATGAGTCTATCTAGTCCACTGTAAGCAAGGAAACCAATTAGGTTAATCTCTGTTTCCACTCCCTCCCCGCGCAACCGTCATTGCCATACACTCAAAACAAAGCAAGCAAACCACGTTGTCGTTCTTTATTGTTGGTCCATCTGTAACAAGTCTAAAACTGTTTCAGTTGGATAGGCTGTGCCTTAAAAGGTGTAGGAGAAAAGAAATAACAATTGAATATCACTAAAACATCTTCAAAAATTATTGTACCTAGTAGAAACAGCAATTATAAACTCTGTAGTTTGTGCTAATTTTTCTTCACTGTTCTTCTATACAATACAGATGGTCAGATTTTAGTGAGGATATCCTGTTTCCTGATGAGTTCATCTTAACTGTTGTAATCTGACTTGGGAAGCCTGGTGTTATAAAGATGAAGGAATATATTGAAATGGAAGTAGAATTAAACTTTCCTTTCACTGGGGCATATGGAATCACATCTTCATCTGTTTTGTAGAAGTTTACCTTTTAGATACAGGGATGGATTATTCTGTTTTGAGCATGTTACAGGGGCAAGTGGTTTTATAAGTCAAAATAAAAATAAATATTTTGGTTCATTCAGATCTCTTTTGTTTAAACATAAATGGGCTATAAGCCCCTAATGCAGCCCATTGGTTTTCTTATATTTTGTTCTTGTGATGACATATTCTCTGACAAAACTAAAATCTCTTATCTCTATCTGGTCGATAATAAAAGGTGCTCATTGTGAACATTATCCACCCTACAAGGTTGTTTTGTGGTTGTATATGGGGACTTGTGATACTGAATAAATAAGTGCATGTTTTAGTTCCTAGTCATGCAGCCTAAGTTTATATAATCCTTTCAAGAAATCTAGTTAATCGTTTAACTTAGCGGAAAATAACCACGGAAGCATGGTATGGTCGCATTTTCAATATGGTAATGGTAATACTAGGACCCAGCTAAGGAACAGGTTATTTTGAGTTTGTCTTCACTGGACTAAACTTGCTTTCTTTGTGCCATCACTATCCAGCAGGTAGGCAGTGTCTTAAAAAGTGGAAGATAAAGGATTTTTAAAAAACATTTATATCACACATTATTCCAAGCAAAGTTGGAATCAGTGTGGCTTACGTTTGAAAATACAGTGAGACATAATAATAGAATTCAGTTATATAATGGGAACAAATAGATGGATATTTATATGTCTGAAACATTTAACAAAGTTGAGATTAGCATATATACCCAACTGGGCATTTAAAAGTTTGTCCTTTAATGATCGCAGAAACAAAAGAGGTCCAAAAATTTCCACAAAAGTCCAACACAGAAAAGAAACAGGTGGAAAAACAACTTCAAGGGATCAATCCAAGACAAGGGGTGAGATGCTCCTTAATAAAGTTTTTCTGGAGCATCTCACCCCTTGTCTTGGATTGATCCCTTGAAGTTGTTTTTCCACCTGTTTCTTTTCTGTGTTGTCCTTTAATGATGCCATATGTTCAGAAATCATATTCATAAGCAGTTATTCAAAGATTATCACGTGCATGCACCAGAACAAGCATCCATCACATTGCAAAAGTAAACAACAACTTCTACAGAGTACATCCAAAATTTAATTTTTATTTCCTTCTATCCATCTTCCAAAATTCGAGACAGCAGATGTAACAGATCAGCAGGACCCAAAGCACTCCAAAACAAGTAAAGTCAGAAACAACACAGTATATATCTCAACCAAAATTAGGATTCACCTTTGGGTCTAAAAAGCAAACATTGCATATGTAAGGTCTGGATAAACAAATTAAATCACAGTTTAAAGCAAATGCCTAAATGTAATATGTGGTAGCAATAATCAATAGAAATCAAACAAAATTAAAACATGGAAAAAAGAAAAAACACGGCTAACACACCTCTTTACTTAACATGGCTAACACACCTCTTTACTGGTAGCAATAATGAAACGATGAGCCAACAAATTTATTTTACAGTGAACATAATTAACTTTGTATGAACTTGGCAGCTAATAGTGTGCAGAACTGGACGATGTTTTCACATTTAGACTGACTCTGGACTTCTGCATGAAGGTATCTCTGCCCTTATTATTCAATATCTGTCTTTTAAATTAATAGTAATAAAAATATCAAGTGCATTTTTATAATATACCTCTGCAATCCACAAAATAAAAGGAGCAACTTCCCACATCCCGTCTTTTTCTTTTGATCTAGGCACAGAAAAAAAAAAGATTTAGAATGCTCCCAGGTTTCAACCTAATTCATGTTTAATGTGGGGTATAAATGTCATAAATAAATAAATAGAAACTGTGAATGTTGAGCAGCTGATTCTCATAACATGATGTCTGTTTTAGTGGCCCTTTACCAGGAAAAAAAAATCTCTGCACAAATGTAACGTGCAAGGGTGTCCCTATAACTAGCCCCTCCAAATGACACACTGATTATGATTTATAACATAGTAGATGATGGCAGATAAAGACCTGTACGGCCCATCCAGTCTGCCCAACAAGATAAACTCATTGTATGAGCTACTTTATATGTACAGTGATTAGATGTTTGGAACTGTTTTTCAGTATGATTTTGACTGTATTTCAAAAACTTTTTGATGCCTGCTGATTTAAAAGTGTTGTCTTACATTGTCAAAGACCTTAATATGCCTCAGAAATGTCAGAAGCTTTTTACTTTTTAACAATTTTATTGATGTTCAAATAACCATTACATTTTCGTCTTCAAATTACATCAGCTCATGTGGTATACAAACAAGCACCGTGCCGAAACCTTGTGAACATTAAATAATTTTCTATGAAAAAGAAGTGTCTGACAACACTCCCAAACAGTCCCTTAACCCCCCCCATCCCCTTAACAACTCTCATTTCTCACCCCTTACCCTCCCCGTAGCTCTTATGCTTCCCCCACCCCACCTCTACCTCCCCCTATTGGATCTCCACCCTTCTCCCCCCTCCCCCCCAGCCTCCACGCTGTACCCATCTATTTTTCAACGAAGCGAGTGGTGGATGCTTGGAATGCCCTCCCGCGGGAGGTGGTGGAGAGGAAAACGGTAACGGAATTCAAACATGCGTGGGATAAACATAAAGGAATCCTGTTCTGAAGGAATGGATCCTCAGGAGCTTAGCCAAGATTGGGTGGCAGAGCTGGTGGTGGGAGGCGGGGCTGGTGGTTGGGAGGCGGGGATAGTGCTGGGCAGACTTATACGGTCTGTGCCCTGAAAAAGACAGGTACAAATCAAAGTAAGGTATACACAAAAAGTGGCACATATGAGTTTATCTTGATGGGCAGACTGGATGGACCGTGCAGGTATTTTTCTGCCATCATCTACTATGTTACTATCCAGCTTATAATCGAAAGTGATCGCCAGCCATCTTCTGACACAAATCGGGAAATGGCCGGCGATTTCTTAAAAGCGGCGAAATCGGTATAATCGAAAGTGGCATTTTTGACAGCATCGCTGCTTTCCCGTTGCGTCGCCGGCAAAAGTTCAAGGGGGTGTGTCAGTAGATTAGCGAAGGCGGGACATGGGCGGGCATGGGTGTGGCTACTAGATGGCCAGCTTTCGCTGATAATGGAAAAAAAAGCGGCGTTAAGCAGTATTTCGCCGGATTTACTTGGTCCTTTTATTTTCACGACCAAGCCTCAAAAAGGTGCCCCAACTGACCAGATGACCACTGCAGTGAATGGGGGATGACCTCCCCATACTCCCCCAGTGGTCACCAACCCCCTTCCATACTAAAAAAATAAAACTAAAAACCTTTTTTCCCAGCCTGTATGCCAGCCTCAAATGCCATACCAACCTCCATGACAGCAGAATGTGTTGTATCCTCTGACAGCCTTTCCCTGGTTGCGATGTGTCTCTCGGGTGAGTGTGACACCTTTTCTGTTAGGTGCCCTGCAGAGTCACATTAGCAATGCATTGTGGTGGGTGTAGGGTACTGGGCTCTACTCCCATGGTGCTTTCCCCCCTGCTAACTGGGTCAGAGTGTGCCCTGTTTTGTTTCCTGTTGTAGTCCATGCGGTAGTGGCCATTTTTGTAAGCCAGTTTTAGTTCCCTTTCCTGTGTTACCCACGTTAGAGAACGTAGTTCTTACCTTGAATGGTGCTGAAAGAGGGCATTGTACACCACTGTGCCAGCTCTGACCTACTGCTAATCTTAGTACCAGGGGACTCTTTGCCAGTGGGGCACAACCTCTGATCTGCAGTTAACTGTGAGTAAACGTGCTTATTTCAAGAAAGGACTTTTTCAGAGAGATTAGTCTTCAGGTGTGAACTGGTGTGCCAAAGTTATACAGCAGCAATGAGTCCTAGAGGTTGTATGCAGGTCCCTGGAGCAAATTTAGTGGGCGCAGTACACTTGTGGGTAGTGGGTTTGGGGGGCTCAGCTCCCAAAGTAAGGGATCTATGCACGTGGGAGCTTTTCTGAAGTCCACCGCAGTGACCCCTAGGGTGGCTGGTTGGTGTCCTGGCATGTCAGGGGGGCCAGTGCACTAAAAATGTTGGCTCTTCCCAAAGCAAAATGCCTTGAATTTGTCCGGGGTTTGGGATGGCCGACATAACTTTCCATTATCACTGAAAAACAAACCCGGCCATCTCAAACCCGGCGAACTCCATGGCATTTGGCTGGGCTAAACCATATTATCGACAAAAAAGATGGCCGGCCATCTTTTTCAATAATATGGTTCCGGCCAGCTGTAGTGCCGCCGCCAACATAGATCGCCGGCGATCTATTTGGCCGGTGACGTTCGATTATGCCCCTCCACGTTACCTGACCTTGATTTGTCCTTGCCATTTTCAGGGCACAGACCATAGAAATCTGCCTAGAAAGTACTAACTTTGCTTTCCCAATTACCTATGAAAAGTTATTCCTTTATTATACTTCCTCTGTGTACATCTGTATGCTGCACAAGCCGGCATGTTTGAAAATATAAGTGAGATTAAATACAAATGCTACCAGCAATAAAGAGTGACAACATGGATGCAGCAGCTCATAGGTTTGCTTGCTTTCTTTTGTAGAGAGGTGTGGTAGCCGTGTTAGTCCACTTTTAAAGGTAATCAATAGAAATAAAACAAAATAAAACATGGAAAAGAAAATAAGATGATACCTTTTTTATTGAACATAACTTAATACGTTTCTTGATTAGCTTTCGCAGGTTGCCCTTCTTTGTCTGATCGGAAATAAGCAAATGTTGGTAGATGACAGTATATATGAGTGAAATATCAAAGCATTTCAGTGACAGTCTATATGCATGGAGACAGGAGTGAAACATCAAAGCATTTCAGTGACAGTCTAACAGGATGGGGGTGTATTGGTGAGAGTCAGGGAGACAGGAAGGTGACAGAGCAATACAATTTACAAAGCAATACAATTTTATGCTTTATAATGGGCTAGAAAACCCAGATCTTTGTTAAGTCCTGTCTGGTGGGTGTCAAAATATTTGATCATTCTGACTTCATTGGGCTTAAGTTCCTGTATTGTTTTAAAGTTCCCTTTCAGGATCCTTACCATAAAATCACTGGTACAGTGTTCTGGTTTTGTAAAGTGCTGTCCCACAGGCGTGGCATCTTTGTTGGTACTGGCATTTTTCATATGATGTCTATGTAAATTAAATCTCTTCTTTAGCATCTGACTTGTTTCTCCAATGTAGCAGCGGTCATTCCCAAAGGAAAATATTTAACATTAAGGAATCTTTCACATGCTCATCTTCCAATGTGGTATGTCTCATTCAATGTAAAAAAATGCGATGAAGGCTGCTACATTGGAGAAACAAGTCAGATGCTAAAGAAGAGATTTAATTTACATAGACATCATATGAAAAATGCCAGTACCAACAAAGATGTCACGCCTGTGGGACAGCACTTTACAAAACAAGAACACTGTACCAGTGATTTTATGGTAAGGATCCTGAAAGGGAACTTTAAAACAATACAGGAACGTAAGACCTTTGAAGTCAGAATGATGAAATATTTTGACACCCACCAGACACGACTTAACAAAGATCTGGGTTTTCTAGCCCACTATAAAGCATAAAATTGTATTGCTTTGTAAATTGTATTGCTCTGTCACTTTCCTGTCTCCCTGACTCTCACCTATCCACCCCCATCCTGTTAGACTGTCACTGAAATGCTTTGATGTTTCCAGTGCATTTTTTCTAGCAAAAAAGGTTCCGGTACTCAAATGCCAGGCTACCCTTCAGGGGTGGGGTGATCACTGAGAGACCCACCCCACCATAAACAGGCCCCCTGCAACCAGTCACAGAGTCTGTGAAAAGACAGAATTGGTGTGTAGAACCTGAACTCTGTCCTTAAAACTTGGGTTGCATGGGTCAATTTTAGCAGACAATGGAAAAGGTGCTGGTACTCAGTACCTCCTCAAAAAAAGCCCTGGATGTTTCACTCCTGTCTCCATGCATATAGACTGTCACTGAAATGCTTTGATGTTTGCTTATTTCCGATCTGACGAAGAAGGGCAACCTTCGAAAGCTAATCAAGAAACGCATTAAGTTATGTCCAATAAAAAAGGTATCATCTTATTTTCTTTTCCATGTTTTATTTTGTTTTATTACCTTGCTTTCTTTTAAGTAGAGTATAAACCATAAAGCTGTATTTCTCAGTTGATCACCCAATCCCTCACCTATCCACACCCATCCTGTTAGAATATCAATGATATGCTTTGATGTCCCCATGCATACCTCCTACCCACCCCCATCCTCCCACCCTGTCAGACTGTCATAGTAATGCTTGAATGTTTTCGCTTATATACACTGTCATCTAGCACATTTGCTTATTTCCGATCTGAGGAAGAAGGGCAACCTTCGAAAGCTAATCAAGAAATGTATTAAGTTATGTCCAATAAAAAAGGTATCATCTTATTTTCTTTTCCATGTTTTATTTTGTTTGATTTCCATTGATAACCTTGCTTTCTTTAGAAAGTACGGCGGTGACGGCTGCCCGAGGAAGGGGAAACTAAGACTGACCTAATTTGTTTCAACGTTTTTGAGGTTATTTGGACTCCTGTCTATTAAACCTCCTTGTATGTAGGAGTAGGGAAGGAGGTAAGGTTGGAAATCGTTTTCTGGAGAAGGGCAGTAGTTTAGCTGTAGGGTTCACAAACCGCTCGAAAACTCCTCAAATTCTTCCTCCCCCATCAGAGGGAATGCAAAACGTAGGAGGTTTAATAAAACCTCACAAGTTTGCTATTATTTTTAATAGCGATATATTGTTCTGGCCAATATGGCGGCAAGCACCGCCCACTGCCTTCAGCCCAGATAATGGGCGAGATAGGCTCATGCCGGCTTCTGTCTCTGCTCTGCATAAGGCTCCGCTCCTTCCAGGAGAAGGGACTTTGCAGCTGCAGGGTGGATGCTAGGAAATGTAGTCAGGACTCAGGAGCTGCTAGCTGTCTGAAGTTCCGCCCTCCTCTTTGTCTGTGCCTAGCAGGAGGCAGAATTTTTTCTTTCATGTTCGAATTTGCAGGTAAACCAGAGATCTCCAGTCCCAAATCTTATTTTCTGCTCCTCCTCTGCCTTCCCGCAACACTGCAAGAGACAAATCCTCAGCTCCTCCCTGGTAACCAGAGAAAGAGCCTCAAATTAATTTCTAAATCTTGCAAAGTACAAGCAGAGAGGAAAATGCTTGAAGGTGCTTCTGGCGAGGTAGGAGATTTTCACCCAAATTCTTATTTTGTTTATGAAAAACACTGTTGTAGCTTTCTGACACTGGGCATTGCAAATTCAGGACCCTAAGAACAACTAGTTAAAAATATGCAGTTTAAAATATCCAGACTGTAGCTGCATTATGTAATCTGTATATATAAATATGGCTTGTGTATTTTTAGATGCACTGTGTAATTTGTATTTTTCTGTATTTTTGCTGTAAACTGTAGATAGTGTGCCTTTTGTGCACAGCTTTGGATCTATGAAGGAATTAGCGGTATAATAAATGCCAGATTAGATTAGACAGACCAGAAACCAAAAGGGAAGCAGCGTTCTGTACAATCCGCATTGCATGTGTTAGGTAATTAGAAGTAGGGTCTTTGAAAATTGTCAGGCTCATATGCGTACACAATTATATGCTTTCCAGCATGGGCCTGCTGAACCTCAGTGACAGGGCGTGTGTTTAGGTGTTCTTTCCCCCCCGTACTATCCTCTCCTCTCTTGCACTTACTCCCACAGCCCCTCTATGTGTACCATCCCTTCCCCCTGCCTCACTCAGGGTCCAGGACTTCTTTTGCAGTCTTTGCTGGGGAGGGGCGGGAGCAGGAAACAAGTGAACGTCAGTTACTGCAGTTGGTCCTGCGCTACTTCCCGATGTTTTTTGACTTTTGACAAAAAGTGTGAGACAGGTGAGCATAGTGGGATATATAGGAGGCAAAGTGCTTTGCTTTATGATTTTTTTTTAAATCTCTTGTTATTGATACAATAATGGGAAAAATGCAGAATTTACCAGGGAGACACAGAAAGACAATGCATCACTCCAAGACGGTCATGAACCCAGAGAAACACAACCTGCACTACAGACATGCCCACCAGTACAACCTCTTCACTTTCTGGATTATAGGAGAACCAAAGTCTGTACTAGGAGTCATCAGATCACAGTGTTATTGTGACTGTCAGAGGAGAAGCCTAAATTATAAGCTGTGGTCTTAACCAGGTAGATTCACAGAGCAAATCAGTGAATCATAAGCCAAGTTTTTTTTTTCTGTTTAGAGGCCTAATTTTGCCCACCTGTAAGCAGGGCCGGTCTTAGGCAGAGGCGACCAAGGCGGCCGCATAGGGTCCCGCGCCTAAGAGGGCCCCGCGTGGCGCGCCTCAACTCTGCCTCGCTCGTGCCTCCGCTCCGACCTCCGCCGCTGCTTGCCTTAGTCGCCTGAGATGATCCCCATTCCCGCGGCTCAGCCGCTCCGCTCCCGCCACCACCGGCGCAGCGCCCACACCCAGCTTGGGCCCGCTGAGCCCGCCGTCAGCTCCCGAGTCCCCGGACCCTGGCGACTGAGCGATGCCAGCCCAGGCAGCGACGGCCCCGCCCCCGACGACAGACAGTTGCAGTGCGACGGCTCACCTCCAGGCCCCAGCTTCCCGCTCAATGTCCCATCTTCTGATGTATTTCCTGTTTCCGGACGCGAGGGTGGGAGTCACTGAGCGGGAAAAGCTGGAGCTTGGTCAGAGGTGGTGAGGACGTGAGGTGAACCATCGTTGCTGACGCCAACAGTTGTGCACTTATGCCAAATCGAAATCGGATTCCATGCAGGCAGGAGATCAGGAGAAGTCTCTCATCTAACGACGCTTGTGGACGGTGCAAGGGTTGGAAATGTCTGCCTCCCTGAGAGGAATTTGGCCCAACAACATTAGTGGCTGGAGAAGCTGAGCAAGTAAGATCTTCTGGCTTGGAAGAGGCTGTTTCTAACATATCTGGGTTATTTTCACATAGATCTGCAGATATTTCTCCTGATAAAAATTTGGATGGGCAATAGCAGATTTAGCTAAAACACTGCTTCCAGTAATTAATGATATGACACCTTGAATTAATCACATTTGCAATCTGAGAATGGAAATCATGAAGTAGCAAAATCTGATATAAAGTAGGTACAATCAGTTCAAACTATTTTAGTAACTGATGTGGCTACTTGCCTCTCTGGTTTGATGGGTTACAGAGTAATAGGGGAATTTGAAAGTACTGGATCTTTTCTTAATATTTTTCCGTTATTCTCCTTTGTTATGAGAATTGGAACTACTAATTGTAGTGGACTTGAACTGAATAATTTCTGGGGAGGGGAGGTTTCATGATAGCATTGTGCTTATTATTTCAATCAGTTTTTTTTGTACAAGTTTAGCTTCATTTGTCTTTATTTGAAATTTCATAAATTTTTCTAAAAATGGAATAATCTTATCAATGGGGTGGAGCTAGGGTGGGGGCGGGGCTAGGATGGGGGCGGGGCTAGGATGGGGCCCCACCAAATTGGTCTGCATAGGGCCCCGCACTTGCTAAGACCGGCCCTGCCTGTAAGTACCATTACGAGGCCTTTTTGGGTCAGTGTTCTATGGTGACAGGCTGTGCGCCTTTCCTCTTCGTCAGTCATATTTTGTGTGTGTGTTTTTTTTTGGGGGGGGGGAGGGGGGTTGTGTGCACATGATCAGATGAGTGGATGAATGAGACTGAGGGGAGGGGATGGTGGTTGAGGTGCATATTTACCCTTCACTATGGATTTATAATGTTCTATTACGTATTGTGTTGACTTAAGTAGTATAGAAAACAGTACAGAGAGGATCCAAAGTACAAAAAAGTCTGGAAAAACACAGAAGCACCAAGAGCCTTCGGAAATGGGACACAATTCGTTATTAACAACAGTCAATATTCCAAGATAGACCCGACACGGGCTGTGTTTCGGCGCTTAGCGCCTGCGTCAGAGGTCTGTATTAAACATACATAAACATATCAATCAGAACGACAATACTGAGATACAGATAAAACATAAAATGAAAACGTGTAGATTTAAATTGTTTAAAACAGTAATTAAAAAAACAATAAAGAACACTAATTGAAAAACAATTAAAAAATTATTTTAAATTTTAAATCATAATAGCCATTCTGTTATGAAATTGTGTCAAAGATATGAATTACATGTTTGCACAGAATATAGTTATATATATGATCAATTATATTGATATTATAGAATTATTAATTCTGTATGTTGCACTTAATAATACACGTATAAAAGCAAAGAATGATATTATTACATAATTATACCCAAGGAATGTCTTTAAAAATCCTTTTGAAAATATCCATTATCTGCGCAGCAAAGATGGGTTGTAATGGCAAAACACAGTTTCTATCATGGCCCAAGTAATTCTCCTAGATAAGTGATGTAAAACTTTGTAATAATAAAACCATATAAATTGTAGCTGCATCAACATTGGTACAATAGGAACCTTGTAAAATGTAACTGCTCACCTGGAGAGTTCAAAGACCAAAAATTCTTTCCTATAAAGTTGGATAGCAATCTAAAAAAGTAACAAAATTGATACTTATTCTTTAAGTGTGCTAAATGTGCTATATTGGAGATATTGGTATCAAAAAAAGGCTGCCTATGATACAACAGCAATGTATTAGTCAAGTGTTTGAACTGGTGGATCATGGGTAAGAGATATATAAAATTAAATAAATAATAAACACTAACGCTTGCAAATGCTTAACCATGGTGCAGTATGTCTCTTAGCTTACTGACTAAATGTGAACAGCAAAAAGAAACTATGTTCACAGGGTGTAAGGTAGTATAGATTGTGTTTACCAGTGATAAATGCATCCTACTACTACTACTACTACTTAACATTTGTAGAGCGCTACGAGGGTTACGCAGCGCTGTACAATTTAACAAAGAGAAACAGTCCCTGCTCAAAGAGCTTACAATCTAATAGACAAGTGAACGGTCGGTCCGATAGGGGCAGTCTGGATTCACTGAACGGTAAGGGTTAGGTGCCGAACGCAGCATTGAAGAGGTGGGCTTTAAGCAAAGACTTGAAAACGGGCAGGGAGGGGGCTTGGCGTAAGGGCTCAGGAAGGTTGTTCCAAGCATAGGGTGAGGCGAGGCAGAATGAGCGGAGCCTGGAGTTGGCGGTGGTGGAGAAGGGTACTGAGAGGAGGGATTTATCCTGTGAACGGAGGTTACGGGCGGGAATGTAAGGGGAGATGAGGGTAGAAAGATAGTGAGGGGCAGCAGACTGAGTGCATTTGTAGGTAAGAAGGAGAAGCTTGAATTGAATGCGGTATCTGATCGGAAGCCATCCCTTCGTCAAAGCGATATTCATAAGACTTACAGACTTTTCTTTTGATTAAGGTGTTACCTATGTCTAGGAAAGCGCGGGAAAACGCAAGGACATTGGGGATCAGGAGTAGAGGAGTGGCCTAGTGGTTAGGGTGGTGGACTTTGGTCCTGGGGAACTGAGGAACTGAGTTCAATTCCCACTTCAGGCACAGGCAGCTCCTTGTGAGTCTGGGCAAGTCACTTAACCCTCCATTGCCCCATGTAAGCTGCATTGAGCCTGCCATGAGTGGGAAAGCGTGGGGTACAAATGTAACAAAAAAAAATTATAAAGCTGAGTAGCAATATAGACTGTAAATTAAACGTTTCCAAAATACTATGGTCTTAAGTATGTGGTCAATGTTGCAACTATCCCTTCCACTTGATTGTTAAAAAACATTTTTACAGTTGATTGTGTTTTTGAAGAAATGTAATGTTCAAACACGAATGTTAAATGAGATGTGCTGGAAACCAGCAGGCTTAAACTCACCCGTATAGTTCAAGGAAAGTTGTACTCGATATGTCAGGAATGTCAAGTCCCTTCGTATCTTGTTCAGAAAGCAAATGGATGTGCCATTGAGTCATGCAGTTTAAATTTGTTAATCAGAATGACGTATCGATCAACGTCACGAATGACGTCTTATCTTAGTTCTTTTGCGTGTAAACAGCCGACTGTGAGAAATAAACGCCAACCCATATTACTTAAACCCTTATTCCCTTATTTTGTTTCTGGCAGTGTATAGGTTTAAAGATAAGGTATTTCTTAAGCCAAAGAATAGTATTGTTTACAGTGCCTGAAGTGAATGGTTGTCAATCAAACATTTTTTACAGTGTCTCTGACAGTGACTAGGTGTAACAATATGGTGTTTCTAAAACCAAAAAACAATCAAAATTGGCTGCACTGCCTGAAATAAGTCATTATCATAAAAACAACATCAGAAACAATAATGGTGACATCTGAAAACATTTCTAAATATGATAAAATAATCTTTTAAACTGAATAATGATGTTCTAAAATAACAGTGCTAATGTTACATCCATAAGTAAACTGCAGTCGATAAAACATAACATCATCAGCATTAATGGAAGGACTGCAACTATGTAGTATTCATCTATGCAATTTACATGGTCGCTGTATCAACATAAAAATGTCCATTAAATGAAAAATTACAAAAATAATAATAAATGAAGGTCCACTACAAGGCAACACAAGTTACTGAATAAAACATAATTGTTAAATCCTCTGACAATATAATAATAAAATATTAAAGTAAAATAATATAATAAAATGTTGTTTTAATCCCCCAAAAATATATTATTTAAAAATGTGAAAAAAACATTAAAAGGTACTTGAAAATAAGCTGTCTTCAAATAGTCACAAAAGGTTCACATGGGCTAGTGTAATGATCAAAAAACGGACGAATCTATCTCATTGTTAAGTCCTACTAGAGCAATGGTATTCATTTTGAAGATGTACCTTTGTTCCTTTTGTAATAGTACTGAGTCCAAATCAACTCCACGCCATGAGGTATTTACGACTTGATACATTTTCAGACCTCAGATTTTTTGTGTATGTGACAATTCCATGCAATGATGAACTAGTGGGGCTGTGACATTATCAGGCTTATTTTCGAAAGTGATCGCCGGCGATCTTCCGACATAAATCGGGAGATGGTCGGCAGTCTCTCAAAAGCGGCGAAATTGTTATAATCGAAAGCGGCTTTTTTGACACCATTGCCACTTTCCCATCGCTGCGCCGGTGAAAGTTCAAGGGGGCGTGTCGGCAGCATAGCAAAGGCGGGACATGGGCGGGCATGGGTGTGGCTACCAGATGGCCGGCTTTCACAGATAATGGAAAAAAAAAGCGGCGTTAAGCAGTATTTTGCCAGGTTTATTGGTCCTTTTATTTTTATGATCAAGCCTCAAAAAGGTGCCCCAACTGACCAGATGACCACCAGAGGGAATGGGGGATGACCTCCCCATAGTCCCCCAGTGGTCACCAACCCCCTCCTACACTAAAAAAATAAAAACCTCTTTTGCCAGCCTCAAATGTCATACCCAGCTCCTTGACAGCAGTATGCAAGTCCCTGGAACAGTTTTTAATGGATGCAGTGCACTTCAGGCAGGCAGACCCAGGTCCATCCCCCCCCCCCCCCCCCACACCTGTTACACTTGTGGTGCTAAGTGTTGAGCTCTCCAAACCCCCCCAAAACCCACTGTACCCACATGTAGGTGCCCTCCTTCAGCGCTGCGTATGCCTTGTAGCGCTATAGAAATGCTAAATAGTAGTAGTAGTAGTATAAGGGCTATGGTAATGGGGTAGAGTTGTGGGGAGTGGGTTTGGGGGGGATTTGGGGGGCTGATCACCCAAGGTAAGGGAGCTATGCACCTGGGAGCTATTTGTGTATTTTTTAAACATTTTTAGAAGTGCCCCCTAGGGTTCCCGGTTGGTGTCCTGGCATGTGAGGGGGACCAGTGCACTACAAATGCTGGCTCCTCCAATGTATCTTTTCCATAATCTGACTTCTTCTTTGAATGGATATGATTCTAAAAATTCCTTCTCGAACTGGGCGACATATAAGATACAAAGTACACAAGGGTGGAAGAAAACCAAGTCCAAAAAACCAGTATGGTGGTAAGAGCACCAAAACCACAGTTTTTTGGGACTCTACACGGTCCGTGTTTCGGCTACAAAGCCTTCCTCAGGGGTCTAAAAACATAAAATACAAAATGTAACCATATAATATAAAAAATATATATAAAGAGGTAAATCAAAACTATAAAAACTATAATACAAAAAGCTAAAAATACATGAGAATTATGACAAAAACATGAATCTTAAGACATGACAGATAAATATAAACATAATAAGAATATACATTGAAAAATCCAATTATATATATAAAAAAACAATTATATATATCCTATATAATAATTCTCACCACCAACGTTCTAATGTGGGACTGCCTGTGTCCGTGGCTCCTGGAGTTGTGTTTCCCTACTCCTTCCCCTGCCTGGGAATCAGCTGTCAGTGCACCGCTTCCTGCCACTTCGGAGCAAGTGGCAGGGAGCGGCGCATCAAAAAACTACAAGCGCGGCACCACAGAACCCCCCCCCCCCCCAGCACATCAAACACCCCATCCCCCCACCCGAAGCACATCAACACCCCCCCTCTGTGCATCAAACCCTATCGCCACCCACAGATGCCAGTAGTAATGCTGTCCGGCGGCTGCTGCTTCTCCTGTTGAGCAGCAGCGGCTGCTACAAAAAGAAAAGAAGCGATAAATGTTTTTAAACCCAGCCAAAATCATTCGCAAATGCCCGAGTCTTAAAACGCAGTCTCTGCAGCCGCTCCTCCTCTCGCCTGTCACGTCACTGCGCTCCTCCGGGGTCTTACTCCAGGGGCAGTGACATGGAGGCGAGAGGAGGAGCGGCTGCAGAGACTGCGTTGTAAGACTCAGGCATTTGCGAATGATTTGAGCTGGGTTTAAAAACATTTATCGCTTCTTTTCTTTTTGTAGCGGCTGCTGCTGCTCAACAGGAGAAGCAGTAACGGCTGGACAGCGTTACTACTGGCATCTGCGGGTGGCAATGGGGTTTGATGCGCCGGGGGGGGGGGGTGTTTGATGTGCTTGGGGGGGGGTGTTTGATGTGCCGGGGAGGGGGGATTGGATGATGTGCTGGGAAGGGGGGAGGGGAGGGTCGATGAACATGGGGGGACGGTCGCTGGACATGGATGGCTGGAGGCGGGGCAGGGGAGAGGGAAGTGGGGAGGGGGTCCTGAGACCAGAGAGGTGGGGGTGGGGCCCTGTGAGAGGGGGGTGGGGGCTCACACTCACTCACTCACTGTCTCTCACATACACTCTCTCTGACACAATCCCTGTCTATCACATTCTATCTCTCTGTCTCACACACACAGACACTCTGTCTCTCACACACTCTGTCTCACACAAACACACACACACGCTGTCTCTGTCTCTCTCTCATTCTCTCTCTGGCACACACACTCCATCTCTCACACACACTCTCTCTCAAACATACACACTTCGAGGAAAACCTTGCTAGCGCCCGTTTCATTTGTGTCAGAAATGGACCTTTTTTTACTAGTATATATATAAAAAGATATTTTTATGAAAATATTTTAAAAGAATTTTAGAAAAGATTGTATGACACACACTGTAGAAGGTCATAATTATATATATGTGTATATAACACTCACATAAAAATAAAAAATATATGTAGATGACCACATAAAATCACTTCAAAGGATATAGAAATTGAGGGGATCTATATTACAGCTGCAAAATGCAAAACACAGGCACAGTTGTAAATAACGTTATAAGTATACATACCAACAAATTGATGTGTATAGATTAAGCATCTGAGCCTCTCAAAATGAGGTGCAATGAGCTGCATCAGATAAAAAGGAAAAAAGGGGGGAAAACTGACAACTGTGAATATAATTGCCTATTGCAAAAAAACTGTAATTTTGTATTACAAAGACGTTTTTCACCGCATATATCATAAAGATGGGTGATAGCAATGTTAAAGTCAAATGATAATGTCTGTAACCGGAAAAAAGAACAAGTAATAACAAGTAATAAAAATGAAAATAAAAATAAACCTAAAAACCACCACTGTGAAGAAGACAAAGAGAGATTATTTTTATTTCTCTTTTTATTTTTCTTTGTATCTTGATGGTTAATTTTATTTTCGATTGCTATTCACTTTCTTACCGTGGATTGTGGACTGCACCGTGTAGGTATGCACTTTCTCTCGTGACATTTTTTATTACTTATTTACTTGTTTAATTGTTCTTTGGTAGTAGCTTGTGTCAATTCCTTTTGTTTTTGGTTCCCCACTTTAGGCTTTTCTTGCTTTTCCGTAGTCTGCTTTTCCAACAGCAGTTTTTATTTAGTTTTTTTGGGTTCTGTTCCTTTTTCCCTCCCCGGACTTCAGCATCTTAGTATCTCTTTGCCTTCTTCACAGCGGTGGTTTGTAGGTTTATTTGTATTTTCATTTTTATTACTTTTTATTACTTGTTCTTCTTTCCGGTTATAGACACTATCTTTTGACTTTAGCATTGCTATCACCCATCTTTGACATATGCAGTGAAAAACGTCTTTGTAATACAAAATTACAGTTTTTTGCAATACGCAATTATATTCACAGTTGTCCATTTTTTCCCCTTTTTTTCCTTTTTATCCGAAGAAGCTCATTGCACCTCATTTTGAGAGGCTCAGATGCGTAATCTATACACGTCAATTTGTTGGTATGTATACTTACTACTACTACTACTACTACTTAACATTTCTAAAGCGCTACTAGGGTTACGCAGCGCTGTACAGTTTAACATGGAAGGACAGTCCCTGCTCGAAGAGCTTACAATCTAAAAGACAAATGTAGTGTTAATCTGATAGGTCCGACAGATTGGGGCAACCTATAGGTTCGAAAGGTTAGGTTCCGAATGCAGCATTGAAGAGGTGAGCTTTAAGCAAGGATTTGAAGATGGGTAGGGAGGGGGCTTGTCGTAGGGATTGGGGAAGGTTGTTCCAGGCATAGGGTGAGGCAAGGCAAAATGGGCGGAGCCTGGAGTTGGCAGTGGTGGAGAAGGGTACTGAGAGGAGGGATTTGTGATGTGAGCGGAGGTTACGGGCAGGAACGTAGGGGGAGATGAGGGTAGAGAGGTAGTGAGGAGCAGCAGATTGAGTGCATTTGTAAGTAAGGAGGAGAAGCTTGAATTGTATGCGGTATCTGATCGGAAGCCAGTGAAGTGACTTGAGGAGAGGGGTGATATGAGTATATCGGTTCTGGCGGAATATAAGACGTGCGGCAGAGTTCTGAATGGATTGAAGGGGGGATAGATGGCTGAGTGGGAGGCCAGTGAGGAGTAAGTTGCAGTAGTCGAGGCGAGAGGTAATGAGAGCATGGACGAGAGTGCGGGTGGTGTGCTCAGTGAGGAAAGGGCGAATTTTGTTGATGTTGAAAAGGAAGAAGCAACAGATTTTGGCAGTCTGCTGGATATGCGCAGAGAAAGAGAGGGAGGAGTCGAAGATGACTCTGAGGTTGCGAGCAGATGAGACGGGGAGGATGAGGGTGTTATCAACTGAGATAGAGAGTGGAGGAAGAGGAGAAGTGGGTTTAGGTGGAAAGACGAGGAGCTCGGTCTTGGAAATGTTCAGCTTCAGGTGGCGGTTGGACATCCAGGCAGCAATGTCGGATAGGCAGGCCGATACCTTGGCCTGGGTCTCTGCGGTGATGTCTGGTGTGGAGAGATAGAGCTGGGTGTCATCAGCTTAGAGATGATACTGGAAGCCATGAGATGAGATCAATGAGCCTAGGGAAGAGGTGTAGATACAGAAGAGAAGGGGTCCAAGGACAGATCCCTGGGGAACTCCAACAGATAGCGGGATGGGAGTGGAGGAAGATCCATGAGAGTGTACCCTGAATGTGCGGTGGGAGAGATAGGAGGAGAATCAGGAGAGGACAGAGCCCTGGAACCCAAATGAGGCCAGTGTGGCGAGAAGTAGATCGTGATTGACAGTGTCAAAAGCGGCAGAGAGATCGAGGAGGATGAGGATGGAGTAGTGGCCTTTGGATTTGGCCAGGAGCAGGTCATTGCAGACTTTAGAGAGTGCTGTTTCTGTCGAGTGGAGAGGGCGGAAACCGGACTGGAGTGGGTCGAGGATGGCATGAGAGGAGAGAAAATCAAGACAGTGGCTGTGAACGGCACGCTCAAGTATTTTGGAGAGGAAGGGTAGGAGAGAGATGGGGCGATAGTTGGAGGGGCAGGTAGGGTCAAGTGATAGTTTTTTGAGGAGAGGTGTGACTACGGCATGCTTGAAGGAGTCAGGGACAGTTGCAGTGGAGAGAGAGAGGTTAAGGATGCGACTTATAACGTTATTTACAAGTGTGCCTGTGTTTTGCATTTTGCAGCTGTAATATAGATCCCCTCAATTTCTATATCCTTTGAAGTGATTTTATGTGGTCATCTACATATATTTTTCATATATTTTTTATTTTTATATGAGTGTTATATACACATATATATAATTATGACCTTCTACAGTATGTGTCATACAATCTTTTCTAAAATTCTTTAAAATATTTTCATTAAAATATCTTTAAAGATGGGGGGAAGTATATGGGGTAATTAAGAACCTCCCGAATGGGAAGGCCCCGGGATTGGATGGTTACACCGCTCGGTTTTTTAAGTGCTATGCGGAGGAGTTGGGGCCCCAGCTTATCAGGCTAGGGAATGGAGTATTGGAGGGAAGGGGGATCTCTAATTCAATGATGGAAGCAGGGATCTCTTTGATGCTTAAGCCAGGAAAGAATCCCACTGTATGTGGCTCCTATAGACCCATTTCACTTTTAAATGTTGACGTAAAGATACTGGCCAAGGTGTGGGCCAACAGGTTGGGACGGGTCCTACCAAAGTTGATAGGGGATGACCAGTCGGGGTTTATCCCGGGTCGACAGGTGGGTGACAACATTCGCCGTACCCTCCACTTGCAATGGGAAGCACAGAAGAGACTCCCAGGGGCAATACTGTTAACACTAGACACCGAAAAAGCGTTTGACAGGGTTGACTGGGTGTTTCTGAAAGAGGTTATGCAGCGTATGGGTCTTGGGGATAATTTCTGCAGGTGGATAGCAGCCTTGTATGCGGCGCCGAAGGCCTGTATACAGATCAATGGCCAGTATACCTCCTTTTTTGCTATTGAACGTGGAACCAGGCAGGGCTGCCCCCTGTCGCCCCTATTGTTTGCTATATACAGTGGGGGAAATAAGTATTTGATCCCTTGCTGATTTTGTAAGTTTGCCCACTGACAAAGACATGAGCAGCCCATAATTGAAGGGTAGGTTATTGGTAACAGTGAGAGATAGCACATCACAAATTAAATCCGGAAAATCACATTGTGGAAAGTATATGAATTTATTTGCATTCTGCAGAGGGAAATAAGTATTTGATCCCCCACCAACCAGTAAGAGATCTGGCCCCTACAGACCAGGTAGATGCTCCAAATCAACTCGTTACCTGCATGACAGACAGCTGTCGGCAATGGTCACCTGTATGAAAGACACCTGTCCACAGACTCAGTGAATCAGTCAGACTCTAACCTCTACAAAATGGCCAAGAGCAAGGAGCTGTCTAAGGATGTCAGGGACAAGATCATACACCTGCACAAGGCTGGAATGGGCTACAAAACCATCAGTAAGACGCTGGGCGAGAAGGAGACAACTGTTGGTGCCATAGTAAGAAAATGGAAGAAGTACAAAATGACTGTCAATCGACAAAGATCTGGGGCTCCACGCAAAATCTCACCTCGTGGGGTATCCTTGATCATGAGGAAGGTTAGAAATCAGCCTACAACTACAAGGGGGGAACTTGTCAATGATCTCAAGGCAGCTGGGACCACTGTCACCACGAAAACCATTGGTAACACATTACGACATAACGGATTGCAATCCTGCAGTGCCCGCAAGGTCCCCCTGCTCCGGAAGGCACATGTGACGGCCCGTCTGAAGTTTGCCAGTGAACACCTGGATGATGCCGAGAGTGATTGGGAGAAGGTGCTGTGGTCAGATGAGACAAAAATTGAGCTCTTTGGCATGAACTCAACTCGCCGTGTTTGGAGGAAGAGAAATGCTGCCTATGACCCAAAGAACACCGTCCCCACTGTCAAGCATGGAGGTGGAAATGTTATGTTTTGGGGGTGTTTCTCTGCTAAGGGCACAGGACTACTTCACCGCATCAATGGGAGAATGGATGGGGCCATGTACCGTACAATTCTGAGTGACAACCTCCTTCCCTCCGCCAGGGCCTTAAAAATGGGTCGTGGCTGGGTCTTCCAGCACGACAATGACCCAAAACATACAGCCAAGGCAACAAAGGAGTGGCTCAGGAAGAAGCACATTAGGGTCATGGAGTGGCCTAGCCAGTCACCAGACCTTAATCCCATTGAAAACTTATGGAGGGAGCTGAAGCTGCGAGTTGCCAAGCGACAGCCCAGAACTCTTAATGATTTAGAGATGATCTGCAAAGAGGAGTGGACCAAAATTCCTCCTGACATGTGTGCAAACCTCATCATCAACTACAGAAGACGTCTGACCGCTGTGCTTGCCAACAAGGGTTTTGCCACCAAGTATTAGGTCTTGTTTGCCAGAGGGATTAAATACTTATTTCCCTCTGCAGAATGCAAATAAATTCATATACTTTCCACAATGTGATTTTCTGGATTTAATTTGTGATGTGCTATCTCTCACTGTTACCAATAACCTACCCTTCAATTATGGGCTGCTCATGTCTTTGTCAGTGGGCAAACTTACAAAATCAGCAAGGGATCAAATACTTATTTCCCCCACTGTAAATAGAGCCCTTGGCAGAGAGGTTACATGGCCATCCGGAGTTTCGGGGTTTCACAGTGGGGAAGAGGGAACATCGCATGGCACTGTATGCGGATGATCTGTTGGAGGTGGTGGTAGATGTCCTGGGGGAATTTGAACAGTATGCGGGGTTGCGGATTAATATGGAGAAATGCGAAATATTAGGCATTTCGGTCTACCAGGAAGAAGAAAACTGTTTGAAGCAGAGGTTTGCTTTTAAGTGGGCCGGAAGTCATATTAGGTATCTGGGGGTTTGTATTCCTAGAGATCTGAGTAGAGGCTATGGACTTAATTATGGCAAAATAGTGGAGTGCATTAGAATTGAATTATGACGGTGGAAAGGGTTGTGGCTGTCGTGGTGGGGGAGGATGGCGGTAATAAGGATGAACGTCTTGCCTAGGCTGTTGTTTCTGTTTCAGTGTTTGCCAGTGGCGGTCCCCAAGCGGGAGATGCAGCCATTACAACGCCAGATATTGCAATTTGTATGGGACGGAAAACATCCCCAGTTAGCGGGAAGGGTGATATGGGGAGAGATTGAAAGAGGGGGTAGAGCAATGCCTCGGCTTGAGTGGTATTATCAGGCAGCTCAGGTCAAGATGGTGCTGGAGTGGGAAGGGGGCAGGCTTAAGCCAACAGGTCAAGTGGAACAATCGTACTTCCCACATAGGGATTTAAAATCGTTACTATGGACCACTGAGGGATTGGGGGGGGTGTTGGTGGGCATGGATAACCCATATCTTAGGCACATTTTGACTGTATGGGAGGAGTTTCGGAGGAAGTGGGGACAGGGAGATGGGGTCTCCACTAGGGCGGGGATAAGATGGGAGCCGAAGTTCAGGGCCGGGAAGGATAATCGGGTTTTTGTGCGATGGGATCACTTGGGCCTTTCGAGTTTTCGAGATGTGCTCCAAGGGGCCCAGATTAAGAGCTTTGAGGAATTGAGGTTACAATATGGACTCCCTGAAGGAGATGGTTTTTCTTACTTACAGATTAAGTATTTTATGGGAGCGATGGGATGGAGGGGGGGCAGCCCTCAGGATAAGGAGAGCTTGGAGAATTTATGGGGTATATTACGAAGGGTGCCTAGATCCATCTCGGTGCTATACAAATTTATGAGAGGCAGTGACCCTGCCCCCTTTCGCTTCAAGGGAGCATGGGAATCAGACTTAAATTGCTGCTTCAATGATCAGGAATTGGAGAGGATATGTGGGGAGGTTCAAAAGGCCTCCACGTGCGCTCTAGTGCAAGAGAATGCATACAAGGTGCTATCAAGGTGGTATTACACTCCTGAGAGAATTAGGGGTATGTACCCTAATGCTTCTGACCGGTGCTGGAGATGTGGTAAAGACAAGGGCTCATTTCTGCACATTTGGTGGTCCTGCACCCGGTTGATACCGTTTTGGGAGGCAGGCGATGAAAGCATTGGTAAGAATGTTTGGAGATTCCATGGTGTGCAGTCCACAGGTGTGCTTGCTGGGGATGTATAATGACAGTGACTCATGGGAATGGAGCAAAATGTTACGTTGGGGTCTGGCGGCAGCAAAATGTCTGATAGCTCGGAAGTGGCGAGTTACTGGCCCTCCTTCCTTGGGGGATTGGAAAGCAAAATTAGAACAACTCATAGCTATGGAACGCTTAACGGCATACCGTAGAGATGGGGAGCTACAGCGCAAGAGAGGATGGTCTCAACTGCAAGAATGGGTGGGGACAATCAAACTTTGATAGGAACGGGTGATAGTTGGGGAGGGGGGAGGAAGGGAGGGAGGGAGGGGTGGTATGGAAGGGAGGAACGGAAGAGGAGGGCTAGAGGGAGAAGTGAGGCAATTATTTGCTTGAACAAATTTAAGGGGGTAGGACAGAGCTGAGGGTGTAGACCCTTGTTTATAGTGATTGGGAGTTGATAGTTCAGTTTTCACCATAAGGGTGACAGGGTTGTTGTTTTGTTCTTTTCTGTTATATTATATGGATGTCCAATATTTTAGGTCAACTTGGCATTATCTGTACTGTCGTGAATGTTGCAAGTTGCTTCATTAATAAAAATATTTAAAGTGAAAAAAAAATATCTTTATATATATATATATATATATATATATATAATTGGATTTTTCAATGTATATTCTTATTATGTTTATATTTTTATCTGTCATGTCTTATGATTCTAGTTTTTGTCATAATTCTCATGTATTTTTAGCTTTTTGTATTATAGTTTTGATTTACCTCTTTATATATATTTTTTAGATTATATGGTTACACTTTGTATTTTATGTTTTTAGACCCCTGAGGAAGGCTTTGTAGCCGAAACACGAACCATGTAGAGTCCCAATAAACTGTGGTTTTGGTGCTTTTACCACCATGGTTTCAGTACTGGTTTTTTGGACTTGTTTTCTTCCACCCTTGTGTAGTTTGCTTCTTTTGGCTTGTTTGTGGACGACGTGCACTTCCTTTTCTTTGTGCCTGACGTATAAGATGGCAGTGTCGGGAGCCATGGTGGCTCCATTTGCTTATAGTGTTGTCCTTGAAAACAGAAGAAAATTTCTTTTAAAGCCAGGGTGGCTAGTTGAATAACAAAGAATGTTGGTACTCTCACTGTTTCTGTTCTTTCATTCAAAATGTTAGTGATTATAGTCAGTGCTTTGTCCTGAGGGATGTTGGTGTACAGGCCCTCGATATTGAAAGTTACCAAAATGATATTTTGTGTATCTCCATCAAATTCTTGTAACAGTTGGATTATATGTGAAGAGTCTCTTACGTACGATTCAACTTTAGGGATGAAAGGTCTTAGAAATACATCCACAAATTTGGAAAGTGGTTCAAGAAGTGAACCAATAGCCACAATAATAGGCCGTCCTGGTGGTTTAGTTAAAGATTTGTGTACCTTGGGCAACATGTATATGGTTGGCATGATGGGATGTTCTACCATGAGAAACTCTCTCTCTTTGTATGTCAGGAACCCTGAACTGAATCCTAAATTAATCCAGAAGTCTACTTCGTGTTTGAGTTCTTCGGTGGGGTCTTATTCTAATTGTTGAAAAAAGGAGGTGTCACATAATTGGCGCTGTACTTCCTCTTTATAATCCTTCATGTTTTGGACAACGATCCCACCTTCCTTGTCTGCCGGTTTGATGATTAGTTCCTCGTTGTTTCTAAGGGATGTAAGTGCATCTTTCTCTTTCTTTGAGAGATTATAATATGGCCTTTTCTTTTTATTCTCTAATTTAATCAGATCATTCATAACACGTTTGAAAAGCTGTGATGTGGATCCGTTGTACCAGGAGGGTTCCAACGGGATTTCTTTTTAATGATACTATGGTCTATGTAAGATGTTGTTTGTTCCGAAAAGAAGTAGTATACCATTCCATACTTTGTATTGTTTTGAATATATTTACTGCTGTAATTGCCTATTGCTCATGTTTGATCTATTCTTACTGTACACTGCCTTGAATGAATTCCTTCAAAAAGGCGGTAAATAAATCCTAATAAATAAATATTTTATACTAAAGCTTTATATCTGTGTAAATGATGTTGTTAAAGACTATCCAGTCTGACCCAGTTCTCCTGCCCACACAGCTAAGGACACATCCCAGCTGGGAGCCACAGAGTGACTAGCTGCAGGATCTCTCTTCATCAGGCCAGTCTTTAGCTCTTCCTCCTTTCTACTCCTCCAGTCACCACTGGGTGTTCTTCTGGCCATAATGGTTGTAGAATCACTATACAGTAACATTACCCATGCAGATGGCATGTGATAAATCCCTAAAAACATCCACCCTGGACTGCCAAAACTTCCCAGAAACTACTACAAAATTAATCAAATTTATTCTCACTCGCAACTATTTCCGCTTTAACAATGATATCTATCTGCAAATTATGGGCACTGGGATGGCAGCCCAGTATGATAACCTCTTCATGGCAGAACTGGAAGAGACATTTTTGAATACATATCAAACTAAACCCCTAAAATGCTACTGGTATATTGATGACATTTTTATGATTTGGATGAGGGAGAAGAGACTCTCAAACAATTTCACAGTTCTTTCAATACATACCATCCTACAATCAAATTCAAAATTGACTACTCCGCAGAAAAAGTCAACTTTTTGGACACCCCATTTTCCATCAGCAATGGCTATGTACAAACATCTATATACAAGAAACTTGCAGACGCAGTTACCAACACAACTCCAGCTTCCACCCTTCACATACAAAAAAGTCCATTATACACAGCCAAGCCACAAGATACCGTCGTATGTGCTCTGACCCAAGAGACAGAGATAAACACCTCAATATCCTGACTGAATACTTCAAAAAAACCCAAAATAATCTCCAAGAATGTTGCCTCTTCCCTTAAAATACCCAGGGAAAATCTATTGCAGTGCAAGGACAAGTGAGCCACAGAGAAATCCCCCTTATAGTTACATACAATCCACAGCCAAAAAATTGAGAAGAATCATAAAAGATCTATAGCCACTGTTACAGGAGGATGAACTACTGAAAGAGATATTCCCAGTCCCACCAGTGCTGGCCTTCTGACAGCTACCCTACTTAAAACACAAACTAGCAAAAAGCAGGCTCCCAATAGAAGCTCAAAAGAAAGTGGCACACATCCCTGCAATATATCTAGCAGCAAACTGTGCCAACAAATTTCACAGGGTCCCATCACATAGTCATTCAAATGGGAAAAACATTCAGCATAAAGGGATCATTCACATGCTCATCTTCAAATATGGTATATATCATTCAATGCAAAGAAGGGTGCTGTATTGGAGAAACAAGCCACATGCTAATGACGAGATTTAATCTACATGGATATCATATGAAACATGACAGTGCCAACCAAGATGTCGCCTCTGTGGGTCAGCACTTTACAAAACCAGAACACTGCATCAATCATTTTATGGTGAGAATACTAAAAGGAAACTTTAAGAAAATCAAGTAACGACCTTTAAAGTAAAAATAATGGAATATTTTGACACCCACCAGACAAGCCTTAAGAAAGATCTGGGTTTTCTAACCCATTGTAAAACATAAAATTTTTCTGCTTTGTCACTCTCTGCAACCATCCATCTCTTCCTGTCTTTCATCCACTCCACCCTCTTCCTGTGAGACTGTTGTTGGAATGCTTTTGTGTTTCACTTTATATATTCTGATATTTGTAAACATTTGCTTACTTCTGATCTGAAGAAGAAGAGTTACCTTCGAGAGCTAATCAAAAAATGTATTAAGTTGGACTATCATCTTATTTTCTTGTCTGGTCTTATTTCTATTTATTACCTTTAAAAGTGGACTAACATGGCTACTGCTTCTCTTTACCCATAGTTAAACTTGAAAATCTTGAGGTTCTTAGGGGAAACTGACTCTAGGGACACACTGGTGGGAACAAGTCTGGCAGGTTCTGGGAGAGAGGAATCCCAGGGTCCCCTCTTCCATAATAAAATGTTAGGAGAAGAAAGTCAGCTGAAATGTGATTCATTCTGAGCACCTTCACATGTTACTGAGTGGAGGAATAATCTAATGGTTAGAGCAGCAGCCTGAGAACCAGGGAAGCCCAATTCAAATCCCACTGCAGCTTCTTTTAATCTTGGGCAAATCACCTAACCCTCCATTGCCTCAGGTGCAAACTTACATTGTGAGCCTTCCAAGGACATGGAAAAAGGCATGTGCTAAATTCAAAAATCCCATTCACTGAATGTGTTTCTGGTTTGTTTCAGATGCAGGTGACACTTGAGGACATCGCTGTCTCTTTTTCTCAGGAGGAGTGGGAATATTTAGATGAAGGACAGAAGGAGCTTTACAGGGAGGTGATGAAGGAGAATTATGAGACCCTGATCTCCCTAGGTAATTTGATTTAATCTCTGCAATTTTATGACTTTTTCTCTGGCTTTTGTCACACAGTCTCTCTTTTACTAACCCTTGGCGAACTATGGGGCTCTTTTACCAAACTGTGTAAAAAATGGCCTTAGCATGCACACATGACAAAATTGCCATGGGATACTTCAACTTGCCTCCGGTATGCATTAGTGCTTACCACAGCTTTGTAAAAGGGCTCCTACGTTTCCCAGAATCATTTACAACATGTGAGGTTCTGGCATTTTCATATAGCATTATTTTAACAAGCAGATTCAATTAAAAAATAGGTCTGGATGGGCTGGAGTGGGGCTTCGGTGCAACTCTAGTAGTTGGGGAGTAAGGCCAGAGCTGGGCAGGCTTCTACGTTCTGTGCGTGTTATAGGAATAAAATAGCTCCTTTGGCAGGTAACATGCTCTAACCGTTAGTAAAAGATCCCCTACGTTATCTACAAAATTTGTTATCGCTAATACACACACACTTGTTACTTACGGCAACTGAAATCCAGCTTTGTTTTACCAAAAACAATAAGCAGACCTTTAAACAGGAAAACCTGCATTCCGTCCAACAAACAAAAGAGAAATGTATGATGTAACAGCTCAGTGGGAAGTATCAAGCAGAGGCACAAATAACTTTTCAATTAGTTTTATCTTTACATTTCTCTTAACAATTCTTTCTAAATTCCTTTTGCTCCTGGAAACTCCTGTCTGAACATAAGAATAGCCATAGTGAGTCAGACCAATGGTCCATCTAGCCCGGTGTCCTGTTTCTAACTGTGGCCAGTCCAGTTCACAAGCACCTGCATGTTTTTTATTGATTTCTGCTGGCAACTCTTTCTTTGTTTTTCCAAACCATCTGATCAGGAAATCTAATTCTCATTGCAGGGCAAACCTGTGCAGGCAGTGAAGGAAAAGCTGTATCTTTAATCTATCAATTGTCCTTCTTAGAGAGTCTAAATTGTTTCTAATATTCATTCTTTTACAGATATTTGGCAATTGTCTCATCACACCATTTTAAAAAAAGTTACTCTATTTAATCCTATTTAATTCAGATACTCTTTTGTGAATGCAATTTTCAAAATCAATAAAGTTCTAAAATCAAACTTCCCTCTTAACTTCCAGTGTGCATCAGACATTTAATTTAAACATTCAACATTGCAAGGCAGTATTAGTAAAAATTCCATTAATTTCCAGCAGTTCATTAAGGGCCTCTTTTACAAAACCATGCTAGCGATTCTCACGCAGTAATGCCAACAAAGCCCTTTCAAAGTGAATTGGCTTTGTCGGCATTGCCATGCTGGGAATCGCTAGCACAGTTTAGAAAAAGGAGCCCTAAATATAATGTTTACAATTATCAGCCAAGCAAGCCAGAGCACAGTGAAACAAAAATGTATAGCTTTTTTTTGTTTTCTCTTCTACCACCACTGGTAAGAATTTGCTGGGAAATTGTTTTTAAACTTTAAGTTACTGTGCTCACTTAGCAATGGAGTTTGTATGCTAAGAAAAAGCTATTCCTTAAAGTCTCTGTTATAGTTCGGTACAGTGTACCGGCACCTTTTTTTCACCTGCTCCCCATGAGTAAGCCTCCAGCGGCAGCTGTCCTGAATTGTTGGGGTTTTTTTTCTCTCTCTCCTACAGACGCTTGCTTCCTCCAGCGTTAGCTCTCCTGAGCTTCTCCCCCCCCCCCCCCCCCCCCCGCCATGTACCTTTCAACCTGATTTTCCCCTTTGGACCACTAATAGCGGCAGCGTTTTACATTCAGCCTCCTGCCCTGTGTTGACCCAGGAGACCTTCTCTCGTTCGTGCCCCTGTGGAAACATAGAGGAGAACCTACTAATATTTTTATTTATTTTATTTTTGTTACATTTGTACCCCGCGCTTTCCCCGCGGCTTACATCAGGCAATGGAGGGTTAAGCGACTTGCCCAGAGTCACAAGGAGCTGCCTGTGCCTGAAGTGGGAATCGAACTCAGTTCCTCAGTTCCCCAGGACCAAAGTCCACCACCCTAACCACTAGGCCAATAAAATACTAGCATAGCCTAACATATAACTAGCAATCTTGTTTATATATTCCCACTCCATTAGTAACTTAAGAAATCACCAATAGTAAGATGCAGGCAATGGTCCAGCAGTGAGATGGGGGTTATCCAGTCATTTTCACTGTTACATGTTTGATTATCTCCCAGTTAGTTGGTGAAAAGTCATATGTGTGTACTTGGTGCAAAGAGCTCCTAGCACTCAGGGAACAGGTCCGATCTCAGGAGGCTAGAATAACAGACATGGAGGAGCTGAGGCAGACAGAAGTTTATAGAGGAGGACTACAGGGACATAGTAGAGAAATGCCACCTCCAGTTTGGCAACCTCTATGCTGCCATGGAGGAGAAAGGTCTCCTGAAGGGAGAGCGTCACTGTGGAGAGGCAGGAAGTGATCCTGTAGCCAGGACCTGCCCTCCAGGGGATGCAATATCTTCTCACACTGAGGATGTGTCTCCAGGGGCTTTCTGCCCAGGAGAGAAGGGTTAGGATGACAGTTGGAGATTCAATCATTAGGCATGTAGATAGCTGGGTGGCTGGTGGATCTGAGGATCACTTGGGCACTTGCCTGCCTGGTGCAAAGGTAGCAGACCTCACGTAGCACATACTTAACATTTTAAAGAGTGCTGGGGAGGAGCCTGCTGTCTTGGCCCATGTAGGTACCAATGACATCGTAAAATGTGGGAGTGAGGTTCTGGAAGCCAAATTTAGGCTCTTAGGTAAAAAGCTCAGATCAGAACCTCCTTCTTAGGTAAAAAGCTTAGATCAGAACCTCCAGGGTAGCGTTTTCAGAAGTGCTCCCCATTCCACACACAGAACCCAAGAGGCAGGCAGAGCTCTGGAATTTCAATGTGTGGATGAGGCAGTGGTGCAGGGAGGAGGGTTTTAAATTTGTTAGGAACTGGGCAACATTCTGCAAGGTTGCTGTAACATAGTAACATAGTAGATGACGGCAGAAAAAGACCTGCACGGTCCATCCAGTCTGCCCAAGATAAACTCATGTGTATACCTTACCTTGATTTGTACCTGTCTTTCTCAGGGCACAGACCGTATAAGTCTGCCCAGCAGTTTTTCCTGCCTCCCAACCACCTGTCCCGCCTTCCATCACCGGCTCTGGCACAGACCGTATAAAAGTCTGCCCTCCCCTATCCTCGCCTCCCAACCACCAACCCCTCTTCCCCCCACCTGCTCTGCCACCCAATTGTAGCTAAGCTTCTGAGGATCCATTCCTTCTGCACAGGATTCCTTTATGCACATCCCACGCATGTTTGAATTCCGTTACTGTTTTCATCGCCACCACCTCCCGCGGGAGGGCATTCCAAGCATCCACCACCCTCTCCATGAAAAAATACTTCCTGACATCTTTTCTGAGTCTGCCCCCCTTCAATCTCATTTCATGTCCTCTCGTTCTACCGCCTTCCCATCTCCGGAAAAGATTTGTTTGCGGATTAATACCTTTCAAATATTTGAACGTCTGTATCATATCACCCCTGTTCCTCCTTTCCTTCAGGGTATACATGTTCAGGTCAGCAAGTCTCTCTTCATACGTTTTGGAACGCAAATCCCATACCATCCTCGTAGCTTTTCTTTGCACTGCTTCCATTTTTTTGACATCCTTCGCAAGGTACGGCCTCCAAAACTGAACACAGTACTCCAGGTGGGGCCTCACCAACGTCTTATACAGGGGCATTTAAACCTCCCTTCTTCTGCTGGTCACACCTCTCCCTATACAGCCTAGCAATCTTCTAGCTATGGCCACCGCCTTGTCACACTGTTTCGTCGACTTCAGGTCCTTGGATACTATCACCCCAAGATCCCTCTCCCCATCCGTGCCAATCAGATTCTCCCCGCCTAACACATACGTCTCCCTTGGATTTCTACTCCCTAAGTGCATCACTTTGCATTTCTTCGCATTGAATTTTAATTGCCAAACGTTAGACCATTCTTCTAGCTTCTTCAGATCTTTTTTCATGTTTTCCACTCCCTCCGGGGTGTCCACTCTGTTGCAAATCTTGGTGTCATCCGCAAAAAGGCAAACTTTACCTCGTAACCCTTCGGCAATGTCACTCACAAATATATTGAACAGAATCGGCCCCAGCACCGATCCCTGAGGCACTCCACTACTCACCTTTCCCTCCTCCGAGCAAACTCCATTCACCACCACCCTCTAGCGTCTGCCCGTCAACCAGTTCCTAATCCAGTTCACCACTTCGGGTCCTATCTTCAGCCCATCTAGTTTATTCAAGAGCCTCCTGTGGGGAACCGTGTCGAAAGCTTTGCTGAAATCTAAATAGATTACGTCCATAGCACGTCCTTGATTTAATTCTCCCGTCACCCAGTCAAAGAATTCAATGAGATTCGTTTGGCACGATTTCCCTTTGGTGAAACCATGTTGTCTCGGATCTTGCAACTTATTTGCTTCCAGGAAATTCACTATCCTTTCCTTCAGCATCGCTTCCATTACTTTACCAATAACCGAAGTGAGGCTTACCGGCCTGTAGTTTCCAGCCTCTTCCCTATCACCACTTTTGTGAAGAGGGACCACCTCCGCCGTTCTCCAGTCCCTCGGAACCTCTCCCGTCTCCAAGGATTTATTAAACAAATCTTTAAGAGGACCCGCCAGAACCTCTCTGAGCTCCCTCAATATCCTGGGGTGGATCCCGTCCGGTCCCATGGCTTTGTCCACCTTTAGCTTTCCAAGTTGTTGATAAACACTCTCTTCCGTGAACGGTGCTCTATCCGCTCCATTCTCAGGTGTACTTTTGCCAGTCCCTAGCGGTCCTTCTCCAGGATTTTCTTCTGTGAAAACAGAGCAAAAGTATCTATTTAGCAAATTGGCTTTTTCTTCATCATTTTCTACATAGCGTTTTGTTGTATCTTTTAGTCTCACAATTCCGTTTTTAGTCTTTCTCCTTTCACTAATATACCTGAAGAAGTTTTTGTCTCCCTTTCTTACATTTCTAGCCATTTGTTCTTCCGCTTGCGTCTTCGCCAGACGTACCTCTCTCTTGGCTTCTTTCAGTTTCATCCGGTATTCCTCCCTGTGTTCCTGTTCTTGAGATTTTCTATATTTCTGGAACGCCAACTCTTTAGCCTTTATTTTCTCAGCCACTTGCTTGGAGAACCATATCGGTTTCCTTTTTCTTTTGCTTTTAGTAGAGACTTTTGCTGTAGAGACCGTAGTAGACAAGGTAGCTCATTATCAAAGCTCTTAGACTTACAAAGTTCCATAGATTACTGTATAACTTTGTAAGTCTAAGTGCTTTGAGACTACGCCTCTGTGGAACTTTGTAAGTCTGAGTGCTTTAAAAATATGCCTCCAGGTGTCTTTAAATGAAGAGCAGACAGATTTGCAAGATAGCAAATTATCACTGTCAACTGCTTAGCAACTTGTAAATAGGAACAACAACATTGTATGAAATGTCTGCATGCAAATACCAGAAGCCTAAGAGATAAGATGGGAGAGTTAGAATATATTGCACTAAATAAAAAGACAGATTTTAATAGACCTGGTGGAAGGAAGATAATCAGTGGGACACTGTTACTTCATGGTACAAATTATATCGCAGTGATGGGGTGGATCGAATTGGTGGAGGGGTAGCATTATATGTTAGGGAGCGCCTTCTATTGAATAGACTAAAAATTCTTCAGGACACAACACGTCTTGAAATCCCTATGAATAGAAATTCTGTGTGTAAAGGGGAAAAGGAGTGTACTACTGTCCACCTGGCTAGGATGAACAAACAGATGCAGAAATGTTATCAGAAATTAGGGAGGCTAACAAACTGGGGAATACAATAAGAATGGGTGACTTCAATTACCCTGATTTCGACGGTAAAGGTAACTGGGCATGCTGGGGGAGGGGGAATTCTAGACCTAGTCCTGACTGGAGCGCATGATCTGGTGCAGGAGGTAATGGTTCTGGGGCCACTTGATAACAGTGATCATAACATAATCAGATTTCATATAGCTCTGGAGTAAGTACACACAGGAAATCCAATATGTTAGCATTCAACTTTCAAAAAGGAGATAAAATGAGGAGAATGGTAAAATAAAAACTTAGAGAAGCAACTGCAAATGTCAAAATTAACATCTGGTGTGTATGCTGGGAAGGGTAGAGGGGATGTCAGACTATGGGGGAGGGGGTAGGGACGGACAGGGCTGTTGCCAGACTATGAGGGGGAGAGGGTAGGGGAGGGCTGATGTTGAGCTATGGGGAGTGGGGGATAGACAGTGGTGTACCTAGCTTGCTTGCTGCCCCCCCCCCCAATCTACTACATGTCTTTGAAGGGGTGAATAAACATGTGGATAAAGGCGAGTCGGTAGATATTGTGTATCTGGATTTTCAAAAGGCATTTGACAAAGTATGTATTGAGAGACTCCAGAGAAAGAAAGTCATAGGATAGGAGGTAATGTCCAATTGTGGATTAAAAACTGGTTAAAAGTTAGAAAACAGAGAGTAGGGTGAAATGGTCTGTATTCTCAATAGAGAAGGGTAGATAGTGGGGTTCCCCAGAGTTCTGTGCAGGGACCACCGCTTTAAAAAAAAAATGTTTAAATCTTTTTATTGGAACAGTACATACAGTACAACAGAATAAAAAGGCATACATCACAAAAATCTCCCATTGAGATAACCAAAACATATAATATGCCACACAGGGCTAACAACAAAACAAGCAAGATAGATGGATAGTGAAAGGTCTTGTTTCTTATAGCTTCCCACTATGACAGACGAACCCGACAGCCCCTGAATTATATCCTGAGAACAATCCCTCCCATCCATTCCCAACCCTTTGCCCGAACAAAATTACAAAGGGAAAAGGGGGCACAGTCTCCCACTCCACTCCAGATGTTTATATTGTATTCAGTATAAGACTCTGAGATCTAGAAGATAGAGAGCTTATGTAAGAGTCCCAAACAAATAGAAATCTCTTTACGTTTGTAGGATAAACTAGCTTTTTCCTTCTCCATTAACAAAAGTTTATGCAACATGCCACATCAGCCCCAGAAAGAAAGTGAATCCAGGACTGTCGAAACTTTTAAGAATGGACTTTTACCTAAGAGAGCTGCTTTTCGGATTAGTAAACAGCTGCCCAGGGCCGTGCCAACACAGTAAGCGGGGTAAGCACCACAGGGGGGCGCTGACCTCTGGAGGGCGCCGCCACGGTGCTTACCCTCACCGCTTACCTCAGCTCCGCGCCGCCCTGGGGGCTTTAAATCTTTTACCTCCGACGTCGCAGCAGCTGAGCAGCATCAGTGAAAGCGCTGCCGATGTCTCCAGCCTTCCCTTCGCACTCGTTCGTTCCCTCAGTGTCCTGCCCTCGCAAGGAAATGATGTCAGAAGAAGGTGGGACACTGAGGGAACGAACGAGCACGAAGGGAAGGCTGGAGACGTCGGCAGCGCTTTCACTGACGTTGCGCAGCTGCTGCCACGATGGAGGTAAATTTAAATTAAATACAAGAAACCAGACTCAGAGGGTGGGCAGATGGACATGGGAGGATGGATGGAGGCGGGAAGGGCAGAGAGGAGCATCGATGGAAGGGCAGGGCCCAGGGAGAGGAGAAATTGCTGGAAATGGAGCAGAGAGGAGGGGAGAGAGGAGAATTGCTGGATATGGATGGAGGATGGAAGGGCAGAGAGGGACAAGGATGGACATGGATGGGAGGGCAGGGCCCAGGGAGAGGAGAAATTGCTGGAAATGGAGGGGAGGGAAGAGAGGAGAATTGCTGGATATGGATGGAGGAGGGCAGGGCAGAGAGGGACATGGATGGACCTGGATGGGAGGGCAGGGCCCAGGGAGAGAGGAGAAATTGCTAGACATGGAGGGGAGAGAGGAGAATTGTTGGACATGGATGGATGGATGGAGGGGAGGGAAGGGAAGACAGATGAAGGAGATGCACATGGATGGAGGGGAAGGGAGAGAGAAGAAGTGCTGGGCATGGATGGAGGGGAGGGAAGAGAGAGGAAGGAGATGAGATGAGGAGAAAAACTGCACATGGATGGAGAAAATAGGCAGAAGCTGGATCCACTGGACAGTCAAGTCTGCGGAGGACCCAGCTTTTACTTATGGATATAGAGCAACAAATGAAGAAGAAAGGAGGAAAGTAAAGAAATAAATGGAAAGGAAGCCCTGGAAACGGAGTTAAGAGGACAGATAGCAGCAGAATCAGATACTGGGCCAGCATGATCAGAAAAAGAAAGTCACCAGACAACAAAGGTAGAAAAAAATCATTTTATTTTCATTTTAGTGTTTGGAATATGTCCACTTTTAGAATTTAATCTGCTATCTTATTTTGCAATGTATAGCAATTTGTTTCTAAGAATATTGCTGACAATTCCTGTCAGTGTGGCAAGTGGTGAGCGATCATTTTCACGGTTAAAAATCATAAACATTTATTTGCGATCAAGTATTTTGCAAGAAAGGCTTGTAAGCCTTGCCATGATTGCTATTGAGAATGATATATGTGCCCAGTTAGATATCAAGGATTTAATTACTAATTTCATGAACATGAAAGCACAAAAAGCTAAGTGGTTGTAAACCCTCTATTTGTTCAACAATCCAACAAAGATGAACTCCATCTTTCCGCTCCTATTTCCTTTGCATCTTGTGCCACACGGGGGGGGGGCGGCCCAACTGATAGTCTGCAGGGGGGCACCAGAGACCCTAGGTACGGCCCTGCGGCTGCCCTTGCTCTGAAATGCAAAAACTTCATGTTTATCTAATAATACCTGTGTCCGATAAGGGAATTGCAGATCCTAATAAAACTTAAATAACGAGCCATCTTTTCCAAAATAAATCAACATCTGAACACTCCCAAAAAGCATGAAAAATTGAATTGGGAGCTTGAGCACATTTCTGACAGAAGAAAAGCAGCCCCTCCTATCTTATAAATTTGTACTTGAGTGAGTGATATAGGCCCGGTGAAACGCCCTAAACTGACATTCCTTTAATTCCACAGAAACGATCAAGTCCAGTATTCAGGCAATTAATTTACCAAAATTCAAAGAGGCAGGTGTCCTTTTCAAATCAGCCCTCCATTTTATTTCCAAGTCAGATGTATTTTTTGGAGGATAGATCTCTAATAGAGACCTATGAAGAGCCAATGCCTATAGCTTGTCTCTATCCTTCAACTCCAAAATAAGCAGCGAGTCCATTCCCTATGTTGTGCCACTAAAGCATCTTTCTCCAGGGTAGAAATATAATGCCACAATTGATAAGCAAAAACATCCGCCAAATGAAATAAAGTGTCCCACTCCCCAAACTCTGTAAGGGCACCAGTTGGTTGCAGTACATGTTCTAAACACAAAATCCCCAAACGTTCCCATTAAAAAGTCCCAGTCTCAACCCCCAGTAGAAACATTGTGTTTCTCCGAATAAGTAAAAGAGCCAAAATATGAGAAGCCAGTCCCCAGCATCGGGTGACATCTTGCAACAGTGCCTTCACAGGCCTCACAAAATGCTATGCTGCAATCCTGAAGGGATTGATTGCAAAGGTGTCTGTAAGGGAAGGTTAAAATGCCAAGGACTAACACGTTTGCCTCAACCCGTATTGGAGTATAATCCTCTCTCTCCCTACCCTCCGTAAAAAACAATCTCCCAAGTGATAAAATAAACACGCCTGATTAAGTAAATCAGGTAGACCCAACCCCCCCCCCCCCTTGATGCCAACTACCCAACATCATTTTTAGAGGGACCTTCGGCTTTTTACCTCCCCAACAGAACTGAGATAATGCTAATGTAAAATACATAAATCCTTTTTCAACAATTTTAGCGGGAGCATTTATAAAGCATATAACCAAGTTGGAGCTGCTGCCACTCTGACAAAGTTTCAATCATAGATGCTAATAAATAGGAAATATTAAGCTAACTCAGATGTTGTTATAGTCAATTGAATCCCCAAGTATTGAAAGGAGTGGCGAGCCAAATGCAAGGGGAACTGACCAGCCCACCCCTGTCGAACCCATCTGAAGATACCAATACCTGTGCAGGCCTCTAAGACTTGTTGCTATAAGTCCTATATCCCACCGTACAAACCTTGGCACACCAGTTCACACCTGGAGACTCTATCTCTCTGAAAAGTCCTTTATTGAATAACAATGTTTACTTAGAGTTAACTGCAGATCAGAGGTTCTGCCCACTGGCACAGAGTCTCTGTGGTACTGAGATTAGCAGTAGCTCAGAGCTGGCAGAATGGTGTACAATGCCCTTTTTCAGCAACATACAAGGTAAAAACTAAGTGCACTAACCAAGGGTAACACAAGAAAGGGTTCTGAACTGTCTTACAAGATGGCAACTACCTCATGACTAGAGGGAATAAAACAGGCAGGGTTGCCAGGTGGAAAAATTTTTTCCCACCCAATCGAGGCCAAATCCAGCCCAAAACCCGCCCAAAGTCAAACCCCGCCCCTGACACCCCCACCCCCGCGTCATCACCCCCACCCCCGCCGTCATCAACCCCGCCCCGCCGTCATCAGCCCCGCCTAAAATGTCACTAACCCCGCCCACGTCACTAACCCCGCCCCCCGTGGCCGAAAAAAACGCTTTTAAAACCACCCAAAAGGAGCCCAAAAACCCGCAACCCGCCGCGGGCAAAAATTTCCTGCGGCGGGTCGCGGAAAACCGCCCAATTGGGCGGTAAAACCGCCCACCTGGCAACACTGAAAACAGGGGATGCTCTGACCCAGTAAGCAGGGGGGAAACCCACCAATGGGAACAGAGCTTACCAACTGGCAACAGCTTAACCAATCATTTAACAGTTCTAAACAGACAGGCAAGTGGAATCACATTGCCCTATGACTACACCCACCATAATGCATTGCTGATGTGACTCTGCAGTGAGCATAACAGAAAAAGTGTCACACTCACCCCAGAGCCACATCACAACCAAGAAAAGACTGTCAGAGGACAGAACAATACCAGGGATTTCAAAAGGTTCAACATAAAGTCCAAACAAATCCCCATATTCCTCAAACAACTCCATCTGGGCCTGTAGGGACTGCTGGGGGTAGTAATATGTACTAACAAGTCATCTGAAAAAGCAGAAATCCTAAACTCAAAATGCTTAAACCACCCCAGAAATATGCAGATTAGCTAATAAGTCCTTGATAAGAGGGTCTAAAGCCAAAAGAACAACTAAGGAAGACCAGGGACATTCCTGGCACATGCCTTGCTAGTCAGGAAATGGCTTTGAAAAAAAACCCTGATTATCACATAACTTTTGGGTCTGAGTACAAAACAAGTACCACAGTTGCAAAAAAAATCCTCTTTTCCATTTGCTGTTAAAATCTTAAACAGAAAACGCCAATGAACACAGTTGAATGCCTTCTCTTCATTGGAACTGATTAAAAGAGACAGCAGTCCCCACTTCTGAACCTCTTCTAGAAAAGCCAAAATTAAACAGATATTTTTAGTTACTGTTCTACCCCAGACAAAGCCTATCTGTGAGCTCTCCACCAATGAAGGCTGCTGGGAAAAAGGGCCCAGTACGTTCTTGGGGATGAAGGCTTCTTTCGTTCCGGCCTCTTCCTTGGAGACCCCGGGCTGGAAGGCCGTTTCTACTCTCGGGGTGTCCGGTCCAGTTTTCTCTCTTTTCCTCCCAGGACTTCTATGTTGCTTCTTCTCCTTATAGGATTCGGATTCTGGCTGTGCAAAATAAGATAGCAGATTAAATTCTAAAAGTGGACATATTCCAAACACTAAAATGAAAATAAAATGATTTTTTTCTACCTTTGTTGTCTGGTGACTTTCTTTTTCTGATCATGCTGGCCCAGTATCTGATTCTGCTGCTATCTGTCCTCTTAACTCCGTTTCCAGGGCTTCCTTTCCATTTATTTCTTTACTTTCCTCCTTTCTTCTTCATTTCTTGCTTTATATACATAACAAGGATCTGGGGTTCCTAGCCCATTATAAACCATAAAGCTGTATTTCTCTATTGATCACCCCCCCTCACCTATCCACACCCATCCTGTTAGAATATCAATGATATGCTTTGATGTCCCCATGCATACCTCCTACCCACCCCCATCCTCCCACCCTGTCAGACTGTCATAGTAATGCTTGAATGTTTTCACTTATATACACTGTCAGCTAGCACATTTGCTTATTTCCGATCTGACGAAGAAGGGCAACCTTCGAAAGCTAATCAAGAAATGTATTAAGTTATGTCCAATAATTGGTAGATAGGGGAAATTTAATATTATTTCATATCACATTTATCCCTAAATAGTGCCTGTTTAAGTTCATTTGTAAGATGTTGTTTTTTTTTAATTCTAATGGTTGCAAGGTATGTTGACTGTCATATATCTTTTCCCTTCCTTTTTTTATTTAAGGTTTTTTATTGGATTGCCGCCCTTCAGCAGTGGTGTTTCCGCTTTCTGATTTGTTTTTTTATTTCCTTAATCACTTGTGTTTTTTAATGATTCTTGCACATTCCACAAGAATATGAACATCTGAAATACATTGTTGTTTTTTTAACTAGCACGTCACTTTGTCACATAATTTATATATTATTTGTATACATATATTTATTTATATATATATATATATATTTTACTTGCACATGTCACTTTTTCATGTTTACATATATATTTATTAATTTAGTTATTTTGTATGTTTTATCATTTCTATGCTATGTCAAAGTTATATATTGCTCTGTATTTTTGCTGTAACACACATCTGGCACACCATATACCTCTAGTATACTTGGATTGGATCTGTGCCCATAATTTTTTTTTATATACTAGGGCTGCACATCAATTTAAATGTTTTAGTCACACGATTAATCATGATTAAAATTTTTATAGTGCAATTAATCGCATAAAGTGTCCCCCTCACATTTTCACTTGTACAGTGCAAAGTATAGACAGCAGATGTAAATTCTCAAAACTGACGTACTATACTTCGGTTACTAAACTGAAAATAAAATAAGTTTTCCTACCTTTGTCCGGTGATTTTTATTTTTCTAATCATATTATTCCCTGTCTCTGGTTCTGCTCCTCTGTCTGTGCTCTGAATTCTGTTTTCAGGGCCTCCTCTCTACTAACTATTTATTTCTTTTCTCTCCTCCTGTCCTTCAATTCTTGCCCTATATACATCTTTCACATTCAACTTTCTTCCATTTTTCCTCCTCCTCCTCATATCTGTCTTATTTCTATGTCTTCCCTTTATCCATTGGTACCAGCTCCTCCCTCCTCCCTTCCGTGGGCACCATCTGCTCCCTCTCTTTTCTCTTCCCTTCCTCTCTATGGGCATATCTCATTTCCACATATAATCTAGGATGCTTTGGTCTGAGTTTCTTTCCCTCCCCTAGCTATTTTCCTCTCCTACCACTGTTCCTCCCCCACCCCCCTGGCACTCCTGCAGCCTTTTCTCTCCAGCCACCCTGCATTCTTTCCTACCTCCACCTCCCCAGTGCTCTGGCAGCCTTTTCTCATCATGCTGCGTTCTCTGGCATCTTATCCCCCCCCCCCCCCCCCCGGCAGCTCTCTGAACTTGCCTTGTACACTCCAGTGTTAAGCACACACTGCTCTTCTGTAACCAGAGCCCTCCCTCTCTAGTGTCCTATCTGCAGGAAACAGGAAGTTTAATCAGAGGAAGTGGGACACTAGGAGAGGGAGGACTCCAGTTACAGAAGAGCAGTGTGTGCCAGTGGCGTAGCCACTGGTGCGCCTGGGTGGGCTGGGGCCCACCCATTTAGTGCTCCGGCCCACCCAACAGTAGCATACATTTAGAGGTAGTTGATGGGGATCTCAAGCTCGGCTAGCTGAAGACTGCCCCCTGATGGTAACAAAAATGCTACTCCATGATACTGGCACCTGCACACACTCAGTTTTCAGCGCATGCCTGCTGCATACTGCCAGTGTGGAAAGAAGCATTTTCCTGCTAGCTGAAATATTTTTTTGGTGGTGGTTGGAAGGGAGGAGAACATTTGGTGCCCACCCACTTCTTGCCTAGGCCCACCCAAAATTTGTTGTCTGGCTACACCCCTGGTGTGTACTTAATTCTGCCATATGTACAAGGCAAGTGCAGGGGGCCACTGGAGGGAGAGAGAAGAAGAGGCTCGAGAACAAGGTGTGGCAGGAGAGAAAAAGCAGCAGGAGCACCTGGCAAGAGGGGGGGGGGGGGGGTGAAACGGGCAGGCAGGCAGCGGTAGGAGAGAAACATAAGCCAGAAGAAGGAAGTCTGGGAGAGGAGGAAAGGGAGAGAAAGATAGGTAGTGGCAACAAGGAGCAGGCAGCCTGTTGTTGCAAGTTAAAATTTTAATGCGTTAGTTATATTAAAAATGCATTAAATGTGCAACCCTAATATTTGTTAATAGATCTCTGATGCAGGCAGGAATGCCAAAACGCAGCCCATGTCAGGGTCCTTGAGTAAAGAATTGCTATCCCAGCTTCAGAGGCCCTTGGTGCTTTTTTTTTTTTTTTTGTTCTCCTGGTTATTTCTTTTTAGGCCACCAATGATTGAAGTGCACAAAGCACTGCTCAATGCTCTGTATACTTGCTTCCCTGAACTCTAGATGTTGGTAGAATGACACTGCTTAGCTAAAACTGTAAAATTAGACTCCACATGTAATAATAGACTGGGCTGAAACTAGTCTACCAATCCTTATCAAGGAAGTTGTGATAGCATGAGTGGGCATAGGGCAAGGAACCTTTACAAGCACAGCCAGACCATGCTTTAAAAGGGAACAAAGAATGTTGTAATTGGTTGATTGATTGAAAAGGAAACACAAAGAAACCTATTCCACTCAAAGCTGTTAGCTCAGGCCTATACCTGAAGTAACTTGGAGTTCTGTAGCAAACAAAATGGAGGGTCTTGTTCCTACTTGAGTATAGAAAAATCAGCATGCACAGAGATTGCAAGGTAAAATCTTTTCCTACCTTATGGATACCCCTCTGGCCCTTCAAACTTGTTTTGTGAGAGTATGCTGGAGGTCACCTTCCTGTCTGTCCCCAGCCCTGGACTTTTATTTCCCTTAGCTGAACCACACCTGTCTGTTCCCAGGCCTAGGCCTCTTAAGATGGCACTGTGAGAGTTAAAGGGAACCAGTATCTTTCTATATACTCCATCACAGCAGTGTACTTCTAGTTGTGCTTATGAGGCTTCTTCTAATCCAGTGGTTCCCAAACCTGGTCATGGAGGCAAACCAGCCAGTCATGGTTTCAGTAGATCCACAATGAATATTCATGAGGTAGATTTGCATGCAGTGAGGCAGTGCATGCAAATCTCTCTCATGAATATTCATTGTTGGTATCCTGAAAGCCTGACTGGCTGGGGTGCCTCCAGGACCAGGTTTGGGAACTACTGTTCTAATCCACAGAATTTTCTAAACATCATAGATCCCAGAAAATGCTGTTCTTTGATTAGTAGCAGTTTTCCATAGTCATTCATTTGTGATCAATGTATTCTGTTTATATCCAGCAGATGAAAAGATCAAAGACGAGACGAAGAGACTGAGTCTAAAAACGTACCAACTGCTCCAGGGTGGAAGTCCCCAAAAGAAACCTTCGACATGTACTTCCTGTAATAAAAGTTTCAGTCAGTCATGGCTTCTGAAAAGGCATCAAATGATCCACAGTGGCATGAAACCTTTTACGTGTCCTGAGTGTAACAAAAGTTTTAATCGATCAGGTCATTTGAAAATGCACCAAATGATCCACAGTGGAATGAAACCTTTTATGTGTACTGAGTGTAATAAAAGTTTCAGTCGTTCATGGCATTTAAAAAGGCATCAATTGATCCATAGTGGAAAGAAACTTTTTATGTGTACTGAGTGTGGTGAAAGCTTCACTCAGTCATCAGGACTGAAAAGGCACCAACTCATCCACAATGAAAACCCACAACCTAAACCTTATACCTGTAGTAATTGTGGTAAAAGTTTCAATAAGTTGTCACATCTGAAAAGGCACCAAATGATCCATACTGGCGATAGTATGCGTAAAACGAACAAAGTTGGAGATAAACATTGGCCCCAAGATAAACGTTTTACATGTATTCAATGTAATAAAAGTTTCAGTCGATCATGGTTTTTGAAAAGGCACCAAATGATCCATAGTGGAAATAAATGCCCCCGAGATAAATGTTTTACATGTATTCAGTGTAATAAAAGTTTTGATCAGTCATGGCTTCTTAAAAGGCACCAAATGATTCATAGTGGAATTAAATGCCCCCGAGATAAATGTTTTACATGTATTCAGTGTAATAAAAGTTTTGATCAGTCATGGCTTTTAAAAAGGCATGAAATGACCCACAGTGGACAGAGACCTTTTATGTGTACTGAGTGTAATAAAAGTTTTAGTCGTTCATGGCATTTGAAAAGGCACCAAATGCGACATAGTGGAAATAAAGGAAGTCTATGCAACCAAGGACCACTTAATGTTGAAAGCATCTCTCTCACTGCTGACTGTGACATAACAGAACTTGAAAAGGAAGGTGTTTGTAAGTACCTAGGAGTACAGTCAAGCATAGGTGTCTGAGAGAAAAGAGCAAGTTGGCAGAAGCCTAGAGGAGAAATTGCATTATGGGGACGAGAAAGGCTGTCATCTACTGGGGCTGCTCCCTGATTTATTCTTTTGTGCGTCTTGGTTCTGCTCCGTCAGTTGCTGGATGCTTCACTCCAAGGGGGAGATCCAATAACTCCTTTGTTGTTATTGTTGGATTTTGTTTGTTTTTTTTTAATATACAACCTTGAGCCTTGAGGAAAGAAGATGCCTATTGGACCCCAGTGAGGCCACAGTTGGGATGACTGTGGTTAAGTGCACTTTTTGATGTTGCTGGAAGATTGATGGTGTATGTAGAAAGAGCAGTGTTTGCTAATTCAGATTCATGGGTCTGGCATGGGCAAGACTTTCTACTCAATTTAAAACCCTTACTCTTCAACTCTCCAAGCTAATCACAATTGTTGTTTTTCTCATATTGAAGGGGAGAGGGACTGACATTACTGAACAGAAAATTGAAACATTTGAGCAAGATGTGGCAACTTTTGTTGAAGGAAAATATTGATTTGCTTAGGAAACTGGAAATGACAGTTCATTGAGGAGTAAGAATCTTAAGTTCATTAACTTGCCAAAAGCTCTATCTGTCCCCCTCCAGAAATATGAAAAAGGTATATATTTTGATATTTTTGAAAGTGGCTGCAGAGTCTCTTCCTATAATGACTAATCTTTTATGTTCCATCATGTCCACAGAGGACTGGAAAGGAGATACAGCCTAATATTTCAACCATCTGTTCAGACTTTTTGGACTTGACTCCTCAGTTTGCTGTTGCCTCCTCTGTGCAAAGAGGTTGTATTCATGAAAAGGTGCACACGATGTGCAAAGAAAGTGCACTCTTAGTGCATGCATGTATGTACTAGCGAGAGAGTGCATGCTGTTTGCACATAATACTTTTAAGAGGAGTGTACGCTCATACTGATATTCATTCTGGAATAAAAAAAAATAACAGAAAAAGGCATGAAAACTTTGCTCATCCCTATATTTTATTGGTGACATTTGCCTTTGAGTGTGATTATAATCAGGTGTTAAATTTAGGCAAAAGGAGGAAGCAATTTCTTTTTATGAGACCTAGGGTTCTTCAGGTTCAGGTGATGTTTTTGTTGAAATTCAATTGAAAGTGTATTGTACGGTATAATAATGTTATTTATGATAGGGGGGAGGGTGTTTGACCCACTGCAATGAATTTTGAGAAATAAATGTTTCTCCTTTACAGTGTTTTCCTTTTTTTCTTGGAAGTCTTCCAGAAGTATGATGTACATTGTATATGTTTGCTTTTGTGGTATGTTGTGTAATAATTATCTCCCTTGTGTAGATTCTCATCCATCCCCCTTTTTTTGTTGTCTTATAAAAATGAATGCTATTCTCTTTTATTATTCTTTTTTTTTCTCTTTATGATATTTGGCTATTTATTTTTCATTATCTCTGATTGTGATCTCCTTTTGTATATTTTCAAAAGTATATAAATAAAAACATTGATATTCAAAAGTGCGTTACCATCATGGCATAAGATATAATCCATTAAAACAGCCAGCAATTCCCATGTTCTCATACAGCTTTGCAATTGCAGACTGACCTCTTAGAATTTGGAAAAACTGGATGTATGATCAAGAAAACTCCATTCCAACAACATAATTTATAAATAATCAGTATATGCAAACACTGTACATTCCCCAAAAAGGAGGAGGAATGGGCTTCATAGAAATAGATTATACCTGTAGAGCTACTATCAGAACAGTGTCATTCGATCCAAATGTGCAAAAAATGTTGAAATGGAGATGTAGTCTAATGGTTAGAGCAGTGGGCTGAGACCTAGAGAAACCTGATTAAAATCCTACCATGTCTCCTGATCTTGAGCAAGTCCCTTAACCCTCCATTGCCTCAGGTATAGGAGAGGAAAATATCTACTGTATTTGAATGTAACTTGTCTTTGAGCAAAAGGTCTTTGCTCACACCTTTTTCAGTTGTAGCTCAATCCAAAAGTAAATCTTCAGAATCCATCTCCATCATTAAACTTGGACAAGCATTCCAACACTTAGAAGGACTTAGAATCCACCAATGCAGATATGGAAGGAAGCAAAATAATTTGCAAACCAAGAGAAAAACTCATTAGATCAGCACATGAGGGACAACAAATAGCAAATGCACAACTACAGTACAAAATACCAAGTATTATTCCAGGAACCATTTGTTGATCAAAACCAGACAGTTAAGGAGAGGGGATTCTTTGAATCATTCCATGTGCTGGGCCTGAACCATAATACTGCCAATTTCTCAACTTTCTGGCTACAGGTTTAGCTACCAGATATATCTATTTTCTGGACTTCATTGTTTAATTAATTTGTTCTGTGAATCTGTATTGTGGTGTACTTCTCTGTCTTTTAACCCAGATCACCAAAAAGACAAAAACAAACAAAAAAATCTCTCCCTTTCTGCCTAGCTCTGAAGGCCGTGAGTATAGGCTTTTCAAATTGTTTCTTGTCCTTCACCCTGCTAATTCTAGCTGTGTCCTTCTAACTTTGGCTACTATATTGTGGAAAAGTGCTGCCAGGTTTATTTTTCATTGCTAGTCCTAAATTTTTTGTTTTTTAAAGCATCTTTAGGATAAAAACTGGCTTAATTTTGCTGCTCAGAATCATACCAATTTCTCACCACTGCCTCAAAGAATAAAGCCACTTAAGAATAAATTGATAACATAGTAGGCTCAGGTAGACTACAACATGTGCCACAGAAGCATACACCCTCACAACGGTTGCCCCTACAGAATTCTTTTGCTCCATTACAGCACTGTGATGCTCCAGAAAATAGAACTGAGGTAGAACAAAAAGCATTGAAGGTGTCCCAAGAGAAAAGACACCCCCAAAGCACTAATAAAGAATCTCATACCAAAAAACTGTTGCTGCTAGGGGATTCCATTATCGGAGGCATTAACTTTGGAACACAGTTTAAGGGGCCCAACAAAGTGAAATGCCTTTCAGGCTCCTCAGCTTCAAGGCGTACCAGGCAAATACTATAATCAGAGAAGAAACTAAGGAGTCTAACACCGATGTTATCCACCTGGGAACAAACGACCTGGCCAATAATACCCCATTGCAGTGCAGAAAGCTTTCGGGAGCTGTAGGAGGAGTTAAAACCTTTGTTACAAATGGTAGCTTCTGAAGTACTACTACTTTTGGAAAGGGAGAGAAAAGTTTACAAAATAGAATTTCAATAGGTGGCTCAAAAGCTTAGTGTCATCAAGAAGATTTTAGGTACATAAGAGGATGGGGCAATACATACAAAAACAAAAGACTATATTGTAATGATGGACAGCATCTCACTATGACAGGGAAAAAAAACCCTTGGTGAGAAATTCAGACAATATGTATCGAGGTGTTTAAACTAGAAGGCGGGGATGGCATATGAAGGCTGGTCACTTCCAGTGGTCACCCCCAGCTAAAGACAGGGTGTGACGGTAGTAAAGAAAACAATGAAAACAACAGTCTTAGCAAATCACTTGTTACCAACACAGCAGAAGTGAGACTAAAGAAAAAAAACTAAACAGAAGATGAAACTGCCACTTAAATGTGACTGAAAAGTGACGACCACAAATGCTCACAGTCTAAGCAACAAAGTTCATGATCTGCAAGCCCTGATGTTAGAGGTAGACTTAGACATTTTTGCTATCACTGAAATATGGTTCAATGATTCCCATGAATTGGATGCAAACATACCCGGCTACAATCTATTTAGGAAGGATAGAGATGGTCGTAAAAGTGTAGGAGTAGCTCTGTATGTAAGAAACAATATCACAGTGACTGAAATGCCAGGGGCCTGGGGAAATGAAGAAGCGATATGGATCACCTTGAAAATAAATGATGGAACCTCTATCCACATGGGTGTTGTCTACAGACCTCCAACACAATTGGAGGAACCAGATAAAGATCTGTATCCAAAAGTTGGGAAAGAAAAGAAAGATGCTGCTGCTGGGAGAGCCAGATGTGGATTGGAAAGTTCCATCTGTGGAATCTGAAAGAAGTAGAGAGATAGTGGACACCTTACAAAGTGCTCTGCACAGACAAATGGTGACAGAACCCACGAGGGAAGGAGTGACACTTGATCTGGTGCTCACAAATGGGGAAACTGTGTCCAATGTCCGAGTGGGTGCCCACCTGGGCAGCAGTGATCATCAAACAGTTTAGTTTGATATAACAGCTAAAGTGGAGGGCAGCCACTCAAAACTCAAAATCCTGGATTTCAAACATGCTGACTTTAGCAAAATGGGGAAATACCTGAAGAAAGGGGTGATGGGCTGGGAGGACATACGAGAAGTGGAAAGGCAGTGGTACAGGCTGAAAGGAGCTATAAATATGGCAACTAACCTTTATGTAAGAGTAAATAAAAACAAGAGAAAAAGGAAACCAATATGGTTCTCCAAAAAAGTGGCTAAGAAAATAAAGGCGAAAGAGTTGGCGTTCATGAAATACAGAAAAGCTCAAGAAGAGGAACATAGAGAGGAATACCGGATGAAACTAAAAGAAGCCAAGAGAGAGATACGTCTGACAAAAGTGGAAATGGAAGAAGTAATGGCTAGAAATTTAAGGAGGGGCAACAATAATTCTTTCAGGTATGTTAGTGAAAGGAGGAAGACTAAAAATTGAATTTTGAGACTGAAAGATGCTGTGAACCAAAATGTGGAAAATGTTGAGGAAAAACAAACATGCTAAACAAATATTTCTGTTCTGTATTCACGGAAGAAAATCCTGGAGAATGGTTGACAAAGGTACATATGAGAATGGAGCGGCTATAGCATCACACCGACCATATTCAACCTAATGATGACACCCTTGGCCAAATTACTATCGAATCAGAACCTAAACCCATATATATGATGATGTAACGATCTTCATCCCAAGATCTAAGGGAAATCTCCAATGAAATCAAGCAAAGCCTACATATTATGAATTCCTGGGCAGATGCATTTCAGCTGAAACTCAATGCAGAGAAAACCCAATGCCTGGTACTCACCTCGCAATACAACAAGAATAAATTTACCACCATCAATACACCTAAACTAAATCTACCAGTTTCGGACTCCCTAAAAATCCTTGGAGTCACCATTGATCGACATCTAACACTTGAGAACCATGCAAATAACATAACTAAAAAGATGTTTCACTCAATGTGGAAACTAAAAAGAGAGTTAGACCATTTTTTCCAAGAACTGTTTTCCGCAATCTGGTACAATCATTGGTACTCAGTCATCTGGACTATTGTAACTCACTCTACGCTGGCTGTAAAGAGCAAATACTTAAAAAACTCCAGACAGCCCAGAATACGGCAGCCAGACTAATATTCGGCGCACCAAAATACGAAAGCGCGAAACCCCTACGGGAAAAACTACACTGGCTACCACTAAAGGAACGCATCACGTTCAAACTGTGCACTCTAGTCCATAAAATCATCCATGGTAACGCCCCAGCCTACATGTCAGACCTGATAGAATTACCACCCAGGAACGCAAAAAGATCCTCTCGTACATTCCTTAATCTTCATCCTCCCAAGTGCAAGGGTCTGAAATACAAATCAATGCATGCATCTACCTCTTCCTATACGAGCACGCAGCTCTGGAACGTGCTGCCACGTAACCTGAAAACGGTCTATGAATTGACCAATTTCCACAAACTATTGAAAACCTATCTCTTCGACAAGATATATCACAAAGATCAACATGTGTAACTGTATAATCTTTAAAACTTCCAGAACTGTCTTATAATGTCTTTCTGCTTTACACCATCATGTATTTCACCACCATGTAACACAAAACCCTCTGTAAACCATATGTATATTCACTTCTATTTCCATTATCCATGATGAATTGTAAGCCACATTGAGCCTGCAAAGAGGTGGGATAATGTGGGATACAAATGCAATAAATAAATAAATAAATAAATTATGGAAGAAAAATATCAATATCCCTGGTTTTGTCCACCTTGAAAATTTGAAGGTGGACAAAGCCAGGGAACCGGACGGGATCCATCCCAGGATATTGGGGGAGCTCAAAGAGGTTCTGGGGGGGTCCTCTTAAAGATCTGTTTAATAAAGCCTTGGAGACAGGGGAGGTTCCATGAGATTGGAGAAGAGCAGATGTGGGCCCTCTTCACAAAAGTGACAGAAAAGAAGCTGGAAACTACAAGCTGGTAAGCCTCACTTCAGTTATTGGTAAAGTAATAGAAGCGATACTGAAGGAAAGGATTTATTTATTTATTGTATTTGTACCCCACATTTTCCCACCTTTTTGCAGGCTCAATGTGGCTTACAGAGTATGGAAATGAAAATGTTGTTACATGATTTGAAAAAAAAAAAAAACAGTCAATCATAAGCTGAGGTGAAAGAGGAATTCAGATGGAAAGGTGTTAGGTAAGGTCGTGTGAGAGGTGTTTTAGGTGTACTTGGGTAGTTTAAGGAATGATTTGTTTCATTGAGGGTGACTTTTGTAGGCTCTGTTGAAGAGATGTGTTTTCAGAGCTTTGCGAAAGCTTGTTAGATTGGTTATGGTTTTCAGGGCCATGGGTAGTGCGTTCCAAGACTGTGTGCTTTTGTACGCAAAGGTAGTAGCATAAGCCTGTTTGTATTTCATTCCTTTACAGCTGGGGAAGTTCAGGTTGAGGAATTTGCGGGCCGATCTTTTGGCATTCCTGGGCGGTAAGTCCACTAGGTTTAGCATATAGAGTGGGGCATCTGCATGAATGATTTTGTGTACAGTCGTGCAGATCTTGAACTCAATTCATTCCTTGAGTGGGAGCCAGTGCAGTTTCTCTCTGAGGGGTTTCGCACTTTCGTATTTAGGTGTTCCAAAAATGAGTCTGGCTGCGGTGTTCTGGGCTGTCTGGAGTTTTTTGATGGTCTGTTCTTTGCAGCCTGCGTACAGAGCGTTACAGTAGTCCAAGTGGCTTATTACCAGTGACTGTACTAGGGTGCGGAAGATGTTTCTTGGGAAGAAAGGTTTTATTCTTTTGAGTTTCCACATCGATTGGAACATTTTTTTTGTCGTGTTCTTCACGTGGGTGTCGAGAGTGAGGTTTCGGTCAATGGTGACTCCAAGGATTTTCAGATTTTCTGAGATAGGAAGTGTGCAGTAGGGTGTGGTTATTGTAGGGTAGTTGTTTGTATTGTATTGGGAGGTGAGAACTAGACATTGAGTTTTTTCTGCGTTGAGTTTTAGCTTGAATGAGTTCGCCCAAGAGTATAGTCTGGAAGCTCTGGTTGATCTCGTTGGTTATTTCATTTAAGTCGCTTTTGAACGGGATATGGATCGTAACATCATCGGCATATATGTAGGGGTTAAGGTTTTGGTTGGCTAGGAGTTTGGCTAGTGGTATCATCATTAGGTTGAAGATAGTTGGAGGGGGGATCCTTGGGGAACTCCGCATTCTGGTCTCCAAGGTGGTGATCTGTCCATATTCGTTATTACTTGGTAGGATCTGGTGGTGAGGAATCCTTCAAACCATTTGAGAACTGGGCCTCCGATTCCGAAGTACTCTAGTAGATGTAATAGTATTCCATGATCCACCATGTCGAAGGCACTAGACATGTCGAATTGTAGAATGAATATGTTCTTGCCGGTTGCGATCGTTGTTTTGAATGTGTTCATTGCCGACACTAGTACAGTTTCAGTACTATGATTTGATCGAAATCCTGATTGAGACTCATGTAGAATTGAGTGTTTGGTCAGGTATTCCGTGAGTTGTTTCGTCACTATGCCTTCCATCAATTTTGTTGTGAGTGGGATGGAAGCGACTGGTCGGTAGTTGGTTAAGTCCATTGTGCTTTTCTTGGTAGTGAATTTCCTGTAATCCAATAGGTTACAAGATCCAAGACAACATGGTTTTACCAAAGGTAAATCGTGCCAAACAAATCTGATTGAATTGTTTGAATGGGTGACCAGAGAACTGAATTGAGGATGTGTGCTAGATGTACTCTACTTAGATTTCAGCAAAGCCCCTCCCCTCCTGTTGGAGACTGTAAGTTTCTCTGTTTTCAGTACTAACTTTACTTTTAAAGTTTTTTTTTTACAAAGCTGCTTCCAACATTCACTTATTGAACTTTCCCGTACTGCCAGTTATGTTTCTTTTTTGTCTAAACACTATTTGGGTATATTAAACTTGCTGCGACATTTTTTCACTTCCCTTTTCTCTGTAGAAACTGTTTCTAAGCTGCTCATTATTGCTTGGCAACAGTTTCCGCTGCTTGTTTCCGGTTTCACTGAATCTGAATCTATTGGCAGTCTGTCATTTTTCTTTGAGACTTCAATGCTAGAATAGCAGTACTCACTTTTGAATTTAGATGTGTTGTCAAGCTGCAAAACTTTTTTTCCTTTCCTTATTTGTCCTAAATAGTTTTCTTCTTTTACTACAGGTATAACTGCATGAATGAATCTATTTGTACTGTTTGCCCTTGCATTGCAGGCTTCCTTACTGTCAGCTGTTCCGTTCTAATGCTTTTGAGTTTCCTTCTCGTGATTTGTTGAATGGGAAAATATATTGTCTAGTGAATGATGAACGTGGGATTTTTCACTTTTTTCTGGCTAAGGTGTTCCAACTAATGTTTTTTTTTTTAATGGTTGTACCTTCCCCGATGACCTTACATGTGTTTTGCTTTGCTTTAAATTATTTCTTTTTTAGTCCTCTTTTTACCACCTCTGAAGTAGGTTTTAGGGGCCCTTCCCTTGGACATGCTATACTTTTATTATTTTCTTATGTACCAGTGTTACGCTATAACCATTGGCTTTGATATCGATGCCTGGGGCTTACACCCATCGGAGGATCAGAGACCCTTCGATGGATGACGGTATCTCAATTATTAGATTTTGAGCAGAAATTCCATTCCATTTTCGGAGTGGCCTGCCTTTATGATTCGGGTTTATTGCCCACATTGGAGTTACTTGTGCAGATGACCGCTGAGGCAATAAAGAGACGTCTAACGCTTTGAGTTGCGATTGTGTACAGGTTGACTAGGGCCTTATAATTTTTTTCCTTCTAGACGAATATTTAAGCATCTATTGGGGGTTAGTGACAAATTGGCGAGGGTATTCCCAATTTCCTAACCGGCGAAAACCAATTAGATCGCTGCCCTTTCATTTTAGGGAACTTATTTTCGCCGTTCTCTAACATTTTTCAGGAGTTTTTGCTTCCCCCGCTCTTTGGGGTTTCAGTATGGCGAGTGTAATCCCATACCATGGCGAGTGTAATCCCATGCTTAATTCGTGGCGAGTGTAATCCCACCTCATGGCGAGTGTAATCCCATGCTTAATTCGTGGCGAGTGTAATCCCACCTCATGGCAAGTGTAATCCCATATCATGGCGAGTGTAATCCCATGCCAAATTCATGGCGAGTGTAATCCCATGGTCAATTTCTATAGAAGCATACTCTGGAGGGCAGTATTTTTAGAGTAGGATACGTATACTAGCTGACACTGAATACTTTGTAGTTTTTGTTTCTCTGTTAATGTCACCTGCGGTCAAAGCGTGGAGCTTTCCGCCAATTGGTAATTTTTATTTTGGGTCCCTATGTTGGAATACATTAATAGATGCGTGAGTATGATTGTGTTATGTCTCTGTATGTTTTACTATCAGGATAATCATTGCATGTTTTTGTAAACTGTTAGCACATTATCATTTCTAGGTCTCCCTGCTATCTCTGAAGCTGCTTTTTGAACCACTGACCTTGTACCAGGTTCTAGATCTGGTCAATATATATATTATTATTAATCTAGTTCATTTTTTCTATAGCAAATTACAGGTCTGAAGCTTATTTGTAGACCACTTGCTCACTAGGTCCCGTTATTATACATATTGGGTGATGTTGTTCACTACCCATTATATCATATCTTCCTCTCCGCACCCAACACCAGATACTGGTGATCTGACATCTATTCAGATCTCTGGTAAGGACTTTCCGTCCGAAACAAACCTTCCTATTTTGCGGTTGACCTCCCTATGCCACCGAGAGTTCAGAAGGGCATAGTGATCCCGCCAACTGTCCTTTTTCTCAATTGATTTTCTGCGCTGGAGAGTATGTTGCATGAATCGTGAGTATATTTTCATTTATTGTATGTGTTACTATTAAGCTTGCCTTTGTATACTTTCATGGCCTGTTGGATTAGCTTTAATTTAAATGTTTTATTTTACCAAATTTAGGATTAAGATTTTGTCCTCAATACACAGGGACACCTCTGTATGTGGGACAATAGCTGTGTATGTGTATGAGTGTGGTTTTCCTTTTCTGTCTGTGTGCTGTGACTTGTGATTGGCTACTGGAATATTTATTTTTATGTTTTTTGTTTTGAAACCCTAAACAATTCCTTAACCGTGCACAATTCCAATGATTGGTTTTGGACTACATTTAGAAATATCTTGCTTCCTCTTCTGAGCTTCAAGTTTTCTACTTATCAGGATTAGGTTACTGTTTTAATTTCATGTCTATATGTTGCTGTGTGTCCTGTGGTAAATGGCATATATTAAACCAGCTAGTTATTAAGGAATCATTTCTTTAGTTTTAAATTAGTGCTCTAAGGTTACCCCGAGAGATTGCCTATCAACTGCAGTGGTAGTAAATCTCAAAGGAGTGTTTTTTTTTCCAGGATTGTATATTATTTCATTTAAGCAATGTTTGTTTGATTTGTGACGTGATGTTAAATACCTGATTGTTTTTGACTTCTGGTAAATTGCTTTCACTAGAAATGCAAGCACTTTTTAGTTTTAATTTGTATGTGTATGTGTTCTTTGAAAATTGCATAATTATTCCAGATATTTACTATAAAAGGTTCTATATTATATGCCATCTAAAACACTGTTTATTTGTGACGTTGTTTAAAATAACTAGTGCTGATGTTCACTTCCTGGCTCTCTATTGGAGATGTGTTCCGTAATAATGAATTAACTGTTTTAATTTTCCTTTTCACGTCTTATCTCCTACTTTCAAACTTCCTTCCCTGCCTCTTGAAGATTTATAGTTTTAAGATATATTATTGTATAGAGTTCGAGCATTTTTGGTTCTCAAACCCCAAATGGCGCAGTTAAATTTCATTTCCGGATTCCATAATACTACAGTGCCTGCCTTATTATCTATGCAATAGGGTTCAGAGATTAACCCTTGTAGTACTTATACTGAGTCCAAAGCTTTTGTAAAGATGAACTTTAGAGAAAATATGATACAGGAATTCATTATGTGTTTCAGATTTTTAATAACTAGATGGGTTATTCTATGATTCTGTGTTATCCTTGCTACTCTTTGTTTAGAATTCTAATTTACAATGTAGGCTTACAAGCTGTTCCATTTATCATACTGGTCTATATGAACATATCCTATTGGTCAATTGTGTGCATTTATTGCATTAATAAAAATTGTTATTATATCCTTGATTTTTTGCATTTTACTAAAATGTTTTAAGAAATGTTCCTACTTGTCTCCTGCTTATAAAGCGGCTCCTCCTCTGTATTTAAAATATATTCTAAATTGTAAATTGATTCCTGGGAATATATAAGCTTATTTTTAGCTATCCCTCTGAATGTGAATCTTGATATGCTGTCATAATTTAGGGCCCAAATTGTGAAAGCATAGAAATGATCAGTTTAGAATTTAATATAATTTTCATTTTCCAAATTGGTTCTGAACTATTACAGAGGACTATAGGTTATTGTCCTTCTCATTTGACCTATTTAAACCCTGTAAAGGTCACGTGAGGAGGCCTCATAGAAATATATAGTTTTTACATTTCTGATATTGGCTTTTCTCTATCTCTCTAAATATCATATTGAAGGCTTTTCCTGGAGCAGACTCTGACCACAATGTTTCCTCAGACTCTGCTGACTTCCTGTGCCAGCAAAATCTAATCTGCAGAGAAAAATTGTTTTCTACTTGTAACTTGTGATTTTATATATTGAGACTATGCTCCACCTATTGGTGCCCCAAGGAACTAACAATGTATTCTTTGACTTTTCTTTCTAATGATCCTGTGCTAAGATTTAACTACTAGGCATTACTCGTATTTCATCTCTATTTATTAAGTCCTGTAGGTTGAGTGAAGACTGCAAATCCAATTCCTGATCCACCGCCTCTATTCCAGTTTGGTACTTCTGCTGCCACTGACCTCTGGCAAGAAAAAGAAGTGCTAACTTCTCCAATGAGAATTTTGTTTTGTCCAAATGATGTCATTAATTTAGACCTTCTTGGTTATGCTCTTAAATATTCTACTGTATTAAATATTTTTGCAGGCTCATCTTTTCCAGAGCCTACATGGCACTTTACGTATGAGCTCTCTATTACAACAGACAGCGACCATGATTCCAGAAGATACTTCCATCACCTGGACTAGTTATGAGTTTCAAATTTCTGCACATTAGTCTTCTGCTTTGACAATGACTATTTCCTAAGCTACCCTTCTTTCTGAATCATCTAATTCGTAAGTCCTGCTGGCCTCCTGCAGCTGAGGGCCCAACCCTTGGTGAATGGTAGTCATCGCAGGTGAAGATTCCATACCTATTGGCGATAGATTGCAACGCATTGCCTGTGTCTTTTGACTATTTTTGTGCACCATATTCCTGACCCTCCATACATCAATAACTTGAACCATCAACATCATCTCTAAATTTTAATTTTTATTGTTTTGTTTTGTACCCTTTTCTTTTGTTCCATATACTTAACTATTGTTATTTGATCATCTCTTAGTAGTAATTACCAATCTGTCTTGCACACTATGCAAGCCAGAAGTGGGGATACATTCTGCAAATCCCAATTCCTAGTATTAAAACTGTCACTTTTACTGATTCCTTGCCCAAGTTGCTGTGAAAATCCAGCCCTGTTAGATCTTCCAGATCTCCGTCCAGATTCTTCAGCGCTTCCACCGTCTCAACCATGATCGATGAAAGAGAATTCTGAACCAACCGATACTTAATTAGAGATTTACTGTTGCTGTTTATGGACATTATAGACTCATATTTTGTTTTATTTCCAGTTTAGCCATAATCCTGATTGAAAAGTTCAATTTTATTTTGTTTTTTGTTATTCCCTTTCTAGCTAATGACACACTCTCTATTATGAATGGACAGTCAGAATTGGACTATAATTGTCTTTATTTTCTCTTGTTGTATTGGTTTTGAAACTCTTTTCTGCCATTTCTATTTATGTAATTTAAATTGAAGTTGATATTGCTCAGATACAAGGGTAACATCAAACCCTAATACTGGCTAAGATATCATAATGTAGGTGTAAACCCTGTTAGAATCAACCAGTTATGCATTTGTTTAACTTTGGTGTAGGCTTACTTAAGCTGCATGTCTTTCTGTAGGTTTGACTAAGCTCCAAGTGGGGTAACGGATATATAAAATGCTTCCCATACTTCCAGGTCATTATGCATATGTCAAGCTCCATGCATGACCTTTGTTAATATAAATTTTCCTAGGATTGACCATTTTTTGCTGTATGAGGCAACCTCATACTTGCTATCCACTTTTTAGTGCTCATGATTGGATGCCAATGATGAGTAATAGTAAGGTCCAGGAATTCCGACCTGTTTAAGGATTCTGAATACCTGCAACCTAAAACAGCCTGCAATCAGAGTACTAACCATATATTTGTTGAGCCCATAACAATGCTTAATCAAAACCACTATTCCTTCCCAAGACCACTGAGATAGATACATTAGATTATCTCCCCATGCACTATGCTACAGATACAATAGAAGCCATAGAAAGACCTGAAAGTGTTTATTAGTACGATCCACCTGAAATTGCTATTACCCACATACCGATACTTCATGAGATTTTGTAGATGAACTCATGGATTTGTCCCATTCATAAAACCTTTCTCACTACAGGTTTGAGTAAGTCTCAAGAGAGATGACATCAGGATTAAGGCCCAAGGGGTTGGGTAATATAAAGGGAATTCCATATGCCCAAAAATATATCACCTGAGAATGAGGTTTCCTATCTTGCACCATACCTTCTAGCAATTTGTAAGACCAAAACTCGCCCTCTCGTTTGATTGCTTGCCACCTTCTGGAATGGATGATGACAAGCTTGACGAGCTTTGTGTCACCCCTCCCCAGAGGGGGTGACAAGTGGGGAATGTATAATTATGGTACAGCCAGAGACCCCCCCCACTGGAATGGTGGCGGGCCCAGTCATAGAGCTCAGGCCATTACAGACCTTGGCCGAGTCAGAAATCTGATGGCTGACATAACTGGGAGCTTACTGGAAAAGTATGGCCTAGTTTGTAGCCCGGATTGAGGCCTAAAAGTTAGGTCAATAGATATGGAAACAAAATGGAGGATTTCAGCACAAAATGGAAGCCCGTATCTGTTACAAAGTGGAATTTTCTCTAATGTAAGTTAGAAAAACAAGTTGAGAAATGAGTGAGTCATGCCAGGTGCAGAGAAAATAGGGAACTAGCTGTCCAAGAGAGGAGGGAGACTTTCCTGTGAGCAGGGTCTTGCTTAAGATTTGTGGACAAAACCATGTTAGCAACATAGAAGCTACTCATTAGCATGAGCCAATCAGTGACAACCATGGCATTAGCATAGATCCAATCAGGTATATCTACTGTCATATTATCCATATCCTGAGGGCACCTATAAAAATCAGGGTATTTCCTGGTTTAAGTTAGAGAGAAAAGGGTTGCCACTCTCTCTCCAAGGGAAACCAATGTGTCCAGCAGAATTAACAAATTACCTAATTGCTTTCCCTTGTAAAACCTCTAATTGGTAAAAGAAATTATAAAAGATTGGCAAATAATTAACACCTGTTTGCAGCTTATTATATTCCTATAATTAATTGATTGTACATGCCTGTTGACAATCACTTATTTGACTTATACCTTGGCAAATAAACTCCTCATTCCAAATTATGATTTGTGGGCTTCACTTAATGATGAAAGGCTGTAAGTATAAATGCTTTTGCTGTATCAGGCTATCATTCGCTGCACTGTATAACCTGTAGCCTAAATCCAGTTTGTCATAAGGCTGGTATCTATTCCTTGCCAGTGCTGAGAGGCGGACTAATGCGGGTCCCTTAGACCTAACGTCTCTCTCTGTGGCAATTCCTTTTAGAACCTCATAACTCCTGGATTACCCCAGTACTAGTGTTATTTAGAGATGGAGTCAGATTAAGGTCACTCCAGCCTTCTTGGGGGGGCTCGGGACCCCTAAATTCTCAACATTCCTCATAGAAGGCTCTTGAATAAACTTGACAAGCTGAAGTTAGGACTAGAGAGTTGCACGGGGACAGAAATCTTACCCATCCCCGCCCGTCCCTGCTGGAATCTTACCCGTCCCCACCCATCCCCACTGGAATCTTACCCATCCCCACCCATCCCCGCAAAAATTTAAACCATCCCAACCCATCCCCACCCGTCCCCGCAAGAATTTAACCCATCCCCGTAAGAATTTAAAAGTACATAAAAGAAAGTTCCAGTCAGCTCCCTCAGTCTCTTTCTGGATTTGAGCCACAGCACTGTAGGCAAGGAAGGAACAGAAGTTGGAACTTGGAACACTCTGGTGTGCACATGTAAGATTTGTCTCTGATCCACTGGCAGTGGGTGCTGAGAGGCCGCCACATGCACGCGCCAGTAGGTCAGGTGACATCTGATTCTCATGCCTGTGTCAGAGTTCAGGTCTATGCACCAGCCTGGGAGCAAAGAGGATTAATAGTAACATAGTAAGTGACAGCAAATAGACCTGAACGGTCCATCCACTCTGCCCAATAGTCACACTCATGATCAATTCATCATTAAATCAACAAGTGTGATATTATATACTTGATTATGGTCTTTCTTTCGTGTTTCTGGAACAAAGACCACAGAAGTCTATCTGGCCCCATCCTTATGTTCCAACTGCTGGAGTTGCCATCGAAGCCCACTCCAGCCTATTCATGTTCTCATTTGTGGGACACAGACCGTAAAAGTCTGTCCAGCACTGTCCTCATGTTCCAGCCACTGAAGTTGCTGTCTAAGCCCTTTCCAGCCCATCCTACACCAGATTGCCATGTATGAGACACAGACCATACAAGTCTGCCAGGTATCAGCTCTAGTTCATCACAGCCAGAGTCGCCATCTAAGCGTCACTTGACACATCCACACACATGCAGCCATTTAAGGTTAGCTTTTATATAACTTCCATTTTCTAATTAGAGATCCTCTGTGTTCATCCCACGCCTTCTTGAATTCCGTCATCATTTGTGACTCTACCACCTCCTTAATGGAAGACTTTCCATTTATGCTGTTAAAGCAAGGAAGAAGAGGAGGAGGAGGAGGAGACAGCACTCAAATAAATTGGTATTCGGTAGATGAGAGGCTGGTGCAGGTGCAGCTTACACTTCCACGGGAAGCCCACAGAACTGGTTCCATCCCCGCGGGAACCCCGCAGGAACTGCCTCCGTCCCCGCGGGAACCCCGCAGAACTGTTTCCATCCCCGCGGGAACCCCGCAGGAACTGCCTCCGTCCCTGCGGGAATCCCGCGGGTTCCGCGGGATTCCCGCGGGGACGGAAGCCGTGCAGCTCTCTAGTTAGGACCCAAAGTGATGAACAGACAGACGCTAGAGGGTGGTGGTTAATGGAATTCACTTGGAGTAAGGAAAAGTGAGTGGTGGAGTAACTCAAGGATCAGTGCTGGGACCGATTCTGTTCAATATATTTGTGAGTGACAGTGCCGAAGGTTAGAAGGTAGAGTCTGCCTTTTTGTGGATGATACCAAAATTTGTAACAGAGTGGATACTCTGGAGGGAGTGGAAAACATAAAAAAGTATCTGCAGAAGTTAAAAGGATGGTGTAATGTTTGGCAATTAAAATTCAATGCAAAGAAGTAAAAAGTGATATACTTAAGGAGTAGAAATCCAAGGGATACACATGTGCTAGGCGTTGAGATGTGATATGCTCAGACAGGGAGAAGGATCTTGGGGTTATAGTATCTGAGGATCTGAAGGTGACAAAACACTGTAACAAGGCAGTGGCCATTGCCAGAAGGATGTATAAAGAGAGGTGTAACTAGCAAAAGAAAGGAGGTGTTGATGCCCTTGTAAAGTCATTAGTTTGGCCCCACCTGGACTATTGTGTTCAGTTTTGGAGGCTGTATCTTGCTAAAGATGTAAGAAGACTTGAAGTGGTCCAGAGGAAGGTGACAAGAATGATATGGGGCTTGCGCTAAAGGACATCCTTAGGGTAAGATAGCTGCAGTGTGGTGAGCTCTGGAGTCTGTAGGATAAAAATAAATAATACTTTGGATAACAGTTACCCTCCAATTACTTATACCAAGATTCCCCGATGCAGAAGTCTGTCTAACAAACTCACTAGCTCTGTCTAGGGTGATATATGTATATATAGGAATCTTGCTTCTGGCCCCACTCCAGGTGTTTTTGATAGAGAAATGAACACAAACCACAGTGATATATATTATGTTTATTGGAAGTAAGAAAATAGAGATAATATACAAATATAGAACTCTGCACAAGCTTCTATGCACTATAAATCTCTTACTGATATGAGCACTACCAAAATATATTGTCTAACTATACACTGATTATCCCTAGACTAAGTACCATAATGATGAGAACAGTACTAATGATATCCTAATAATCCTTATGAGAAAAAAATCACACATCTTATGCAAAATACACAGTAGCAGCTTATTCTCTGACCAAGAGATGACAAACCAGTCTTACTTAGATACCCCCACTAACTAACCCCAGACTAGGAAGTAATTCACCGTGATGTCACCGTTCTCTTTATGAAGGCTTCCGATGAGACCGGATTAGATTCCCCAGACGCTGTTTGTGTCTTAGATGTCGAGCAAGTCTCTCTCTGCAGCAAGCAGGTTTCCGTCCCTCCTTTGGATCTTAGAGCCACTTTCTCTGCCACACATAATTGCACCAGTTATGCAGGTCACAAGGTTGGTATCAAACACAGTCTCTGGCTCGCTCCGAGCCTTGCTCGGACCGGTTGCTCCTCTTCCGAGGGTCTCTGCCTTACTACTTTCTTCAGTTCCCGTTTTTCCCAGTACCTCTCGGTCAGGTGACTGCAGGAACCCAATCATGATCTTGTCCAATTAGTACCTGGGCCAGAAGAGTTCTTTGTTTTGTGACCTTGGAAATGGTAACTTCTGGTGCTAAGTCTGACTCCCTTCTCAGCTTCTCAGGATGATAAAAGAGAGAGGGGGTTGGAACACAGAATGTCCTTGGCTTCAGTGAATCTGTCAGTGTTTTTCCACAAGCTGAAGCTGGATCTTTCTGACACAGGTCAGGGGTGGTAGCATCCATCTTGTTTGTAACAGAATGCACTAGGCTTGTATGAACCAAAGCCATCACAGGTAAGATCACAGGGAAATACCCCTACAAGTCTCTCCCCTACTCAACCCCACTATCGGTCACCCAGCCGCTTTGTTCAGCAGGATGGCAGCAGCCAGACATCTGGCTCCTCACTGGGCTTCCAGGGAAGATCCACAGGGGGTCTCTTTTGCTCCAGTGAGTGACGAATGCTCACAGCACTGGTGGAGCTTGAGAATCATCATGAGCTGAAAATCAGAGATGCCCTTTGGACATCCTGGAGTGGGCAGAACGGGATAAAAAGAATCAACAATGCTTGCCACAAATCTGAGAAAACAAGAGGAAAAATCGACACAGAGCAATTCTGGCACAATATAAGCCAAAACTGTGTGTTAGACCAACACAACACAACACAACTACCTTCTTAAATTTATGGATGAGGAGAGCCATAGGACAAAACAGCACCAAAGAAGATGAAAAACCACCACATGCACACAATACATACGTGGTTCAACCAGGAACTATCGCAGATGAAAAAAACCTGCAGAAGACTTGAGAGGAAATGGATTAGCAACAAATCAGAAAGCAGAACACAATGTCGCACAATTATCCAAAGATACAAATCTGATATCAGAAAAGCCAAAGCAAAGTACTATGAAGACAAGGTAGGGGGTCAACAAAGAAACTATAAAAAAAACTGTAAATGGTCTACTGGACACACAGGATCTGACAACGGACAACAGACACCCCTTGGCCAGGAGCTGGCCAACTACTTCAAACTACTCCACCATCAAAAAAGGTCTAACCACCCCCACGAATGACAGAAGATTACCTAGACATAAGAAGAAGCATGGAGGATCCCCTGCCGGCAGATAGAACATGGAAAACTCTCTCACCTCCTGTCACCGACATGATTAAAAATCTTGTGAATAGATACGCTAAATCACAATGCCTTCTAGACACCTGTCTGAACTTCCTGATAAAGAATGTCTGGATGCATTCATACAGTGCCTAACGAAATACATCACATCTATGTTACACCATGGCCAATTTCCAAAGGAGAAAGAAGGCATCATCCTAACCTTCATCCCGCAAAACAACAAAATCACAGGAGATGGCAAACAATTCCCCTACTTACCAAGGTAATGGAAGGAATATCTACAACTCAACTCGTGGAATATATGATGCACTGGAAAAGTCACAGTGTTATTACACAGTTCTCAGTCAGGCTTCCACCCAAGCCACAGCACAGAAACTGTTCTAACATTTCTGGTATCAGAGCTAAGAAAAGAGATCAGCACAGGCCGCAGGATCATGATCCTCCAATTCGACATGTCATTAGCGTTTGACCTGGTAGACCATGGGTTGTTATTAAATGTGCTAGATAACATAGGAATAGGAGGCAAGGTTCGATCCTGGTTTGAGGGATTCCTGAGCAGCAGATCCTACAAAGTAAAGATGCCAGGGTCCGTATCAGTGGAATGGATTCCAGAATGTGGAGTGCCACAAGACTCCCCCATCTTTCCATCATTATTTAATATTCTGATGGCCCCCCTTATTTACTTACTTATCTATTTGGATTTATTTATCACTTTTTTAAAGGAATTTACTCAAGGCGGTGTACAGTGAGAATAAATCAAACATGAAAAATAGACATACAGCTGTAAAAATATTCAAATAACAACACAAAGTATGGCGCAGTATACTACTTACAATGTCAACACTATGTAATAGAACATTTTAATTGGCAGTGTAGGGTGTAAGCAAAGATGGAACATATAGATAGATAAGAGACTAAGAGGAGTTAGAAAATAAGGTGACTAATTTAAAGGATAAGAGATTAAGAGGAGTTAGAAAGTAAGGTGACTAATTTAAAAAACGGTGCATATGAGGTCTGAAAGATGGTTAAGTATTATCTAGGCTAGGGTAGGAGTGGATAAATATTTCCTGTTGCAATATGCGCAGCCCATGTCCACTCCTTGTGTGTTTGAGTGAGACTAACAAGTTAGTTACTTTTTCCATTAAAGGCCTGGTTGAAAAGCCAAAGCTTTAACCTGCTTCCTGAAGTAGAAATAGTCTTGTGTTAAGCAGAGCTTTTCAGGAAGAGCATTCCAGAGTGTGGAGGCTACTCTGGAGAAGGCTTGCTTGTGGGTATCACATCGTGTAATGTCTTTTGGAGAGGGTGTGGTTAGTGATAGTCCTTGAGAGGACCTTAGTGTCCTTGGAGGTGTGTAGAGAATCATCTTATTCTTCAGGTACTCTGAGCCATTTCCTTTTACGGCCTTGAAGATCAGACATAGAGTTTTAAATTTAGCCCTATATTGTACTGGTAGCCAGTGAAGTTTTTGCAAAAATGGTGTGATGTGGTCACATCGCAACCTTTTATTAGTCTTGCTGCAGCATTCTGAATTAATTGGAGCTGATGCAGGCCCTTTGTAGTCAGACCATTGTAGAGTGTATTACAGCAATCCAGTCTTGATGTTATCATGGCATACACAACTGGGATAAGATTTACCCTCTCGATGTAAGGAGAGAGGCAGTGAAGCTGTTGCAAATAGTAGTTTTTGAAATTTAGAGCATATCGATAACGTTGATATGCATGAGGTTTTTTTATAGGAGTTAGTGTTAAGACTGACTTATTCGGTTCTGAGATTTGTGAATATTTATTAATAGATAGATGTTAAGTTAACACTTGGGTGTTCAGTTTTTGAAAAAAAATTTTGATATGAAAAAATATACAAGAGAGAAGCCCTATGATTGATAAACCTGTCCACCCTTAATGGTGCTTCATCTAAGTGCCTTGCTTGGATATTAAGTTAACACTTGGGTGTTCAGTTTTTGAAAAAATTTTTTGATATGAAAAAATATACAAGAGAGAAGCCCTATGATTGATAAACCTGTCCACCCTTAATGGTGCTTCTTCTAAGTGCCTTGCTTGGGTGAGTTTATTATCTCTGAGGACATCTCTATATAAAATTGGAGTTATCACCCAGAACCGCAATAGATCAATCTTTCCACTACTGCAGCTCCAGTAGTATGCTTTGATATATAGCAAATAGTAGAAGCAGCTCTTCAAGGTTGCTTGGATTTGGGGAATCAAAGTAAGTGTTGAACCTAACTGAATTCCAAGGTTCCTGACTTATGATTTGAGGGGGAGTTTGTACTTCCCAAAAGAGATTTAGATGTCAGGTATGTATCCACTTGTGTTAGGGACCCAGAGAAGCTTGGTTTTACTTGAGTTCAGGCAAGTTTGTTGTGTTAAGCCCATTCTTGAATTGATGTTAGACAGGTAATCAGTTTATTCAGGGCTGTAGGTAAGTCAGGTTCAATGGATATGAGTAGCTGCACATCATTCGTATAGATGTAGAACCGAGTATGCATTGACTGAATCAGCTCATATAGGGCTTGAGGTAGATATTGAACAGAATAAGTGACAGTATCAATCCTTGTGCTACCCCACAGGCCAGTGCCCATGGTGGTGATGAATCACCTTAGGCTATAAACTAGAAGGTAACGTATTTAAAACATACATCTACATGGATAACGTAACCATATGCATCTCCTTTGCTGATAACATCATGGCTGCACTAAGGGATGTCAAACGGGCACTTGACCTGATGGAAACATGGGCTACAACTTTCAAGCTGAAACTCAACAGAGAAAAAACAAAAGCCAGCCCTCACAAACCAATAATAAGCAACATAATTCATATCTATCAAATGGAATACACTCTAGAGACAAACATCAAAGTGATAGGAATACTGATCGACCAACATCTAACACTAGAACAGCAAGTATCAGTCTTAACATCAAAAACATTCAGATCCCTATGGAAACTATGACAACTAAGAGCATATTGTTAAAAAACTACCTTCCACATCCTAGTCCAAAGCTTTGTTCTGTCCCAGATAGACTACTGCAATGCAGTCTATGCAGGATGAAGAGATTACATACTCAAAAAACTACAAACATCACAAATTACCTCTGCACACCTGATCTGTGGAGCATCCAGATATGACCATGCAATGCCACTGCTGAAATATCTACACTGGCTACCAATAAGATCTAGAGTGATCTTCAAAATATGTACTTTCATCTACCAAGTTATATACAGCATCTTACCAAGCTATATGATATCACTAGTAGAACTACCGCAACCAACCATCATGGAGAAGCGGAGAGATCACCTCATCATACACCTTCCCAGCTGCAAAGGGGTTGTCTACAAATCAGCCCACACTGCAAACTTCCCATTTAACACGGCCAGATGGTGGAATTCATTGCCCAAGGCCACACATTATGACATCACATATGACAGCTTTCGCAAAAAAACTAAGAACATTTCTGTACATGAAATTCCTGCAGACTATTGTCATCTGATGCTAAGATCTTGAACAGCCATACCAGATCATGTGTTCACACACCCTACCATAGACATGATAACTCGTCTATTTCTCTTGCTCCCTCTTATCGTACCCCTACTCTGTACATGTATACTGATCAATTTAATGTTCAAGTTAGTTAGCCTCCCCATCATTTATCTCTGATTATTGTATATCTGATTAACTTAATGTAAGCCACACAGAACTAAGTCCTCAACTTGGACATGCGTGAGGTATAAATCCAAATATAGTAAAGACTGGAAGACCTGAATATGTATACTCTAGTGGAGAGGAGGGACAGGGGAGATATGATACAGATGTTTAAATACTTGAAAGGTATTAATATAGAAACAAATATTTTCCAGAGAAGGGAAAGTGGTCAAACCTAAAGGACATGAATTGAGGATGTAGGGTGGTAGACCAGGAGTAATGTCAGAAAATTCTTTTTCACAAAGAGGGTGGTTGATGCCTGGAATGCCCTTGTGAGAGAGGTGGTGGAGAAAAAAACTGTGGTGGAATTAAAAAAGGCATGGGATTAACACAGAGGATTTCTAATTAGAAAATGAATGATATAAAAAACTAAAAGGGTTGCATATGTGTTCACATGTCAAGTGGTGCTTAGATGGCGACTCTGGCTGCATCAACTAAGGCTGGTGCTGAGCTGGTTTGTACGGTCTGAGTGCTGCATATAGGAATGCGGTTTAGGATGGGCTAGAGAGAGCTTCGACGGAAACTCTTGTAATTTGGAACGTGAGGACAGTACTGGGCAGACTTTTAAGGTCTTTGTCCTGCAAATGAGAAGATGGATTTGGAAGGTTGAGTGGGCTTTGACGGCAACTCCAGTAGTTGGAACATAAGGACAGAGCCGGGTGGATTTCTATAGTCTATGTCCTAGACATACCAAAGAAAGATCATGATCAAGTATATAATATTATGACCATTCAGGTCTTTAATCTGCTGTCATTTACTATGTTACTATGTATATAAGGTTATGCTGTGTTTATTCCATGCATACTGCTAAGTCTACCACCCTGCAACCTCATTCATGTCCTCTCCTACCTCTAGAAAAGGTTTTTTTTTGTACAATAATGCCTTTTAAGAGGCTTTATTGAGCAGCTGTTGAGATGCACATTATATTTTAGAGTTTGTGTATTGATTGATTATAGAACATTTGTACTGTATTCTCTATGTGTGTGTCTTTATGACCTTTATCACATTTTTTTTATTTGTATTTGATTGTTCTGGTTTTATTGGATTATGAATGTTTTCTTGTAATCTGCCTAGGAAAATAGACAGAACAGAAATGCAATATAAATAAAACATTATACTATCAATGGTTTATTATTATTATTTGTTGCATTTGTATCCCACATTTTCCGACCTATTTGCAGGCTCAATGTGGCTTACATAATTTTGTCAATACATTGTCATTCCAGGCTATCAGATAAGGTTATTAGTAAGGTGTAGAGATTTAGTAATAGAAGAAAGAAGGAAGTAATTAGGGGATAAGTATAGAAGGTGGACTTTCAAACTGGATGGTTTGGTGAAGTGGATTAGTGAGGTTATAGGTTCTCTTTGTAGGCCTTGTTGAAGAAATATGTCTTCAGAGATTTGCGAAAGTTAGTCTGTAGGTAATGCATTCCATAACTGTGTGCTCAAGTAAGAGAAGGTAGTGGCATGCATCTCCTTGTATTTTAGTCCTTTACAGTTGGGGAAGTGCAGATTGAGAAATTTGCGGGATGATCTTGTGGCATTTCTGGGAGGTAGATCCACGAAGTTTAGCAAGTAGGTTGGGGTGTCTGTGTGAATGATTTTGTGTACAATCATGCAGATTTTGAACGCAATGCTTGTGTGCAATTAAGAATCTCCCAGATAATCCTACTGCTCCACCTACTTTGCTTCAGCTTATCAACACACTTCAAGGCTCTGGTCACCCTGCATCACATATTTATAAAGCATTAGTAATGAGGAAATATGGATCAACATAAGCCGTGCAGGAAATGGATATTGGTCTGAAACTAGATCAAAACACACGGGATTGCTTTGGGGATAAAGCTTTGAAAGTTTCTGTCAGCATCTTTATCCCAGACATTGTTTTATATTACACATAATGCTGTTTGGACACATATCAAATTTACAATAGGCCATATAGACGCCAACATATGCTGGCATTACTCTGAACAGCCTGGAACTTTATCATATATGCTCTTTGAATGTTCTAAACTTCAAACATTTTGGCTTCAATACCATTCAAAAAGTTTATCAATTTTGAGCACCTTTATCACTGGCAATCTCTTCCTATTTCTACTATTTCTGATCCAATTCTCAGTAAACTTGTAGACCTGCTGATAACCTTGGCACTCCACGTTATACTATCATCTTGGAAGTCCCTAGATTAGAGCCTGACCCAATGCTCAATGCCTAGCAGTTTGGCCCAGTACATAGCAGTGCTGTCAGCATCAGGTGGAGAGCCAAGAGAGCACAAGGAGATTTTAAAAGGGTGGTGCAGAAATTGACAAAGAGAAACTGTAGTAGCTGGTCCGGAGTAGAGAGCTGCACGGCTTCCGTCCCCGCGGGAATCCCGCGGAACCCGCGGGATTCCCGCAGGGACGGAGGCAGTTCCTGCGGGGTTCCCGCGGGGATGGAAGCTGTTCTGCGGGGTTCCCGCGGGGACGGAGTCAGTTCCTGCGGAGTTCCCGCGGGGATGGAACCAGTTCTGTGGGCTTCCCGTGGAATTGTAAGCTCCACCTGCACCAGCCTCTCATCTACCGAATACCAATTTCTTTGAGTGCTGTCTCCTCCTCCTCCTCCTCTTCCTCCTTGCTTTAACAGCATAAATGTGGAAAGTCTTCCATTAAGGAGGTGGTAGAGTCACAAATGATGACGGAATTCAAAAAGGCATGGGATGAACACAGAGGATCTCTAATTAGAAAATGGAAGTTATAAAAATCCTAACCTTAAATGGCTGCATGTGTGTGGATGTGTCAAGTGACGCTTAGATGGGGACTCTGGCTGTGATGAACTAGAGCTGATACCTGGCAGACTTGTATGTTCTGTGTCTCATACATGGCAATCTGGTGTAGGATGGGCTGGAAAGGGCTTAGACAGCAACTTCAGTGGCTGGAACATGAGGACAGTGCTGGACAGACTTTTATGGTCTGTGTCCCACAAGTGAGAACATGAATAGGCTGGAGTGGGCTTCGATGGCAACTCCAGCAGTTGGAACATAAGGATGGGGCCAGATAGACTTCTGTGGTCTTTGTTCCAGAAACACGAAAGACCATAATCAAGTATATAATATCACACTCGTTGATTTAATGATGAATTGATCATGAGTGTGACTATTGGGCAGAGTGGATGGACCATTCAGGTCTATTTGCTGTCACTTACTATGTTACTATTAATCCTCTTTGCTCCCAGGCTGGTGCACAGACCTCAGCTCTGACACAGGCACGAGAATCAGATGTCACCTGACCTACTGGCGCGTGCATGTGGCGACCTCTCAGCACACACTGCCAGTGAATCATAGACAAATCTTACATGTGCGCACCAGAGTGTTCCAAGTTCCAACTTCCGTTGCTTCCTTGCCTACAGTGCTGTGGCTCAAATCCAGAGAGAGACTGAGGGAGCTGACTGGAACTTTCTTTTATGTACTATTAAATTCTTACGGGGAAGGGTGGGGATGGGTTAAATTCTTGCGGGGACGGGTGGGGACGGGTTGGGATGGTTTAAATTTTTGCGGGGATGGGTGGGGATGGGTGGGGACGGGTAAGATTCCAGCGGGGACGGGCAGGGATGGGTAAGATTTCTGTCCCCGTGCAACTCTCTAGTCCGGAGGGAGGGAGAAGATGGGTGAAATCTTTGTTGCAGCTGGTGGTGGTAGTGGTGGTGGTGGTGGTTGGGGAGGAGTGGTCTCTGCTTACCACCCTAGGTATGAAAGATGATTGCTCTTCTAGGCTTTAGTTTATTCAATCTCTTTAAAATAAAGCTGATTGGAAGAGTTTATAAACAGCTGGAGAATCTGAAGGTCAACAAAGCTATGGGGCCGGATGGGATACATCCCAGGATACTGAAGGAGCTCAGAGAGGTCCTTGCAGGACCTCTTAAAGATTTATTTAATAGATCTTTAGAGATGGGAGAGGTTCCGCAAGATTGGAGACGAGCGGATGTGTTCCCTCTTCACAAAAGTGGAGTCAGGGAAGTAGTGGGAAACTACAGACCAGTAAGTTTCACGTTGGTGGTAGGAAAAATAATGGAGTCACTGCTGAAAGAAAGAATAGTTAACTTTCTAGAAACCGACGGGTTACATGCAGTGGTGTAGCTAAGGGGGGGGGGGGGGCGCAGGGAGAGCAGTCACTCCCCAAATAGGTTTTTGCAAAAAATGGCACCTATGCGCCTCATGTGAATATTTTTTTCTGCCCCCTCCCGAGCGAGTCTCTTCTGCCCGCTCTCCCCAGGTCCGCATGGTCACTTTTATTGCCCTGAAGTGCCATTCTCCCGCTGGCACCGGTGATTCCCAAGTCAGCCTTCTGCCAGCGTCGGGGCCTCTCCTCAGGCGCATCCCACCTCTGCGGAAAACAGGAAGTTGCATTAGAGTAGGCGGGATGCGCCTGAAGAAAGGCCCTGACACTGGCAGAAGACTGACTTGGGAATCGCTGGTGCCGGAGGGAGAACAGCGCTTCAGGGCAGTAAAAGTGACCACACGGACCTGGGTAGAGCAGGCAGAAGAGAGGGAGAAAAATGCAAAACTCGGGGGGGGGGGGGGTGGAGAAGGGAGAAAGCGCTTCCCAAGACCAGCGTGGAAGTGAGCCCCCCCTCCCCTCCGTCCTCGAGGAAGAAAGGAAGACAAAAAGATGGTTGGCTCTAAATCTTCCAGCAGCCCGGGCCTTAATCTCCTCATCAAAGAAAAGGGAATACGGACATGGTGGTTCCTAAAATTAAAAAAGAACCAGACCAAAATGAATTTCATGTTTAGTCACTCGCAGTAGTCTCGCTACATAACCCACCAACTATTTAAGCTTTAACTCAGAATGAAATAGAATTCCAGACAACAGATGTACAGATCAGCAGGAGGACCCAAAGCAGTCCGAAACAACACAGTTTATATCTAGTTGTTCAACCACCCTTAGGATTCACCTTTGGGTTTAAAAAGCAAACCATGTGCATGTAAGGTCTACATAAATAAATTAAAATGATCAAAGTTTAAAGCAAATGCCCATATGTAATAGTGGTAGCAATAATGAAACAATGATGGAATATTTACATAGCAGGTAGACTGAGCCAACAGATTTATTTTCCACTGAACATAATTAACTTTGTATGAACTTGGCAGCTAATAGTGTGCTGAACTGGACAATGCTGGCACATTTAGACTGACTCTGGACTTCTGCATGAATGTAACTCTGTCCTCACGATTCAATATCTTTTAAATAATAGTAATAAAAATATCAAGTGCATTTTTATAATATACCTCGGCAAACCACAAAACAAAAGGAGCAAGTTCCCACATGCCATATTTTTCTTTTGATGTAAGCACAGGGAAAAAAAAGAAGATTTAAAATGATCGCAGGTTTCAACCTAATTCATATTTAATGTGGGGTATAAATGTAATAAATAAATAGAAACTCTGAATGTTGAGCACCTGATTCTCATAACATGATGTCTGTTTTAGTGGCCTTTACCAGGAGAAAATAAATCTCTGCATAAATATAACGTACTAGAGTGTCCCTATAACCAACCCCTCCAAATGACACACTGATTTCGATTTATAACAAATTACTACTCTACCTATGAATAGTCATTCAGTTATTATACTTCTGTGCACATCCGTATACTGCACAAATTGGCATGTTTGAAAATATAAGTGAGATTAAATACAAATGCTTCCAACAATAAAGAGTTACAACGTGGATGCAGCAGCTCATAGGTTTGCTTGCTTTGTTTTGAGAGTACAGCAATGACAGCTGTGTGGGGAAGGGGAAAGTGAGATTGGCCAAATGGTTTCATCATTTTGATGTCACTTGGTCTCCCTGTCTATTAAACCTCCTTGGAGCTGCCAGAGGATGGACCGTGGGAGCAGGCCAGGGAGATATGTGGCCCCAAGGAGGATGGGGAATGCTGAAAGAGACGGGGAAGAAGGTTAACATGGTGTAACCCATAAGGGGTTAATTAAATGAGTGTACCTGGGCTTCTGGTGCTGATGGGGTTGGAGTGGAATGTTGGGGCTGTGTCCGCCCAGGTTGTTTTTGGCGCGTCGGCACGTTGGCGCTATAGCGAGGAGTCAGGATGGAGAGAAACTGGGAAAGACCCGATTGGCCATTCGTGAGCGTCTGACGTCGAGTCATGACGTCAGACGCACGTTTTGAGACGCAGGGCCTCTGTTCTTAAAGGGAACCGGCTCTTTTAATTTTCAGAGCCGGTTCTGAAGAGAGGAGGAACTCGGCGCGGGACAGAGTGGAGGGGAAGTTTGGAGAAGTGCTCCGGTGCCCTTCCCTGACGTTTTTATTTTATTTTTTTTATTTAATTGAGTTGGTGGGTGAGTGACTGGGTGGCACGCGCATGGAAGAAGCCACGAGGACGGAGGAAAACAGCTGATGGCACGAGCCGGTTGCTGACTCGTGCCGGAGCAGCAGGAGGCTCGTGCCAGAAGTAAAAGTGGAGATTTTCGGGTTTCAGAGGGAAAAAGGTACTAATATTTATACTCTTTTAAATAGCTGTGTATTTTTACATGCTTAAAAAGTGTTTAATATAAGGTTTAAAGGCTTTATGTACACTTTGGGAAGGTGTAGAGTTACTGGGGCTCGTGCTGAGAGCTCGAGCTCTGGGCAGAGTGTTCTTAGGTTCTAAACGGGGTCTGTTGGCAGTTGGGAGGTGAATTGAGAGCTGAGCAGACATATAGTTTGGGTTTCTGTTCAGTTCAGTAAAGGAATTTGTTTAAAATAAATTCAAGAGGTTTGTTTAGCTTACTGAGAGGGTTGGTATTGTGACTGCAGTGTGACGATATTTAAAAAAAAAAAAGAAAAACCCACTTGCGTCTCTTTAAGGCTTTGTAGAAGTGATGGTAGGGGTGAATGGTATCTAAACGAGACAGCTCTGGAGAAGGATTGGTTTTGTAATATTTAATGTGGCTCTGTGGAAAATTACCAGATGCCTGTCATTTTGAAATAATTAAATTTATGGAAGGAGCTGCTGTGAATTCTGAAAGCAGTATCTTGTGAGGGAGACTTAATAGTGCATCCTTCACAGTTGTCTGAAGACTTATTATTAGATAGGGAAAACTTTTACTGAGTCACATCTGACACTGCAGAAGCTGTGAATTATTTGGTTAAAGGCATTCTCAGGCCTTTGTGTCCAATGGTCATAAGGTTGATCCCTATCACTGAGCTTAATAACTCTGGTGACAGGACCGGTCAGTGGGGGTTCGTATATATATATTTAAAATATAGCAATTTAATGGGAGGAAAGCATAGGGATACATCATTATAATTTATTTTACCGGGAAAGCTAGATAGGGAAGTGTATGAACAAATTTTTGGGTCTGTTTTTCTAAGTAACTTAAAAAAAAAAATTTAGATAGCCTAGGGTTTTCCTTTATTGATTTTTAAAAGATTAGCGCAGTAGGTATACCAGATCTGTTCCGGACTCCTGAACCTGTTTGTGGAGATGGTACCCAACAATACAAGAAAGATGAAGAATTAAACAAGAAAGCTTGAAGGCCAGCGAAGTTAAGCCAGGAGCGTCTACAGGAGGAGACTGAGAGAGAACAGCGCTGGGTAAATAAATAAAACAAAATAAAAAAAACATCAGAGCTATACTTACCTGTTCAGTACTGAAACACCTGTAGAAGAGAAAAGAGAAAGAAACCACAAAGCATCAAATTCTCTAAGACTGAATATCATTGGAGACAGCAATGTGCACATTTTGCAGTATGTTATATTAAAAATTATTTGCCTTATGAACACAAATACGTATCTGATTATAACTGTTGGGAGCATCCATTCTTAGAGAGTTTAAAACCTGTAAAAAAAAAAAAACATGAGTTAATTAATTTAGTTGTGCAAAAATATATATATATGTGCATCTGGAAATAAAAATAGCAAAATGTATTCGATTTTAAACTCATTTTAGTCATTTGTTTCTTAAATTGCTTATTTCCTTTGATTAGATTACATTTTCCTCATCTATTTTAGAAATAGATGAGAGAGGCTAGTTTAATGTCTGTGCTTTAACTCTGTCCGATACACGATGCTTTGCCTGAGGTATTCTAAGGGTATTGTAGGGTAAGGTATCGTGCCCAGGGTGAGGTCACAGTTACAATGGGGAGAGAGAAGGGTAAATGCTGGACAGGGAGAGAGAAAGACACAGAGTCAATATGGGACAGGGAGAGGGTAGGGACATTGGAACGCACAGAGGCAGTGCTGGAAAATGAAGAAATGGGGGACACAGGGGCACTACTGAAAAAGGGGGAGGGGCTCTACTAAAAAGGAGGGGGATAGGGACACAGAGGGGCACCACTGGAAGGGGGAATGGAGATATGGGGACAATGGTGAAAAAGGGGTGAGATGGGGACAAAGAGGTAATGCTGGAAAAGGGAGATGATGGTAACACGGGTAGTGCTGGAAAAAGGGGGAAGATGGCAGATACTAGAAAAGGGGGAGATGAGGAGACCAGGTAGGCTTGTGCTGAAAAAAGGGGGGGGGGAGATGGGGACACAGAAATGGCAGATGCTGAACTTGGGGGTAGATAGGGACAAGGATCACAGAACAGAGATGCTGGACAGGACAAATAGTGGTGCAGAGGAAGAAATGTCAGATGGGCAAGAGACCCTGTAAAGGCAGAAGAAACAGAGAAAAACAGAAAATAGACAGCGGAACCAAAGCAAATGAGAAAATAAATTGTTCAAACAACAGTAGAGGGGTCCAAGTACATTTTCTTTAGTCATTTTGGATGTACTGCAGCACAGATTTTGATGGGTAGAATCAGGGACTGCAAATCCCATATGAATTTGGGATATGAGTTCACACTAGGACTGGTTGAAAAATCTCCCTTCTGGAACTGGATCATGAGGCAGCTCTATACACAGCTATTTGATAGTGGGGACGTAAAATGCAAGATCAGTGCCAAACAGATGTAGAGAAGGAAATGAAGAAGACAAGAGGAGAGAGAAGAAATGGAAAGGCCAACCTGGAAAAGAATTTGTAAGGCTGACTCATGGAACATGGAAAAAAAGACTGGGACCAGCCAAATTCCCAGACAACAAAGGTAGAAATTTTTATTTAATACTTTGTAAGGACTGAGATGTACCTGCTTTGTAAAATGTACAGGAGAAAATGCATTTCTGTCTCTTTTTTACCAGTATTGCACTGTTTATAGAGTCTGGCTTCCTTGGACAGAGAGTGGGGGGGGGGGGGGGGGGGTGTCTCTATTTCAATTTTTTTTGTGGCTCCCAATTCTGTATTAGATTGGTAGAGTGGAATGTTGTCACAATTTGGGTTTCTGCCAGGTGCTTGTGACCTGGGTTGGCCACTGTTGGAAACAGGATACTGGGCTAGATGGACCATTGGTCTGACCCAGTATGGCTAATCTTATGTTTATATAGATTAGGGTCCGTCCATGTTCTGCATGTGTGACTGACGCGAAGGATTCTGATAGCATGTACTGTCTGTGTAGGAATATGTAACAGTGCAGTTTGTTCCAGTTTCCCAATAGTAGGTATATTGGTGCTCCACAGTCCAGTGTAATATATAAGATAGGTGGGTTAGGGCTGTTATGGTAAGTTTTGTGTTCTAGGGCAGTCTTGGAGTACCCCCTTGCCAGTCACCACACAAACAAAAGCCCATCTGATTTAAACAAGGTGTCTAGCAGTGGGAGGAATGTGTGTGGAAATTGAAAAGAATAAGACCATTCTTCCCAAGATCCGTCTTTCGCAGCCTAGTGCAATCCCTCGTACTCAGCCATCTGGACTACTGCAACTCACTATACGCAGGTTGCAAAGAGCAAATACTGAGGAAACTCCATACAGCCCAGAACACAGCAGCCAGACTCATCTTCGGAAAACCAAAATATGAAAGTGCAAAACCCTTACGAGAGAAGCTACACTGGCTCCCACTTAAGGAACACATTACTTTTAAAGCATGCACATAGTCCACAAAATCATTCACGGTGAAGCCCCAGCCTACATGTCTGATCTAATAGATCTACCACCCAGAAATGCTAAAAGATCATCCCGAACTTTCCTCGACCTCCACTTCCCTAATTGCAAAGGCTTGAAATATAAGGCGCTGCACGCGTCAACCTTTTCTTACATGAGCACGCAATTCTGGAACTCACTGCCGCGCAACCTGAAAACGACCTACGAGCAAGCCACCTTCCGCAAACTATTGAAGACCCATCTTTTTGAGAGTACTTATGGAAAGAACCAAAACACATAAAGCCCACACCCATGGTTCAATAATGCTTCAATACAGCCACTCTGAATTCTCATCCCCTGTAATCTCACCACACTCATACTTCTACTCACAGAAAATGTATGCCATATGCTTTCTTGCTGTTATGTACCGCCCCTTTTAGTTTCCCGTTGTTCCCCCAATGTTTAACTGCTCTTTTCCATTGTTATATTCCTTAATGATACTCTGAGTTGTCTCGCTTAACTCCTCACAATGTAATCCATAACCGAGTAGTAACAAATTGTATTTCTATCACCCACAACTTATTGTAAGCCACACTGAACCCGCAAAAAGGTGGGAAAATGTGGGATACAAATGCAATAAAATAAATAAATAAATAAATAAATAAATATTCCTGAATATTTTTACTTTGTAGTTAAGAAGACAGGTTGCCTGCTCTGGCCACTCCAGGGACCTCTTCTGCGTCCTGCCTCCTGATGTAACTTACTATTTCCTTATAGGCAGGACTCAACAGAGACAGCCTGTATTAATCATTGCCCGCCATAGCACCTGAGCAACAAAACAGACACTACTGTCTAGCTGACACCAACCGGTGCCTATTTTATAATTGTCTGCTCCCCCTGAGATCAAAACCTGGCTACGCCTCTGGTTACAGGACCCGAGGCAACATGGCTTTACCAAAGGAAAATCCTGCCAAACGAATCTTATTGACTTTTTTGACTGGGTGACCAAAGAACTGGATGAGGGACATGCGCTAGATGTAATCTACATTGTTGCCTGGATGTCTCAGCGCCATCTGAAACTAAACATGACCAAGGCTGGGCTTCTCATCTTTCCCCCTAAACCAACCTCTCCTCCTCCCCCATTCTTTCTCCGCCCCTCCGGCCACAGATTCTGTGAGTGACTGTTCAGTTAGCTCACCATTCAGTGATGACCCCAACAAACGGACAGAAACTTCAACAGTCTTATGATAAAGAGTTATCTTTTATTCACATCCATTCAGTTGTAGTGACTTCAGCAGCATAATAAACTGTATCATCATAAACTCTTTGACAATTTCCACAGTCACAATGCCAGACAGAGCTTTCCTGTCAGTTTGCTGAACACAGTCCAATGTTCTCTAACACTGTCTTTCTCTTCTTCTTAGTTAGTCACTAATCAGCCTGTTAATCATTAGTTCCTCACAACACACAGAATTCAGCTTCTAGCACCCTTAACCTTTTGAATTGCTTGCTGTCACAGGTTTCTTCCCAGCTGTATCAATTCTGTCTTTCCTATCCCAGACAGTTGAGGAAATACCTTGGCCAAGAAACCCTCACCTTAGCACCAGCCATCTGTGTGAATGCAGCCATCTCCATACTCTCCTCCTCACTCTCCTCTATCTCCTCCCTTTTATCCCATTCCATCTATTCTATCTCCTCACAGGGCTCCTCATTGCCCAGATTAGAATCCATCTCTCAATCCTGCTCCTCCCCCTCCACTTCCTGTGAGTCCTGTATTGGGTCAGATGCATTGTGGGAATCATGGTTCCTAGGCTTATCCCTTATTCTAATCGGTCTCTTGGCCACTAGAGGGCGCATTTGCAAATGTCTTTTAATCTCCCTCCGGGGCTGCTCTCACTTTCCCTGAGGCCGTCTTCTCCGTAAAGCGAATGATACATACCTGTAGCAGGTGTTCTCCGAGGACAGCAGGCTGATTGTTCTCACGACTGGGTTGACGTTCACGGCAGCCCCCACCAACCGGAAGAAAACTTTGCGGGCGGTTCCGCACGCAGGGCACGCCCACCGCGCATGCGCGGCCATCTTCCCGCCCGTGCGCGACCGTTCCCGCTCAGTTGAATGACAAGCAAAGGAATGAGTAAAACGCAACTCCAAAGGGGAGGAGGGAGGGTAGGTGAGAACAATCAGCCTGATGTCCTCGGAGAACACCTGCTACAGGTATGTATCATTCGCTTTCTCCGAGGACAAGCAGGCTACTTGTTCTCACGACTGGGGTATCCCTAGCTCTCAGGTTCACTCAAAACAAGAACCCAGGTCAATTGAACCTCGCAACAGGCGAGGGCATAACAGAAATTGACCTACGAAGAACAACTAACTGAGAGTGCAGCCTGACCAGAATAAAATCGGGTCCTGGAGGGTGGAGTTGGATTCTAACCCCAAACAGATTCTGCAGCACCGACTGCCCGAACCGACTGTCGCATCGGGTATCCTGCTGGAGGCAGTAATGTGATGTGAATGTGTGGACAGATGACCACGTCGCAGCCTTGCAAATCTCTTCAATAGTGGCTGACTTCAAGTGGGCCACTGACGCTGCCATGGCTCTAACACTATGAGCCGTGACATGACCCTCAAGAGTCAGCCCAGCCTGGGCGTAAGTGAAGGAAATGCAATCTGCTAGCTAATTGGAGATGGTACGTTTCCCGACAGCGACCCCCTTCCTATTGGGGTTGAAAGAAATAAACAATTGGGCGGACTGTCTGTGGGGCTGTGTCCGCTCCAGATAGAAGGCCAACGCTCGCTTGCAGTCCAATGTGTGCAACTGACGTTCAGCAGGGCGGGTATGTGGTCTGGGAAAGAATGTTGGCAAGACAATTGACTGGTTAAGATGGAACTCCGACACCACCTTTGGCAGGAACGTAGGGTGAGTGCGGAGTACTACCCTGTTATGATGGAATTTGGTATAAGGAGCATGAGCTACCAGGGCTTGAAGCTCACTGACTCTACGAGCTGAAGTAACTGCCACCAAGAAAATGATCTTCCAGGTCAAGTACTTCAGATGGCATGAATTCAGTGGCTCAAAAGGAGGTTTCATCAGCTGGGTGAGGATGACGTTGAGATCCCATGACACTGCAGGAGGCTTGACAGGGGGCTTTGACAAAAGCAAGCCTCTCATGAATCGAACGACTAAAGGCTCTCCAGAGATGGCTTTACCCTCTACACGATGATGGTAAGCACTAATCGCACTAAGGTGATTCCTTACTGAGTTGGTCTTGAGACCAGACTCTGATATGTGCAGAAGGTATTCAAGCAGATTCTGTGCAGGACAAGAACGAGGTTCTAAGGCCTTGCTCTCACACCAGACGACAAACCTCCTCCACTTGAAAAAGTAACTCTTTTTAGTGGAATCCTTTCTAGAGGCAAGCAAGATGCGGGAGACACCCTCAGACAGACCCAACGAAGCAAAATCTACGCCCTCAACATCCAGGCCATGAGAGCCAGAGACTGAAGGTTGGGGTGCAGAAGCGCTCCGTCGTTCTGCGAAATGAGAGTCGGAAAACACTCCAATCTCCACGGTTCTTCGGAGGACAACTCCAGAAGTAGAGGGAACATAGTAACATAGTAGATGACGGCAGAAAAAGACCTGCACGGTCCATCCAGTCTGCCCAAGATAAACTCATGTGTATACCTTACCTTGATTTGTACCTGTCTTTCTCAGGGCACAGACCGTATAAGTCTGCCCAGCAGTTTTTCCTGCCTCCCAACCACCTGTCCTGCCTTCCATCACCGGCTCTGGCACAGACCGTATAAATGTCTGCCCTCCCCTATCCTCGCCTCCCAACCACCAACCCCTCTTCCCCCCACCTGCTCTGCCACCCAATTGTAGCTAAGCTTCTGAGGATCCATTCCTTCTGCATAGGATTCCTTTATGCACATCCCATGCATGTTTGAATTCCGTTACTGTTTTCATCGCCACCACCTCCCGCGGGAGGGCATTCCAAGCATCCACCACCCTCTCCATGAAAAAATACTTCCTGACATCTTTTCTGAGTCTGCCCCCCTTCAATCTCATTTCATATCCTCTCGTTCTACCCAGGGTCAAATTGGTCCGAATGGTCCACCAGTGCAGCGAATTGCAGCAACTGATGGACAGGCGGATGACATCTTCTAGATTCCCGGTAGCTTGACACCACTGGGAAGCTAGGGTCCATTGAGCAGGTCTCATGTGAAGGCGAGCCATGGGAGTCACATGAACCGTGGAGGCCATATGACCCAGGAGTCTCAACATCTGCCGAGCTGTGACCTGCTGAGACGCTCTGGTCTGAGAGGCAAGGGATAGAAGGTTCTGCGCCCTTGCTTCGGGGAGAAAGGCCTGAGCCGTCTGAGAGTTCAGCAGCGCTCCTATGAATTCCAGAGATTGGACTGGCTGGAGATGGGACTTCGGGTAATTTATCACAAACCCCAGCAGCTCCAGAAGGTGGATAGTGCACCGCATGGACCGAAGAGCTCCTGCCTCTGAGGTGCTCTTGACCAGCCAATCGTTGAGATACGGGAACATGTGCACTGCCAGCTTACATAGATACGCCGCAACCACCACGAGACACTTCGTGAACACCCGTGGTGCAGAGGCGAGCCCAAAGGGCAGCACACAATACTGAAAATGCCATGTCCCCAGACGGAATCGGAGATACTGTCTGTGAGCTGGCAGTATCGGGATGTGAGTGTAAGCGTCCTTTAAATCCAGGGAACATAGCCAATCGTCTTTCTGAATCATTGGTAGAAGGGTGCCCAAGGAAAGCATCCTGAACTTCTCTTTGACCAGGTATTTGTTCAGGCCTCTCAGGTCTAGGATGGGGTGCATCCCCCTTGTTTTCTTTTCCACAAGAAAGTACCTGGAATAGAATCCCTGCCCTTCCTGCCCGGGTGGCACGGGCTCGACCGCATTGGCGCTGAGAAGGGCGGAGAGTTCCTCTGCAAGTACCTGCCTGTGATGGGAGCTGAAGGATTGGGCTCCCGGTGGGCAATTTGGTGGAGTGGAGGCCAAATTCAGGGTGTATCCGCACCGCACTATTTGGAGAACCCACTGGTCGGAGGTTATCAGAGGCCACCTTTGGTGAAAAACTTTCAACCTCCCTCCGGCAGGTCGTCCGGTACGGACACTTTGATGGCGGCTATGTTCCCATGGATCCAGTCAAAAGCCCGTCCCCGGCTTTTGCTGTGGAGGCGCAGGGGGCTGCTTAGGCGCACGCTGTTGACGGGAATGAGCGCGCTGGGACTGTCCCTGTGCCTGAGGAGGCCTTCGGCCGGCTGGGTGTACCTACGCTTGCTGTAGGCGTAGGGAGCAGCCTGCCGGGCCCGGGAAAAACGTCCACCTGCAGAGGTGGATGCTGAAGGTGCCCGGTGGGAGAGCTTGTCGAGAGCAGTTTCCCGCTGGTGTAGTTGGTCCACTAACTGCTCGACCTTCTTGCCGAAAATGTTATCCCCCCGGCAAGGGACATCCGCCAGGCGCTGCTGGGTGCGGTTGTCCAGGTCAGAGGCACGCAGCCAGGAGAGTCTGCGCATCACTATACCTTGGGCCGCAGCTCGAGATGCTACATCACAGGTGTCATAGGTACCCCTGGACAGGAACTTTCTGCACGCCTTCAGCTGCCTGACCACCTCCTGAAAAGGCCTGGACTGCTCCAGAGGGAGCTTGTCGACCAGGTCCGCCAGTTGCCTCACATTGTTCCACATGTGAATGCTCGTGTAGAGCTGGTATGACTGGATGCGGGTCACGAGCATGGAAGATTGGTAGGCCTTCCTCCCAAACGAGTCCAGAGTGCGAGACTCCCGCCCCGGGGGCGCCGAGGCGGTATCCCTTGAACTCCGTGCTCTCTTGAGAGCAGAGTCCACGACCGCCGAGTCATGAGGCAATTGAGGCCGCATCAACTCTGGGTCAGAGTGGATCCTGTATTGGGACTCCGCTTTCTTGGGGATGGTGGGGTTAGATAATGGCTTCAGCCAGCTCCGAAGCAGTGTCTCTTTGAGGACATTGTGCAAAGGCACCGTGGAAGACTCTCTAGGTGGTGATGGATAGTCGAGGACCTCGAGCATCTCAGCCCTCGACTCATCCACGGTGACCACGGGAAAGGGAATGCAAATAGACATATCACTGACGAAGGAGGCAAATGAGAGGCTCTCAGGGGGCGAGAGCTTCCTCTCCGGTGAAGGAGTGGGGTCGGAGGGAAGGCCCACAGACTCCTCTGAGGAGAAATATCTGGGGTCCTCCTCCTCCCCCCACGAGGCCTCGTCCTCGGTGTCGGACATGAGCTCTTGCAGCTCAGACCTCAACCGGGCCCGTCTCGACTGCGAGGAACCACGTCCTCGGTGATAGCATCGAGCGGTGGACTCCCGTGCCGGCGGGGATGAAGCTCCCTCCATCGACAGGGACTCCACCTGCGTGGCGGTCGACACCGGTGCAGCAAGCGGAATCGGCGGCCTCGGCATCGGGCTAGAGCACACCGGCGCCTCCATCAACGGCGCCGTGCCGGCAGAGCCTGGCGCATCAGCTCTTCTAGAATCCCCGGAAGGATGGCTTGGAGGCACTCGTCAAGGCCCGCTGTCGGGAAAGGCAGGGGGGCCGGTGTGGATGTCGGTGCCGGAAGCTGCTCGGGTCCAGGAGACGGTACCGAAGCACCCGCGGACTGACGCCGCGACACCTCTTCAACCGAGGGGGAACGCTCTTCTCGGCACTGCCGCTTCCTGGGCGTCAAGTCCTCCCTCGAGGTGCCGGAGCTGGCAGTCCAGTGCGCCGTGGGCGACCGATGACGGTGCTTCTTGGCTTTCTTTCGATGCCCGTCATCGGCGCTTGGCGGCAGAGATGAAGAGGAGGTAGAACCCCCCCGGCCTCGAGGAATTGGATCCGACAGGGTTCAGTCCCGATGGCCCTGGGTAGAGGGAGTGGCCGGGGCCGACTGCCCACGCGGCCGCTCATCCCTCGCCGCGGACCAACGGTACCTGTACTCCTGGGGTCGGTGCCAGAGTCGGCGCCGATTTCGTCGACATCGGTACCAGTACCGAAGATCCGGCCGTCGACACCGATGCCGTCGAAGTCGACGTCGAAGGGCCAGCGCAAGTTCCGAAAAGACGGACCCGAAGAACTTGCCTCGTCACCTGTGTCCGCTTCCTTAAGCCGAGACACAAGGTGCACGTCTTGGTATTATGCTCCGGCCCGAGGCACTGGAGGCACCAAGCGTGGGTATCGGTTTGCGAGATCTGCTGGCCGCACCAACCACACTTCTTGAATCCGCTTGGGACCTTCGAGGACATCGACGGAAAAATTGCGTCGGCAAAGTCAAAGTCGTCAATGGTGGCGGTGAAAAGGCATACCCAAAAAAGAAAACGACCGCGCAGCCACAAGGCCGCAACGAAGCGCCCTCGCGGCTAAGAAAGACGAGGACACTTTCCCTTTTTTTTTTTAAACAATTGAAAAAAGAAAATACGCAAACGTGTACGCAGAGAAAGAAAAACTGCGGCTAGGCCGCGATCCAGTTTCCGGGGCTGACAGAGAGAGAGATGATAACACGTCTCTCTCCAGCGCGGAATAGAAAAAAACTGAGCGGGAACGGTCACGCACGGGCAGGAAGACGGCCGCGCATGCGCGGTGGGCGTCCCCTGCGTGCGGGACCGCCCGCGAAGTTTTCTTCTGGTTGGTGGGGGCTGCCGTGGACGTCAACCCAGTCGTGAGAACAAGCAGCCTGCTTGTCCTCGGAGAACTCCTTATACACCTCTCGCTTAGACTATTGCAAATTGCTTCTCACAGGTCTCCCACTTAGCCATCTCTCTCCTCTTCAATCTGTTCAAAATTCTGCTGCACGACTAATATTCCGCCAGTGTCGTTATGCTCATATTAGCCCTCTCCTCAAGTCACTTCACTGGCTTCCTATCCATTTCCTTATACAGTTCAAACTCCTCTTATTGACCTATAAGTGCATTCACTCTGCAGCTCCTCAGTACCTCTCCACTCTCATCTCTCCCTACACTCCTCCCCGGGAACGCCATTCACCCGGTAAATCTCTCTTATCTGCACCCTTCTCCTCCACTGCTAACTCCAGACTCCGTTCCTTTTATCTTGCTGCACCATATGCCTGGAATAGACTTCCTGAGCCAGTACGTCAAGCTCCATCTCTGGCCATCTTCAAATCTAAGCTAAAAGCCCACCTTTTTGATGCTGCTTTTAACTCCTAACCCTTATTCAATTGTTCAGACCCTTATTTTATCATTCTCACTTTAATATTCCCTTATCTCTTGTTTGTCCTGTTTGTCCTAATTAGATTGTAAACTCTGTCGAGCAGGGACTGTCTCTTCATGTTCAAGTGTACAGTGCTGCGTACGTCTAGTAGCACTTTAGAAATAAGTAGTAGTAGTACTTCAGCAAAGCCTTTGATACGGTCCCCCACAGAAGGCTCATGAATAAGCTGAAAGGGTTGAACTTAGGACTGAAAGTGGTGAACTGGATAAGAAACTGGTTGACCGACAGGTGGCAGAGGGTGGTGGTAAATGGAATCCGCTCAGATGAAAGGAAGGTGAGCAGTGGAGTTCCTCAGGGGTCGGTGCTGGGGCCTATTCTGTTTAAAATATTTGTGGGAGATATTGCTGAAGGGTTGGAAGGAAAGGTGTGCCTTTTTACGGATGACACGAAAATAGCCAATAGAGTGGATACCCTGGAGGGAGTAAAAACGGTGAGAAGGGATCTCCGAACGTTAGAAGAATGGTCAAGGGTCTGGCAGTTATCCTCCAAACTACACCTACCTTACATGTACATTATCTACCACATCACCTTGTATTCATTCGTACCATGTATTTGTTCAGACCGGAATCGGCTAACGCCGTTAATGGCAATATGTAAGCCACATTGAGCCTGCAAAAAGGTGGGAAAGCGTGGGATACAAATGCAACAAATAAATACAAGTTAAAATTTAATGCCAAGAAGTGTAGAGTGATGCACTTAGGATGCGGAAACCCAAAAGAGAGATACTGGATAGGAGGGGAGAGATTAGTAAGCTCAACTCAGGAGAGAGACCTTGGGGTGTTGGTGTTGGAGGATCTGAAGGTGAAGAAACAATGCGACAAGGCGACGGCCGTGGCCAGAAGGATGCTAGGCTGCGTAGAAAGGGGCATAACCAGCAGAAGAAAGGAGATGTTGATGCCCCTCTACAAGTCGTTGGTGAGGCCCCACTTGGAATATTGTGTTCAGTTTTGGAGGCCGTATCTTGCTAAAGATGTAAAATGACTGGAAGCGGTGCAAAGAAAACCTACGAAAATGGTATGGGATTTGCGTTGCAATCCGTATGAGAAGAGACTTGCTGACCTGAAATGAGAAACAGGGGTGATATGACACAGACGTTCAAATATTTGAAAGGTATTAATCCGCAAACGAACTTTTTCTGGAGACGGGAAGGCGGTAGAACTAGAGGACATAAATTGAGGTTGAAGGCGGGCAGACTCAGGACTAATGTCAGGAAGTATTTTTTCACGGAGAGGGTGGTGGATATGTGGAATGCCCTCCCGTGGGAGGTGGTGGAGATGAAAACAGTAATGGAATTCAAACATGCGTGGGATAAACACAAAGGAATCCTGTTTAGAAGGAATGGTTCCGTGGAATCTTAGCGGAGATTGGGTGGCAATGCCGGTAATTGGAAACAAAACGGGAGCTGGGCAGACTTCTACGGTCTACGCTCTAATCGTGACTGAATAGATAGGGATGGGCTGGAGTGTAAATTTTAAGGGGCTTCGATGTTAGCTTCAGAACACAGTACAAGAACAGTACTGGGCAGACTTCTACGGTCTGTGCCCTGAGAAACGCAAGGACAAATCAAATTCAGGTATACATACGTATAAAGTATCACATACCATGTAAAATGAGTTTTATCGTGTTCGGCAGACTGGATGGACCGTACAGGTCTTTATCTGCCGTCATTTACTATGGAAACAACATTATCATCAAGAAATGCATATAACGAAAAATTTTGAAATGAGGGTATAAAACAGTCCACAATTAACAGAGGAAATCCAAGCTCCATAGACAAGGAAATTATTCCCAAAATCAATGTTAAAGTTAGTTCACACATCATTACAGGCATTACAGATTGCTTAAAATGCAGCACCACACATTTTGCCTGGGGTTTCACTTTATGAACACATTATATCAGAATGCTAGATGCACTGTTGTGCACAGAAAGGTTGTCTGGAGCAAGAAACAAAAGAATCAATTATAGTTAGGTAGGGTGACAGGGTATTTGAATGCATAATTGTGTCTCTTCTGGGATGCTGCCAAAGAGCCAGGCATGCTCTGGTTAATGTATAATTTATCATACCCTGGGGAGCATTGTCAATGATTTCATTTTCCCAAAGCATTGCTCTATCCATTATACTTCCTTTTACCTGGGGCTCCTTTTACCGTGGCGCTACCGATTAGCGTGTACTGAATGCGAAAAAGCCTATTCAGTTCCCATGGGCTTCTTTGCATTCAGTGGGAGCTAATCAGTAGTGCTGCTTTGTAAAAGGAGCCCCTGGTGCCTAACTTAGCAAAGTCAATATTGAGTCCTCTTTGAGGCTTCTCACAATATACTCATTCTGTTTCAGGCAATTGGGGTTCAAATTTGATGGGGAATTTTATTAGACAAGCTCCAGCTTCTGTGAATATTTTGAGAAGTTGACTTCTGTTCCTGTCTTTCATTTATCATGCTATCTTATGTTTCTGGAGCTCCTCTCTCCATCTTCACCTATCAATTTCAAAAACCTTCCCAGCTGCTGCCTCCAAATGCTGTGGCTGCTGTAGCACATCTCTGTGTGTACTCCTTATAGTGTCTTATTTATTATTAGGATTTATTTACCGCCTTTTTGAAGGAGTTCACTCAAGGCGGTTGTCGTGGGAACGAACAAAGTTGACGGGGGCGTGTCAGAGTTGTGGTGAAGGCGGGACTGGGGCGTGTTTATTGGCTGAGGAGAGCTGGCCGATAATGGAAAAAAGAAGGTTGGCAGCAGCAAGAATTTGGGCCGCTTTTTTTGGACCCTTTTTTTTCATGAACAAGTCCCCAAAAAGTGCCCCCACTGCCCAGATGACCACCGGAGGGAATCAGGGATGACCTCCCCTCACTCCCCCAGTGGTCACTAACCCCCTCCCACCAAAAAAAAAAAAAGAACTTTAAAAACTTTTTTTGCCAGCCTCAAATGTCATACCCAGCTCCATCACAGCAGTATGCAGGTCCCTGGAGCAGTTGTTAGTGGGTGCAATGGAATTCAGGCAGGTGGACCCAGGCCCATCCCCCCCTACCTGTTACACTTGTGCTGGTAAATGGGAGCCCTCCAAACCGCCCCCAAAACCCACTGTACCCACATCTAGTTGCCCCCCTTCACCCATCAGTGCTATGGTAATGGTGTAGAGTTGTGGGCAGTGGGTTTTGGGGGGGATTTGGGGGGCTCAGCACCCAAGGTAAGGGAGCTATGGACTTGGGAGGTATTTTACTGGATTTTTTTTACTTTTTACAAGTGCCCCCTAGGGTGCCCGGTTGGTGTCCTGGCGTGTGAGGGGGACCAGTGCACTACGAACCCTGGCCCCTCCCACGACCAAATGCCTTGGATGTGTTCGTTTTTGAGCTGGGCAGCTTCGGTTTCCATTATCGCTGACGGCGGTTAGCTTAGCAGAGTTTAAAAAGGGGTTAGACGGCTTCCTAAAGAACAAGTCCATAAGCCACTACTAAATGGACTTGGAAAAAATCCATAATTCCAGGAATAACATGTATAGAATGATTGTACGTTTGGGAAGCTTGCCAGGTGCCCTTGGCCTGGATTGGCCGCTGTCGTGGACAGGATGCTGGGCTCGATGGACCCTTGGTCTTTTCCCAGTGTGGCATTACTTATGTACTTATGCACATTTGACTTTCTTGTATCAGTTCTCAAAGATATTCAAACAGAATCTACCATCAGATGAAAAATTGTTAAAACAACAACAGCCTTTGTGATAGCGAAGATAAAGATGAAGATGCAAGTGATGAATTCAACAGCACTACTTCTAATGCAGATAATGACTATAATGACGATAAACTATTCTTTGCTATATGGAAACCAAATATTTCAGAGATCCCCTTGATCAAAACTTGTGGACCCAGTCAGAACATATTGGAAATATTGCAATCTGGCCTGATATAAAGGAACTTTTTATCAGACTGAATAATTCACTTTCTGTTAGTGCAATTAAACACAATTTTAGCTGTGCTGGATTACTGACTCACAAGTGTACTTGCATGACTGACAGTCATTTTCAAAAATTTAGTTTTACTAAAAGCAAAATGGATTGCATTGTAAGCAGTAAATTTATTGGGATAAAACTGTTAAATGCTGCATTTATTGTAGTTGTGGTACTTTTAATTTTTACTCAAAAGTATTATATTAGGCAATAACTTTTTAGTTTCACTTAAGTAAATTTTTTTAATGTGTTCTTCATTGTACTTTTACTTAAGTATTAAAATATACATTTATTTTTACTTAAGTACTTTGACCAAGTACTTTGAATAACTCTGATTCCTTTTTGAATCCCTTCTCTATTTCTCTTTCTGCAGCATCAATCGGTTGGATATCCTCACTCAGGTACTGCTCTTTAATTTGTCCAGTCAAAGATCTTATACTGGCATTGGTTGCCTTTTGAAGCCTGAACTTCTATATATTTCCTCTTTCCTCCATATTCTGTCAAGCTCTCTGTGTACCTTCTGGATTAAAACACAGGGTTTATAGTATCATAATAGCAGTACATTTTCTCCCATTTATCTTCAAGAGTCCACCTGTTTTTAATCCTCTTAACTGTCGACCCTCCCACCTTATCCTTTAGTATCTCTAATCTCCTCCCTTCCATCATGTCCTCCGAGTCTGTCGATAAGGCTGTCTCTGTTTACAATGCCACTCTCTCCTCTGCTCTGGACACCTTTGCACCATCCATCTCTCGTCCCACAAAGCGTACTAATCCCCAGCCCTGGCTGACCCCTTGCATCCGATACCTTCGTTCCTGTGCCCGATCTGCTGAATGCCTCTGGAGGAAATCTCGCACCCATACCGACTTCATTCATTACAAATTCATGCTATCCTCCTTCCAGTCCTCCCTATTCCTTGCCAAACAGGACTATTACACCCAATTGACTAATTCTCTCGGCTCCAACCCTCGTCGTCTCTTCGCCAACCTTAACTCCCTCCTCAAAGTGCCCTCCGCTCCCCCCCCTCACTCTCTCCTCAATCACTGGCTGACTACTTCCGCGAAACGGTACAGAAGAGCAACATTGAATTCACCACCAAGCCACCTCCTCCTCCTCACCCTTTAACACACTCCCTCAACCAACCAACCCAGGCCTCCTTCTCCTCTTACTTACTTACTTACTAAACACCATCTCTCCTACTGTCACCCTCCATCTGTCATATCCTCAACCTCTCTCTCTCCACTGCAACTGTCCCCGACACCTTCAAGCATGCTGTAGTCACACCACTCCTCAAAAAACCATCACTAGACCCTACCTATCCTTTCAACTACTGCCCCATCTCCCTCCTACCCTTCCTCTCCAAGATACTTTAATGCGCCGTTCACAGCCGCTGCCTTGATTTTCTCTCCTCTCATGCCATCCTCAATCCGCTTCAATCCGGTTTTCGCCCTCTACACTCGACAGAAACGGCATCACTAAAGTCTGTAATGACCTGTTCCTTGCTAAATCCAAAGGTCACTACTCCATCCTCATCCTCCTTGACCTGTCCGCTGCTTTTGACACTGTCAATCATAATTTACTTCTTGCCACGCTGTCCTCATTTGGGTTCCAGGGCTCTGTTCTCTCCTGGTTCTCCTCTTATCTCTCCCACCGTACCTTCAGAGTACATTCGCATGGATCTTCCTCCACCCCCATCCCGCTCTCTGTTGGAGTTCCTCAGGGATCTGTCCTTGGACCCCTTCTTTTTTCAATCTACACCTCTTCCCTGGGCTCGTTGATCTCATCTCATGGTTTCCAATATCATCTTTATGCTGACAACACCCAGCTTTATCTCTCCACACCAGACATCACTGCGGAAACCCAGGCCAAAGTATTGGCCTGCTTATCCGACATTGCTGCCTGGATGTCCAACCGCCACCTGAAACTGAACATGGCCAAAACCGAGCTTATTGTCTTTCCACCCAAACCCACTTCTCCTCTCCTTCCACTCTCTATTTCAGTCGATAACACCCTCATCCTCCCCGTCTCATCTGCCCGCAACCTCGGAGTCATCTTCGACTCCTCCCTCTCCTTCTCTGCGCATATCCAGCAGACAGCCAAGACCTGTCACTTCTTCCTCTATAACATCAGCAAAATTCACCCTTTCCTCTCTGAGCACACCACCCGAACTCTCATCCACTCTCTCATTACCTCTCACCTTGACTACTGCAACCTACTCCTCACTGGCCTCCCACTTAACCATCTATCCCCCCTTCAATCCGTTCAGAACTCTGCTGCGTGTCTTATCTTCCGCCTGGACCGATATGCTACTGCATAAACCGAGTTGGGAATCTTTTTATTCTTGGTGACATTTGGCCAGTACGTACTTTTTTTTCCTTTCTACTGTTCTTATACAGCAGTGTTGCCTTATTGAGATCTGGAATAGATGTTACACAACAGGGTCACCACGTGAAGGTACTCAGCAAGACCTGGTGAGAAAACATATTCCGTTCCCCTCAGAGATATACAGCAGTTCACCAGTTAATCTGCTGAATTGTTTTTGTTGTGTTCCCTTTTGACCACATGTGAGTCTTTTGGAGATGTTTTAGATATGAAAGCCAGGTGAAGCTTTTATTTGGTCCCAAGTGAGTAATCATTTGGAACCAACACCTCTATAATCAATGCTGTTCTGGTGTTTCTCTCTTTCACTACAATCTCTGGTTTTCTGGCATCCAGCTTTTTATCAGTCAGGATGGGGATGTCATCATAACGTCTTCATTTTCCACAGTTCTCTTAGGGTCATTATCCAAATGCTTTGATGGTACACGATGTTGGTAGTTGGTAGGCTCTACTCCCATGATGCTTTTCCCTCTGCTTACTGGGTCAGAGTGTGCCCTGTTTTGTTTCTGGTAGTCCATGAGGTAGTGGCCATTTTTGTAAGCCAGTTTTAGCTCCCTTTCATGTGTTACCCACATTACTGAAAGTGGGCATTGTACAGCATTCTGCCAGCTCTGACCCACTGCTAATCTCAGTACTAGGGAGACTCTTTGCCAGTGGGGCACAACCTCTGATCTGCAGTTACTGTGAGTAAACGTGCTTATTCCAATAAAGGACGTTTTCGGAGACATTAGTCTTCAGGTGTCAACTGGTGTGCCTAGGTTCTACAGCAGCAACAAGTCCTAGAGGCCTGCGTGTATGCAGGTCCCTGGAGCACTTTTAGTGGGTACCGCAGTGCACTTCAGGCAGGTGGACCCAGGCCCATCCTCCTACCTGTAACATTTGTGCTGGTAAATGGGAGGCCTCCAAAACCCACTGTACAGGGGTGTAGCTATGGGTGGGCCTGGGTGGGCCCAGGCCCACCCAGTCCTAGTCTGTGAGCCAATCGCAGCTCTGGTGTTATTTTTGTTTTTACTAGTGCTCCAGTCAGCAAGCAGCAGCCTCCTACCTGCCTTGTTTGCTGGGAGTCGAGCACTGTGGGGGATGGGTACCTCCGTGTCCGCTCTGCTCACTGATGCCTCATTCCAAACCCTCTGCACACAACGGTCCAGCACTGGGGAGTGGGGGGCGCGCGCACCTCTGCTCCAGCCTCAGGTTTTCCCATACATAGTCTGCCTCTAGTGCCAGCCTGGCTGCTGCTCTTGCCTCTGCTCACGGTTGCTTCCTCCCCGCGCGCATACAACAACAGTCCGGGATCGGGGAGGGGGATGCGCACACACGCCTCTGCTTTGACAGTGTTGCGCTTTGTAAATAGTACGGGATGTAGGGTTTGTGAACTCACGAGCGGATCAAAATACGCGAGCACAACTACAATAGGAAGAGAGCGGGGCGGGCGTGGCGGTTTTTATGGCTAGTATTAATTGAAGGGTTATGGTGTGTCGCCTTACCAATTCTAGGCTGGAGTGTCTGATTAGCCATTGTGTTAGCACACGATTTTATTTTATTTCATTCCATTTATTTACTTTTGGTAAGTGAAGAACAGAAATGCTGAAAACATGAAAGACTCGCAGTGAAGATCAATACTGTAGATCTGGAGGTTGAGCTAATATCAAGCACAGGGCATAGTTGGTGTCATGCAGCGAAGACAGATGTTGCTCTAGTCTAGATGCTGTCTGGCAGACGGAAATGAGACCAGAAACGTGAGCCAGACTGGGATAACTTCCCGTGCAGCCCAACAGCAGTGTGTGGCTATTATGTATCCTAACGGTTGCCAATGTGTAACCTCCGAGACTGCTACTATTGAGCCAGTGCAGGAGAATTGAAGGCTGATAATGAACTGCACGGGCACTGATAGGAGCCTGCTTGGTCCTCCTCTCCAGCACTGCACCATGTGCACACACTGATCAGGGCCTCTTCGATGGCAGGAAACTTTCTCTGCAGTGCCCAGGTAAAACTATATATATTATAAAATGGTAGTGGGCTTCTGGGTGGGGGTGGGGTGGGCTCTGCAGTGCTCAGGCAAAAAAAACCCCTTTTGTTGGACACCTGGGTGGGGATGGGGGATTGTGAAGGGCAAGGCTGATGCCAAGCTAAAACGAGGGTTAGGAATGGGCAGAGCTGATCCTGGGCTAGAGGGAAGGATGTGGAGGTAAGGAAGGGCTGATGCTGGGCTAGAGGGAGGTTATTATTTAGTATTATCCCAAGAAATCCTACTCATACCTATATACATAGTGCCCACCCATATTAGCTGTGGGCCCACCCAAAACCTCAGGTCTGGCTATGCCACTGCCACTGTACTCACATGTAGGTGCCCCCTTCACCCCTAAGAGCTATGGTAGTGTTGTACATTTGAGCATTTAACACAAGCTAGTGGAATCATGGAGCCCAATACCCTACACCCACCACAATGCATTGCTGATGTGACTCTGCAGTGCGCATAACAGAAAAGGTGTCACACTCACCCGAGAGCCACATCAGAACCAGGGAAAGGCTGTCAGAGGATAGAACACATTCTGCTGTCATGGAGGTTGGTACGGCATTTGAGGCTGGCGTACAGGCTGGGAAAAAAAGTTTGTAAAGTGGGTTTTTTTTTTGGTGGGAGGGGGTTAGTGACCACTGGGGGAGTCAGGGGAGGTCATCCCCGATTCCCTCCGGTGGTCATCTGGTCAGTTGGGGCACTTTTTTGGGACTTGGACCTGAAAAAAAAGGGTCCAAATAAAGCGGACCAAATTCTCGTCAAAAACGCCCTTCTTGTTTCGATTATCAGCTATCTCTCCTCGGCCAATAACCACGCCCCAGTCCCGCCTTCACCATGCCTCCGACACGCCCCCATCCACTTTGTTCGTTCCTGCAACGGAGTGCAGTTGAAGACGACCAAAATCGGCTTTCGATTGTACCGATTTGTTCGCCCACAGGAGAAAGACGCCCATCTCCCGATTTGGGTCGAAATATGGGCGTCTTTCTCTTTCAAAAATAAGCTGGATAGTTTTGTAACGACCAGACCTACTGTTGGAAAATGGTATAGCGAAATGATATGGAAGATTATGTATTATGTTTTGAATACAATCGATGTTAATATCGTTGCTGGAAACATCTTAGGTGCACACGCGTCTAGAGTGCAATGTATCATGGATTAGTGACTGTGCCAGTGAACGAACTGAAAGGATGGAAAGTCAATATAATAACAAATGAAGAATAAGTATGAAATGAATGATATGATAATAAAATGGTTTTACGATCGCTTAAAAAATGTATGAATAAAAAAGTTTTCAAAAAAATGAAATAGTATGCGTATTTATTTTATTGAAAAAAATTTTTGTGCAAAAATTTGTATATTTTGGTTAAAAAAATTTTTTTAAGATAAAAGATATGCAGTATAGGGTTAAAGTATCAAAGAAAAATATCAAAAAATATATAAAAGGAAAGTATCAAAAAGAAAGTAATGTATATGGTAGTCTATTTGCATGCACATGTTTCAGTTTTATGAAGGGGGGATTTTTTAATAATAAAAAGTGGAGAACATATATAAAAAAGGTGAAATAAAAAAACGTGAAATAAAAAAACTCTTTGTATTGAATAAAAATAAAAGTAAAAAATGAAAAAATAGATAAAGAAATGGGATAATGAAGACTGGGGAGTGTTGGATATGTTAACAAGTACTCCTGATGTCAAGAATTATTTTTGTCAAACTCCAATTCCCACAGTGTGTGTCTGTGGATAAAAATAATAAAAGATAAAAATATATATACTGTAAACCACTAAACACAAAAAAATAATAACAAATGTATATTAAAAATAATAAAATAATGGTATTTTGAAAAGATGGAAAAAAGGGGAACATTTTTTGTAATTAATAACACGGTTTTGGTCTAACTGAAAGGCAGTGAAAAACAAATGTAAAAAATGCAAATTATATAGAAGTCAATGAACAACACTTCGGGCTCATTTCAACATTGGAACATACAAAGAACATTGTGAATGTTGGGTATCATTAGAACGTGAAAGAGGAAATAACCAAATTGCAAATGCAAAATATAAATGACATTGGAAATAAACTATACCATAACCATTGAAAACTGAATCTTAAATAAACAAACTGACTTATCATTGATGTGTTTCAAAAACACAAACATTACGTGGGAATAATATGCAAATGAATCATAATAATTAAGAGGTACGAAAATTGAGACCATACAAAACAATATTAACGGTGAAAAAAACAACACCGCATGAAAGACCATGGATCCGTGGAGCTGGTTTAAATGAAGCTAATTAAATGAAAGGAATAGTGTACAAATGAACCATGGTATTTTCAGAGAAAGACACTGTAGTCAATTTCCAAATTGACTCCATGAGGTTTCAGACTGTTGAAATAGAAGATAAATCTCTGCTCTTCTCTATTGAGTAAGGTATTTAAGTCCCCCTGGCGCCATCTCTTAGTGAACTGTTTGACCACAAAAATCCTAATGTCTTTCAACAGTATGGTTTTCTGTCATCCAATGTTCTGTCAATGGTACATAAGTACATAAGTAATGCCACACTGGGAAAAGACCAAGGGTCCATCGAGCCCAGCATCCTGTCCACGACAGCAGCCAATCCAGGCCAAGGGCATCTGGCAAGCTTCCCAAACGTACAAACATTCTATACATGTTATTCCTGGAATTGTGGATTTTTCCCAAGTCCATTTAGTAGTGGCTTATGGACTTGTCCTTTAGGAAACCGTCTAATCCCTTTTTAAATTCTGCCAAGCTAACCACCTTCACCACGTTCTCCGACAACGAATTCCAGAGTTTAATTATGCATTGGGTGAAGAAACATTTCTCCGATTTGTTTTAAATTTACTACACTGTAGTTTCATCGCATGCCCCCTAGTCCTAGTAGTTTTGGAAAGCATGAACAGACGCTTCACATCCACCTGTTCCACTCCACTCATTATTTTATATACCTCTATCATGTCTCCCCTCAGCCATCTCTTCTCCAAACTGAAAAGCCCTAGCCTCCTTAGTCTTTCTTCATAGGGAAGTCGTCCCATCCCCGCTATCATTTTAGTCACCCTTCGCTGCACCTTTTCCAATTCTACTATATCTTTCTTGAGATGCGGCGACCAGAATTGCACCCACTAAAACTGCTCCAGGGACCTGCATACTGATGTCATGGAGCTGGGTATGACATTTGAGGCTGGCATAGAGGCTGGCAACAAATATTTAAAATGTTTTTTTAGGGTGGGAGGGGGTTGGTGACCACTGGGGGAGTAAGGAGAGGTCATCCACGATTCCCTCCGGTGGTCATCTGGTCATCTGGTCGGGCACCTTTTTGAGGCTTGGTCATAACAAAAAATGGACCAAGTAAAGTCACCCAAGTGCTCATCATGGACGCCCTTCTTTTTTGCATTATCGGTCGAGGACGCCCATGTGTTAGGCATGCCCCAGTTCCGCCTTCGCTACGCTTCCGACACGCCCCCGTGAACTTTGGTCATCCCCGCGACAGAAAGCAGTTGAGGCCACCCAAAATCGGCTTTCGATTATGCAACCCTGTGAGGACGCCCATCTCCCGATTTGTGTCGAAAGATGGAAGTCCTTCTCTTTCGAAAATAAGCCTGATAGTGTATCTTGATTTTCAGAAAGCTTTTGACAAAGTTCCTCATGAGAAACTCCTGAGAAAATTTAAAAAACAAATCATAAGATAGGAGGCAATGTACTGTTGTGGATTAGGAATTGGTTATTAGACATAAAACAGTGGATAGGATTAAATGGCCATTTTTCTCAATGAAGGAGGGTGAATAGCAGAGTGCAGCAGGGATCTGTACTGGGACCAATACTATTTAACATATTTATAAATGATCTGGAAATCAGAACAAGTGAGATGATTAAGTTTGCAGATAACACAAAACTAGTCAAAGCTGTGAAAACACATGCAGACTGTGAATATTGCAGGAAGACCTTAGGAAATTGGTAGACTGGGCATCCAAATGGCAGATTAAATTTAATGTGGACAAATGCAAAGTGATGTACAAAGAATAATCCAAATCATAGTTACCTGACGCTAGGTTCCACCTTAAGAGTGAAGACCCAAGACAATAGACATTACAATGAAATCTTCTGCCCAGTGTGCAACAGCGGCCAAAAAGCAAACAGGATGCTAGGAATTATTAGGAAAGGGAAGGTAAATAAGACCAAGAATATTATAATGCCTCTGTATTACTCCATTGTGTGACCTCACCTTCAGTATTGCGTTCAGTTCTGGTCACCGTATCTCAAAGAAGATATAGCGGAATTTAAAAAAGGTTCAAAGAAGAGCAACCAAAATGATAAAGGGGATGGAACTCCTCTCATATAAGGAAAGGCTAAACATGTCAGGGCTCTTCAGCTTGGAAAAATATGCTATTTTTATATCGTGTAGGGTCCCTCCCCGCTTTATGGATCACTGTAATCCCAGCCCATCCTATAATGTCAGCCAATCCCCCTCCCTGCTGGAACTCAATAAATAAGGCCAACAAGGGGCCCACCACTAAGTCTCCAAAGGTCTTATAAAATTGGGCCTTTTCTGCCTTCACCATCTTTATAGCTTTCCTAGCTCGATCTCCTGGATCTTCCTTGCTAGTTGCTCAGCCTCCTTTTCAAACAGAACCAGCAATTCAAGTGAACCCAGGTAGCTTTCTATATCTGGATCTGAGGGAGGAAGCCTCCTATGATAAAGGGTGCCAAAAAAGATTCTGAAATACTGTCTCCCCAGTCCCGAACCAGTTTCCTTCTGGTTCTGCAAACCCCAATTTTGTCTGTCCTCCTGTTTTTTATTTTTCAATTGTTGAGCAACCAAGCTGTTAGGCTTATGACCTTGCTCAGAATGGAGATGCTGGGCCTTTAGTATGTCTAAATGGATGGTTTCTGTATATTGTGCCCTCAATCTATCCCTCAGTCCCTCTAACTTTTTTTTTTATAAATATAAATATTTATATTCAAGTTCACCATCCTTTCAAAAATATATATACTCAAGTATACACAAATTTGTATGTATATTTATATTTTTAGGTTATCATTCAATATTGTCTTTGTATTCTTCCTTTGTACTATGCAATAGTTTTAAGATTACCAGCCTTATGTATGTTTTAACTTCATTTTTGATTTTAATTACTAGTGTCACATTGGTTCTAGTAACATTTTTTTACTCATATGTATATTTTGTTTCTCATAGATATGTTTTTAAGTTACTTACTCAATGTTTTGTTTATCATAGACCCCTGAGGCAGGCACTTAGCCGAAACACGGTGCCGTGTCAGGTATTAGAAGAATAAAGTTTTTTCACTATATTGTTCATCTCCTGGTGTTTCTTGGAAGGGCCAAGTTCACCCTCCTTTCAAAAAAATATATACTCAAGTATACACAAATTTATATGTATATTTATATTTTTAGGTTATCATTTAATATTGTCTTTGCATTCTTCCTTTGTAATATGCAATAATTTTAAGATTACCAATCTTACATATGTTTTAATTTCATTTTTCATTGTAATTACTAGTGTCACATTGGTTCTAGTAACATTTTTTTACTCATATGTATATTTGTTTTCTCATAGATATATTTTTTAGTTACATACTCTATGTTTTTATTATAGATCCCTGAGGCAGGAACTTAGCTGAAACACGGTGCTGTGTCGGGTATTAGAAGAATAGTTTTTTTTCACCATATTGTTCGTCTCCTGGTGTTTCTTGGAAGAGCCTTGCTGGTCACACTACTCCTCTTCACAAGTAGTATATGCCATACTTTGTATTGTTATTTGAATATTTTTACTGCTGTAATTGTCTTTTGCTTATGTTTGATTTACTCTTACTGTATACTACCTTCAGTGAATTCTTTCAAAAAGGTGGTCAATAAATTCTAATAAATAAATATATAAAACTAGTAAAAAAAGGCCCATTTCTGGAAGAAATGAAACGGGCGCTGGCAAGGTTTTCCTCGGAGTGTGTGTGTGTGAGAGTGACTGTGTGAGAAAGAGAGTGAATGTGCGAGTGCGAGTGTGTGTGTGTGTGACAGAGAGAAAGAGACTGGGTGTGAGTGTGTCTGTGAGAAAGAGAGTATGTGTGTGTGCGATTGAGAGTGTGTGCCAGGGGCACCCCCTCCCTCCCAGTTCCAGGGTCGTCCTCCCCCCTGCCAGTTCCGGGGCTCCCCCTCCCTCCCTCCGAGTTCCCGGGTCGTCCCCCCCTCCCTTCCTCCGAGTTCCCGGGTCGTTCCCCCCTCCCTTCCTCCCTCCAAGTTCCAGGGTCGTCCCCCTCCCTCCCTTCCTCTGTTCCAGGGTCGTCCCCTCCCTCCCTCCGAGTTCCAGGGTCATCCCCTCCCTCTGAGTCCCCCTCCCTCCCTCCCTTTCTCCCTCTGAGTTTCAGGGTCCCCCCCTCCGTCCAAGTTCCAGGGTCCCCCCTCCGTCCCTCCCTCCCAGTTCCAAGGTCATCCCTGCCTCCCAGTTCCAGGTTCATCATCCCTCCCTTCCTCCTTTCCAGTTCCAGGCCCCCTCCCTATGAATTTTAAAAGTCATCTTCACTTACCTCGTTGGGGTTACGTCAGCCGCCAGCAGCAGTAAAAGGCGTGCAGGCTCGGCCCTTCTCTCTCTCTCAACTGTGGTCCTACCCTCATTTCCTGTTTCCACAAGGGCGGGACCACAGCTGAGAGAGAGAGAGAAGGGCCGAGCCTGCATGCGTTTTACCGCTGCTGCTGTCCGTCATAACCCTGACTTGGTAAGTGAAGATGACTTTTAAAAATCGGAGGGAGGGGGCCTGGAACTGGAAGGGAGGGAGGGAGGGAGGAAGGGAGGGACGATGACACTTTCATGTGTGTGACGAACCAGGAAGAACGCTAACGTCACAACAGGAGTTGGATACAGAGTTACAGGCAGCACGAACCCTACAACCCTTCACTGCCATGGAGTCAGCTTCAGAACATTGGAGGTGCTTTTTATTATAGTAGATAAGCCCCAAACCTCTCTCACCCCCTTATCCCCTCCATCCCCCTTCCTCTAAGTTTTATGCCCACCTCCACTTCTCCTTTGGAGGCTTTCTAGTAAAAAAGAAACTCCCCTGCTCACCTAGTCCTCCAACCCACAGATGAAGTTCCATATTCCATATTGTTCCCTAGTTACCTCGAAGCCAGATCATCCCTGGACCCCTGTATCAAAGCAGTGCCCCCCAGAACACAATCAGAGTCAGTCTTTGGGTGAACAATTCCATAGATGACACCAAAAATGTGTTAAATCCAAAGATCTTTGATTATCTCCTTGTTGTTAGTAGATGTAACATACTAAACTCTCACCACATGTGGCACTAAATCTTCAAAGGCAGGAGGTACCCAGTTAGCGACAAAAAGGCAACTCTAACTTTTCTGGGTAGTTATCTGGGTCTTTTCTAAATACTGCTGGTACTTGGATAAATGCCAGCAGCCACATTAGACCTGGATATTCAGTGCCAGTATCTGGATATAGACCAGTGCTGAATATATTTGGTGATAAAAAAAAACCTGTGGTGGGACCACAATGCCGCCCCCATGTCACAACCTATTCTTTTTTGGGACACAGCAAAGGCAGTGCTCAGGGGAAAACTCATCACTTATGAAGCTCATAAAAAGAAATGAGAGAAGGAAAACCTACGTTTAGAAAGAGAAGCGATTAAAGAGAGTTTAGTGTCTGGGTCTACTAAATCTCCATCTGCTCAAACAGCTCTATTAGCCTCACAAGCAGCTCTCAATACTTTAATTCATCAACAGATGGTTAATCAATAATGTATTATAAATATAAACTATATCTACAAGGGGGGGAAGTGGGAAATTATTGGCTCACTTACTGAAAAAACAGTGTGTCTCTAAAAGGGTTTTGCAATTGGAAAGGAGAGGCGGTTCGAAGACCTCCTCTGATGTAAAAACCACAGCCATTTTCCAACACTTTTTTGAACGCCTTTACTCGGTTCTGAAGGGAGACGACTTAGATGACATTATGTATCTTGACAATCTTCAGCTTCCCGGGTGACCCCTTACAAGCAGAAAAGCTGAATGCCCCCTTCACGGATGGCTCTTCAGGGAAGTGCATTAAAGTCCTGGGTCCAGACGGCTTTAGAGCTAAATTCTATAAAATCCTCCTTGACCATATAACACCTACATTATTATCATATTTTTCACATACAGTGGGGGAAATAAGTATTTGATCCCTTGCTGATTTTGTAAGTTTGCCCACTGACAAAGACATGAGCAGCCCATAATTGAAGGGTAGGTTATTGGTAACAGTGAGAGATAGCACATCACAAATTAAATCCGGAAAATCACATTGTGGAAAGTATATGAATTTATTTGCATTCTGCAGAGGGAAATAAGTATTTGATCCCCCACCAACCAGTAAGAGATCTGGCCCCTACAGACCAGGTAGATGCTCCAAATCAACTCGTTACCTGCATGACAGACAGCTGTCGGCAATGGTCACCTGTATGAAAGACACCTGTCCACAGACTCAGTGAATCAGTCAGACTCTAACCTCTACAAAATGGCCAAGAGCAAGGAGCTGTCTAAGGATGTCAGGGACAAGATCATACACCTGCACAAAGCTGGAATGGGCTACAAAACCATCAGTAAGACGCTGGGCGAGAAGGAGACAACTGTTGGTGCCATAGTAAGAAAATGGAAGAAGTACAAAATGACTGTCAATCGACAAAGATCTGGGGCTCCACGCAAATCTCACCTCGTGGGGTATCCTTGATCATGAGGAAGGTTAGAAATCAGCCTACAACTACAAGGGGGGAACTTGTCAATGATTTCAAGGCAGCTGGGACCACTGTCACCACAAAAACCATTGGTAACACATTACGACATAACGGATTGCAATCCTGCAGTGCCCGCAAGGTCCCCCTGCTCCGGAAGGCACATGTGACGGCCCGTCTGAAGTTTGCCAGTGAACACCTGGATGATGCCGAGAGTGATTGGGAGAAGGTGCTGTGGTCAGATGAGACAAAAATTGAGCTCTTTGGCATGAACTCAACTCGCCGTGTTTGGAGGAAGAGAAATGCTGCCTATGACCCAAAGAACACCGTCCCCACTGTCAAGCATGGAGGTGGAAATGTTATGTTTTGGGGGTGTTTCTCTGCTAAGGGCACAGGACTACTTCACCGCATCAATGGGAGAATGGATGGGGCCATGTACCGTACAATTCTGAGTGACAACCTCCTTCCCTCCGCCAGGGCCTTAAAAATGGGTCATGGCTGGGTCTTCCAGCACGACAATGACCCAAAACATACAGCCAAGGCAACAAAGGAGTGGCTCAGGAAGAAGCACATTAGGGTCAAGGAGTGGCCTAGCCAGTCACCAGACCTTAATCCCATTGAAAACTTATGGAGGGAGCTGAAGCTGCGAGTTGCCAAGCGACAGCCCAGAACTCTTAATGATTTAGAGATGATCTGCAAAGAGGAGTGGACCAAAATTCCTCCTGACATGTGTGCAAACCTCATCATCAACTACAGAAGACGTCTGACCGCTGTGCTTGCCAACAAGGGTTTTGCCACCAAGTATTAGGTCTTGTTTGCCAGAGGGATTAAATACTTATTTCCCTCTGCAGAATGCAAATAAATTCATATACTTTCCACAATGTGATTTTCCGGATTTAATTTGTGATGTGCTATCTCTCACTGTTACCAATAACCTACCCTTCAATTATGGGCTGCTCATGTCTTTGTCAGTGGGCAAACTTACAAAATCAGCAAGGGATCAAATACTTATTTCCCCCACTGTATGATCACTCAAAAAGTTTTCCCAGATTCCATCCAAACAGCACATGTGATCATTCTTTTAAAACCTGACTAGGATCCTTGTTTGCCAGATTCATATAGGCCTATCTCCTTGCTTAATTTTGAAGCCAAACTTGTTGCCAAACTTTTGGCAAACTGTCCGGCAAAAATTCTGCCAGATTTGGTGGACACTGCCCAGATAGGATTCATTAGGGAATGGACAGCCACTATAAATATTCATTTTATTTTGGCCTCTATAGATGCTGGTCATTCACGTAAGCTCCCTTCATTTTTGATCAGCTTCGATGCCGACCATATCTCTTGGAATTTTCTTTTTCCAAACACTTCAGGCCTATGTAAACATGAGGTCTTTTCTTGATGCAGAGTTTTATACTCTGTCCCGGAAGCATTGCTATGGGTTAATGGTCTGTACTCTCAGATCTTTCCGCTTCAACATGGTACAAGGCAAGGCTGCCCTCTCTCACCACTTCTTGACACTAGACCCCTTGGTTAAAGATGTGTTAGCAAGTTGGGGAACCCACAAATAGGACATACATGTGCGTGGAACGTGAGAGTTCCAGTGAGCTCCAACACGTGCTTGATGGTTAAAGGATCGCCCCCAGGAAGCAACAGAGACAGGATTGCTAGTATTACACTAAGGGTATGCCAATCAGAGTAATATCATGGAATGTGGGGGGTATAACGTCCCCTATGAAAAGGAATAAAATCTTAATGGCCCTAAAAAGATACAAGGCTGATATAGTCTGTCTACAGGAAACACGGCTCAGTGATGTGGAGCATGCAAAGTTACAAAGATCATGGGTGGGAGAATGCTACGCAGTGGCAGCCAAGGGACGCCGGGGTGGAGTGGTGGTGCTAGTCCGAAAAGGATTGGCATGTAGGATATCAGTGGTGGAGAAAGGGGGACAAGGCCGTACTATTATTTTAAGGGTGTGGGTGCAGGGTATTGAATTTTTATTAGTAGGAGTGTATGGCCCAAATGAACATGACCGGGAGTTCTTCCAGTCACTAGAAAGCAGATGCCTGCAGCACAAGTTAGATAAATTGTTAGTTCTAGGTGACTTTAACTTAGTTTTAGACCCAAAAGAAGATACTTCAAACCCTGCTTTGTCACATTACTCAGGGCAGAGGGCGGGAGGATTGAAAATGTTCGTAAAAACGTTAAACTTAGTAGATGCGTGGAGAGCGCTACACCCTGGGGAAAGGGATTATACACATAGGTCCAGGGCGCATGGCACCTTAGTGAGATTAGATTATATACTCGTAGAGCGATCTATGTTCTCGCAGGTAAGGGCAACCCACATAGGACCAGAAGAGATATCAGATCACGCCTCAGTGTGGTTAGACCTTGAGGCCCCGGGTGATGATGTTGGGGGAGTAGGATGGAGATATCCCGCATATCTATACAAAGATCCCTTTTTCCAGGATTACCTGGCAAGTAAATGGGGTGACTATGTGCTTAATAATGGGGAACATGCACAAACAGACCCTTCTTTGTTCTGGTCTGCCTTGAAGGCAGTCTTACGAGGAGATATTATAGCCTATTGCAGCATAAGGAAGAAGCGCCAGGTAGCGAACATCTTACAACTAGAAAAAAAGATAGCGAGAGCCAAGAGAATGCATGCACACAAGCCCACGCCAACTGCCTTAGAGAATCTGAAGGCAATCCAAATAACCCTGAATACCTTACTACATGAAAATGAGACCAGGTCGTCGATTTACTATAAATATAAATTACAGCGTTTTGGTAACAAAACAGGGCGGCTGTTAACTAGAGTAATAAAAAAACTGGGGAGGGCCCTGGGTGGTGGCTGTGTTATGGGACAAAAGGGATAAGCCCATAGTTACACAGAAGGAAATAGGACAAGCCTTTACCAAATATTTTGCCTCGCTCTACTCGGCCGCTACTCCACCAGAAGCGAGTTTGGTGCAAGATTACTTAGACAAAGCAGGGCTTACCAGGTTGACGAGTGAAGAACTGGCTGTGCTAAATGCCCCCTTGACTTTAGGAGAGCTACAGCAAGCAATTAAAAGGCTCTGGTTGCGCACAGCACCAGGACCCAATGGGTACTCCGGGGAAGATTACAAAACCCTACCCCTAGAAACACAAATCACATTATTAGAATATTATGAGGAGGTGATAGAAAAGGGGGGGCTTCCCTCAATATGCCAACTCAGCCTTAATCACGTTAATACCAAAACCTGGAAGACCTCACAATAGAGCAGAGGATTTCCGACCAATATCTCTGTTGAATGTTGATACTAAATTGTTGACGGGAATACTGGCAGAAAGGCTTGCAAAGTATTTACCCAAACTAATCGGAGTTGAGCAAGTAGGCTTTGCCAGAAATAGACAAGCAACACATAATGTCCGCCGCTTACTGCTTGCGGTGGCGTCCTGCCAGGAAGGGGGGGTCCCATCTGTAGCAGTAAGCCTGGATGCCGATAAGGCGTTTGACAGGGTGGGATGGGAATACTTATTTCATATTATGACAGCTATAGGGATAACAGGTTGGTTTCTGCGGGCCACCCAGACCCTTTATTGTAAACCGGGAGCACAGGTTTTGGTTAATGGTATACGAGAGAAAGAATTTGAGATTATGAGGGGCACTAGGCAAGGCTGCCCTCTCTCTCCCTCCCTGTTTGTGATATCACTGGAACTGCTTTTGCGGACGCTTATGAGGCAGGACATTGTAGGAGTCTCGATGGCGGGGCAGCAGGTGAAAGTGTTGGCCTTCGCTGACGACCTGTTATTGACCATCACCAACCCACCTAGATCAATGAAGGTCCTATTAAATGAAATAGATATGGACAGATTTCTGGTCTTAAATTAAATCTGTCCAAATCGTCAGCTCTGGAGGTAGTTCAGGGAGGCTGCCACCATGGTTGGAAAACTAAATCCCCCCTTACTTGGGAAAAGCATTTTATTAAGTACTTGGGAGTTCGCAAACCAGTAAATTTGTCACAGCTATATGAGCTCAATCTACAAAAGCTACTTACTGACACAAAGTTGAGCTTACAAGCTTGGAGTGCACTCTCGGTGTCTCTGCTGGGGAGGATAGCATTATTAAATATGATTATAGCCCCCAGATGGATTTATTTTTTTCAAACTATCCCGCTGTATTTGAGAAAGGGGGAGGAGCAGATCTTAAACCAGCAGTTACAAAAATTTCTCTGGAGGGGGAAAAAGGCTCACCTCCCTGTTATCTCCTTAAGCATACCAGTGGAATACGGAGGGTTGGGGCTCTTAAGTTTACGCTTTCTTAATATTGCTAGTGGAATGAGGCACATAAACGACTGGTATAGGAATACCAGTGATTACACTAACACGTCCCTAGAGTTGAGCCTTTTACCGGGGTTGCATTTTAGCAATTACTTACATAACACAGGTGTACCCATACCATATACCCTAAAGCACTCTGGGATTATGAAAACTGCTAAGGCAGTGTGGGGATGGGCGTGCTGGCTACATCACTTTAATGCAAAAGTAAAACCGTATTTACAAATATGTGATAATTATGCTTTTGTACCGGGTCAAATGTACTCTGTATTTCGGAGGTGGAAACAAAAAGGAATAGTGTATTTGTTACAGGTGGTGACTAGAGAGGGCCATGTTCAAACATTTTCAAACTTACAGGATGAACATGCATTACCGGACAGTGACAAATTTTATTACGGACAGTTAAGCCACTATATCTCCTCACTGCCATGGACGTTGTTGACAGAAGATGTGCAGGAAGAGCTTTCGTCAGCCTTTACATTGGAATCGCAACAGAGGGTGCCGATGTCATACCACCACAGGCACATACGGGATACAGCCCCAGAGCTGGAATATCATAGATTGGCACAACTGTGGACTGTAGATTTGCAGAACACAGTCACGGAGCAGCAGCTGAAATCTCACGTTCTACAGATAAGACGAATCACAGACTTTGCGGTCCACTGGGAACTACAATATAAGATGGCCCTACACTTGCACATACCACCGAAATGGGCATTCTATATGGGGCTATCGCCCTGGGAAGAATGTGCAAAATGTGGCGCTCCTGGAGCTACTTTGGGCCATATGTTCTGGGCTTGTGTTGGCATTCAGAACTTTTGGAAACAGATCATAGCCTATGTTGCCAAACTGTGGGAACAACTGTGGCACTATGACTCATCATTGCTCTTTGGACATCCAAAATTGGGGGCGTTGCCCAAAAAAGGATATACTGCAATTGTACTACGAGAAATAATTATTGGTAAGCAAGTGATCCTGGCGGAGTGGCTGTCATACCAGTACCCTACATGGCAGCAGTGGCATACCCGTATGGTGTTTCTGTTGCGTATGGAGCGCATGTCTGTAAAAGACTTTGAGTCAATGGTAGGTGAGAAGTTTCAACAGAGATGGAGCCGTTCTGGGACACAATCAGGCTTATTTTCAAAGCACTTTGGGAGGCTAAGTTCCATAGGTTTCTATGGAACTTTGGGAGGCTAAGTGCTTTGAAAATATGCCTAAATGACTTCTGCGGCACGTAGCCATATACTGAATTATTTACTGACTTTGCTTTGCAGGAAGGGACAGAGGGCATAAGGGAGGGATTAGAAGTGGGAGGGAAGGGGGAGGTAGGGGCTTTCATAGGGACAAGAGGTAGATAAGTTCAAACATTCAATAAATGCTATATGTACTTCTCTGTTGTTGGAAAGAAATAATAAGGGGAAGGGAGGGTGGTAACAAATCAAATCAAAAATGTTTGATGAGTGTGAAGCTACTGGAAACGTGCTAAATGTGTATCTGGACAAATTATGTATGCCTTTTGATGTTAGCAATGATTTTCAGTCAATAAAATAGATTTAAACATAAAGATGTGTTAGCAAATCCAGAGATCCAAGGTGTACCCTTTTAATCTTCGGTATTTAAGATCCCAGCCTTTGCAGGCGATATCTTAGTACACCTCATGAGCCCCCAACATTCTTTAGACACCCTGATGACAATTTTCCAGGAATATGGAGACTTCTCAGGCTTCCCACTTAATCGCCAAAAATCTTTAGTTTTAACCTCCTCGGACAGAATAAGACAGGAGTAGGTGGGCACTTCCCCCTATGTTGGGCTCAGCACTCTTTCCATTGTCTAGGAATTTGCTTATTGATGATACCGTCTGAATTATATCACCTTAATGTTACCCACTTATTAGATTTGACAATATCCTCGTTGGCCAGTTGGCAAACACTATCCCTGGGGCTCCCATGGTAGAATACACTTATTCTGGATGGTGGAATTTCCTAGGTGGCTCTATACATTTCAAATGCTTCCCTCTTTACCTATCTCATTTTCTTTGGAATGACAAAAAAACAAAGCTTGCATTGAAGCTGTTATTTGGTAATTGATTCCCTAATGCAGATGTGCCACATGAACTTGATCTTACCACATCAACCTGTATTTGTTCACACCGGAGCCAGCAAAGGCCTCTCCGGTACTATGTAAGCCACATTGAGCCTACAAATAGGTGGGAAAATGTGGGATACAAATGTAACAAATAAATAATAAATAAATAATTGGAGAAGGACTACACTCCAATTAGGGTAGAAGCTGAAATCTTTACCCAATGGCACTTAGGTTATCTTTTGCAGGTGCCGAGGAAACAACTTTCACAACCACTATGAGGTCAAGTCCTACTGGCCACTTTGCGGCATCTTTGGAGAATTATCACCTCTTCTTGGAAGATCTCTACACACACTTCAGCTTTGTTGCCTATCCAGGGAAATGCGGCCTTTACTCCAGGTATTGACAATGCTACCTTTAAAAAGGTGGAGGGACTTAGCCATCCATTACCTCTACCAGGTCCTACATTCTGATAGATCACTCTTCCCATTATACATCTTAGGAGGTGGACACCTTACACAAACAAGAGGACATTTTTGCATACCATCAATTACACTACTAAGTGACATCGCTAGAATGCATAGCTCTGGCTGCGGGCCACATTGCAAAATTACAGTCATGCTTTTGCACGGAGGAATGGGATCGCTTATTGGCCTCTGTCCTTCGTAAAGCTATATTACAGCTCCTTCCACAGAGATCTGTAACACATCTCCAAGCTAAACGGGTGACAGACCTGATTAGATCTTCAGATTCTATACAGTTATCTCTTTGGGTTTCCCAAGTTCCACAACTGACTCTTGCAGCTGATCTGTGTGAATGTCAGTTTCAGGTCTTATACACCGCATATTTTTTCACAAACTCAATTGTTTCATGTGAGTAGTATTGATACTCCTTTGTGCCGAAAATGTAATCTTCTCCACAAGTCTTGGGAATGTACAGTTATCCATCATTTTTGGCGGCAAATAATTCATTTTTGGGGGGTTCTCCTGGGTTCTGCCGTCCCGATGTCAGCACTGGGCATTTTATTAGACCGCCATGAGGATATTTGTATGCAGAGTGAGGGTAGCCATCTCTTTATCCATAAGGCGACTCTGTTGGGGAAAAAAGCCATTTTGAAAACACGGACAATGCCAGAGGCTCGCTTTTACTGGGGTTGGCAAAATATGCTCCATAACCACATGCTCCTGGAAAAGCTTCATGTGGGCAAATCCCTTAAACAGAAGAAAAAAAATTGTCTATATGGGATCTATAGCTTGCATCATCACCTCCTAGAGCTCGGGGTTTTGTCTTGTACTCTCTCTAGATACTAATTAAGGTTACCCTGTTTTACTTTGAAGGATTCAATGTGATAGCTGTTTTTTTTTTTTAAATATTACTCATGGAAACCGACTGCTGTTAGGAGGTGGTCTGTTTCATTTGGAGAGAGACCCATAAGAACACAGGCTCTCTCCAACCCCCCCCCCCCCCCCCCCCCATGTTAGATGATAGAAGAATTGTAATTGTTCTGGCAGGACTGTATCACTAGCTCTACGATAACTTGGTTCTTCTCTATGAAGGGTAGGGACTTTTTTGTAGATTGAAGCTTAGCTCCTTCTACTTGAGATAAGAGCAATGAGGGCTATTTACAGAAGGCAGGGGGGGGGGGGGACTGTAGACCGGGATGTTGTTTTAAATCTTTCTGATGGATTGTTCATTACCTGGCTCTTAGTTCACTTATCCCTGGTTTATTATTGACAAATACATTAGTCCTTTCAACTGATATGATTGGGGGGGGGGGGGGGGGATAAGTTTGTAATTTGATATGTTCAAAATTAAAGAAACATTGTTTGCTTGACTGTTGAAGTTTTCAATAAAAAGACTAAACATAAAAAATCTGTGGCGGATGGCATTTAAAAAAAATATTGACTGCCACTGACAATATTGATCTATAAATGCTTATGGAGCATAATAAGGGCAACTTTGTGTAAGTTAGTTGAGAAATGGGCATTTAAGTTATTATTGATCCATTTATAAAATATTCTTATTTCTGCTTCTGCAAATACAGTGCACTCCATTTAAGTGCACGTTGGATAAGCGCATGCTCTGTTTACCTGCATGCGGTACTTCAGTCCCGTTTTTGGCACCATCAATTTGAATGGGGACAAACTTCGGTTCAGCGCACCACTGATAAGTGCAAGATTCGCTTATATGAATGGTTCAAGACAGCTCCTCTGCAGGAAAGACTCCGCATAAGTGCGCGCATGGAATATGGAATCCAATTGGCACGTGACAACCAATGAGATTTCAAATTTACTGCCTCTAATTGCCACAGGCAGAATAAGCGAAAGAATGTTAGAGCGTACACTGGGGTCGTCGTCACGGCAGAACTGTAAGACTTTAACACTGGTTTTAACACTGGCTGAACGAATAGAAGTTCTTAAAAAATTAGAAAACAAACAAAGTCAAGCATCTATTGCTAAAGAATATGGTGTCAATCCCAGTCAAATTTCACGTGTCTTGAAGCAGAAAGACCAGCTTCTGGAAGACTGGCAAAACAATACAAATCCACAACGGAAACGAAAACAGGCGGGAAAAGCTGAGGAGGTAGAAGATGCTCTTCTTCGGTGGTTTTCTCGAGTCAGGAGCAGTTTCCTGTCAATGGTCCACTGCTTATGGAGAAAGTTAACCAGCTAGCTGAAAGTCTTGGATTAACTGAATTCATAGCAACTGTTGGATGGTTGGAAAGATGGAAGGAGAGGAACAGCATAAAATTAAAGAAACAGAACGGTGAGAAACAAGATGCTGATGACTTTGGTGCTGAAAATTGGGTTGTTTCAGTTCTTCCTACCATCTTGAACAAGTTTGCACCTCGTGACATTTTCACTGCTGATGAAAACGGTCTCTACTGGCGAGCGATTCCTGATGAAACACTTGCATTCAAACATGCCGAAATTACTGGAGGTAAAATGTCGAAGGACCGACTGACGATCCTCCTTTGCTGTAATATGGATGGGAGTGAGAAGTTGGAACCCCTCGTCATTGGAAAGAGCAAACAGCCCTGTTGCTTCAAGAAAGTTAAGCGATTTCCTGTGTCATGCAAATTCATGGATGACTGGGGAAATTTGGAAGCAGTGGCTAAAGAAGTTAGACAGTAGAATGCGGGCACAAAAGTGTCAGATTTTGCTGCTTTGTGATAATTGTGCTGCACACAGGGATGATGTCAGGCTGTCTAATGTCAACGTGGTCTTCCTGCCACCAAACACTACCTCTCTGATCCAACCTAAGGATCAGGGCATAATAGCCAATTTCAAACAACATTATCGGGCTCTTGTGCTACGTCGTCTGATGAGCGTTATGGATGACCAGACTGGCAAGGATAAACGTGCTGTTGAACTGGCTCGTAATCTATCACTGTTGGATTCCCTACATATGCAGAAAGAAGCCTGGAATCATGTTACACAGGCAACCATTGTGAACTGCTACAAGCGGGCAAGCTTTGTTAAGGATGTGGAGAGGGACGAAACAGATGGAGCTGTTGCAAATGCGTCAGATGAAGAGGTTATTGACATCCCAGTCGGTGTTACTGAAGAGGAGTTCCATCGCTACATAGCTGTTGATTACAATCTACAAACAGCTGAAGACAGCACTGATGTCGAGATATGCGCCTACACGCAGGCAACAACAGCTGATGATGGAACAGATGAAGAAATGAGCAGCGAGGCACATGCTGACGAAATTCAACAAGCTCCTCCTGTCACTTTTGCAAGAGCGCTGGAGAGTCTCAACACCGTGCGGGCCTATCTGGAGGCCACTGGATGTCAGTGCTATGACAGTTTTTACTGTCTGGCAGACGTAGTCTATGGAACTCACAGACCAAAGATTGTACAGAGGACTATAACTGATTACTTCAAGTAGGCCTAATATCAGTTAACAGAGACTGTATACTCTACGTATAATAATAAACAGTACTGTACATATGTTTATCAGATGTCAAGCTTCTTTGGGTCACAACGGTTAAGTGTAAGCTCAGGTTAACTGCATGCATTTCTTTGGTCCCAGACCTTGCACTTAAGCGGATTGCACTGTAAACATGTAACTGGTGCTATAGACATGTACAAAAATGTATGTGTGCAACATGAAAAATATAAGTGTCACAATTTTGATCTGTGCATAGAAAATCCTCAGGCAGGGCTCCTTTGACACAGGTAACCCTATAATTTATGTGTTTATCCAGAGCCCACTCAGGTCCCAAGACATCCATGCCTTAATTCTATAATCTTGCACACCCATTTTCGCTTTTAGCTTACAAAGTTAGTTGAACATTATAGAATAGTGTCAGTTATGCACATAACTTAATTGGTAAATCTGTTAATTGGTATTAACTGCCAGTAATTGGTGTTAACTGTCAATAATTTGCAGTTACACACAGCTACCCTAAGTCAGCATTCTACAAATTGAAGGACCAATGCAGAAAGTAACCGTGGGCTTAGCTGTGACAATGCAGTGAGAAGTTGTGCTTGTGTGGAAAGATATAGCTGCAGGTTGTATTAAAATATAGGCTAATGATCTAATTAAGGTATTCCTGTCCATTTTTGTGAAATGAAATAATATATATTTTGATTCTATTCTCCACCAATTACCTATAAGGTAATAAGATAAGGTTATGTAAGAAAAAGGGGAATTAAATATTATATTTGCTAAATTACATTAACCTGCACTGCAAGGCTTAAGGACACGTGCTCTGAAAGGACGTGCTCTGAACATAAAGACCATATATTTTACTTTAAAAAAGTTTATTTACACTACAGGTAATGTAATAATGTTACAAGAGAGAGGTAGTTTTTAAGAATCTTATCACAAGTGGAAATGTGCTTCAAGATATCAAGTCTGAATTATAAATTATGCTGGATATTGTAACTCACTTGGCTAGAAGTTGGTAGCTGGTTGGAGTGAAGAAGAAATCCTTGCTGGAACAGAAGTCTTTTTCTGCAAAGTTGGTTGCTGGAGCCTGGAGAGGAGTCTTGTCAGGATGTGTGTGTTGTCCAGCAGCAGGCAGAGCGAAGAGAGCGACCGGTCAGGAATCCATTGAGCCCAGTGTCCAGAGGAAGAGAGAGCTAGCTCCAGCAGCAGGTTGAGCTCCTTTTTTCAGTAAAAATGGTCTCATCTATTTTTAGTAACTGGCTTTTTATATAGGCTGAGATCAGGTGGGGTTGTGCTTGATCCAATGAAAACTCAGGGATAGCTGAAACCTGGTTTCATCTAGTTTTGAGATGGAGCATGGTAACAGGTCACATGTTCAATGACATCATAAGACTTTCTGCCTGGACATCTGCTGGTCTATTGTCTGAGAGTGATTGAGCTTAGATGGGCTTAGTCTTTGTCTGAAAATAGGTGGAGGTGTAGTCTTTTGTTACTGCAGTCTCTGGGATAGCTGTCTTTGGAAAGGACCATCTGCTGGTCCATTGTCTGAGGGTGATTGAGCTTAGATGGGCTTAGTCTTTGTCTGAGAATAGGTGGAGGTATAGTCTTTTGTTAGGTGCTGCTGTCTTTGGAGAGGTGCTGATGGCCTTAGGTATCGACCTAGCTAATTCATGTTCTCAGTAGTTTTCAGATGGAAGGAGGGAAGTAAAGTCTTTGCACTGCATCTTATATATATATATATTTTTTTTTTTTTTTGTATCTGATCCAGCAAAATCAATAATTCTGACAATTAACCTCATATCATGCTACATATTTCCCTCTCTTGATTCCTAGCGACAATATTAACACACTATTGGAACGGAGAATCACAAATAACTATAAAAAGTTACAATTTTAACCCTAACATAACACAGAAGCAGAATTCAAATAAAACAATAGCAAAGATATTGGACTATTTACATGGGTGTATTGGGAGAAGTGAGTTTTTGAACCTTGGAACATGTCACGTAATAGGAATTGTGACTATTATAAGCAAATACTCATTATTATTAATTTTGTTTCTGCTCATGACTTACATTTGGGTATTCACCATTGATCAAGTTTTCTGTGGTCATCTTGCATCAGTTCAGTGGCGTACCAAGGGGAGGGGGCGGTGGGGGCGGTCCGCCCCGGGTGCATGCCACTGGGGGGTGCCGTGGCGGGTGCCTGTTGCCTGCCCCTGTCTCTGAGTTCGCAATTCGCATTTGTTCACTGCTCCCTCTGAGTCTGCCCCGGAACAGGTTACTTCCTGTTACGGGGCAGACTCAGAGGGAGCAGTGAACACATGCGAGTTGTGAACTCAGAGACAGGCGCGCGCCGCGGCACTCCCCCCAGCGGCATGTACCCGAGGGGGGTGTCATTTCACAGGGGGGAGGGGAGAGGTGTCATTTCATCAGGGGGGGTCGCGCTGCACCCGGGGGGGGGGCACATCGGCGATCCGCCCCGGGTGTCAACCAGCGTCGGAACGCCACTGCATCAGTTCCATTAGACTTAGGAGGCTTTGGGCAGATTCTGGCTTTGCTCTAATTTTAGCAGGCTTGCAATGACACTCCTGTTCCTTTAATTACACAAGTGTCATCTGCACTACCCCCAGAGGCCAGCTCCTTTTTGCAACCGCTCAGGGACATAGGTTGCTCCCAAGTTGATGCCACATGGTATCTTCATGGTATGGCACTGTAGATCTGGTTGTAAGAGGGCATTTTCTGGATCTGGTGAAACTTTCTCTTAACCCAGCATGCTAGCCAAATCATTAGCATAAGAGTGAGCAACTGACCAATCAATACCACCACAACGGGATGGAACAATCTATTCAGTACATTATTCCCAGTATTTGACTTTCCAAGAAAAATATTCCACCATGAATGTTTCCCTATGTTCTCTATTTCAGAGGCTAACTGATGTATTATATTAAAACCTAAGGGAATAGGTAATAGTTCAGGAGTGGGCATGGATAGATCATTGGAAACATACTGCATCATTGGTCTGGAATAACTAAAATCACGTCCTGTAATTTTAGTGACATCACATAGACATAGATTTAAACCTTCAATTACTATGAACAGCATACCATTAGCAATAATAAAAGGACAGATAGTTCTAATACATAAACAGGAATGGGAATATGGAACTACTATACTACTGTTATCATTAGAAAGATGAAAGGCACAGGTACTATTAAGCATGCAATTATCATATAACTACCTAGGTTACTATCAAATACAAAATAAATTATTCCTATCAATCCTTTACAATAATATCTAATTGATCATTGACTGAATATGCAAAATAGGGTCATGGTATGGTACCATGAGATATCTTTCAGAGAGAACCTATGTATCAGTACTGAGTGTAGTAAAAGGTTACAATATTCATATATTTAATATAGTAAATTGATAGAGACAATACTAATGTGTTTAGTGTACCTAATATAGGATTTATAAGAGATATATTAACTGTGCTTTACACACAACTAATATTTCATTCCAGAGAGAGACATTGTGTATGTACTGATTGTAGTACCAAATAAACTAAAAATTCAGATACATTCCCTATACTGATTGTATCAGGAGGGTAATATAAAGAGAAACTTTTTTTTTCATTGTTTTGAATATATATACTCATATAAATACATGACATTAAATAGCAATTTGTACAACTTAATAAATATAAAATGGTAAGACAAGCCTTAACTGAGTTATAATCAGAGTGTATAAACCATAGCTTGAATGGTAGCTCACCTGCCAGTGAGAATATATTTTGGAAAAGGACATGGTACAATTTGGACTAATAAAAGGGCTGAGTTGGACGGTCTAGGAATGTCTGTTTATAGTTTCTTGGGTATCCCATAAGATAAAACAAACAGATAAAAATGGAGACCACATGACAAACAAACAAAACACAGAGTTCTAATAGGCCTTGTGTATATCACATCGATCGATTCAGCACTTGGCTTAGCCTGCAAATAAACACACTATTATATTAAAAAGCAGCATAGGTGGTATCCAATTGGATTACCAAAGCAGTTCCATTGAGCGAGAAGTACTTATGTGCACAAATAAGCAAAAATTATACATGGCATAACTATCCCATAAATAGAAAAGGATTTGCTTATATTAAAAATGTTTCCGGGATAACCATGTATGTATCAAATCCTGGCCCCATAAAAATCCTAAATTTAAAGCTTGAACTCTGAAAGAAAAAAAAGACACTTTCACATTAATTTACAAGGTCACATGGCTCCACTGTTCTGGCTCTTTTATTAGTAGGACAGTCCCTCATTCATAGTTCCTTAACAAGATCTTAGACCATGGTATGCAAGCAGGGTGCAGCAGGTTTTAGTTCACTCTACAAAAATAAGCACATCTTGTTAATCCAATCAAGGTTCAACAGTTTTTCAGTTTCAGTTCAAGTGGGAGTTACTTATTACAAAGAGACAATTTAAATCTTAAACAATATTATAAAGGTGTTTCAGTGCAAAAACCTTTTCCTATATTCCTGTCCAACCTATACCAAAAATCAGCCACCTGGATCCCACTGCCAACTGCAGAGTGGATCATGCTGTGGAGAAGTCCAGTCCAGGCTGGACGCGTCTCTTCATGTTCCATAGGAATCAAACATTGCAGGAAGGGCTGAGAGAATGTCAGTTTCTAGTCCAGTAGGACATGCAGCTATAGGTTCCTGCTTATCTGGTGGCAGATATCTCTTTTTATAAGATTTCTGGGTAGCTATCTGTAAGGCTCTTGCTGTAAGGACACTGGTGGGTTTGTTTTCCCAATATGACATATTCTCACCTTGAGATTTCAAAATGTCACATGCTTGCTTGTGGTTTTCAGTATCTACGTATTGAGGAACTGATGTTTTAATTAAAGGTTTACTTTTATGGGAACTTAGGTCAGAATGAAAAACAGGTTGTGGATCTATGTACTGAGGAGCTAAATATTTAATTGAAGGCTCACTTTTATGAGTGCCTAAATCAGAAAACAGAACAGGTTGTGTTCCTATGTACTGGGGTTTTGGATGCTGTGATGGGGCCTGTTCCTGGTATGGAGTTAAATCAGGGTATAAAATGGGTCCAGCTGCTGCCACTGGGTGTGAAGCATAAGGCTGATACTTTTGGACATTCATTGTCTTCACACACAACTCTCTAGCAGAAGCCGGCTCACCTGGGGCCCAAGAGTAGGGTTACCATTTTGTGTCCTCTGAAAAAGAGGACACATGTCACGCCCCCTACCCCGCCACGCCTCATGCCCCGCCTCATGCCCCATTCAGGTCCTCGTTCCGCCCCTATTCCCCGCCCCCCCACGTCACATAGTCCCCTCCCCCCCACACTTACTATCTAGCCCTGGTGGTCTAGTAGCGTCTTCTCTTCGGGGCAGGAAAGAGCCCCCTCTTTCCTGCCCGGAGCGCTGCCTGCCCTTTCCTGCTGCATCCTCCTCGGTCTGGCTGGGGATTCAAAATGGCCACCGAGAGTTGAAGCGGCCTCGCGAGAGTTCAACTCTCGGCGGCCATTTTGAATCCTCAGCCAGACCGAGAAGGATGATAGACAGGGGAGGCAGCGCTCCGGGCAGGAAAGAGGGGGCTCTTTCCTGCCCTGAAGACGTCACTAGACCACCAGGGAACATGGTAAGGAAGGGGAGGGGACGGGAGACCAGACACACGGTGCCGATCGCCAGCCCACACGCCCACCGCACACACGCGCCTGCCCGCACCCGCGCCCACATTTGTCCAGAAATCCGGACAAACGTGGGCGCGGGCAAAATCCGCCGGACGCCCCGGACATGCCCTCAAAAAGAGGACATGTCCGGGGAAATCCGGACGAATGGTAACCCTACCCAAGAGCATAAAGCTTTTGCAATAGCAGGATGCATGCCCTGACAAATTTCCCTGAGATCCTCAGTATCTATATGCACATCTAAAAGATCTTTTGGTATCTGCCCTCTTGAATCTCTCCCATCAGCTAGTCCAGTCATCACTAGTAATAGTATTGCTTTTCTAACAATCTTCAGTACTCTCATTCTTACCCTGTTGGATAACAGCACTTTGGGCCTTAAATGTTCTCATGCCAAAAGAGACACAAGCAGCTGTTGCCAAATTGAGTAAGGAAAAGCTTATCTGTTTAGCCAAGCTAATAGCTTTTTCCATTTGCTCTGCATATTCAGGTTTAATACAGAGGCGAATAATCTTAATCAATTCCTCTGCATCAAGCTTCTCTTCCTGCTCTAATTTCCATAGCACAACACAAGCATGGGGAAAATTTTTGGGGTCTATTTTGCCTACCTGCTTAGCTATCACTTCCATATCTGTCTGTGATAAGGGTTGGGAGCTAATAGTTTGAGTGAAACCTCCTGCTAGAGGTTGAGACTGTGATACCTTTATCATAGCTGACACAGGCTTAGCTGTGGCTGTCTTTGGGTCCGGAGGGGTGTATGGAAGGCCTGTAATAGCTGATACCTGCAAGCAAGAATCCTGTAGCTTTTGTGTTAAAGTTTGTATCTCCCTGTGACAATGTGCATGATCAGCATCATCACCTAGAGTGGGAGTCTGCAGTGTTAATTCTCTAAGTGTTTCAAGCCTGGAACTTGGCTGGCTTGTATTTGTAAAGCGGAAATTTGGGTCTGCATTTGATTTTCTTGGGCTACCTGTTTTTGGACTAGCTGCTTAAGGGAATCTACTTGATAACTTAAGCAAGTAGTCACTATGATTAAAAACTCCTTTTCATTATCTGTCTCCCTACATTCTTTCTCTTTGGCTTGTAATTTGTCTGTCAATTCTGCTCTCTCTTTTTAAAGTTTCTTACATGTGGCCCACAGTAACCAAAGACAAGCAGCATTTCTTTTACACTCTGACTTAACTGAATATAAGGAACAGTACTTTCAAATTTAGTTTCAATATCAGAGGTGGTGATGATATCATCAGTTACACTAAGAGTTCAGGGGTTAGGGCCAGAGGATACTCCACATTGCTTAAACATAGTGGGGTTATCTACACCTAGAATAGTGTGTGTATGTGTGGCACCCTCAGAATAAGCTGAAAAATCAGTTTTCTTTTTACGCCAAAACATGGTTATGCAGTAAAATTGAACTAATTCTCTATAAAGCAGCAAAATACAATTTCAGTAACAATTTAACTTTTAGGAGGACACTGTTATATTGTGCACAATTTCCACAATTTAATAAAATGTAATGAAATAATATATATTTTGATTCTATTCTCCACCAATTACCTATAAGGTAATAAGATAAAGATATATAAGAAAAAGGGGAATTAAATATTATATTTGTTAAATTACATTAACCTGCACTGCAAGGCTTAAGGACATGTGCTCTGAAAGGACATGTGCTCTGAACATAAAGACCATTTATTTTACTTTAAAAAAAAAGTTTATTTACACTACAGGTAATGTAATAATGTTACAAGAGAGAGGTAGTTTTTAAAAATCTTATCACAAGTGGAAATGTGCTTCAAGATATCAAGTCTGAATTATACATTATGCTGGATATTGTAACTCACTTGGCTAGAAGTTGGTAGCTGGTTGGAGTGACGAAGGAATCCTTGCTGGAACAGAAGTCTTTTTCTGCAAAGTTGGTTGCTGGAGCCTGGAGAGGAGTCTTGTCAGGATGTGTGTGTTGTCCAGCAGCAGGCAGAGCGAAGAGAGCGACCGGTCAGGAATCCATTGAGCCCAGTGTCCAGAGGAAGAGAGAGCTAGCTCCAGCAGCAGGTTCAGCTCCTTTTTTCAGTAAAAATGGTCTCATCTATTTTTAGTAACTGGCTTTTTATAAAGGCTGAGGTCAAGTGGGGGTTGTGCTTGATCCAATGAAAACTCAGGGATAGCTGAAACCTGGTTTCATCTAGGTTTGAGATGGAGCATGGTAACAGGTCACACTTAGCCATCTATCCCCCCCCTTCAGTCCATTCAGAACTCGGCTGCACGTCTTATCTTCCGCCTGGACCGATATACTCATATCACCCCTCTCCTCAAGTCACTTCACTGGCTTACGTTCCTACCCGTAACCTCCGCTCTCAAGACAAATCCCTCCTTTCAGTACCCTTCTCCACCACTGCCAACTCCAGGCTCCGCCCTTTCTGCCTCACCTCACCTCATGCGTGGAACAAACTCCCTGAGCCCATACGCCACGCCCCCTCCCAGCCCATCTTCAAATCACTGCTCAAAGCCCACCTCTTCATTGTCGCCTTCGGCACCTAACCACCACATCTATACTCAGAAATCTAGACTACACCAACTTGACATTTTGTCCTTTAGATTGTAAGCTCATCTGAGCAGGGACCGTCCTTCTTTGTTAAATTGTACAGCGCTGCGTAACCCTAGTAGCGCTCTAGAAATGTTAAGTAGTAGTAGTAGTAGGTGGGGTTGTGCTTGACCCAATAAAAACTCAGGGATAGCTGAAACCTGATTTCATCTAGTTTTGAGATGGAGCATGGTAACAGGTCACATGTTCAATGATGACATCATAAGACTTTTTGCCTGGACATCTGCTGGTCCATTGTCTGAGAGTGATTGAGCTTAGATGGATTTAATCTTTGTCTGAAAATAGGTGGAGGTGTAGTCTTTTGTTACTGCAGTCTCTGGGATAGCTGTCTTTGGAAAGGAACATCTGCTGGTCCATTGTCTGAGGGTGATTGAGCTTAGATGGGCTTAGTCTTTGTCTGAGAATAGGTGGAGTTATAGTCTTTTGTTAGGTGCTGCTGTCTTTGGAGAGGTGTTGATGGCTAGTTCATGTTCTCAGTAGTTTTCCAGAGGGAAGGAGGGAAGTAAAGTCTTTGCAGCTGCATCTTTATATATATATATATATATATATATATATTTGTATCTGATCCAGCAAAATCAATAATTCTGACAATTAACCTCATATCATGCTACATTTGAAGTGCACCCAATGCAAGAATGTTTTTACCAGGTCCAGGGCTGAGTGGAAGGTTTAGTGGAGAGGATTTCTGGCCAGTCTTTCACTTTTAAGTGCATGTTTTGTCTTGTTTTACATGCGGAAAGAAGCTGTGCAATATAACTTGCTATCCACCGATATTCAGCACATCACCAGTTGGTGGCCACATTAGGCTGTCAAAGTAGCAGGCTTATCTTTGATCAGTTTAAACAATCAGCCAGTGCTGAATATCAGCTTGGCCTATTAAATGTAAACTGGCCACAAACACAGATATTTAATGCTGGTTACATGAAATGGCCCAGCATTGAATATTCAGGCTTGCCACCGACTGCAGGAGTTAGCCGGGCTCCCCCACCCCCGCGGAATCAATATTGGCCCCAATAAATCTATCAGATGTTAAAGTTCTTTTGGGATAGTGTTGTTGGGTTTATATGAAGAGACAACAATGATATAGTTCCAAATATATGTGAACTGTCCCACCCTTGGGGCAGTGAGCAAAAATAAGCCCCAGCCAAGCATGGGGTGATCGCCATTAGAACCAACCGTTGAAGCCTTTTTCATAACCTTCTAACCAGCCTCTCCCTCCCACACAACACAATCTCTCATATCCACCTGCACAGCATACCCCAACACCCCCCACCCTCGCCCTATTGCCATGGGTCTAGGAAGTATGCGAGAAGTTAAGTCACTTTGGGCAGGAATCTAAAAACGTTTGCCACAAGGCCACATAACATTTCCTGTCTATGTGAAATAAATGTTTGTAAGTATGGATTTCAAACTGAGCCATCTCCCTCATGTTTGCCAGCCACTGTTGTGTCATGGGCAGGGCCTCAGACATTCAGTTAGATAAGATCATCTTTTTAACCAAAATCAAAGCATTATAAAGAAAACAATGTTGTGGATTGGAGAAGCCCTGCACCTGCAGAGTATCTCGAGATCCCAAAAGTAGAGTGCTGTAATCTCATTCTGGGGCACCTGCATGGTCTGTGTCAGCACTGAGAGTGCCTCTCGCCAGATACCAAGAGCATCACACTCTAAGAAAGAGTGCACCAGGGAGCCTGGACAATGCTTGCATTTTATGTGTGTCTCATCATCCCATAAGCCACACTGAACCCGAGAGATATATGCCCTACACAACATTTTGAACTGTATCTCCTGCAATGCTACCGACTTAGTAAAGTCAGACAGCGTGATAAGATGACCCATAAATTGTTAATCATTGTACAGTAGGCCCAGCTCCCTGTTCCAGGTGTCCCGCAACTTTGTGATTCTCCCCGTATTTAAGGTAGACTTGAGGGTCTTATACCAGAAAAACAGAGTGTTCAATGTGGCAGGTGTCTGGTAGAATAAAACTGTCAAACTATTCAAAGCCCAGGGTCTCCTTATGAGCATTGTACAATGTATCCCAGCAATGCCTAATGTATAGGGCATTCCCTTCTTGCCTCTAAAAGGAGGGAGCTGAACAGAAGAGAATGAAAAAAGCAAGCCCTTCTGGCAAAGGAAAAACACTTTAGAGTTCAGTTTTTCTGTGTTGCAATAATGCTAAAATTTATTAGAGTAAATAAATGGTTACAATAAAAATTATTTTATCCCAGTATTACAGAAAATTGAATTCTTATTTATATCAGTCCAAATTTCAGTATAAGGAAAATAAAATCTCTTTCTCTCTCTCTGTTTCCTTTGGAAGCTTAACAAAACCGGACTACCACAAGTTGTGCTTATCAGATTACTGAAGCCTAATTTTGTCCAATCACTTAATGCCTTATATTTTCTCTCTTAGTTATCTGGTATTCTTCAACTCTGACCTCTAAGGTCATCTTCACATAATTCTATTTCTTTGGTATTTTTCTCAAATATTTATCATTTGCCCTTTGTAACCTCCTTCCCTTGAATACTTATCACTCATACTTGTCCTTCACTGAAAAATGTCTCTGTGTTAATTCAGAGTCTGTTTGAAACAAACAGACAGACACTTGTTAAAGTTTATGGCCCATTACTAGAGCTAAGCAAGCCTGTCTATGGTCTGTAAGAAGACCAAGAAAACACAAGCTAGCTAACTGCCCTACCAGATCATAAATTAGGGAATGTTATATATACAAAGCTGGTTGATTTGCAAAACCAGACAGCTGTATACTAAACACTAACTTGAAGGTATAAGAAAAAACATTTACTGGATAATTGCCATGCTGTCAAAAGATGGAAAAAAATCCCTCTCCCTACTTCAAGAAGATCCACCAGTGTATTGCAGCCCCCATCCGCCCAAGTCCTAAAGATAGAATGTCCCCTACTAGCTGGAAACTAAGTTACGCTACAAGAACAGAAAGGTGGAGACACCACTTCCATGCCTGATTGCGGAAACCACAATCTTTGCCTGGAGATAGGCAAAGTATCTCCCTGCCCATGGATGACATTAAGAAGTGCTAAAGGGGAGTTCCATCCTAACACCCACCCTTTTGGAAAGAATTTGTCTGTACCCTTAAAGGCCTTGTGTAGCCAGCATACAAGAGCAGCTACGTTATATAATATAATATCTGGCACATTAAGTCCTCCCTGGGGTCTGTCTAAAATAAGTTTTGCCACACTGATGCACAGTGTCTTGGCCCTCCAGATAAAGTTGGCAATAATAGATCTAAATAAGATCTCATCCTTTCATTTTAGCCATAATGGCATGGTTTCCAATGGGTACAATAGTTTTGGTACCATGATCATCTTTACTAGTGCTACCCGACCTAGCAGCGACAAAGAAAGGTCTCGTCACTTCAGGCAAAGGGCATATATAGACTCCAAGTGCCTCCAAACATTAGCCGAGTACAAGACTGCCAGGTTAGTGCTCAAGAAAATGCCCAGGTACTGCATAGGTTGGGATGTAGGAGGTAAATTAATAAGACAACCTGAAAGGAGATATAAAAAGAAAAAAGAAAAGGAAGCCAATATGCACATCATAAACCTTCTCCTAGGACTCTTTATACTAACACTGATAAACACCACTCGAGCACTACCACGAGAATACCATACCAATATGGTACAACACCTACTTGACAACCAATCATTCTCTCCTTCCACCAAGTAAAACCCCAATCAAACAACAGAACAAACCCACCAAACATCCATACACACCAAATGACAAAAGAAAGAGATCAAAACAATCACACAAGCCCTTTGAATGACACCAATTCCAGATCCCCAATCTCACCACCACAGAAATAATCTACCAACCAATCCAAGTGGACTACATAAACACTAAATCAATAGTAAACAAAGTGGATACCATAAATGACTGGATCATAGAAGATAACCTAGAACTACTATTCATTAACGAAACTTGGATCCACAACAACGAAGACCCCATAATCCTCGATCTCTGCCCTCCCAGTTATAAAATACTACACCAGACCAGAAATGGAAAGAAAGGAGAAGGTGTTAAAAAAATGTTTTGCTAACATAGGGTTAATCATTCTTACTATTTCTAAATTAAATGTAGATTCTTAGGCCTCTCTGAACTGTAGCTTCCATGACCTTGTGTACATGAGTTGTAGAATGGGATGCGCCTAGATAACTTGCTTGAGAACTAGACAAGTTGACTCCCAATAGTCTAGAAATGTAACATGCTAGAAAATATGAACGTGTTGACAGACACACAGGCAACAAGCTTTCATTGTATTCCTGCACATAGAAAATGTATAAGAGACGCAGGGAGGATTTTTAGAGTCAGACAACCTTCTGACTGCAGTTGGATCTGTCTCCTTGCAAGTAAATAAAGCCTAACTTGGTTTAATGATATTCGTGAGTATGTTAATTAAAATTCTTTTAACAGAAGGCATCGCGCTAATCCACAAAGCCCACTTCAAAACAGAGGTGATAATCAAATCCATAACACCACAACTCGAAATTGTCTCGATCAGGATAAAAGACAAGCCCAACTTAACCAACTCTGCTGCATCACATTCTACAGACCGCCAGGCAAATGGAATGAAGCCAAATCCACCGTCACAGATTTCATTTCAAACACATGTATAGCAAATCCAAATGTGCTACTAATAGGGGACATCAATTTACATCTGGAAGATCAAAACTCAAATGACACTAAAGAATACTTAGAATACCCCAACTATGGGATGTCCAATGGCCACAGATGCACAAAGCAGACGTAAAAGGGCACACCTTAGACCTATTAGCATACAAACTATCACCTGACTAAACCTTCTCTATAGCCACAAATGGGCAGAACTCCCCTGGTTAGACCACTTCAAACTTATTCTGACCCTCCACTGGAAGGAGCAGGGTTCCCGTCACCCACAAAGCCGCACCATTTACAAATCAAGAGGGAAGGTCAACCCCAAACCTTTCTGGAAATCGCTATACGATGAACAATGGTCAACACTCACAAACTCCATTGATTATACAATGGAATGGAACAAGAGATGTACCTCAAACCCTAGATATACTAGCACCCACACGATCCAAAATCACACCAAACAACAACATAACCCCCTGGTTCAATGAAAACCTGAAAGATCTAAAAACACAACGTAGAAGACTTGAATGGGCATGGACAAAAATTAAAACGACGAAACAAAAACTACATAGAAGGAAACACAAAAAAAAGATGCAAACACAGAATAAGACAAGCCCAAAGAAAAATTCTAGAAGGACCAAATAGGCCTTGATTACAAAGACACGAAGAAACTATACAAACTAGTAAACAAATTAATAGACACCAAATCAACAACAATACTAAATAAACTTTTCCTGTTGCCAAATCGTACTCAAAAAACAAAAGTCCAATTACCTTTAAATCAAACTTCTGAAAGTCTAGATGTTTCTGCTCTCTTGGAACAGTCACAAGAAGATATTGAATATAAGTCTACTTTATTGGTGACTTTTGTGTTTCTTACAGAAAAGGAGGCATTGCTACAACAATATCTAAGACAAGTTTCCTCAGTAATATTTTTTGGGGAAAAAATACAGATATTACCGGATGTATCCAGAATTATCCAGTATCCCTTAAAACGTTGACATCTGCTTATATTACCTCACGCTTAGACTACTGTAATATCATATATTCAGGGATCACCCAAGCTAGCTTGAAGCGATTACAAAGAATACAGAATACTGCAGCACGTATGATTTGTAGGGCCCGGAGGGATGACAGAGTAACACCTTTGCTACATCAACTGCATTGGCTTCCAGTTGAAGCAAGAGTTAAGTTTAAAGCCTTAGTCTTGACCCATAAGGCCTTTTATACACTAAATCCTGACTATCTGTCAAATCTAACTATTCCTTACACTGCCACACGAACCCTTAGATCCCTGACAGATAACAGGTTAGTGATTCCTCCTCTTGCTAGGGCTAGATGGGAATCTACACGGAATTTGGCTTTTTTCTATCTGTCTCCCTCTCTTTGGAATGGCCTTCCAAAAGAGATCAGACTTGAGAAATCTTACTTTCATTTTCGGAAACTTTTGAAAACCTTCTACTTTATCGAGTATGTAGATCAGAATTTAGAATAATGGAAGAAAGGTTATAAATGGGCATCTGTAATATATACTAAGTCAAAACTGTATTATCTGTCTGTGTAGATTATATTATGTATTTAATTTTGTATCTGCAGTGTTCTCCTGTGTATTAATCATGAGTTATATTGTTTTCATCTTATGTAGCTAGTTTGTTGGGTTTGCTGTGCTTTCCTGTAATGATTGGAGTTCTAATGTTTGTCCAATTTGTACTTATTGTACTGCTTTTTTTTTTTTTTTTTTATAAATTGTAAACCGTTCTGTCTTGCAGTAGCAATAAGATACGGTATATAAATTGATGTAAATAAAAATAAATAAAAATAAAAGAGAGGAAGAAATTTTTACTGATGAGACAAGAGACAATTCAGCTGGGGGCTAAATTTCAATTAAGATTTCCCTGCAAATGCGTGATATTTTTTGATAATAAGACATTCCATTTCTTTGATCCGATACAACTTAGATCTTTTTTAAATGTAAGGGTTCCAAAACCCCCATAGCTATCCTAACGTATGATTTTGATATATATAAGATGTAAAGGCCTCAACGCTTTACTTTTTGAATTAAGTTTCTTTAAATTTATCCTTTATTCTCTATATAAGGTTTGTGTAAATCAGCCTCCCATTTTGAGGACTAAGTATGAGCATAATTTTGTTTTTCTTATGGAATTAACCATAAGGATAATGTTATATTTCCTTGGAATTCTTTTTTTTTTTTTTTTAGAAGGTTAATATCTTTTATTGGATTTTATCATAATACAATACAAGCAAGAGCGCACTACAGTTCAACAAACAACAGTTACAAACATGGCAAAACTGGAGCTCACATTCAAAAAACAACTATCCACAACTAGAAACACATTAAGAAAGGGGGGAAGAAAGAGGAGGTGGAGAAGTAAAAAAAAAAAAAAAAAAAAGAGGGGGGGGGGTGCTGGAGGATACAAATCCAGACATGGAGCATGCATAGGCCACAAAATACATCAACCTCAGTGTTTATCTCTGTACCGAAGCAAAATAGGACACCAGTGGCAGCCATTTTTCCCTATAGGAAGCGAAGCGAAAGATTTCTTCACCAGATGTAATTCGAATTTGTACATTTGGAGCAATGAGTTCCACCATTCCTGATAAGTGGCCTGATGTAAGGACTTCCAGTGAGAGAAGATCACCTTCAATGCCAAAGAGACCATGGCACTAACAAGAGCCCCCTCACTAGGAGTTAACTGACCCCCAAAGGACTGTTCCTGAAGAATCACAAATTGATAAGAGATGGAACCAGGAAGGGGAAAAATGGCTACCAACTGGGACCAGATTTCTGACCAGTACTTGTGAAGGCACACACATTCAAATATAAGATGCCTGAGAGTACCCGTTTGGGAGTGGCAAGACCAACAGACAGCTGGACTAGAGGGGTTAATAACATGCAACTTATATGGCGTCCAGAGGGATCTATGCAGAAAGAAGTACATAGACTGCGTGGTGGTAGAAGAGTTAGAGCACCTGAAAAGGGACTTCCAAAGCAATTCCCACAGCTTGCCAGAAATAGGTTGCTGCAAGTCTTCCTCCCAGCACCTTTGCAAACCAGTACATTTAGTGCTGGATTTACAAAGAAGGTATTTGTAAATGTGGGAAGCCACATGACCAGTGCGCTGAAGCTTCAGACCAAAATCCAGAAGCCCTGGGGTTTGGGAGAGGAACTGGGCTTGAAATCCACCCTTGTACTGCTTTTTTACCATGGAGCCAAGCTGAAGCCACTGGTAAAATTGGCGTCAGAAAGGCCAAAGTCCAGTTTAATTTCAGCAAAGGTTTTCCAAGACTGCCCAGTTGCATGTATCAAATCCTCTAAATACCGATACGTTGCCACTGAGACCATGAAACCTGCTTATTGCCAATTTTAAAGTTGGGGTTATTCCAAATAGGGGTGAGAGGCGTAGCAGACCAAGGGATATCCATTAATTTATCAAGGGACACCAGTAATTTAAAGGTTGCATGGATGAGCGGATTAGACACGAGGCCCCTGGGAAGACGCATACCCAGGAGATGGGAGTGCTGCAACCGTCCAAGAAGGGCTTGCTCAAAGACCAACCACCTGGGCGGGGAAGAGACACCTACAGAAATATTTCTTGACAAAGTGTATCTTTGGGTATGTAATTGAAAAGTTTATAAATAAAAAATTTAAAAAAAACAATACTAAATAAAGATCTCCCACACGCAAACGATCTTGCCAAACACTTTGAAGAAAAAAAATCTTCAACCTATGCAAAACTCTTCCTCAAGATACCTCCAAAATAGACTCCTTCTTAGATGAACTTGACCCACATCCAGGAGAAACATCAGCTGACCGAACCTGGACAAACTTCTCCCACCGCTTCTCTGAGACAGTGGCCAAAACTATCAAAATGCTCTCATCAGCACAATGCCCACTAGACGCATGTCCTAACTATATTATGAAAACGTCCCCCAACCAATACATGGAAGACCTCACATCTCACCTTAACTTCATGCTTGGCAAAGGAATATTCCCAGTGAACAAGGGCAACATTCTACTCACACCCATCCCAAAAGACCCCAAGAAAAAAAAAAAAAAAGATATCACGAACTACAGACCTGCTGCATCCATACCACTAACAACCAAGGTGATGGAAGGCTTAGTAGACAAATAACTGACTACATTAATCACTTCTCAATACTACACAAGTCAATCGGGATTTAGAAGCAATCATAGCATGGAAATGGTCCTAATCAACTTAGCATTTCTATAACCACTCTACTTAAATTCAAACATGAAATAGCAAAAGGCAATAACATCCTACTACTCCAGTTCAACATGTTGAGTGCATTCGACATGGTGGACCACCAAATTCTACTAAGAATCCTCGACAAGGTAGGAATAGTTGGGAAAATTCTCTCTTGGTTTGAAGGATTCCTAACCACCAGATCATACCAAGTAAAGGCGAACTCAGAAATCTCCTCCCCTTGGAAACCGAATGTGAAGTCCCACAAAGATCACCACTCTCAACCATCCTATTCAACCTGATGACTCCACTAGCCAAATCCCTGTCCACCCATAAACTAAACTGTTCCTATATGCTGACGACGTCACAATCTTTATCCCTTTCAAAAACAACACATCAGAAATAGACTGCGAAATCACAACCTGAATGAACATTATGGAAGCTTGGCCATCCGCCTTCAAGCTAAAATTCAACAGGGAAAAGACACACTGCCTGATTCTCTCGTCTTCATATAACACTACACAATTCAAACCAATTAATGTACTGGGCTCACTGCTCCCAATTGCAGTCTGAAAATCCTAGGTATCACCATAGACCGAGACTTATCCCTTGAAAAACAAGCAAAAGCCACCACAAAGAAAATGATCCACGCTATGTGTAAAAAACATAAAAAACAATACTTCCCACAATACATCTTTTGCAGTCTCATTCAGACTATGGTCCTGGCTCACGTGGACTACTGCAATAGACTTTACACAGGGTGCAAAGATCAAATACTAAAAAAACTTCAAACAGCACAAAACACAGCAGTGAGATGGGCAGGATGAGGTAGGATTGGTGGGTCTATCGATCTCACTCACTCATCCCTTCTCATGGAAGCGTGAGACGGGAAGAGGAGGGGAAGGGAGCAGGAGGGGGATAGGGAGGAGGGGTATGGACAGATGGATGGGTGGCAAAGAGAGAAGGGCAAGAGAGAGGGAAAGAAGGACAGAAGAGGAGGAAGAAATGAACATGGCAGAGGGGACGTGGACGGTGGCCACAGTAAATGTGGCCAGTGTACGCACAGAGAAGGCCAGGATGCTGGTGTATGAACAATTGGGTAAGGAAAGGGCGGACTGTATTTTGTTACAGGAAACCAGGGTAAAAACGGAAGGTTTGAATAGGGCAAAGAGGGAATGGAGATGGGGGCATTCAATATGGGTGATGGCTAGGGAGGATGGCGGGATGGCGGTATTATGGGGGGATGGCGGTATTATTCAAGGTCAGGGAGGTAGAGATAGAGGGAGTAGTGGAGTTAAGGGGCGGAAGAGGGATGGTGGTAGATGGGAAGATTCGGGGAAGGAGAATGAGAATTATAAATATACACGGGCCACAAAGGAAACGGGACAGGAAATTGTTGTTGCAGCAAATCAAGCCGTTTTTGTATACGGAGAGGCAAGTAGTGGGGGGGGGGGGGGGATTTTAATATGATAGGGAGGGTGGAGATAGTGGGGCAAGGGCGAGGAGTGTGGGGTATAATGGTTCATTATTGGAGAAAGTAATTGAGGAGGCAGGGTTGAAAGATTTGGGGGGGAGGGGAGGACACTTTACATTTAGGAGGGGACTATGCAGGAGTCAGAATCACAGGATAATTGTAAAAGCAGGAGAGGGTGGGGGGACACAGACAGAAGAAGGTAGATTATTCGGATCACTGTTTTCTGTGGGCAGAAGTGGGTAACACAGAAGGGGGGAAGGGGACGAGGGATGTGGAGGATGAAAATAGAGTGGATAGAAGAGGAGGAGGGTAGAGAAGAGTTTAGGAGTTTCTGGGAGGATCAACTCACAGTACGGGAGGGTTATGAGTTTTGGGGGGAGTGGTGGGAGGAAATCAAGAAGAGAATTAAACATTTTACCCAGAGAAAGGAAGGATGGAAGAGGAGAGAAAGGACAAAGTTAGAAGACGTGTTGAGGAGAAGGAGGGATAGGTTAGTGGAAAGGGGGGGGGGGGGGGGGGGAGAGGAGGAGGAAGTAGAGTAGTTAGAAATACAGATCAGGAAAGTGAGAGGGAATAGGTGGGAATCGTTAAAGTATGAACGGGATTGTGGGGTGCTGTTCTCTCCAAATGTGTTTGAAAATTATATGGTGAAACAGGCAGGGAGATGGATGGGGGCGGTGAAGAATGAGGAGAGAGAGAGAGGGAGGGAGGGAGGGAGGGAGGGAGGGAGGGAGAGAGGTAACGAAGGAGGGGATTATGGGGGTGGTGGAAGGCTATTATAAGTATTTCGATAGGAGGGAGAAGGGGGGGGGAGGTGGGAAGGATATGTGCAAGGAATGTCAGAGGAGGGAGGGGAGGGGGAGGAAGAGAAAATGGATCAGGAGGAGTGGACAGAGGAGGAGGTGAGGGTAGCATTGAGGGGAATGAGAAAGAAGAGGACACCAGGGCCAGATGGAATTCCAGCAGAATTCCATCAAGTTTTTGAACAGGAGGTGTTGCCAGTATTAGTAGAGGTGTTTCGGGAGGGGGAAGTAAGGGGGAGACTGCCGCATTCAATGGCGGAAGCAGGTCTAATCTTGTTGAGTATGGGCAAAGATAAGGAAGATCTGGGTAACTGGAGGCCTATATCACTGCTAAATGTGGATAGGAAGATATTGGCTAGTATGGTGTTTAATAAGATGACAGGGGTAATGGGGAGGGTGTTATGTAAGGCGCAAAAATGAAGGGTGGGGGGCGGGGGGGTGGAGGCGGCTTTGACGGTGAGGGAGGTGGTGGAGGTAGGGAGGGAGGAGTAGTGAAGGTGATAGCATTAGATCAAGCGACGGCATATGACAGGGTGCAGAGGGAGTATGTATGGGCAGTAATGGAGAAGATAGGGGTGCCAGGGAGATGGGTGGCATGGTTAAAGAGGATATATGACGGAGCGGTGTGTTACCGAATAGTCAATGGATGGGGGGGGGGGGGGGGGGGGAGGTGAGAACATGGATCAGACATGGGTGCCCGTTAAGTCCACTAGTCTATGTTATGGCCATTGATCCTTTGTTGATACGGTTGAATAAGGGGGGAGAGGGAGGGAGGCAGAAGTTAGCAGGGGTGGGTTTGGGGGCGGGGGAGACAGGGTAAAAGTGGTAGCATATATAGACGATATTACGGTGTTGGTTCAGGGGAGAGAGGAAGAGAGGTGGGTGGAAAGGGAATTAGGGCACTATGTTGAGGTGACAGGGGCAAAGATAAATTGGTGAAAGTGTCACGCGGTGCAGGTGGGGGAGGGGAGAGGGTGGGATGGGGGGGGGGGGGGGGGAGAGGAGAAGGGAGGGGATACCGGAGGCAGAAGAGGAGGTGAAAATTTTAGGAGTGGTGTTTGGGGGAAATGGGTATGGAGAGCGGAATTGCGAGAGGGTGGAGGTGAAGGCCAGTGAAGTAGCAGAAAAGTGGAAAGGATGGAGGGTTACGTATAGGGAAAAGGTCAGACTAATTAAAACATACATAGTGCCGTTGTTTTTGTGGGTGGCACAGGTGTGTTGGCTATCTGACAAAATGCAGGCGAAGGTGTCAGGGGTATTTTTTCGGGCTTTATGGGGAAATAGATTAAATCCGGTATGGCGAGAGGTGGTTTGTAGGGAGTGGGGGAAAGGGGGTTTGGTGAACCCACTGTTGGGGTTTAGGAGTTTGTTTTTGCAAACTAATTAGGGGGGTTTGGTACAGGAAGGGAAGAGTGGATGGGCGGAAAGTTTAAGGGAGGGGGGGTTTGGGAGCAGTGGGTCACGGGGGGAGGGGTAGGGGGAGAAGAGGAAAAGGAAGGGGAAGGTGGGGCAGGAGTATCAGAAAGGGGTGATAAAGGTGGTAAAGAAATGGGGGGGGGGGGTGACAGGACAGAAGATAAAAGAAGGGAATAGGAGGGAGTGGATGGAGAGGGTGAGGGAGCAGGAGTGGCCAAGGAATTTTATGGTACAGGATGGCACAGCACAGAGGATGCAACAGGGTTTGAGTAACCTGACATCTGGGAGGTTGCCAAGAAGTTGGAAGACATTGGGTGGGTGGCTGGCCTTTCACAGGAGACTATTTGTATGGGCAAATATCAAATGGCAAAGCAAGGCTGATAGAGATTGTCCAAGACCAGGTTGTGCCGGAATGGAAGAGACAGTGGCTCATCTAGTCAGAGAGTGTCCGTTTGCACAGAAAGTGGGGACGGTGGTGGGTAGGATATTGGGGGTGAAGGGCATGGATAAATGGACGGATATAGATTGGACATGGGGGGTGGGAAAGGGGGTGGGGAAAGGGGATAGGATGACGCTTTATGTTATTGGGATGATTGTGTTGGGGAGTTTATGGGGGGCAAGATGTCATTTCCATCTTTTTCAGGTGGAGAGAGCCGAAGAGCAAGTGGCCTGGCAGGCGATAAAAACGGTGTACCAGGTGGCAGCACGGGAAAGATTGCGAGTGGGGAGAGGAGTGTGGGAACGAAAGTGGCAAGGGATAAAGTTGCGACCACCATGAGGGGTAGAAAGGACATGTAATGTATTAGAGATTAGGGGGAGAGAGGGGGGAAATGTTTTGTATTTTGTATTTGATGCAAGTTTTTAAATAATGAAGTTATCCAGCTCAGTTGGGACCTGACTGCTGTGGAGGAAGGTGTGTGGAGGAGCTGTGCTTGGAGGACTGGGAGGACTGCCTGTAGCCCAAGGCAGAAAGCACTTTTGGGGCCTGGTGGAACATGAGGTCCGGGCCGTGAGGCCCAGTGGGCCCGAGGTGGAGGCCCAGAAGATGGAGAAGGACCAGGGCTTTCAGCTCAGCAGAAGCCCAAGTGTGGTTCTGGAACGATGGGAGGCCGGCAGTGGAAAGCTGGATGGCAGTGAGAAGGTGGTCAAGGCAGCAAGAAGAAGCAGGCAGTAAGAACAACACAAAGGTAAGGGCCAGGAAGACCCTGGACACAGAGGCTCCCTAGGGGAAAGCCCTTGCCCTGATACAGTGAGAAGTAAAGGGGGGACACAAGGTGAAGAGCCAGGGAGAAGATGGTCCGGAGAGGGTGAAGAGGCCCACAAGCAGAGGAGAGGAAAAAGCCAAAAAGACCTAGGAACCACAGTCTCCTTAGGGGAGAGTGCTCGGCATAGTGCAAGGTCTGGCATAATAAGAGAACAAGCTGCAGGGCCAGGGAGACTGGGAAAAAGAAGGTGAAGAGGCTCAGGCGTCAGTGAGCAGTTCAGAGGAGATAATATATGGGAGTGGTGAAGAGGAGGAGGAAGGAGACTGGGAAGCATGGAACAGAGGCAGAGTACTTACGGCGGAAGAGGTGCTGTATGATCTCAAACAAATCAAAAAGTTGGAGCAGGAAGAAGAAGTATTAAGAAAAAGAGTGAAGCTGGCAGGAGTAATGGCAAAACTGGCTAGCAGCACAGGAAAGAAAGAAAAACAGCAGAGAGAAGTGATACTACTAGAGAAACAGCTGCAGTGGAGAAGAGAAAAATTGGCAGTTTTAAAACACAGAG